>NC_064848.1:141814522-142421203 GCF_024139225.1 Suncus etruscus | reverse complement strand
GTATCTGTTACTAACCTCTGTTATAGAAATACATGCACACACACACACACACACACACACACCTTAATGTGCTATCTCTCCCCTCATGCATACACAAATTATCTTTTTTTTTTTTCCCTGGTTTTTGGGACCACATCTTGCAGTGTTTAAGATACTCCTTGCTCAATGTTCAAGGTGATATTCAGGAGACCAAATGTAGTTCTGGGGATCAAACTGGGTTTGGCCATGTGAAAAGCAAGTCCTATAACTCCTATACTATGTCTCTATTGAACACAATAGACTTTTATAATGGGTTTTATAAAATAGTGTTTTAGGGGTAAATTTTTTTGGTAAGTTAATCAAATTATACTAAATAGAGCTAGGGAGATAGTTTGTAAGGATAAAGAACATTTCTGGTATGTGGAGACTCAGAGTTTTCTTTTGTTTTTTGTTTTGTTTTGTTTTGTTTTATTTCCCAGCCCTGTGTATCATCCTAAGAATGTCTTGGGAGACACCCTTGCTATATATATATATATATATATATATATATTTTCCAAGTAGATAATCATTTCCTCAAATTCAACATGATGATCTCTGTTCAATAGGTGTTCATAGAGCCTTGTTTATACAATTAGAAATGCAGAGTGTTTAAGTGCCTAAAAATAGATTAATAATAATCTATCTGTCCAATAACTTATTAGTTAACTTTTTTATTTGATTAGTAGCAGATTGTGTAATGATCCAGGAATATATCTTCCATAACTGCTTAAATTAGAGCAAACAGAGAGATCATATATATTATTTATAAAGGAATCTTAGAATATAAGTAGGTTTATTATAGTTATCTCTGAGTGATAGGGAGATTATTTCATTTATTTTGTTGTTCCATATACAATTTCTCAGCAATAAACTATTTAAAATAAAAAATTTTTGATTGAGTGGAGTTTAAGGGTCTATGGCCTATATTTTATTTAGACAGCAAAAAATATCTGGAGATCTGTAGGGTTCTACCTCTACTTTCCTCACCCCTTCCCTCCAGGACGCTTTTTTCCTCTCTCTAACTTCTTCCTTCAGGTCTCATATTTGATCTGTATTTTCTGTCTCACATGGTGTTTCTTTTCTATTTTGTTTTGCTTAGTGTCTGTCTTGTCACTGAGCACCTGGTTCTACAAGCAAAATCTGGTCCTCATGAGTCAGGACCCAGTCCACTAATTTAAAAAGAAGCACTGATCCCTCGGTGCATTGGTTTCTTCTCCTGTAATGCCTTCCAATATCTGGGTGTCAAAGGACATTGTCATTAAAAAAAAATAACTCTCTACATGATTGAAGACTTTCTTAAATGAGTTCACAGTAGAACTAGAAAGATAGTATGGAAGAATAGCCACTTGTCTTGTGTGAAATGAGCCTGGTTCTATCCAGGACAACACAATTGGTTGCCAGAGCACCACCAAGTATAATCCCTGAATGCAGAGCTAGGAGTAAGCCCTGAGCATTTCTGAGAATGGCACAGCCGCAAGAAGAATCGAATGTAAGCCATAAACATACTATTATAGATCACATATACTGAAAGTGTGTCATTTCTAAGGAATGAACTTATTGAGATAGTAATATTGAAATTTTTTCAGAATAATTAATTCTACTAATTAACTGTCTGATACAAGTTGTTTTGCTTTTAAAATTACTGACAAGTCAATTAAGGACAGATATAAGTATCAAATAAATGTTTAAATACAAATTCAAATGCTTTTGCATTTGGAATATTTATTTTTGTTTGGTTTTGTTTTATTTGTTTTTTGGGCCACACCCATTTGATGCTCAGGGGTTACTCCTGGCTAAGCGCTCAGAAATCGCCCCTGGCTTGGAGGGACCATAGGGGATGCTTGGGGGATCGAACCGCGGTCCTTCCTTGGCTAGCGCTTGCAAGGCAGACAGCTTACCTCTAGCACCACCTCACTGGCCTTGCATTTGGAATATTTGTTTCATTTTACAATAACTATCTACAAGCGATTTGACAAAACAAGCACATAGAGTTTAATATTTCCAAGACTTATCTATATGAAAAATAAAAACACAATAGAATATTTTACTCAAAATACTATGAAAATGCTAGATATAGAATTATGCTGCTAATTCTATTTTAATGTTTCTCATGATTTTATATATTAAGTTAAAATTATAACCTGTATATTAGTCAAATATGATTTCTGTTTTTATTATTGCTCCCAAAAGGCTACTTAGGTTTGAATAAATTCAACTGAGTGTGCGGGTGAAGACTTTTTTAAATTACTAAAGGAAATGCTGTATTTAAATCACTTATTATTAGTTGGATGACTGGGGTGACTTTTACCAGCCTCTCTGGTGTATTATTTTCCTAAAATCAAATCTTTTTGAGAGATTGAGAGATTCAGTCTTAGTCTTATTATATCTTAAAGTTGGATAAATGATGCCTTAATTCATCAAATACTAAGACCCTTCTCTGAGGAAGGTGTTTAGGGTATAAAAATAAGACAACAAGGGTTTTTTTTGTGTCAAGTTTACAAATGAACAAGACTAAAGAGAAAAGACAAAGCCTCTCTAACTCACCTGTTCTCCATCACAGCTGCTCCCAACCAACATAAAGGGAGCTGTGTGATATGTAATATCTGACACGTGGATGCTTACTAAGCTTCTGACCTTGGCCTTAAATGGAGGGGGGACTCAGAATTTTAAACAAGTGATAGGGAACCATGTCTTAGCAGAAACATATTAGGCTCAGAGACATTTTAGGCTGAGCAAATATATGATGGAAAAAAGAAAATAGAAGAATGTCTGGTGTAGTAGGGTCAGGGCTAAATACATGAGAATCGATAAGGCAAAGAGTTTGAAACTACTTCTCTAATAAGCAGTTTAAAGTTTGGAAAAACAATGCTATGGACAAGAGAGACTCTGGGAAATTTTTATTTTACTTTTATTAGTGTGTGGGTTGCCAGAGATGGAACCCAGGGCTTCACTTGTGCAAGGCAAGAACTCTACTGTTGAGCCACAATCAGCTCTAATTTTGGGAGTCACACTAATAGCTCATGGAGGCTAATTCCTGGTTCAGTTTAAGAGGTGGGGGTAGGTCCTAGAACCAGGCTCATTTCACACAAGGTCCTAGCAATGCACAAAATATCAGACCAAGGATCTCTTCAGGCAAACAGGGGCTTTAACCCATTAAACCAGCTTCCTGACCCCTGGAAGATATTTAAAGCAGGAGTTAAAGAGCCAGAATACTGATTCAGAATAACTCAGAAAGTGTGGTGTGTATAGGGGAGTCCTCACTTGTGAAAGGAACAGCAAGTGGAAGCTACTGAAGAATTGAGGGGAGAGATGATGAAGACCAATACTGTGGGAGTGAGAATGCAGTCGCAGAGGAAGGGAATAGAACAAATTCAAGAAACTTTGTGGAAGTTAGATTGATAGATAGCAGTGGCTACTTGAAAGATGAATTAAGGCTGGAGAGATAGCATGGAGGTAAGGCGTTTGTTTGCCTTTCATGCAGAAGGTCATTGGTTCAAATTTGGCATTCCATATGGTCCCCTGTGCCTGCCAGGAGCGATTTCTGAGCATGGAGCCAGGAGTAACCCCTGAGCACTGCCGGGTGTGACCCAAAAACCAAAAAAAAAAAAAAAAGATGAATTAAATAAATTTGTTTTGGGGGGTCTGGAGGAATATCTCTGGGGTCAGAAGCTAATGCCTTGCATGATGATGGCCCTTAATTTGATACTCGGCATGGCATATTTCCATAAGCACCACCAGAACTTGACATATACAAATATTTCAATATATATATATATATGCATGGTAAGCATGAGAATACACTTAGTCATGTTCCAGGTATGTTTTACAAATGTTATCTCTTGGTCATTTATAATATTTTTTATTTTTATTTTTTTGGTCACTCCTTTCCTTAACAAGATGAGCAGTGAGTAGCAGATTATTGATAAAAAATGTAGTAGATTGTGCAAAAAATACATACCAGGAAGTAATTTCTTAGAGTAAATACACAACTGGAAAATGACTCGTGTCTCCAGCAAGAACAACATGGTGGAGCCAGAGAGAGTACAGGGGACAAGGTGCATGTTTTGCATGTAGTTGACTAATATTCAATCTTTGGCACTCTATATGGTCCCAGAGCACCACCAGCAGTGAGCCTAGGGCATAGAGTCAAGAACACTGGTGAAAACACCAGTCTTTGCTGCCATTTCCATCAAGTTCTGAGATAACAAATTATTCTAAGTATTCCCATATTTTTCTCAGGGAGACTCATTGTATCACATAGCATCATTTTGAGGACACAAACACAGGATTAACTGCCCTTGGCAGAGTTCCAAGTAGGTCAGTGAACTAACTGACCTAGGCCAGTGGTCTAACTAGGTCAGTGGCCTAGTTACATCAATAATGTGATGTATTAAAGTGAGAAAAATGACAAAGGTTTAGGGGAAGTAATTAGGGTTTCCGAGGAGCAAAACTGAGCATCAGGGAATAGAAACAAACCTATGGAAGCAAAAGGAAGTAAGAAACCCTTAGATGTGACTTTGAGTTGTGTAGAGAAGGATGGAGGAGCTTCCTATTAGGATTATGAGTGACATGGAGATGGCAGCGGACAATAGTACATATGTAGATGCACCCACCAAGATGTACAAGCACATAAATAAACACAGACACACAAACACAACATAGATGTGCAAACATGCAGTTACACACATGCATACACCAAATAGCACATCATATAACCATATTAACACACATATGTGGATGAATACATGAACATTACTCAAAGATTTACATACACACATATATATCCAGATACACCCTCATATCATGCAGATTTATGTATTTGTGTGTATACATATAAATGCACACACTCACAAGCATGCATACAGACACAACCACACATATTACCATATATATATATACATATATATATATATACATATATATATATATGTTGGTTTTTGGGCCACACCCGGCGGTGCTCAGGGGTTACTCCTGGCTGCTCAGAAATAGCTCCTGGCAGGCACGGGGGACCATATGGGACACCGGGATTCGAACCAACCACCTTTGATCCTGGATCTGCTGCTTGCAAGGCAAACGCCGCTGTGCTATCTCTCCGGGTCCATATTTTATAAAAAAAAAAATCTGTGGGCCATGAAATCTCTTCTACCAGCAAAACAGAATTTTTCTTTTTCCAATAGGAAGTACTCCCTGTCTGATCTCTCCTTCACAGGCATCACCTTCGCCTTCTATACCCTCGTCCCCTAGCATAGAAATAAAAAGCTAAACATCAGCCTCCAGCAAATTCCTAAAGGTCTTTGACATATCACATTGGTTTTGCGTCAAATTTATTGCTGAATTTCACTGGCTTCTCCTAAGCTGGTTTATTGCTGATTTTAATCTTGTTTGTTTTAGGCGTTCAAGTCCCACTGCAAAATACCTAATATACTCTTTGTGGCTGGAGACTATATAAATAAAATGTCTCCTATTCCCATTATAACCACACTATATCATCCACATTATGCGACACCCATAGGTGGCTGCATTTTTAATTATTTCCCTCCAAAGCTCTAAATTAATACAATGAATTTAGAAACTCCTCCACCTCTCTTCAGAGCAAGTAATTGAATTCTCCATTATTGCAACAAAGCATTTGGGGTCCTGTGCATTCCCACAGGACTTTGCTCCTTGTGGTACATATGCAGCAAGGCATGTCAAATATGCGGTTGTACACTTCATTGTTTTTGTCTTAGATCTGAAATAGCTTTTATTCTAACAGCTCCTCTTTCCCCCAAGGACTTGTGACAAAAGATCTCAAGGGAGCTACAGATCTGGGACAAAAGCAGGCCCAGGGCAGGAAATAGGTTTCAGAGGCAGAGCATGTACCTTGCGTATGTAAGACCCTGGGTTCTATCTTCATTCAGCACCTTAAAAATAAAAATAAAATAAAATAAAATAAAAAGGGAGGATGGACAATGCACTTGTTAATGTGCCTGCCTCCAAGAGTAAGGCCATAAGAGCTCATGCACCAATGATGATTCTGGCACTTTGGCTGTCTGTCATGACCAGCACACAACTGATTTCTGACCACACTGGTGTAGGTGTGTGTAAACAGTACAACTAAAGGTGAGAAAACAAACAAACCAAGAGAACACTGCAACCAAGTGTGCATAAAATTGAGGTTCACTGCAGCAACATCTTGGACAGGAGGGAGGGAAGTGGATGAGGTGAACAATGGAGCAGAGACTGGCTTTTTGGCAGCTCCTTTTTCTTGTAGGGACAATTATGCTGCCAACCAGGATAGAAATATTTTTGTTCTTCTAGGTGCTTCCCAAATCATGTTTATATGCTCCAGGGGCTATTTTCAGTGATTCTCCTAACCAGGCTGGCAGTTGTTCAATTCAAGGGTCAAAGGGTTCTTGGGTCCTTGCTGTGCCAGGGATTACCTGAGTTACCTGGTGGTGCTCTGGGGTCTCCAGCATTACACCTGGCAATGCTCAGAGGACCATGTGGTGTTGGGATTTGAACTAGGGTTAGCTGCCTTCAAGGCATGTCACTTAACCTCTGTATCACCTAGCTGGTGCTAATATTCCTGCACTTAATATTCTCCTTCCCAGCTCCAATATCCTTTATAAATACCTTCTAAGTAGGTCTAGGTGAGGTCTGAGTACAGAGCCAGCAGTAACTTCTGAGAACTATCAGGTCCCCCAAACAACAATAACAACAACAACAACAAAAGAAACATTAAGCCAGGCTTCATGTTTTGCTTCTTGCATCCTGCCTATGTTCTGTCTGTTCATAGCATCTTGGGCTTGGCCTAATAATAAAGCAGACATAAAAAAGGACAAACAAGAGAAAGACACAGAGATTGATTTAAGTTGTACAAGTTTAATTGGGAGCTTTCACAAGACAATGAACTCAAAAAGTGACCAGAGCACAAAGCTTAAACCTTTACATCTTTGAAACCATAGCTATACCCAGAAATGACATGACAGACCCTCTTGCCAAAGGGATAGTGCTATAATTCAATTTTGTCTCTTTACCAAAATGGTCAATAACCCCAAGGAGACAGCAACAGGAGCCTGGGTCTTTGGAGGAGGTCCTAGGATCTATGTAGTGGCCTCATGAGCAAGTAATATTTGGACTCTTTGAATAGGAACCCCATAGCTAGGAAGCTAGTACTGGTTATGTAAGTCTCCTTGCATATGGCTCCACAAGGTTCCCAAAATATATCTGGATATAGCACTGGAAGCTCCAAGAATCACCCATGTCACCCCAGTGATCCCAAGAAACACAAGTCCACTAAGTAGCATTGTGTCCTTGAGCTCTCACACTGAACCCTGAGTGGTGGACTAAAGATAGCCAAAAGAATCTCTGATTTCTTGAGAAATCCAAGAAAAAGAGGGTAAAAAAGGGACCGAGAGAGCATTCTCATTCCTTCCACCTTGTGAATCTACAAAAAAAATCTCATTGATTTAGCAAGCACTTGCTAAAACTGGTTTTGTTTTTTTTATTAAAAAAAAAAAAAGCCACATATGGGAAACCAGGAGATTGTATAGGAGCCCAACTCAAGTTTGGTAACATTGGATCTTTGTCAAGGGGTCTTCATGGAGCCAGGCCATCTCCCTGACCTTGGGTTTTTAGCTTCCACAACTGTGAGAAATTTATATCTATTGTTTCATAAGTTGTTCAGGATATGGACTTAATTTTTTTTTCATGGCAGCTGGGTGGTCTAAGAGAGGTGAAGATTCTGAAATAGAAGGGGGTGTAGGATGGGCAGAATGAGTAAGAGGTAAATTTGATGTCAGATGGGGTTGAACCATCCATTTCAGGTGTGGTACCTTCTCTCTGAGAAGTGGATGGCTTGTTTTCAGGTCAAAAGGAACAGACAGAGAGCCTCCCTGACACCTTCTATTCTCTCAAGTACTTCGTGTTCCATATAATTACAATGCCAAATCAGGAACTTTGGAGTGGCATGTTCTACACCCCTGCAGTAGACTTGGTAAGCAGTCAACTCTGTGATGAGGGAAGAGGACTGGTTAGGCTCTCAGAGATGGTTTAAAGGGCTAAATGTATGCTTTGCATATAATGACCCCAGGTTCAGACCCTGGCACTGCATAGTAGCCCAATACCTCAGGAAGAAAACATGTTTTTTTAACCATTTAAATGAAAATACTGGAATTTTCAATACTGTTATTTTGTTGTTGTTGTTGTTGTTGTTATTGTTGTTGTTGTTTGATTTTCTATTTTGGGGTCACACCCATCAGCGCTCTGGGGTTACTCCTGCCTCTGAGCTCAGAAATCGCTCCTGCAGGTTCAGGGAACCACATGGGATGCTGGGATTCGAACCACCGTCCTTCTGCATGCAAGAAAAACGGCCTACCTTCATGCAATCTCTCAGGCCCCTGTTAATTATATTTTTATGCATAATATGCATATTATTTCCACACCACACTGATCACCAGGGTGCCTACTTCCTCCACTAATCTCCCAAGAGAATGAAAAAATTGTAAAGGTCCTGGGGCCAAGAGCACCCTAAGCATCTTAGGGTGCATTTCTAACTAGGTTCGATCCCACAACCACATGACCTCACACTGCTGAGGCAGCAAAATCATTCCCAGCACCAGCGGGCCTGAGCATTGGGCCGGAGCAGTGGTGCTAGAGGTAAGGCATCTGCCTTGCAAGCGCTAGTCTAGGACGACTGCGGGTTGATCCGCCAGCGTCCCATATGGTCCCCCAAAGCCAGGAGCGATTTCTGAACGCATAGCCAGGAGTAATCCCTGAGCCTCAATGGGTGTGGTCCCAAAACAAAACATAAACAGAAGGCCTGAGCAGGCAGTCATCTTCAAGTCTTTGTACTGAATTGCTGGAATGGTAGGATGGAAACTACTGGTGCCCCCACCCAGGTCTCTTTGAGACTACCTGGGAATCTGTGCACAAATTCATTTCCCCCACAATCCATAGGGGTGAAAGATCACTCATCAGTTCTGGTCAGCTCTTCCTCCCAAACTCATAACCATTCCTGATTGCCTGAGAACAAATTCCTCTCCTAGCTTACAAAGCTCTCCACTCACAGTCCCAGAATGCTTTCCCCACCTGAGCTCTTAACTATCATCCACATTTATCTTAGCTCTGGGCTCCCTGTTCACAGAGCTCCTGCTATGAAAAAGTCTACTTCAGCTAGACATCATTCTTTTAGAGGCATCTTGTTCAAAGGCAGGACTGGATATGATATTTACTTACTTTGAGCATCAGAACCCTTGACAGAAAAATGCCATTAAAATCTATTGAGCTTTTGCGTCTATTTCTACAATACTTAAGGGTTAAAAAAATTAATGTTTTTGGTAGTTATGGGAGCCACACCTGGCATTGATTGGGGTGGGGGAAGATGTCAACTGGGATACTCTGTGTAGTATTTAGGGGTTCATGTGGTTCTGGGGATGAAACCCAGGGTCTCATACATGCAAGGCAAATATGTTATGTTGCCACTTGAATAATCTCCTCTATCCTCCCTTTAAAGGTTTTATAACAAAAGGAATGTGCACACGCATTGTGAAGTTTATAAATATATATGTAGTTTATATACATACATATATATATACATATATATACATATATATATATATATAGTAGTGCTCAGTTGGCCTCCAGCATAAATCTCATTGTCATCGGCATAATGCAGTTTCTTGGAATAATGCCAGCTATTTATCATTGGTGAGAAAACCAAAAAGTTCTCTTTATTATAGGTAGGAGCTACTTCCCTGGAATTCCATGATCTTCCAATATCTGTTTGTATTTTATCTTTGAATTCTGCTCTCCTCCTACACTCCAAAAATCGTGTATGTGAGGTTAACTGGTTTGCCCCCTTTTCCTTGTTGAAATAGATGTGGGCATGGTGATATGCCTTGCAGTGGAAAAGGATCCTATCCAGAATTTGGTTCCCATATTGACAGACTCTGGTCTTCTGTACTCCACACAGGGTGAGACTCTATTGGGGTGCAGAAGAAGATGAGCATGGAAAGCTTTTTTTCTGCAACTTGTCCTTTGCCTTGCCAAGCAGGTTGTCACACAATGATCAGCAAAGAATTGCCAGAACATTAAACAAGTAATCACATCTTCCAAGGAAATTCATTCAGCCTTGGAACTTAAAGTCAGTTCTGTCACAGGGAAATGCAAAGAAGTGGACACCCTGAACACTGAAAAGTTCTTTTCATGTTCTCTTTCCTGATCTGGGGGGGGGAGTCAGAGTGCAAGGAGGGGGATGGTATTCATTTTATGAAATGCATGCAGCGGCACAGTCCTGAACTGTGTACTTTTCTCTATGGGTGTTAGACTTCAATTAAAAAGCTCATTAAAGTATTAATGAAAATTGAATATGTTAAGTATATGGACTATTTGAAGTTTTTAAGGAATCTTAATTAACTATATTAAAGGGGTTAAACCTGAGTCAGACTGCTTAAGTTATTGTTCTGTTTGCTAATTTCTATGAAAGCAGATAAGACTTAGAAACTGAGCTTAAAAACTTTAAGGCAAATATTACTTGGCTGTAAAAAGGAATGAAGTACTGATACATGCCACAGTATTGATGGATCTTCAAAACCATGCTAAGTCAGAAAGTCAATTGTTGCAGGCTACTCATTATATGATTTCACACCTGGAAATGTTCAGAATATACAGAACCATTGAAAAAAGCAACTGATTGGGCAGATACCAGAATCTAGGTGGAGGGAGAAAATATTCTGTGGCTTTTATTTGAGAATGGATAGTAGGATTGTTTTGAAAATGAATTGAGAAGGAATCAAACAACACTATAAAGGAACTAGATGCTAATGAATTATTCATTTAAGCTGACTAATTAATATTAATTTCATAAGAAAAGCAAGAGATATTAGTTTAGAGTGTAGTATGTTATGATATTATTTGTTCAAGAGCAATATTTAAAGCTCTAAATGTTATTTGAGCCCAAAACCTCTGTTAAGGGGGTCCATAGCCATCATGCTTTCTTTGGGCTTTGAATGTGGGTGCTACTGGTAGAAAAAGATTTGTACTGGTTGTCAGAAAAGTCTTCTATACTCTCTGTGCAATTTCTTTCTATCCTTGTGAGTTCAATGTCATAAATCTCTAGCAAAAGGGAGAATTGGATAGGGCAAACAAAAAGTTAATGGATGTAATCTGAGGTTTTGTGTGGTTTTGTCTTTGTCATTTAGTAAACCTGAATTCAATATATTTGAGCTGCCCTGTCTCAAATTAACATCTGAGAAGGAGATTATCCCCCTTAGTATTTTTCTTATTAAAATGTCTAGAAATATTTTCATGCCCCATATATTAAGATTCAGATCTAATGTCCAAAAAGTAGTATTTGAGGGAAGAATCTTTAAAGGGAGAGAACACCAGCTGTGCTTGGAGTATGCTCCTGGTTCTGTACACAAGGATCACCCTTGTTAGGCTTGGAGATCATATCTAGGACAACCCTGTGAAAGTCAAACATCCTACCTGTTACTTGTTCCAGCCCTTGAAGGGAGAATTTTCAGATTGCTTAAATCTTCATAGGTAAAGAAAGCTGTGTGATCCATAAAGAGGTGCCTGGATCTTGTACCAAAAGTCAGATTTTTCAAGGGAAGTCCTGGTAGTAATGATTAAGCATTGTTGGGGCAATCTGAATGGTCCAGTAGGAAAACACTAAGTTCACTTTTTAATTCACTGGGTAGATATATTTGCTATATGTACAAGGTAAACTAAGTGGTAATGAAGGGAGTGTGCATCTCTGGAATTCATAAAGAGAGTAAATAAATAGTAATATATAAATATGAAAAAAAAGAATGGAAACTATAACATGTTGCATTAGGATATCTACACATAGAAACTAAGAATTCTCTTTATATATACATATATATATATCAGTACAAGGAAATTATTCTTTCAAATAGGCAAGGGCAACAGTGACAAAATTATTGGCCTGGTCAGTCTACGTTCACTGGTAGAAAATTGGTCATGTTTAATTAGATTAAGGATTGACAATGGCCAAATGTTTAACAATTAAAAAAATAGAGTTGGATGTTGATAAAGTCTCAAGAAAATATTTTTAAAAACTTTTTGATTGAGGCTTGTTGACTTACAATGCCAATAATAATTGTTTTCCAAAACCTATCTGTAGTGTACACAACTCCCTTTCCAAGGACCCAAAACCCTTTCCCCTCAACTCTCTTAACATACTTATAAGTTCTTATTTTTTTTTTCCAGGCCACACTAGTTTGATGCTCAGGGTTACTCCTGGCTATGCACTCAGAAATTGTTCCTGGCTTGGGGAGGACCATATGGGATGCCGGGGGATCAAACCGCGGCCCTTCCTTGGCTAGCGCTTGCAAGGCAGACACCTTACCTCTAGCGCCACCTTGCTGGCCCCATAAGTTCTTATTCTTATAAGTGAATAAGTTCTTCTAATGTATGGTGTTTGACTTTTTGTTGCTACCTTGCTGTATATCTTTAAGTTCCACTTTGAGAAATATATTATTCTGTATATGTCCCTTTTCTTAGGACTGGCTTTACTCAGAGTCTCAGAGTTATTCCCTATAGTTTCATCCATGTTAAGATAAATTGCAGGGGCTGGAGGGGTGGTGCTAGAGGTAAGGTGTCTGCCTTGCAAGTACTAGCCTAGGATGGACCAGGGTTTGATCCCCCAGGGTCCCATATGGTCCTCCCCAAGCCAGGAACAATTTCTGAGTGCATAGCCAGGAGTAACCCCTGAGCATCAATGGGTGTGGCCCAAAAACAAAACAAAAAGATAAATTGCATGATTTTTTCATTTCTCAAAAATGCATAGTATTCCATTGTGTATGTAAAACAAATTTTTAGTATTTAAGCATTAAGGTTGTTTCCATATGCTGATTGTCATATTAAATACTGCAACAAACCTAAGTGTGCATATATCCCTTGGAATTAATATTGTAATTTGGGGATAGATGCCAAGAACTGGTATCACTGGGTTATATGGGAGTTCTATTCGTATTTTATAAATAAACAACCATATTGCTTTTCATAGAAGCTGAATGAGAATACCTTCCCACCAAGAATGGATGAGGGTTTCTTTCTCACCACAACCCTGCTAACACTGGCTATTTCCAGACATTTTAATATGTTCCATTCACTCTGGTGTGAGATGAGATTTCTATTTTGTTTTGATTTGTATTTTCCTAATTATGAATGATGATATTTTCTAAATGTATATTAGTCATCTATACATCCTCAATGAGAGTATCTATTCAAGAACCGATATTTTTGTTTTGTTTTGGGCAAAACCGGCAGTGATCAGGGGTTACTCCTGGCTCTGTGCTCAGAAATCACTCCTGTAGCTCAGGGGACTATATGGGATGCCGGGAATTGAACTGGGTCCATCCTGGATCGAATGTGTGCAAGGCAAATGCCCTACCACTGTGCTATCACTCCAGCTCCTCAAGAACAGATTTTTAAAGAAGTATGTGTTTGGGCCATAGAGAGAAACTATAGCAGATAAAATGCTTGTCTTGTATGTGGTCAACCTGAGTTCAGTCTCCAACACTTCATATAATACCTAAGCCCTGGACACAATGATAATATAATTATCATTATAATATATCATAATGATCCCTGAACACAAAGCTAGGAGGAATCACTAAGATAGCAAGCTGTGGCAAAGGAAGGAAGGAAGAAGAAAGGAAGGAAGGAAGGAAGGAAGGAAGGAAGGAAGGAATGTATGTATAAACCAAAACTATATGTATTGTTTCATTTAAATGTAACTGATATTCCTGAAAATTTTATCTGATAATCCCAAATCATCTGTGTGTATGTGTGTGTGTGTGTTTAGGAAAGATAAATTTCTGCTCAGAGATAGATAGTTCATCCCTTTTTTTGTATTACATGGTAAGAAACTGCTTCTTTTCATTTTGCCCTAAGACACAGTACAAAGGTGAAATAGTGGTCTTAAAAAAATTGGAAATGTCTTGATTCCTGTCTCTTTCTGGTCTTCCTGTACCCTCTGTCTTTTCTAGTTTACAACCAAACTGATTTCTAATTAACCTCTCTTGTCCTTGATGTTGGCACCAACATTGTGTTTTGTGTCCTTAGTGAACATGTCTCCTTCTCCCTGTTGTCCTAGTCTGCCCTGAGCTTTAATTTTGTTCAACAGTCTCCTTAGAACAAGCAGAAAGTAAATGAGAACTGTCAATACACTTCACCCTGGACCAGATAGGGTAGGAGGGATGAAACAAGAAGGAAAAGACTGGAAGAGATCCTAGCTTTGCCTTCTGCCTCCTGTCAGATAACACAAAACACAGGACTTGCTGAATTGATGTTTATTTCTCTCACACACCAACTTTGTGTCAACTGGAGAAGAAAACTGACCTCTAGTTCTTCAGCTGTAAATAAAAATAATCTCTACACAGGACTGTAAGTAGGTTTTGACATGAAAGACACACAAAAGTACTTTAGTACATGTTTAGGGTTAAGATGATGGTAGTTTTCTCATGATCTGTTTTCCCCTCTTAGAATTCCACATAAAATACAATCTTCAATCTCTTTTAAATATATACATATCTAGATCAATTTCTCTGTGTATATATATACTTAGAGAGAAATAGCACAATGCCTTAAAGTAACTGCCTTGCAAGAATATGACATTGAATTCCAATCCCTGGAGTCCCACATGTGGCAAGTCTTGGCAGCTCTAACTCTGGATGCTGGGAGCTTGGCCATCTACCATTGCATTGGAATCACAGGCAATTTTCAGGTGCACTGCAGCCATATTTGTGAGTGTACCACAAGAAGGATTACAGTCCTCAGTAAACATGTATGGCTTTTGGATCTCATCTGGCAGTATTCAGGGCTTAGTCCTGGCTCTGTGCTCAGGGATCACTTCTGGTAGTGCTTGAGGAACCATGTGGAGTTGACCATAATCAAGGCAACCAACTTATCATTTGTACTCTTCAGTCTCCCTAAATATTAAATACAATATGTAAGTAATTATATATCATAACAAAACAAAATATAACTATATTATATAATATATAACAATACATTATAATAGATAATATATTTTATATATTATATAATGTATAATTTTACACATTTATATATAATATATGTTATATATCACATAATGCAAATATATAGTATGTAAATATATAGAATATATCATTTTATATATACTATATACAGCTATATAAGTTATATCATAATAATATGTTATAAGTTATATTCTATATAATTTATTATATTATACATTATACTATATATAAATACTATAGTTATACAGAATAATTATGTATAGCTATACTACATAAATAGTATATATATATATATATATAGAGAGAGAGAGAGAGAGAGAGAGAGAGTTTGGGGACCACATAGGGTGATATTCTTGGTCACTCCTGGCTCTGCACTCAGGAATTATTTCTGGAGGGCTCAGGGGACCAACCATACGATATGCTGAGGATAGAATCCAGGTTGGCCACTTGTAAGGCAAGCACCCTATGCTGTACTATCTTGCCAATCCCTAAATATATAGGTATATATAAAAATAATTTTAGGGCCCGGAGAGATAGCACAGCGGCGTTTGCCTTGCAAGCAGCCGATCCAGGACCAAAGGTGGTTGGTTCGAATCCCGGTGTCCCATATGGTCCCCCGTACCTGCCAGTAGCTATTTCTGAGCAAACAGCCAGGATTAACCCCTGAGCACCACCGGGTGTGGCCCAAAAACCAAAATATAATAATAATAATAATAATTTTAAAAAGATGTTGTAAACAGTTATAACAAAGTGCAGCTAATAGGAACCAGCTCCAGCAGAGCCCACCAACCTCTAATTTCCCCACAGTGAGTCCCTTCATGGGAGAGTAGGTGATGACTGAGGCAGAGATCGCCTCCTGTTACAGCCACACTGGAGTCTCCAGGATATGACAATGCTTGTGATGTCTGAAAGATGTTCTACAGCCAAACACCAGAAAACATCGATCAAAACACAAAGGAAGTGACAAATCACCTTATAATATGCAGAAAAATATGCATTTGAATGATCATCTTTAAGGGCGTTTTTTTAAGGGGGTGGGAAGGATAACAAGTTTATAGATGCAATGCAAAGGATGATGGGTGATTGCTTTATTATTGTAGTTAAGCCTTCCCAGGAAAGGCAACTAGAGGGATTCAGAAGGCTCAGTAAATCCCATTTCTTGTTTCTCTCTTCATTTTACTGGCTTTTTCTTTGACTTTTTCTCTCAGCAAAGCAGCCCAATGCTGACTGCAACATCCATCACCACAGTTGGGTTTCTCTGCTGTGATTTTGGGTTTTTTTTTTTTTTAACCATTCCCCCTTTTTTGTGGTTTCTTCTGTTCTGTGGAGATCATAGACAGAATATAGCTATAGAAATGCAAGTTACAGCAATTTCCTTCCTCTTCTAAATGGGCAGAAGCTTAGATAACAGGAAAAAGAAAAATAGGTGATGGTCTATAGATTAGGTAAGAGTTTGGGACTGGAGTGATAGTAGAGTGGGTAGAGTATTTGCCTTTTTTGAGGCCAAACCAGGTTCCATCCTGGACATCCATTATGGTTTTCTGAGCACCATTTGGAGTGATTCCTGAGTACAGAGTCAGGAGTAAACCCTGAGCATCACCAGGTGTGGGGTGGGGCCCCCTAAAAAAAACAGAACAAAAGTAAACAAATAAATATATAGATTAGATAATATAAAATGTTCTATTGGTCTCTGAGGAAAAAATTGTAAAACATAAGAGTTTCTCTTTAAAAATTTAGTGAGTGTGTGAGGGAGTTGGTTTAAAGAGATTAGCATGTGCTTTGCATGCAGAGGCCCAGGTTTCACACACACACACACACACACACACACACACACACACACACACACACACACACACACACACTCACACACACACGGCACTGAATGGTCACTGGGAGTGGCCCCTGAGCACAGAATCAGAAGGCAAGGCCCCAAAACAAAAATAATAATAAATACAAGAGTTAATCTTTAGTACTCCGTATATAACTAGATATTGCCACTCTTCCTTGGTCTATTAGCTAGCTATCAAATCTAAGGTTTGCTGCTCTTTTTTGCAAACATGAAGGGGAGCTCAAACAGTGGTGCACAAGATTTAAATCTTGGCTACATATCCAGGGGTCTCTTCTGGCAGGTTCAGGGGATCATGTGGAGCCCCAAAGATCAAACCTAAGTTGACCATGTGCACAACAAGTGTCCTACCCACTGTACTATCACTCTGGCCACTTGGTTAGGTTGTTTTAAGGATAGCACTCAAGAGATACAAGGATAGGAATTTCGGTGCATGAGAAACCATCATTAACAGTTTTTTATATCACAGAATCTTAAAAAAAAAAAAGATGAAAGCTTGGAGTTTCAAATGTGTGAAGGATGCAAAAGCATAAAAGAATGAATGGTCAGTAGTTGCAGAGAAGAGATGCAGTAGTGAAAAGTCCTGAAACTCAATGTTCTGTTTCATATATAGAGGCTCATAGACCTGTTCTTTATAAAATGTAAGATAACACCATAACACAAGGTTAACCTTTTTTGGCCTGTGTGATGTCATTAGGGATAAGACATCTGTTCTCCTCTTATCTGTAATCGGTGTGTAGCCTTATATTAAACACAGTTTATGGGAACATTTCTTAGTGTGAGGTTACAAGGCAAAGGCCAAGGGGGATTAAGAGGTTATAAATGGTAGGAAAGCAGAAAACAAGATGGAGCATCTCTAACATTCACTCACACACTTAGTCTTTTGTCAGCAGTGGTATGCCCAGTGTCTTGTGGAAAATGGGAAATCCACAATGAGATGAGATCGTCTATGACCTCCATTCTATTTACTCTACTTCACAGAGCTGTGAAATGCTGCAATTTGCATGTAAACAGTTGCATAGTTTTACAGATTCTGTGTTTAGTTTTAATCTACAAATTGAAGAAACTGCTGTAAAATATTTCTGTAGAGAGACGATGAGTTGGATTGAATTTTAATAATGCAAGTACAAAGGAACCCCAATAAATTGGCAGAGCTGACACTTTATCTACTCCTGGCATGAGCTTGCTTTCGGGCACATTACAGGTAAAAATAGTGATGCTCTAATAGAGCTGATACATTCCTCCTGCTTAAAAAGAGTGTATTTCCATTAAAATAAATTCTGTGTTACAAGAAAATGAAATAAAATTTATTTAAAATATGTTTTTACCTTAATAATTAATAATTATTTTAGGAGGGTAGAAGGTGGCATAGTCAAAAACTACCAATAATTTGCAAATATGGGCTCAAAGAATAGTTTCATATGGGTATGTGCAACCACAAAAATTTGCAATCCCCTGCATGAAAGTCAGAGTTTCTTAGACTTGCTCATAGAAGTTCATAAAAACTGACAGGTAAAATTTTAATTGTTTTTTTTTCAGTTGTTTAACACAACTATTACCAAATTTTAATTATATAAACATAAATAAATAACATTAAAACAACTTAGAATATATTAAAACGGGGCCGGGCGGTGGCGCTAGAGGTAAGGTGCCTGCCTTGCCTGTGCTAACCTTGGACGGACCGTGGTTCGATCCCCCGGCGTCCCATATGGTTCCCCAAACCAGGAGCAACTTCTGAGCACATAGCCAGGAGTAACCCCTGAGTGTTACTGGGTGTGGCCCAAAAACCAAAAAAAAAAAAAAAAAAGAATATATTAAAACATGTGCCACTTCCTTATGTTTAATCCACTTATTATTTTTATGTGTACATTTTGGGGTCACACCCAACAGTACTCAGGACTTAATCCTAACTCTGTGCTCAGGGAGCTTTTCTGGTAGTGCTCAAGGAACCATCGAGGTGCCCAGCATTAAACCTGGGTAGGCTGCCTGCAAGCAAGCACACTCTACCCACTGTACTATCTCTCCATCCACCACTTTTTTTTTAAATCACTTTACGTCTATTATTCACAATGGTCTTGAAGATTATTAACATTTGCATTTTTGTCTATCTTAGCCGTCTTTGGCAGTACAATAAATTATTCAGTAGCTTAAAATAACAACCATTTGCTAGCTCACCAAGATTCTAAGTCTGGAATCTGCAGGTTGCTTTTAGTGATGTTCTGGTTTAGGTGCTTGCTGTCAGAAAAGCCATCAGAACCACAACTGTCTCAAAGATTGAGGAGCTGGAAGAGTATTTACAGATTTACCTCCAATAATATTCACTCTCTGATTCTTATCCGGAGGCCTCAGCTCCTCCTTATTTGAGCAGCTGATGTGGAAGTAAAGATGGGGAGAGTTGGGGAGAGAGAGAGACCAAGAGTTTCCATTTCTGACTGAAGGAATAACATACTATCATTTTGGTTATGTTTAAATCTAATATTGAACCAATTTTAGCCATTATGTGGAAGAAGAGTAAACTGAATTGTAAATACCAAGAGGACTATTTAAGAGGCTGATGAGCATGAGTGAGTATCTTACAGAATGAGGAGTTCCTACAAAGTTCTTATCTACTCTACACTCATTGACCTCATAGCAAACCCTTGACATTGACTACATTAGAAGTTTATACACCTTAAAATCAGTCAGTGCTACAAATAAAGGGTTTTGCTATGGTTGTTCTTTTATGGATTATTCTACTTGCTTTTCCTGGAGAGTTGATTGGTTATCAGTAATGCAGCCTGGAATAGATACATCAAGTCTTCCTATGCTGTGTACATCATTTTCAATACTAGGAGTGTGAGGAGGAAGAATTAACTGAAGTTAGTGGAGATCAGATTGAAGTTAAAGAGCCCAGACAGAAGTAGCCAATCAAGATTGAGGTGGTAGGACAGAGTGACAGTACAGCTACTGGTAGGCCATTTACCTTACACATGGTCAACTCAGGTTCAATCCTTGGCATTCCTATAGTCCCCCATGCCTAGCCCCTGGGAACTGCTGAGTGAGGTCCAAACCCTTCCCCTTCAAAAAAAGAAATTAAGGTGGTAATAGGCAGGATTAAGTGAGGGAGGACAAAGTAACCTAAAGGTTGCTACATGTCTAGATAAGAAAAGGCTTGACAGATACAAACCAAATACAACAGAGTATGGACCCTCACTGTCCATGGGGACTGCTAAGCTGTATCTACATTTTAACCTTGAGCTCTTATCAGTATTCTAACCCGAGACTGACAGCGGTGATTTAAACCATCGAAGCAAGAATTTGAAGCAATATTTCCAGAAACAGGAGAGAAGATGGATAGAAGAACCCAGAGACAATGGTCTTTCGAAGAATTAAAAGTTCTTCTATAGAAGAGGGAGCAGAATAATTACAATAATGACCATAGCTGAGTCCCTCCAATGCAAAAAGATCTGTCTCAATATCTAGTCAGTAGTAGATAATGAATGTGGGCTTGTTTCATTATCAATATAACCATTCAAAATTTCATTAATAAGTACTTACTTAAGTCCTATTATGCACCATAGACTAGGCTGGGCGCCTGGGAATGGAGATTGTGGTAGGAGGTAAAATAATTTCATTTTCAAGTCTCCTGGTGACATAGCAGACTGTTGGGTCTAGTTTATAACATTCTAAGAAATTCCCAGGTTTTTTTTCTAATAATAAGTAAGGATGTTAAAAATTAAGATTTTATTGCAGTAAAATGTATATAACATAAAAGTCACTTTAGCCATTTAAAGAGCACAATTAAGTACATTTATAATGTTGTACAACCAACAGCACTAGCCATTTTTAGAATGTCTTCATAATTCCAGATAGACTTGTAACATTTAAACAATAACTCCTGAGGGTTATTAAAAGTTTCCCTATTTAGGACTGCTTTTATCTTTCTTTTAATTCCTTCAAAGTCTAGACATTAGTCATTGAACATGAACTTGTTAAATCATTAGCTAGTGTTAATTCACCCAACATGGATTAAAATGTTTTAAAACTCAAATAAAACAGGGTTTGAAACTTTGTTCTATGACCTGATACATTAAAATAGACAATCTGAAAATCAATAAAACCATGGATTAATCAATTTAATTGCATAATTAGGGAACAACTAATGTAATTAAACTGCAAAAAAGGCAAGTTCGAAATAATCTGAACAAAAAATAGGTTGGTTAAAAGTCTTATCTCTATTTTTAGAATTTGACCACTCAACTATGTAGGGAACCTTATTGTTTTATTCTGACTAACATATATATATGTATATATATATATTCAACAGAAATATCCTAGAGAGTTGCCTCTATCACTGTCTAGACTTGACAGCTAGATATATTTTTATATTCAATCCTTAAAAAAACTGGACTTGGAAAACAAGTAAGCAGGACAGAGAATGAGAAATTATACACATGAGCAGAACTAGTCCTTGTTATTACTTTAACGTTGACTCTTGCTCATAGCAATCTCTAAAACCAGTCCTGAAATGAGAGGGATTGGAAGCCCCTAAACAAGCATGGGAGTAACACAGGTGGGAAGGCAGTC
Organism: Suncus etruscus; assembly: GCF_024139225.1. NCBI lineage: Eukaryota > Metazoa > Chordata > Mammalia > Eulipotyphla > Soricidae > Suncus > Suncus etruscus. Next base: position 142,399,759 of record NC_064848.1, on the reverse strand, counting down.
CATAAAAAGGTATTTTATCAAACTAACTTTCCTTCGGATGATTAATTTTTAAACTCACAAGAGGCTTTGATAAATGGTATGAAACACATGGCTAAGTCCTCTAACCCAAAGGTTGAAATGGAGGGGTGCTTTGGTGGCACTGTATAGTGGTGAGCATAGCTGCCTTCCAAGGGTTGAAATGGCTAGAGTGGGAACAAACTTTCTTTCTATTGTTCCAAGTTCTTAGCTGAGACCCCATGCATCAAAAGAAAAACTAGCAATAATAACTAAGAACCTAAATGTATTAACACACATACCTTTTGCATTTATGGATTCTAGCTGGGGATTTAAATATCTTCTAATAAAGCCAGGGGAAGGTCAGTGATGTTTTGAGGAAGATGAATGACTCCTAGAATATATGGGGAGTAGCCTATGATAGTTTGTGACAAAGTTTGTCCTTGTGGGGTGTCCCCTCTAGCCTCTGTGCTGGGGTGAATCCATCTTCCTTGGTTGATGAGATTCCCAGAGAAAGGATTTATTATTTATGACTCGAGTTCCATTTGATGGTTTAACTTTAGGGCAAGAAGGAAAATTCAGAGAAAACTTCTATCTACATGTGTTATATTTCAAAGAACTCACAACTCAAAATAATAACATACCAAAGAGGCCTATCTGGGGTTGACATTTTCCTGAACTGTCAAAACAATCAAGGTAGTAGATTCTGCTGTTTTGTAGTATTTATAGATCAACGACCAACAAGCAATAGTTTGAAGACTGTTACGAGGAATCTCTAAAATAAAATAGCATAAAAATTGCTAGGTATGTAACTATGCATAGCATTTGTCTTGCTTGCCTGTGGCTTTGAGTTTTATCCCTAGACCCATAAGTTAATCAAACAAACAAAAATAATATTAAAAAAAATCATTTGAATTTACGTAAGAAATTAAAGAAGCAGACCAGAATCTTTAGAAATTGAAAACTTGAAGGACAGTTAGATTCTTATTCTTCAGATCAACAATTTTATTCAAGAATTTCTCTCAAGAAGTAGAAAGCCTGTCTAGAGTACACAGGTGGGAGAGGGATGTGGAGGAGGGAGATTGGGAACATTGGTGATGGGAATGTTGCACTGGTGAAGGGGGGAATGTTCTTTACATGACTGAAACCCAATTACAATCATGTTTATAATCAAGGTGTTTAAATAAAGATGTTAATAAAAAATTAAATAAAAGAATTTCCCTCAATTATTGGAAAGCATTTTTAGTACGGGAATGAGAGTTTTTTTCAGCTTAGTAATAACATTACTCTAGCTAACAATTAGGCTAGCTAGCTTATGATTTTTGCTAAGATTATTCTGGCTGCTGTGCAAAGAAGAAATTACAGGAGAGCAATAGTTGAAGCAGAGAAACCAAGTGGAATCTATTTTAAATGAGTAAGTGAGGCAAGAGAAGGGAGTGCATGAGCAAAAATGATGATGGAGGTCAAAAAAAGTGACATGTTTGGGGCATGCAATATGACTTAGTGTTAGAGCACTTAATTGTAAGAGGCCCTAGGTTTAATCCCTAAAATTACAAAAAAAAAAAAAAAAGAATTCAAGTTATATTCTGAGGAAACAGATTCTTAGTATTACTATAATTAAGTACAAATAACTCACTATGACCTGTAAATAGTGAGCAGAACAAGAACACCAGTTAGAACTTGAAGAACAGCAACTGATATTTCTGTTGCTCCCTCTAGGGAGGCTAGGAAGCTTGCTTCCTTTTGGGGATAGAAATCAGGAAATATAGTAGAAATATAGTACAACTAGTAGATTTGCCTTGCCATACTTAACAAGCCATTATAGAAGTAAGATGCATGATTATTGTTAAGCTCTTTCTTAGTGTGACTTTGTTACTATAAAACCAGTTAAGCTACTGGTGGGTCCTTGAACTTTCTCTGTAAAAAACAAACTTCAGGTGATTCTGAAGTTATAGGTATTTATTTACGAGTGTCTAGAAGTTAGTTTTGGATTTTATAATTTCCTATGTCCCAGCCTAATGCTGTTTCTTTATTTTCTTTTATAATATCTTTGTTTAAGCACCATGGTTACAAATATGTTTGTAGCTGGGTTTCAGTCAAAATATTCACCAGTGCAACCTTCCCACCACTAATGCCCCCTATCTCTCTTCTCCTCACCCCCCTGCCTGTCTTTGAGACAGACATTCTATTTCTCTCACTCACTACCATTGTCATGATAGTTGTCAGTGTGGTTATTTCTCTAACTGAACTCACCAATCTTTGTGGTAAGCTTCATATCATGGGCTGGTTCTTTCAGCCTCATCTCTATTGTCTATGGGTATTATTACAATACTGTCTTTTATTTTTCTTAAATAGCACAGATGAGTGAGGCTATTCTGTGTTTATCTCTCTCCCTCTGACTCATTTCATTCTGCATATTAGTTTCTATGTCCATCCATATATAGGAAAATTTTATAACTTTATTTTTCCTGACAACTGCATAGTATTCCACTGTGTATATGTACCACATTTTCTTTAGCCACTCATCAATTTGGCACCTGGGTTGTTTCAAGACTCTGACTATTGTAAATAGTGCTGCGATTTACAATTGCAGAGGGCATTTTTGTATTGTGTTTTGATGTTCCTATTTCTTTTTGCTTAACTCTGAGTTCCATGTATGATCTCTTGATCCATATTGGTATTTTGCTGGTTCTGTTTCTATCTTCCTTTTTATTTGGCTTTTGAGACACACCAAATGGTGTTCAGTTCCATCCAGTAATGTTTAACTCTGTCACACTATATAAATTTGGAAAACTGGGGAGAACAGGTAATGATGGCAGAGCTGAGGAAAGCTGAGTATTGAAGCACTGAGTTCTTTGAAAACCAAGCTGAGATTGAGGGATAAGCACAGGAAGTTTTTAAAAGGCTGTGGAGGGTACCAAGACCAGATTGAGGGATAAGCACAGGAAGTTTTTAAAAGGCTGTGGAGGGTACCAAGACCAGACAGTCGTATGAACATTAAGTAGAAATAAAAAAAAAATGATCAGACTTAAACACCAAATCCAAAGCCAATGACAACAGAATCGACACCCGATCTACAACATACTAGACACAGAGGAGACCACTTATACTAGCAACCCGAGGGGTAAAGGATGGGGGTATGGGATGCAGGCTGGGAACAGGGGTGAAGGGAGGACAACATTGGTGGTGGGAATGCCACTGATTCAATGTCACTATGTACCTAAAAAATTACTGTGAAGGATTTGTAATCCACTTTGGTCAAAATAATAAATTTGCAAAAAAAAAAAAAAAAAAAAAAAAAAGGCTGTGGAGCAACAGGCAAATTTCACTTGAATTCAAACTCAATATAGTTACTCTTCCTCTCAGTAGGAGAGAAGAAATCAATGACAAGAGAAAAGAAGCCAGGGAGGGTCCTTATTGGAGCATTAAGATGACTCAAAGAGGAGCTAAGAGTATGGGTAGTTGTTGTAACAAGTTTAACAATGTGAAAAATTATTTGCTGCAGCATTTAGCATTCCCCCCCCATAATTGCATAAGAACTTAATTGTAGGTCCAAAAACTACTCAGTAATGTTCACATGAGTATATTTTTAACTCCAGGTAAAACAAAAAATTGGCACAAGAAAATAAATGGAATGATGGCACATCTGTTGGTTCAGCAGTGAACAATATTTATATCAACCTTCTACTGAAAACAGATTGAACAGGATACTATGTTGGGAAGGAGGAAAACATCTATTAACTTAAAATGCATATATCTTATGATGCAGAGCTGCCACTTCAAATAACTTATCATGTATGCTTGCATACACTCAATGATGTGTATGATAATGTTTGAGAAAACAACCTAAAAGACAAGAATAGAGTCAACTCAATAATATTATAAACAATGGGATACTTTTTACAATGTAGTAGCACTATCTGAACAGGCATAGGAAAAAACCATTTTTTTTTCAGTTGGCATGACTAAGTGAAAAATAAGGAAGCTTCAGAGTATTGGGCAGACTTTAATATGTAAATGTAAATTTTATGTTCATGCCTGGGGTTGCCTCTTGAAATATCTCCAAGTCTCAAGTAAGAATAGAGAAAGAGAAAGAGAATAGAGTAAGAAAGAGATCCCAGTGGTCAAGCAAGGTTATGACCAGGAGAAGGATTAGGTTGGAATGAGGCAGTAACATATTTTGTTATGGAAGAATTTTGTAGCTTTGTATATGTGAGATCTTGGATTTCTTGGATGAGACTCCAGATTTCTGTACTGCTTTCCTCAAAAATTAATAAATAAATAAGTAAATAAATAAATAAATAAGTAAATAAAATAAAAAGAAAGGCCAGAGCAATAGCAGAATAGCATTTGCCTCATCCAGGTTTGATCCCAGATCTCATATGATGCCCGAGCCTGGTATGACGCAAAAACAACAAAAAAAGTTAAAAACCAAAACAATAACACACAATCTTTTGGCACTGTTGGGCTTTTTAAAGCATTCATATGTGTGCGTGTATGTTGTCCCTCAAGTTAATATTCCAGAGTCTTTCTCAGCAGAGAGTGATGAAAGATTTGTCTCCTAGGCAAACAATATCAGATTCTACTAATAAGTGACACTTGTTTTTTGACTCTCATATTTGAACAAGTGTCATTTGCATAGTTTCCCAAGAACTGGGCTGTTTATATTTATGTTGTTCATGCTGGTTATTTCACTATATAAAATGAACACACACACCTTCCACCTTCCCAAGTATAAACATTTCTAAGGAATGCGTTTGCATAGAAGTAAAATTTCCAGGTCTAAGAAAATGCAAATTTAATAATAGTCAAAAGCATCTCCCATTTTTGCTTCTAAAATTTATTGCCTCAGCCTCAGTATATAGGAACATTGAATCTCCTTTTTTTGGGGGGGAGTCACACCTGGCAGTGTTCAGGGGTTACTCCTGACTCTATGCTCAGAAATCGCTCCTGGCAGGCTCAGGAGACCCTATGGGGTGCCAGGATTTGAACCACCGTCCCTCTGCATCTTAGGCAAACGCCTTACCACTGTGCTATCTCTCTGGCCCCGAATCTCCTTTTTAACATTAGATTCTTCTCAATTTATCAACTCTTACCAAATCTTATCAACAATAGACATGATAATCTAAAATTTTACAATTTATTTATGGAAACTGTACCACATAGTTGACATAATTTATTATAATTATGTATGTATGTAAAATGTATTAAAATACATTCATTTCCAATAAGTAAAAGTAGTTATTATAGATAGAAAGAAAAAAGTATGAGAAGGAAGAAAGTAAAAAGAGAAAGAAAAAAGAGAAAAACTATAGTAGCAAACACACTTGTTTTTTCCAATTAATTAATTAATTTTTCCAATTAATTCATTAATACAATGGCAGTAGATGATAATCTAATTTTTGAACTAATTTGATAAAGAAAATGAAGCTATCATTTTCCTTCCTTCTCCCTCCCTCTTTCCTTCCCTCCTTTCCCCTTTCCCTTCCTTCCTTCCCTCCTTCTTTCCTTCCTTCCTTCCCCTCCCTTCCTTCCTGCCCTTTTCCTTCCTTCCTTCCCTCCTTTTCCCTTTCCCCTTCGTTTTTTTCCTTTCTTCCCTCCTTCTTTCCTTCCCTTCTTTTCCTCCCTTCTTTCCTGCCCTTTTCCTTTCTTCCTTCCCTTCTTTCCCCTTCCCCTTTCTTTTTCCCTCCTTCTTCCTTCCTTCTTTCCTCCTTCCTTACTCCCTCTTTCCTTCTTTCCTTCCCCCTTTTCCTCCCTCCATCCTTTCCTTCCTTCCCCTTCCCCCTTGCTTCCTTCATTCCCTCCTTCCCCTTCCTTCCTTCCTCCCTTCCTCCTTCCTTTCTTTCCTTTCCCCCCTTTTTCTTTCTTTTTACTTTCCCTTTTTATTTCCTTTTTTCCCCCAAATAATTTTTTTTAAATTTTTATTTTGACCATATTGGTTTACATATCTTTCACAGTAGTATTTTAGGTACATATTAACATTGAATCAGGGGAATTCCCATCACCAAATTTGTCCTCCCTCCATCCCTGTTCCCTTCCTGCAAACCATATCCCCACCCTCACCCCCTGGGGCTGCTAGAATAAGTGGTCCCCTTTGTGTCTAGCTTACTACTTAGTAATCATGTATCTGTTTGGTCCTGGTACACTCCCTTGTTTCCCCCTCTATTTGAGAGGCGGAGCTAGATAGTTCAAGTTATGTGGTATTGTTTAAAGAAAAGAAAAGCAATAGAATGGGGTAAAAAAAATCAAATAAGCTGAAAATGGGCGGAGTCCTAGTGGCTTTCAACCTCAGTTTGAGAGAGGACAGGAAAAAGGTAATTGAAATACCACAACAACACAGAAAGAAATATCAAATAAAATATCCAGTGAGCACAACAGCAATAAAGACAAGCACCACACAATAGTCTTGGTCCTTAAATAAAACCATGCCAGAGTGCATAAAGAAAAAGATAAAATAAAATAAAATAAAATTGGAGACATCAACTTTAATATCTACATCCAAACAAAAAAGTCAAAAATAAATAAACATATAAGTAGATAAAAGGATTATTTTGTACTTATTTTTCTCCCCTGCATAGGATTTCCTTTTTTTTCCTCTCTTTTCCCATTCCTTTACTTTACTTTTTTAGCCAGGGATGGAAGACTGGTGGAGTTTGATAATATCTAGAGGTGCTCGGTGGCTACTCCTGGCTCTGTGGTCCTAGTAGTTGCAGGGACCTCTGGCAATATGCAAGTCAAGGTTGTTAACTCCTTGTGCTATCTCTCTGGCCTCTTAAGTTTTATTTTATTTTAGACATATATACAATACTTTTAGTTATAGAATTAAGTGCATAGAATGTTTAACACCACACTCTTCAGCAAGGTAACTACCCCCATCTTGAAGCCCCATTCCTGCTCCCCATTGTCTCTTGACCAGGGCAAGCTTTCCTGTGTAGACCAGTTCTCAGGTCTGCTGCCTTTGACCATTTTTTTTTTTCTTACTCTACTTCTTTAGATCCCACACATGAGAGAGGTCATTCTGTATTGCTCATATTTAGTTTAGTTTAGTTTGTTACAGCTGGGGCGGGGGAATCTCTCAGTGCTCAGCTCTTATTACTAGCTTTTGCTCAGGGATCACTCTTAGTGGAGCTTGAGGAACCATACGAGATGCTGAAGATTGAACTTAGGTTGGCTGTGTGCATGACAAGTATCTCAATTTTGCTCCAGCCTCCCCCTGCTGTTGTTTTAAATTCAGAATTGTGTGCAGTTTTCATAAAGAAAACTAGACCCAAGTGGATCATTGCCTGGAACTTTGACAACTACTTGCACATGTGGCTCAGCACCAGAGCCAACATTCCAAAATCCTTCATGAGCACTTCTAGACACTCTCAGGATGTTTTTAGTATAGATTCATTTGCCTACTTTCATTCTTTCTATAAAAGAAATGAGACACTATATGCTCTTTTTAATGTTCAACTTTATTGACTCCATATAATGCTTAAGTGATGAGTCCAGACTATTGCAGGTACTTGGGATTATCCATTCATGTGACTCTATTTCAATGTTACTTAAATTTGTATTTTGTTGGTAACAGGTAGAATGGCATTTAGATTATATATGTAATGGCATATAGATTATAGAATGGTATTTGGAAATTGGTACATTATAGTATTAACTACTTTTTAGAAGCATAGTAAGTCTGTCAACTTAATGTTTAATTTTTCTTTTAGCTATTTTACCTTTTTTTTCTTAGATAGTTTTCTAAGAATTTTATCATTTTTGGGCCCAGAGAGATAGCACAGCGGCGTTTGCCTTGCAAGCAGCCGATCCAGGACCAAAGGTGGTTGGTTCGAATCTCGGTGTCCCATATGGTTCCCTGTGCCTGCCAAGAGCTATTTCTGAGCAGACAGCCAGGAGTAACCCCTGAGCAACGCTGGGTGTGGCCCAAAAACCAAAAAAAAAAAAAAAAGAATTTTATCATTTTCATTGCTATTATAAAAGTAGTCCCCCCATGGGGCTGGAGAGATAGCATGGAGGTGGAGCATTTGCCTTGCATGCAGAAGGACGGTGGTTCGAATCCCGGCATCCCATATGGTCCTCCGAGCCTGCCAGGAGCAATTTCTGAGTGTAGAGCCAGGAGGAACCCCTGAGTGCTGCCGGGTATGACCCAAAACCCAAATTAAATAAATAAATAAATAATAAATAAATAAATAAATATAGTTCCTTTTTTCTCTGTGGCACTATCCTTAATGAATTTTAACCATAAAGAAATCTGATTTCAAATTTTTGACCTTTCTTATTAACTTACAGTTAATAAATTATAGTTTTCATTATCTTTGACTTTCTAGTCAAATGCAAATTTGTACAAGTGACAAAGGGAATTTGTACCAATAGGATATAAATAAAGATAGCTTTATTACTTTCCTCCAAAATTTGTGACATTGCTGTTTTTCCTGGGTCTAAGTTCCAGTTGAATACAGAACAACTGAGTTGAGCAGGTCTTTACACTTATCCTGATTTCATTTGGAAATTTTGCTGATGTTCTGGCCAAAGGTCTATAGCTTGCTCTGAATTTCTGGCAAATGCCATTTCTCTCAGTAAAGGCACTTTCTTACCTTATTTTATTATGAGGTTTCTACTGCTAGTCAGAAATAAAAATTGAATTTGGGCAGATGTTAAAATGATATTGATGTCAATGTCTTGAACTATTAAAGAGTGGGAAATTACATAAACTCATTTTCTTTTATTTTATTGAAACATTTGTGACCAACAGAATCCTTCATAGTTGAGTTTGAGATACACAGTGAGTCAGGGCCCTTCCCATCACCAGTGTCAACCACCCTCCACCAATGGCCCCCATAAACTCATTTTCTAACATTACATGACCTTATATTCATGGAATTAAATGATGCTAATAGTGTGGGTTTTTTATATATCTGCATATATATGTGAATATACATATGGAAATAGGTATCATGATTCTATATTATTTAGAGTATCTCTTTGATTTTATAGTCAATTTTTCACTTCTATTAATGATTGAAGAACAAGTTGAAATTTCTTTTATTTTCTATATTTCCCACAAGAATAATGATCTGTTTTGTTTTAAAATTGTGTTTGCTTCAGTTTGGGGACAGAGATCAATGCTTTGAGGGGTTTCTCTTTGACTCAGTCCTTGGGGTCACCTAAGTTGTTTAAAGTTTGCCTTGAATAGGTTTGACTCATTTTGACTCCAGCATCACTTATGGTCCACCAAGTATTGTCAAAAGAGCCAGGAGTAAGGCCAACCATCATTGGGTATGATCTTCTTTCTGTAAAAAAGAAAAAAGAGACTTTTTTATTAATAATTTTTATTTTTTTTTATTTATTTATTTTTTTTTTTTTTGGTTTTTGGGCCACACCCGGTAACGCGCAGGGGTTACTCCTGGCTATGCGCTCAGAAGTCGCTCCTGGCTTGGGGGACCATATGGGACGCCGGGGGATCGAACCGAGGTCCGTCTCCTAGGCTAGCGCAGGTAAGGCAGGCACCTTACCTCCAGCGCCACCGCCCGGCCCCAATAATTTTTATTTTGACCAAAGTGGATTACAAATCATTCACAGTAGTATGTTAGGTACATAGTGACATTGAATTAGGGGTATTCCCACCACCAATGGAAAAAAGAGACTTTTTAAAGGCAGTTCAAATGCCATGTTTTCTGTCACATGTTATATACTGAAAGTATTTTATGTAATATGTATTTTGCCACTATTACACAGAGTATTTTCAGAAACCTCTCAAGCATTGCTTAGGGGACCTGAGGATACTTTTTCAGGATACTAGGGGACAGATTGGTGGTAACAGAGGGAACATGTGATGCTAGGGATCAGATTTGTGGCCTTGTGCAAGTCAGGCATGCACTCCAGCCCACTGAACTATTTCCTTGGTACCTACAGAGATTTTTAATGCAGAAAGAAAAGAAAATATAAAATAAAGAAAGAAGGAATAAATGGAGGAGGGGAAGAAGGAAGGAAAGAAGAAAAGATGGTAGGAAGAAAGGGAAGAAGGTAGAAAGGAAGGGAAGAAGGTTGGAAGAAGGAACAAGGGAAAGAAAAAGGTAAGAGGGAGAGAGGAAGGGAGGAAGGAATGGAGGAAGGGAGGTAGGAAGGAAGGAAAGAAGGAAGAAGGGAAAGAGGAAGGAGAAAGAAAGGAAGAAAGAGAAGGAGGAGGAGAGGAAGGAAGGAAGGAAGAAAAAAGGGGGAAAAAGAAAATCGACATATCCTGGGCTACAATTTCTTTCTTTCTTTCTCTTTCTTTTCTTTCTTTCTTTCTTCTTTCTTTCTTTCTTTCTTTCTTTCTTCTTTCTTTCTTTCTTTCTTTCTTTCTTTCTTTCTTTCTTTCTTTCTTTCTTTCTTTCTTTCCTTTCTTCTCTCTCCCTCTTCTTTCTTTCTTTCTTTTCTTTCTTTCTTTCTTTCTTTCTTTCTTTCTTTCTTTCTTTCTTTCTTTCTTCTCTCTTCTTTCTTTCTCTTCTTTCTTCCTTCCTTCCTTCCTTCCTCCTTCCTTCCTTCCTTCCTTCCTTCCTTCCTTCCTTCCTTCCTTCCTTCCTTCCTTCCTTCCTTCCTTTCTTTCTTTCTTTCTTTCTTTCTTTCTTTCTCTTTCCCTCCTTCCTTCTCTCTTTCGTTCTCTTTCTTTTTCTTCCTTCCTTCCTTCCTTTCTTTCTTTCTCTCTCTCTTTCTTTCCCTCCTTCCTTCTCTCTTTCGTTCTCTTTCTTTCTTTCTTTCTTTCTTTCTTTCTTTCTTTCTTTCTTTCTTTCTTTCTTTCTTTCTTTCTTTCTTTCTTTCTTTCTTTCTTTCTTTCTTTCTTTCTTTCTTCCTTCTTTCCTTCCTTCCTTCCTTCTTTCTTTCTTTCTTTTTTTCTTTCTTTCTTTCTTTTCTTTCTTTCTCTCTCTCTTTCCTTCCTTCCTTCCTTCCTTCCTTCCTTCCTTCCTTCCTTCCTTCCTTCCTTCCTTCCTTCCTTCCTTCCTTCCTTCCTTCCTTCTTTCTTTCTTTCTTTCTTTCTTTCTTTCTTTCTTTCTTTCTTTCTTTCTTTCTTTCTTTCTTTCTTTCTTTCTTTTTCTTCTTTTTTTGGTTTTTCAGTCCAGTGACACTCAAGGAGTTACTCCTGGCTATGCGCTCAGAAATCTCTCCTGGCTTGGGGGACCAATGGGATACTGGGGGATTGAATAGCGGTCCATCCTAGGCTAGTATACACAAGGCTTACTGCTTGCATCACCACTCTGACCCCTACATTTTTTTTTTTATTTCTGATGGCACCACTTATGTTAAGCATAATCTGGGCAGCTCTAGCAGATCTGTGATTTCCCAATGCCAAAAATGATTTATTACACTGTTACCAAGTATATATAACACCATAAATAATGGTGTGAACCCCCAAGAATTTTATGCTCAAGCATAAAGTATCTAGAGAAGTCTAAGCCCCCACCCCCAGCAGACAATGAGACTGAGTATGTGAGCACTGCATCCCAGTAAGCACCACAACCCAATGTGTGAGCATCACAATCAAGTACACATACAAACTTGGTCAAAACAACAAAAAATCTAGAAAAGAAAAGATGGAGAAAGAAATCGGAAGTTGAAAGTTGAAGAATGAGTGAGATGGTTGTGTTGGAAGAATTTGGCTTTAAAGATGGAGAAAGATAAAGTGAGAAATGAAGGAACTTGATAAAGTAGAAAAAGACAAGCTAGAGGGGACAGAGCAATAGAATTTAGTGTGCTTGCCTTGTAAGTGACTAACTTGGGTTCAATCCCCATTATTCCATATGGTCCCCCAAGCCTGCCAGAAGTGATTTCTGTGAACAGAGCCAGAAATAAGCCCTGAATACTGCCAGATGTAAAACAAAACCAAAACAAAACCAAAACACACAAGGCAACAGATTTGCTCCTAGAGTCTCCAAAGAGGAATACAGCTCTTCCAGTATTTGGATTTCTCTAGGACCTATTTGTTTCTCACCTCCCAGAATTGAAAGATAATAAATTTGTGTTGTTTTCTGCCAAAAAACAACAAAGGGGGGGGGGTCTTCTTAAAAAATCCAATCAAGCAGATTTTAAAGGAGGCTGTGATTATGCTAATTTTTTTATTAGCAACAGTTAACTAGGCCCTAAAGTTCACATGAAATTATGCATGAGTGTTGCAAGTCAGTCCCTGAAGAGGTTGACTGATGGAGGGATGGAGGATGAGGCCTTTCTCTTCCAGCTTGGAGCACGCGTCTGCCACCCTGTCTAGCCAACGGTTCTGAGGTGAAACGGCAGGTAAACAGCTCGCAGACAGTCAGGCTTGTGGAAATATTAGCTTTATTCGGTGGACAAGACTGAAGACCAAAGACTTGGCCTCAGTTCCAGCAAAAAAGCCCCTCGCCTTCCACAGACCCTTGTTTTTATCCCCCAGAATCAGGTACCACTCAATGGTGGGATCAGACACCAACCAATGGTAGAAGCAGAATCAGGTACTACCCTAGGGTGGGGACAGAATGCCAGGTCACACCCTAGGGTAGGGCACAATCACCAATCAGGTTAGGGTGAGTAACATAGTAATCCCCTAAAATATTTACATACACAACACATGAGTATTAGCATTTTTTCCCTCTATTTGATATAAAAGTCATTGAAGCCTAACATGGACCTGCTGCCCAGGATACCAGAAAACCAAATGCTGTCACACTGGCTTTTGTAAGAAGAGAGAGATGTTATTTTAGTCTGAAGTGCTATCACTTTCTCTCCTTCCATTTCTTTGTTTCAGAGACAGGTGGAAATTTCTATCTTATCTAGTTCTTGAAAACAAACAAAGAAACAAACAAACAGGAGAGGGCTTGGGAATACCTAGAAAGGAGCCTTGAGAATCCAGGTCATCGACCCCATTGATGGTACACTTGCTAGGCATTTCTTCCTAGTTACATTAGATGTTCTGTTCTCTAAAGGCAGATGGTAAAGAGGATCAAAGTTGTGTGTGTGTCTGTGTGTGTATTCAGGCTTGTGTTTCTTTCTTTAAAAATACAGTTTTAACTTATTTACTACCTCTGCATAAAAAAAAAAAAAGAAAAGAAAAGAAAGAAAGAAACAGATCCTGAAAACAATATACAAGAGTGTTATGAACTTTTTTCCTAACCTAATTTATCAAGGCCATGTTGTCTCATTTCTCTAGGGCCAGATTAGGTAACCGTAGCCCTTCAGGGCCACAATATCATAATCAAGGCACAGTGACACAAATAAGTTGGTATGCAAGTCATAGAAAAATTTTCCTGCTAAAATACCCAAAGTCTTTTGTCCTCTTCACATTCTTCTGCAGAGTTCAGACAACACTAATTAAGTTTTCTTTCTTTTATATTTAAACTTTAAATTAAAATTTTAATTTAAAGAATTGTAATTTATAAAGTTATTGCTATTGAGTTTTAGGCATGTTTCAACAGCAATTTGCCACCAGTGTCGACTTCCCTCTCCACTATTGTTTCCACCCTCAGATCACCCCCCACCTACCATCTTGACAGGCATCTTTCAAAGTTTAGTGATTGCAATTTAGATCTCATGTTTTCAGTGCTGTTGAGTTTCTGCTTTGAATATATAGCTTTACCACACTCCCATATCACTGATATGATCAAGCCCCCTCTCATTACTTCACTTTCACTATTCAAGTTTTCTATTAGAAGACAGGCATAAAGAAATTCGAATTCTCTAAACAATCTCCATGGTGGAAAAGGACAGAGAATCAGGACTCTTCCTCCACCCCAGAAAAGCTCCTTTTAAAATCAACCACATCAGCCAGGATTGAAGTAGTAAGTTCCAAGTACCCTGTAACAGAGACACAAAGGGTTAAGAGTTTAAAAAATATTGTTCTGGGGCACTAGAAGAACCCTCCTCTGTGGTGTTTGGAATAGTAGTGAGAGAAAGAGGCCACACAATGCATCAGGCTCTTTGCCTTCTTAAGGGCTTAAGGGAGTTTCATTCCTGGAAATGTGTACTGAGCCTTTGCCTGCTGTGTCCCAGATGTCTCCCACCTGATTATCCTTTGAACTTTAGATTGCATTAGAAGAGCTAACATTTGCTTGTCTGGGAGGAGAATGAGTCTCTTCTCGACCCTTCTCCCTGGCCATTTGAGAAAGGTCTTGAGAGTCAGAAGGATTCCTTTAATACAGGAAGATAGTCTCATCTTGTCAACAATATTTTCATCAATCTTTCATTTCACTGTTTTTAAAAACAGAACTCAGATCTGGTACACTTCCTCTCAGTTATATTTTTTTCTAAATTTATAGATGAGTGTAGGACCCTTTTAGGTCCTTAAAAGGGTGGGGTGGCAGGAGAGGCAGTAACTAAGGCAGAGAATGGGGAAAAGACCAAGTCCAAGATACTCTAAATTGGAAGAAGGAGAAATTGAAAAACTTCCATGACATAATGCACCATTGTGAAATTCAACTAGACAGTTTCCAACCATCCTGCTCTCCTCCCTTCATTGCTTCCTCAGTATCATAGGACCATTATTGTCTAGACTTCCAATACAGTACTTGTTCTACAAGGCAGAGAATAAAAGTGAGGATAAACTCCCCAGGTTTAAGTCTAAAGCAAATAAAAGAAGTGAGTCAGAAAGAGAAGGACAAATATCAGATGATCTCCCTCATATGTGGGATATAAAGAAACAAGGCTAGGGAATAGAAAATGGCCAATGAAAATACACCCCAAGATTAGGTAGAGAGAAACAGAGAAGCATCCAGGGTGGTGGGGGTGAGAGTGGCCCTTGGGGCAGTGGTGCAGGAATCCCATACATTGGTGGTGGCTGTGGTCTTGCAACATTATAAGGCAAGAATATGAATAATAAAACTATTAAAACTCATGAGACCATGATAAAATTTTTATTGAGGAAAAGCTTATGTACTATGCAAACATAACATATATTATACAATTCTAGTACATAAAATAAAAAAATTAAACATGTGCAATACTTTCTCTTGTACCCTTGGCCCTCTATTTCAAATCATTTAATTTATTTTTGTAGTTCTTGAGTCCCATAAGGCACTTAGTATCTCCATTAAATGGTCCACAATTTTGGATGTTAAAAGGTGATTGGAAATGTGAATTATGTAGGCAAAAATTGTTGCATGCTATAATTTTATAATGACTTTTACAGTGTATAATCTTTACAAGATACTTTCTTACATTATCTTCAGAAAGCAGTACTTAAGAAGGTTGTTTATAGGAGGTCAGAGAGATAGTGCAGTGGGTAAAACACGTGGATTATTTTTGACCAACCTGGGTTTGATCTCTGGTACCACACTGGGCCCTCCTGCCCTCAACACCAGTAGCAGATCCATGAGAGCAGAGCCAGAATTAAGTCCTAGGCACTTCAAGGAGTGACCCCAAACCAAAAAAAAAAAAAAAAAGAGAGAGAGAGAGAGCAGTTTATAGAAGTTGTTAAGAAGTTACTAAAGAAAGTCATTTATGTGCAAAATAAAATATTGATCTAATGGTTATAAAAGTAAAGTGAGCTCTCACATAAAAGAAAACTAAAATGCCAAGATGTAAAGGCACTCAAATAAAGAGAGATCTAGAAATAGAATTAATTACTAAGGTTTCTTTTTCTTTATTTTTTTTTTGAAGGTCTGAAATACCAAATACCTTACCTGATCATAATCTTCTCCTTTTCCTGCTCCATGGAGAGAATCAATGAAAAGACTTAAAAGTTACAAGGAACAACTTCAGCTGAAGCTGTGAAAAGGGAGAATCGATTTAATGATTTTTTACGCAAAAGCAACAGCCAATAGTTGATGGATGTTATAAAACAACTTTTCACCCCAACAGACTAGAGAGTCATAGGCATGTACATATCCTGACATAGTATATGACTTTAAAATAAAAAATTACAGGAGCTGTATAATAATACAATAAGTAGAGTGTTTGCCTTGCACGTGGCCAACCCAACTTGATCCCCAGCATCCCACATGATCCCATGAGCACCACCAAGAGTAAATCCTAAGCACTTCTGGGTGTGGGCCCTTCCCCCAAATAACTCCCTTATAAAAAGAAATAAAATAAAAACTACAGAGATTAAGGAGACATTTAAAACATCAATTCTTGGGCAATAACTCATGCTATGAGTAATCATGTTTAGAAATAGTAAGAAATAATTTCACTCTCACTTGTCTGAGAACAAATGTATTATAATCAGCTATGTCAACTATATGATACATTATCTTTTTTTTGTTTGTTTTATTTTGTTTTTTTGGGGGGCCACACTCAGTGACACTCAGGGGTTACTCTTGTCTATGTGCTCAGAAATTGCTCCTGGATTGGGGAACCATATGGGATGCCAGGGGATCAAACCATGATTTGTTGGAGATTAGCGCATGCAAGGCAAATGCCCTACCACTCGCGCCACTGCTCCAGCCCTGTGATACATTATCTTAAAATAAAGTATTTTATGTTTTTTAAAAAAAGAAATGGTAAAACTTGAACTGTGTTTTTTTTGTTGTTTTTTTATTTTTAAATTTTTTTTAATTTTTTTATTTTGAATTATGAGAACAAAAGATGCAAAGAAAGAGGACAAGGTAAAGTTACAGTGGAAGGACAATCACCCATAACATAATTCTCAGAAGAAGTCCCCTTGCTGATATCTTAACTTTGAACTTTCAGCCAAAGAAAGTTAAGATAAAATAAAACAGAATCCATGTGCAATTATTTTGTCCCTTGAGTCCCCAGATTGTAGCACATTATAATATTTCTTAACAGCACACAAGGCAATCTAAAGCCATCAAACTTACGTAACTCTTTTAACATTAGAGGCAGAGTATTTTTTACATTTCCATGTACATGAATATTAGTTTAAGTTAACCTCAAATTTTAAGTGGGTGCGTTTTAAGGATTAGAGTCAAAGGAGCACAGTAAAAACGTTGTTAGAGTGGCAATTGTTGTTTGCATAGGCCCACCAAAATATGAGAGGCATGGAAAGGAATAACCTTGGCCTAAATACAAAGAGATCCTACCCCTGAAGTTTCCTGGCATAAGACCAGCTCTAGGCTTCAGGCAAGTTATCATCCGATCCAAGACACTGTCCTTAGTGCCAACACACTTTTTACACAGTCTCTGTTGTTGGTATCATGTTTCTGTATTAAAGATTCTGGAATCTGCATGTCCTACATTGAAGTCATGATGTGGAGTGTCTTCTCGTTTCACCTCACCATGAACTTGAATTGTGTTTTGACACACACCAAGACTTCTAACTAGTACACTTAGATAACAAGTACATCTGAAGCACAGGTCATAGAATCATAATATTAATGCTCACCACTGTCCAAGCCTTTCCTGTTCTGCCTGAACAGGCTATCAGCCTACATAGTCCTTCTCAGACTCTTGATTGACATCAGTACTGAACTGCTCTGGCCACTGCCATTATATCATATAAACTTTTACCTCTAATGGACAGTATATTCAGGATTATCTATGTTTCTTGACTTCTCATCTGGAGACAGGGTTTTTCACAAGAGAATGAGAATGAGAGTACCATTAAATCTAAGATCTCTGCCTGGAAGGGTGTACTGTAATACATTTGCATTGAGATATGAGCAAGAAATGAACCTTCTCTTGTATGAACCATCTGAAGTTTGGAGGTTATTTGTTACAGAAGATAAGCTATTTGGTTGAATTTCATGCTTATAAAATAATATTTTTCTATACAAAAATGAAAGTTACTACAAACACAATCACTATGTCTGCACCTGGCCAGCTCCATTGACTCACTTTGTTCTCTAAAGAGATGTAAACCAAGCTGTGAAAAATGATGGGTACTGGGCACCGGTCTAGGTGGACTCTATAGGGGTCAACAGGCTTTCCCCCTATCTCTCCCTACACTAATGGTAATGCCCTCTGGGAGGAGGGCAGGCTGTTCTAGCACTAGTTTATATTGGGACAGTCAGTGGGAATTTTTTCTCTTTGTTTTCATATTGATAGTATTGTGTGCATATATTCTATATATCCATAATATCCATCTTGGATTGGGACCTTGATACTGCCCTACAAAGCTCATTTCTAATATTTTACTGCCTCAGTCCCAACCCTTACTTCCCCCTATCCTCCCATGTAGGTGCAGCTAATGACATGAAGCTCACCACATAGTGCAGTTAGAGAAATAACTACACTGAAAACTATCATAACAATGTGAATGAATGAGGAGAAAAAAAAGCCTGTCTCGAGTACAGGTGTGGGTGGGGTGGGGAGTAGGTAGATCTGGGAAATTGGTGGTGGGAATCCTGCACTGGTGAAGGGGGGTGTTCTTTACATGACTGTAATCATACAACTACAATTATATTTGTAATCACGGTGATTAAATAAAGATAATTAAAAAAAAAAGAAAAAGAAAAATCATGGGTACACCAGCCAAGCAGCTGAAAGCTGGCAATCTTGGGAGGAAAGGGAGAGTTAAGTCCCTACTCTTCTGAAGCTATGCCTGCTGCACCCATCACCCACAATATCTGCTTTGCCTATGGCCCTGCTTCACCACTCCAGTAAGATTCTCTCCTCTAAGACTCTCATCACCACTCTCTCTAAGACTCTCAACCTGACCAAACTCCAGGTAAGCTGGTATTTGGGCTCATATCACTAGAATATTTTTTGATTGAGTGCGGGCATCACACACACACACACACACACACACACACACACACACGCACTCACACACACACACACACCTTCTCATACTTTCCGAAGACCTGGCAGCTGAAACATGCCCCAAGAGCTGTAATATCAACAATAGTGCTTGAAATTCCTGGACTGTGCAGCTGCATTTTGTAGAGCCACATGATCATTTCAATTTTGCTTTAATTATGTTCCAATTTAGATACCAATATATAGCCTTATGTCACTGAATGGTCAGCAACAAATAAAGGTACCAGAGTAGACAAGCTAGCAACAAAAGCTTACTAAACCTTTTTTAAGTCATATGACAATGATTTAATGACCTAGTAAACTACTTTTTTTCCTCTCCCTTCTTTTTTTTCTTTTCTTTTAAAAATAATTTTGCTCTCATTTATCTGTAAACAAAGGTATTATGGTCAACTTGTCAACTATGTGATACAAATAAAATAAATAAATAAAATAAAATAGAATAAATTTTTAAATAAAATAAATTTAAAAAATGAAATTTACTAAAGGTGTTAGGTTGAAGGTTTCATGAAGTTTTAACCAAGTATTTAGGGATGTAACTCGGTTGTAGGATGCCTATCTTGTGAGTAAGGCACTCAAGTTTGAGCCCCAACACCAATCCATGTTGTCAAATGCAATTCATTGGCAGTGCCATTGTGATACCTTGTGGACCTCAGAGATAGTAATAATACAAGGAGGTATTATTACAATGATAATTAAAAGTGAACCTCAGAGACCAGAGTGATTTATACAAGTGGATAAGGCAATTTCTTGCATGCAACTGACCCCCTGTTCAGTCTCCAGCACAGAGTTTAGATATACCTGAACACCAGTAGGGATCACTCCAGAGCACAGAGAAAAGAGTAGTGCCTGAGCACTGTGGGGTTTGGCCCAATCTACCCCAGTGCACACAAAAAGTGTGACCCCTTGTGAACTGCAACCAGTTCATACTGCAACCCAGTATGCAGCTACCACAATGTGCCACTCTAGGACATCACAACAACACAGAGAAGGAAAAACACATCACTAAAAAAAAATGACTAAATGTGTTTACATGAATGAATGCATTCAAAATTGTATTTATTTTGTTTTCAGTATCCACTCGAAGTTTAAATCATATAGGTCACAGTATGCAATATTTATTATTTTGGGGAACCACTGAGGACAGTGTTTGGGGCTATTGTTAGTTCAGTGCTTGGGATCTTTCTAGGAGGTAGTTCAGGGAACAATGCAGACAACAATGCTGGGAATCAAACCAAAGCTTCCATATACTAAGCACGTACTTCAGCTCTTTGAGCTATCTCTCTAACCCCCAGAAAATATGAGAAAGGAGCTGTACTAGATGCTGGAGACACTGAAATCAATGTAATAATAGTAATAGTCACATACTCAGCTGCCATCCAGCCTCAGAGGTATAAAGAAAACATTGATGTGCTGTGGAAAGTAGAAATACATGGTGGCTAGGGAGCAAGTATAAAGAATACTTGACCCTGGTGTGGCAGATTCCTGAAAGTGATCTCA
This sequence comes from Suncus etruscus, assembly GCF_024139225.1. Classification (NCBI taxonomy): domain Eukaryota; kingdom Metazoa; phylum Chordata; class Mammalia; order Eulipotyphla; family Soricidae; genus Suncus; species Suncus etruscus. The sequence goes on along the minus strand of NC_064848.1, from coordinate 142,379,611 downwards.
ACTTAAGTGGGACAAAAGGAGAATCAACTAATAGAAGGCAAGTGGAAAGAGGAAAGGGAAAGCATTGCTCCAGGAGGCAAACAGCAAGCACTAAAAATCAAATACTATAAACTATCTCTAAGTGAATGAAAACAAGGTTTTAAAAAGGGGAATGAGCGGAGGTGTTCTGAGATTGAAACTGGGCATGGTAAGACTGATAATACTTGGTAAGACATAGTAAGACATGACAATGACCACATGAAGAGGAGGCCAGGTTAGAGAGGATATTAAAAATCAATTTTGGGGGATGGACCTGGGTTTCAGTCCCCAGCAACCCCATATGGTCCCCTGAACCTGTCAGGAGCAATTTCTGAGCTCAGAGCCAGGAGTAACCCCCGAGCAGCACCAGGTGTGGCCCAAAAATCTGAAAATAAAATAAAATAAATCAACTTATGGAACTTGGAAATTATTTTGAGGGTACTAAGATGCTATTGAAGGAGATAAAAAGGAAATATGTTTTATCAGGTGTGCTTTGCTGTAAAATTATGTCACATGCACTATGGGAAATAAATTAGATGGCCCAGACTTCAGGACTCAGGCCATTGTTTCTCAACCCAGGGTCATATGGGATCCATGGGCCCCTGGAATACTCTAAGAATGTCATAGTGGAAAACTGCATGGAATTCCAAGTACCACTATAATGAATTCATTTGTTTATTCGACTAACTTTCATTAGGTCTGTTAAAGGTATTTTGAATAGGATGGTGAGATGGAAAACATAATTTTTCTTGCAAATTAATGCTAATTAGTTAAAATATTAATTATTTGAAACCCTGGCATCCCATATGGACCACCACAGGCCTTCCAGGGAGCGATTTCTTAGTGAAGAGTCAGGAGTAAACCCTAACCATTGCAGGGTGTGACCCTTCCCCACTACTGGGAGCAGTGGCATAGCATTAGGATATTTGCCTTGCTCTCGGCTGACTAGGAACTGACCTGAGTTCAATTTCCAGGGCGTCCCATATGGTCCCCCAAGTCAGGTGCGATTTTTGAGTACATAGACAGGAGTACTCCTGAGCATCACATGGGTTGTGGCCCAAATACACAAAAAAAGGTGTACCCCAAACCAAAACTAAAAGAAAAGAAAAAAAAAGAAAGAAATAATTAAAACATGCTGCTTACTTTGTAAGCCAATTATCTGCTCGTCTCAACATATTTGGTTATATTAAAATTCATCTAGTTGTTTTCTATGGCACAAAATAATGCACAGGACACTTTATTAAATTTAATTCCCTATTAAATTATAGTTATAATTTAGAGATGTTTGTTAGAGACTTATCTGACACAAAATATGCATTTTACATGATTTATTTTTAAATATAAAGTGACATAACAAAAATATTTTAATGATATAATGACTAACAAACAAGCAGTGCAAAATATTAATTCAAAGTAAAATTTGAATACATTCTGCTTATTATACTTTAGGGGAAAATAATTGTAGTTAAATTACTTATTTTATAATGGGTACAGATGATATTTATTTACCATAAATATGTTTTTTTTATTTAAACACCTTGTATTACTTACATGATTGTGTTTGGGTTTCAGTCATGTAAAGAACACCACCCATCACCAGTGCAACATTTCCCATCACAATGTCCCCAAATCTCCCTCCTCCCCACCCGACCCCCGCCTGTACTCTAAACAGGCTCTCCATTTCCCCTCATGCATCTCATTATTAGGACAGTTCAAAATGTAGTTATTTCTCTAACTAAACTCATCACTCTTTGTGGTGAGCTTCCTGAGGTGAGCTCTTTTGTGTCTGAATATTATTATTGCAAGAATGTCTTTCATTTTTCTTAATACCCATAGATGAGTTGAGACCATTCTGTGTTTTTCTCTCTCTTTCTGACTTATTTCACTCAACATAATAGATTCCGTGTACATCTATGTATAGGAAAATTTCATGACTTCATCTCTCCTGACAGCTGCATAATATTCCATTGTGTATATGTACCACAGTTTCTTTAGACATTTATCTGTTGAAGGGCATCTTGGTTGTTTCCGTAGTCTTGCTATGGTAAATAGTGCTACAACACAGACTATTACTAGTTCCATCTTCAATTCTATGTTATAATAATTTATAAGTAATATATATTTTATATTTACTTTCTTTGAATAAACTGCTATTATACTATATAAAATGATAATGTTAAAAATGTCTATTAAAATATGTATTAATATTAAATATTTCCAGTGGGCATATATTTAAAAATGAAAGCAAAATAGTAAACAGTAAAAAAGGAGCTTTCAAAATAATAGTTTATAAAAAATTAATTATTAAGCTTGTGTGTATTGGGGGTATATATATGAGAATCTGATGTAATAGATAATTAGAAGAAGATCAATGCCTAAATACAGATATTAAAAAAAAGAAGTTCCGATCCCAGAAAACCACTCTGCTTGCTGTCATCAATGAATGGCACCCATGGTCACTGAGAAAGGAAACAGAGATGAAGAGACTAAATTGAAAAAGAATGTGTTCGGGGCCGGAGAGATAGCATGGAGGTAGGCGTTTGCTTGCGTGCAGAAGGATGGTGGTTTGAATCCCGGCCATCCCATATGGTCCCCTGAGCCTGCCCAGGAGAGATTTCTTAGCATAGAGCCAGGAGTAACCCCTGAGCACTGCCAGGTGTGACCAAAAAAAGAAAGAAAGAAAGAAAAGAAAAGAATGTGTTCAATATTTGCTGCACACTAAGTGATTTAAAGAATTACATAATTATACTAACCTAAATTTTTTGGTATAGGTATGAAGAGATAAATTGGTCAGTGGAACAGATTAGAGTATCCAGAAATAGAGGCACACAGATATGGTCAGTTGGTTTTCAGGCAAGGCGAACCTTTGATGCAAATTGGGGTTGGATGCTTAGATGATTAGTAAGTAGCATACTTTGATGATATCAGATAGTAGAATAGTGTTATTTTAACATAAATTATATAATGATGTTATTTCGTGTACAGACACAGAGGAGTGTCCAGGAGGGCCCTGGCACCACTGGGCCTTAGTAGCATTACATAGCCTGGCTCCTGGACTCCCTAAGCATAGCTTTGGGGGTGGCCCAAAGAGTCATTTTCTTGAGAAAAAGAGTCAGAAGCAATTGATTCTATTTGGTTTGATTCTGTTTGGGCAACTAAATGCAAAATTTTAAACATTGATCTATATGGGAACTCAATAATATTGTATATTACATTATCTATTTTTTTTTTTGGCCACACCCGGCAGTGCTCAGGGGTTACTCCTGGCTGTCTGTTCAGAAATAGCTTCTGGCAGGCACGGGGGACCATATGGGACACCTTTGGTCCTGGATTGGCTGCTTGCAAGGGAAATGCCGCTGTGCTATCTCTCTGGGCCCACATTATCTATTTTTAATACCATATAAAACCTAAGCCAAGGAATTAGAGAGATAGTATATCATGGAAGGAACTTATCATGCTTGCCAATGCAGTCCAAATTCCTGGGCGTCACATAAAATCCACTGTGTGCTGTTAAGTGCTACTTCTTAGCACAGTTAGTGGGTAGGCCCTGAGCATAGTCTCTAAGCTTTGCAGTGTGTAACCCCAAACCCTCTAAATTACTCAGAAAAATATTTCTGGGCAAGAGCAATACTCCCCAAAGCATTGTACAGATTTAATGCAATCTCTCTAAAGACATTCTTCAAAGAAGTGGATCAAACAATTGTGAAATTTATTTGAAACAATAAACCCCCATAAATAGCTAAAACAATCCTTGGGAAAAGGAATATGGAAGGCATTACTTTCCCCAATTTTAAATTGTATTACAAATTAATAGTTATTAAAACAGCATGGTATTGGTACTGACAGAACTTAACATGAAAAGAGCATCTAACCCCATAAAAAATGGGGAGAAGAAATGAACAGATACTTTGTCAAAGAAAAAATACAAATGGCCAAAGGACAAGTGAAAAAATGCTCCACATTTGCATCAGGGAGATGCAAATCAAAACGATAAGGTACCATCTCACACCACAGTGACTGGCACACATCACAAAGAACAAGAACAATCAGTGTTGGTGGGGATGTGGAGAGAAAGGAACTCTCATTCACTGCTGGTGGGAATGCTGTCTAGTCTGGCCTTTATGGAAAACAATACGGAGATTCCTCAAAAAACTGGAAACTGAGCTCCCATATGATCCAGCTATGCCACTCCTAAAGATATACCCTAGGAACACAAAAATACAATTCAAAAATCCCTTCCTCAAACCTATATTCATTGCAGGACTATTTACTATAGCCAGACTCTGGAAACAACCCAGATGTCCTTCAACAGATGAATGGCCAAAAGAAACTGTGGTACATATACACAATGGAATATGCTTCAGGTATCAGGAGAGATGAAGTCATGAAATTTTCCTATATGTGGATGTACATGGAATCTATTATGCTGAGTAAAATAAGTCAGAGGGAGAGAGAGACACACACACACACACACAGAATAGTCTCATTCATCTATGGGTTTTAAGAAAAGTTAAGGACATTATTGTAATAATGTCCAGAGATAAACGAGATGAGGGCCAGAAGGACTGGCTCACAATATGAAGCTCACCACAAAGAGTAGTGAGTGCAGTTAGGGAAATAACTACACTAACAACTATCATGACTATCTTAATGAGAGAGAGAAGTAAAATGCCTATCTCAATTACAGGTAGGGGTTGGGAAGGAGGGAGAGGGGCATTGGTGGTGGGAATGTTGCACTGGTGAAGGGGGGTATTCTGTTCATGACTGAAACCCAACTACCATCATTTTTATAGTTATGGTGCTTAAAAAAATTATATTAAAAATAGGATAGGTCATTTGCCTTACATGCACCTGACCTGAGTTTGCTATGTAACACCCCATATGGTCTCTTGGAGTACTGCTAGGAATGATCCTGAAGCACAGAGCCTGAACAAAGCCAGGTGTGACACCCCACCCCAATGGGAAAAAAAAGGAAAGGAAAGGAAAATATCTGTGACTCAAATATTTCTTTGTTAAAAAAATACTTCTTTGTTACAAAAAACCAAGCCTTAAAATATTAGATACATTGGATTTCATTAAAATTTTATAAGTCTGAAACCAAGAATTTCATCAAAATTCAGAACTCAATTAAGAGACTCTAAGGACAAGTCACACACTGGGAGGAACTATTTGAAAATTTGAAGTCACTTATCTGGTGAAGAATTGAAAAGTAGGGTCAAAAAGATGGTTTAAGCAGTTGGAGTGCAGGCTTAGCATGCAGGATTAATTCTTTTGCATGGGTATAATCCGTGGCATCTCATAGTCCCCTAAACATAGCTGAAGCTCAGGCCCTGTTTGTGCCTTAATATCTCTGAAAATGACCCCAGAACAATGCCAGAACTTAGAATCTGAATATATAAAGACTTTTTGTTTGTTTTGTGGGCCAACCCTGGCAGTGCTTAGGGATTACTCCTGACTCTACACTCAGGAATGTACTCCTAGTGGTGCTCTGGAGACCATATGGGATGTTGAGGATTGAACCTGGGCCAGTGCAAGGCAAACGTCCTACCTGCTATACTATTGCTTCAGTCCATGAATATATAACAATTCCTAAAAACTCAATAAAAGAAACAAGTATATTTCTTTTGAAATATGAGTTGAGAAATCACTTTGTCTAAGAAGATATATTATAAAGATGATGTATCAGCATATGAAAAATGTTCAGTGTCATTGGTCATTAGAGAAATGCAAATTAAAGCTATGATAAGATGCCATGACATGCCCATTAGAATAATTAAAATTTAAAATTGATCATGCAAAGTGTTGGAAAGAAAGTAGATCAAACAGCATTCTCAAGACTGCATGTACAACTAGTGAGTGTAGGAAATGGCTCAGCCATGTTCAGATACAGAACCAAATGGATATAAATTGGGAAGACTTGCGAGATTACAAGGGTTAAAACACTTGCTTTGCATGCAACAGACCCAGGTTTAGATTTCCAGAAACACATCTGGTTTCCGGAGCACTGCCATGAACCACTCCTGAACATAGAGCTAGAAATAGCACCTGAGCACCATCGATCCAAACTCCCCCTTCCCCCAAAATAAAGTGGCAGAAAGCAGATCAGTAGTTGCCTGGAGACTGGTGAAAGGGGAGAACGGTGTAAAGTCATTGAGGGAGAGAGAAATCATAGGAAGCTTCTGAAAGTAACGTGCAGATTCATCATTTGACTGTGGTGATAATTCCATGGGTGTGTATATATGCTGTGTCGAATTGTATACTCAAATATGTCATGTCTTGTATATCAAATATATCTTGGTAAAACTATTAATTATGTGGGCAGGTCTTAGCCAATTCATGCCGAATTGAAAAGAATAAAAGGCTGAGTAAGAAAGAACTCTCGCTGTCATTGTGTCATTGCCTTCAAGCTGGGATATCAGTTTCCAGCTTTCATTCTAGGACTTAGATTGGAATTTACATCCTTGGGTTGTCTGGGTCTTGAGCATTTTTTTATAATATCTTAATATCTTTAAGCACCATAGTTACATTGGGTTTCAGTTATAATGGTCCTGAGTTATTTTAATTTTCTTTTAAGTTCTGTGATTTATAATACTGTAATTAGGCTTTCAAGCAAAAAAAAAAAAGTTTTAATGCCACACCTTTAACCCAAGTATTCATTTTCCTCCACCATTGTCTCAGGGTTCCCTCCTAACTATCTTCTGCCCTTGCTAAGCTCTGATCTTAAATTTCTTTTGGGGGGATGTAGTCCAACCAACAGTGCTGAAGGCTTACTCTTGGTCTGTGTTCAGGGATTATTCCTAGAAGTGCTCAAGAGAACATAGACAGTGTCAGTAAGCCAGGATCTGCTGCATGCAAGAAAAATGTCTCACTACCTATACTATCTCTCCAGTCCCTTGCTTAAACTTTTTGTTTGTTTTGGGTCACACTCTCCTGTGCTCCGGGTTTACTCCTGGCTCCATGCTTAAAAATCAATCCTGGCAGTGCTCAAGAGATTGGATGGGGTGCCAGGGATTGAGCCTGGGTTGGCTACATGCAAGGCAAGCATCCTATTCACTGTACTCTATCCTTGCTCTCTTGAACTTCCTTTGTTTATTTTGGTGGGAGGGCAGGGATTTGGTCACAACTGAAGTGCTCAGGGGTTACTCCTGGCTCTGCAATCAGGAATCACTCCTGGTGGGCTCAGAGGATCATTTGGCATGCTGGAGATTTTGCATGTAAGCCACATGCAAAATAGCACCTTACTCATTCTACTATTGATCTGGCCCTTTCTTTTTAATTTTCATAAAACAATCCTTTAACTCATATCAATAAATGATATAAATATGGAATATGTAAACATAACTATATATAACATAAATTATATGGTACATTTAATATAATATTATTATGGTAAATAGACTGTGATAATTCATTGCATAATTATATAATGTACAATGAGGAATGTATAAAAAACAAAATAATAAGTAGGATTGTATGTGTACATATATTTAATGTAAAATGCCTGAAGTTAATGTACTGTGTCTGCAGAACCTGAACACATCCAGAAGCAGAGAATGTGGACAGCTAGGTCAGTTAAGGATTGTTATCTAGCAAGGTGGCTAAATTTGACAAGACAGTTATGGAAAGATAAAACAAGGAAGCCAGGAAAATACAGCTATTGTGTATGGGGAAATAGAAACACTGGGAAGGTAGAGTTGTCAAAGGGCAGCTGACAGATACAGAGGGAGTAATGGGCCAATGAAACAAGCTGTCAGATTAAGGATCTTAAATGAGAGCATTCAGAAATAGAGACATTCTCGGGGGGGGGGGGTGGGGATGTGATCCTGGAAGTATGGCTAAGAAAAAGTGGAGATGATGGTTATTGGCATGGAGTGAATCAGGGAACTGACTGATTTGGGTGTTTTAGTCTTCCCTGGCTCCTGTGAGAGAAAGGTCGCAAACAATCTAGCTATCTGTTTCAAGCTGGTAGCAGCAACTTCTTGCAGACTTGGCTCTTGTGATACGGTACCTTGGCAACAATCCTCTTAAACATATGAAAAAACATGGAACATATCAGGCCCAAAATATTTGGTTTAGAAACTATGCTTATAGTTCTAGAAAGAGATGATCTTTTTTATTCTTTTGTGGTGTTTTTTTAGCATTATAAATTTTAGAACTTTAAAAAAAAAGTCTTATTAGGAAAGTTAGTTTCCTGCCATTGATTGTTCTGTGCCAAGGGTTCACTCCTGGTGATGCCCAGGAGACCAAGGTTGGATGCAGACAAGGCAAGTTCCTTAACCTTTATACAATTTCTCTAACCCCTTGATCTTTCTTAATCCCTCACCTGGCAGCTTCTTTAGCACAATGACTTCAGTTAGTGATGATTGGATAGGCTCAAAGAAATAAGAGCATTAGATTAGATCAGTGAGAGGGTTCAGGACCTTTTTTGGAATGTTGACCTCCCTGAAAATGTAATGAAAATACTACTCCTTTTCCCAGGGAAATGGACATTTGCCCCCACTTACAATAATTCTGCTTTCAGTTGAAAAGTGGGTAGCCACTAACTGTAGCCTGAATTTGATTACCATAGGCCTGTCTACAGCAGTGTAACATTATGGCTATCATTAAACTATCTCTGTTGCTGTTAAGCAAAATACGTTGAACCATTTTAATAAATAAATGCTTTAATTGAATCACTGTGAGATACAAGTTACAAAGTTGTTCATGATTGTTCTCCTGACTGCTTACAGATCTTATCCCACTACTCACCCCTTAAACATATTTCTGTGATTCTTTCTGTAAAGAGTGAGATGTTGAGCTACCATCTACATTTCTTTCTAATGGTGGCTTGATATGTCTCTCTCAGCCTGTCCCTTTTCTCTCAGAGCACTGAGAGTCTTATGCTATTCACCCCCACCAAATTTCATTTTAAAAGGATCAATTTTATCCACTGACACAGCTGAGCCTGCTACCCTGTTTGTTGACTGGCAACTGCCCAGCCTCACAGTTGATATGGAAGAAGGGACCCCAGAGACATTTTCAGGTAGCCAATTCAACCTCCCTGGGACTCATACATTGCCTAGGGAGAGGGGTGGGTCTTTGGCACAGAGAACAGTGCTGAGAATTGATGTGCTGATCGCAGGGTCTTTCCTGAATACTTTTACACTTACAGTCTTGAGAACATACTGAGCATACTGAGAGAAGAGGAAAATAAACAATCCTAGCCAAATAGTCAGAAAAAGAAACTACAAATAAACTCATTTTAAGAATGCATGTCTAAAAAAAAGAATGCATGTCTGGAGATAGCCCTAATTATTTTTTTTTTTTTTTTTGGTTTTTGGTTTTTGGGCCACGCCCTGCGGTGCTCAGGGGTTACTCCTGGCTGTCTGATCAGAAACAGCTCCTGGCAGGTACGGAGGACCATATGGGACACCGGGATTCGAACCAACCACCTTTGGTCCTGGATTGGCTGCTTGCAAGGCAAACACCGCTGTGCTATCTCTCCGGGCCCAGCCCTACCTTTTTTATTCTTCTCAAATTCATCCAGATGATCTCTCTCTCTCTCTCTCTCTCTCTCTTCTCTCTCTCTCTCTCTCTCCTCTCTCTCTCTCCTCTCTCTCTCTCTCTCTCTCTCTCTCCTCCCCCCTCTCTCCCCCCCCCTCTCTCTCATCTCAAAAGGTCACTAAGAATTTGTTGAAAGCAGCAGCAGGAGGTCTGTTCACTCAGTTGTTGACTTTAGTTTATTTTAGAAGTCAGTAGGTCTCTACAGATGAGATCATATTCCTCCCTCCCTCCCTCCCTCCCTCCTTCCTTCCTTCCTTCCTCCCTCCCACCCTCTCTCCCTCCCTCCCTTCCTTTCTCTCTCTCTCTCTCTCTCTCTCTTTTCTTCTTTCTTTCTTTCTTCTTTCTTTCTTTTTCTTCTCTTTCTTCTTCTTTCTTTCTTTCTTCTTCTTCTTTCTTTCTTTCTTTCTTTCTTTCTTTCTTTCTTCTTTCTTTTTCTTTTTCTTTCTTTCTTTTCTTTCTTTTTCTTTCTTTCTTTCTTTCTTTCTTCTCTTTCTTTCTTTCTTTCTTTCTCTCTCTTTTTTTTTTTTTTATAATTTTAATTGAGACCAGTGTGAATTACAGTGTGAATTACAAGTCTTTCACAGTTGTACTTCAGATACATAGTAACAGTGAATTAGGGCCATTTCCACCACCAGTGTTGACCTCCCTCCACCATAGTTACCAGCATGCATCCCATATTGCCACCCTTAGTCCTGCTAGTGTAACAGGTCCCTTCCGTGTAGAGCTTGTTTTAGTTTACGTCTCTTGATTCTATTAGTTGACTTTGAGTTGGGTATTTAGATTTGACTGTTTTTTTATTTCCACTCAATGCTCCTGAGACCACTTGGCTCCTGGGTCTCATCACTTTTTTTTTCTCAGTTTTTTTTTTTTTGTTTGTTTGTTTTTTGGGCCACACCCGGCAATGCTCAGGGGTTACTCCTGGCTGTCTGCTCAGAAATAGATCCTGGCAGGCACGAGGGATCATATGGGATGCCGGGATTCGAACCAACCACCTTTGGTCCTGGAACGGCTGCTTGCAAGGCAAACGCCGCTGTGCTATATCTCCGGGCCCCCCCCCTTTTTTTCTCAGTTTATAGGAAAACATAGAAATATGATGTAGAACAAGATGATTCATGTTCTATGGTTCTGTAAAAAAAAAAAAGGCAGGAGCTCTAGAAGTCTAGAAGCTATAAATATAAATAAAATTAAAAGAAGAAAGAAAGAGGGACTGGAGTGGTGGTGTAAGCTATAGGCATCTGCCTTGCAAGCGCTAGCCTAGGACGGACCTCAGTTTGATACCCTGGCGTCCCATATGATTCCCAAAGCCAGGAACAATTTCTGAGCACAAACCAGGATGACCCCTGAGCATCAACAAAAATGAAAAAACAAGAAAAAAATAAAAAGCAAGAAGAAAAATAATAATAATAAAATAAAAATGGTGTGCAGATATGGCAAGTTTTTCTTGGTTTTGGTTTTTTTTTTTTGTTTGTTTGTTGTTGTTTTTTGCTTTTGTTTATGCTTAGGCACAGTAAATATTGGGGGAATTAGAAAGGAAATTCCATTGGCCTAAGAGATACAGTGTGTCTCCACCTTTGGAGCATATGTCATGAGACTGACTATAGGCTCCAGACATGTTAGCTGTCAAACCCCAAGGTCTTTATGGTGCCAGGAAACATTCCGCACAATGCGGTTGTCAAAGGCAGTCCTCTGTAATTAGAGATCTTGTTTTTTTGCACAGATCCTAGAATGAAGGGTCTTCTGATTTCATCTCACTGTTAGGTGATGAGGTTGGGCAACCTGCCTTTAGGAGATTATATCTTTCTGTTCCTCCTTTTAGGTAAAGACTTCTCTTCACTCTGTTTCTCTTTATCTGTAAATTCTCTCTTTTTTAAATTCTCCCTCTAACTATGTTCTATCACATTCCTAAAATATATGGCTAAAACTCATGTTCAGTTTTTTTTATTATTTTGATTGTATCTACTCACCAAAAGACTTGGCATTAATTAAGACTAAAAATGAGGGTGGGGATATAGTTTTGTGGAGGGTCTTGCATCAATGAGGCAGTGAATCCAACCCTGGAATAGAAAATATAAAAAAAAAATTTAAGAAATACTGGCAACCACCTAAAGAGTTATCAAAGTGTAAATGAAGATGGTAAGGTCAGATCACAAGATGTAGAAGTCACTGGTGAGGTCAAAGTCGCTGGTGAGGCCAGAGTCTCTGTATGTAGAAGTCCCTGGTGATATAAGATCTCAGGCAAATAGAGCATTCACAAAGAAGCACCCAGCAGCCACTTTGGGAGAATAGCTCAGTTTTTTGTAGGCGAAAAATGGGTATTTATATTAGGGTAGAGTAAGGTGTGGATTCTGTGTCAGTTAATCAGTAAGGATGTGAGAGGAGATGTGCTTCTGTTTTTAGAGAAGAGAGGGTAAGGGGATTAGGGAAAGTAGAGTGTATGCTCTGGGTATTAAAACAGGGTGTGTGAATAGGAGAAGCTGTTTACCCAATACCCATCAGATAAGGGGCTAATATCTAAGATATACAAGGTACCGACAGAATTTAGCAAGAAAAAAAACTAACTCCATCAAAATATGGGGCGGAAAATGAACAATTTCTCAAAGAAGAAATACAAATGGCCAAAAGGCACATGAAAAAATGCTTCACATCACTAATCATCAGGGAGATGCAAATCAAAACAACAATGAAGTACCATCTCACACCCTAGAGACTGGCACACATCACAAAGAACAAGAACAATCAGTGCTGTCGGGTATGTGGAAAGGAACTCTCATTCACTGCTGGTAGGAATGCCATCTAGTCCTGTCTTTATGGAAAACAATATGGAGATTCCTCAAAAAACTGGAAATTGAGCTCCCATTTGATCCAGCTATACCACTATTAGGGATATACCCTAGCCTAGGAACACAAAAATACAATACAAAAATCTCTTTCTCACTTCTATATTCATTGCAGCACTCTTTACAGTAGCCAGACTTTGGAAACAACCAAGATGCCCTTCAACAGATGAATGGCTAACGAAACTGTGGTACATATATATACACAATGGAATATGATGCAGGTATCAGGAGAGATTAAGTCATGAAATTTTCCTATACATGAATGTACATGGAATCTATTATGCTGAGTGAAATAAGTCAGAGGGGGAGACACACACACACACACACACACACACAGAATAGTCTCATTCATCTATGGGTTTTAAGAAAAATTAAAGACATTGAAATAATTCCCAGAGTTGAGGGCCTGAAGGACTGGCTCAAGATATGAAGCTCGGGGCCGGTGAGGTGGCGCTAGAGGTAAGGTGTCTGCTTTGCAAACGCTAGCCAAGGAAGGACCACGGTTCAATCCCCCAGCATCCCATATGGTCCCCCCAAGCCAGGGGCAATTTCTGAGCTCTTAGCCAGGAGTAACCCCTGAGCATCAAACGGGTGTGGCCAAAAAAGAAAACAAAACAAAAAGATATGAAGCTCACCACAAAGAGTGATGAAGTGCAGTTAGAGAAATAACTATGCTGAGAACTATCAGAACCATGTCAGTGAGTGAGGGATGTGGAATACAGGCGGGGGGTAGGGTGGGAGAGGGAAGAGATGGGGGCATTGGTGATGGGAAGGTTGTACAGGTGAAGGGGGTGTTCTTGTTATGAGTGAAACCCAACTATAATTATGTTTGTAATCGTGATGTTTAAATAAAGAAATTATTTATTTAAAAAAGTAAAACAGGATGTGTGCTTAAATAAGTAGAAATGACTTTTTTCCCTTTATTTAAACACCATGATTACACACATAATTGTAGTTGGAATCAAAGAGTAAAAGCAACATATTTGATCGTTTATAGCTATTATAAAGGATAGGCAAAACTATAGCAGTTATCCCCCAAACATAGATATAAGCTTCCTTGAAGTCAAGATTAAAAAAGACTATAATGTCTGAAGTTATCTTCATAACTTAGTAAATATAACACTTGAATGATTTTCCTGTAATTAAATTATAAGTTGAGATATATATCATGGAGGTAGTCAGCTCCATGATAAATATGGCAAATTTAAATATATTTTATTTAAGATATAAGAATACTCATACACAAAAAATTCTCAAATATCTCCTGATTAAAGCCAAGAAGAGAAAGCTAAACCGTGGATTTGGGAAGGTTTTACCATAGGTAGCTTAAAGCATTGTATTATAGCACTGCTTTTTGCTAATTTTTTGACTCATCTTGAGGATAACTGAGACTTAATCTAGGCTAGAGGAATGTATCTTTAGATCTGCATTTTAGAAAATTCTTTTAAGAATCAGTTTTAGGTGGGTGATTAACACACAATGAATGACAGGTATTTTGAAATCTGGAGCATGCATATTACAAACTGTTGTTAAAATGAGATTCATGTACTATAGGTTTCAAATGTGCTGGTGGCAAAATTGAAGTTTTTTTGTGAAAACTAGGGAGCTTGACAGATATTCTCTCTCTCTCTCTCTCTCTCTTTCTCTCTTTCTCACTCTCTTAGTTTTTGGGTCACACCTGGCAGCACTCAGGGATTACTCCTGGCTCTATGCTCAGAAATCGCTCCTGGCAGGCTCAGGGGACCATATGGGATGCCGGGATTAAAACCACCAACCTTCTGCGTGCAAGGCAAATGCCTTACCTCCATGCTATCTCTCCAGCCCCATGATATTGTTCTCTTAAATTTTATTGTAGCTTAGGTAAGATAAAGTATTACCTAAATATGTAGTTTAGGTAACAATAGTGTTACCATTTGCTTTTGATATACAACGTTGTAGCACTCCACCTTCACCAAAGTGCCTAAGACCCCCACCTTTGTCATTTCTAGTTCACCCCTTGACATTTCATTTTTATAAACCAAAGCCAAGGGTATGTCACAATTACACACTCTCTATTCCCTTGTTTTGTTTCTCTATGTGTCACAGATGAGGGGGACCTCCTAGTATTGATCTTTCTCCCTCTGACTTACTTCACTTAATATGACACCTTTCAGTTCCATCCAAGATATATCAAACTCTAAGATTTCATCTTTTCTTATAATTGAGTCCATTGTATATACATACTATAATAAATGTCTCCTGGTAACTAAATTAAATGATAAGGTGTTTAGTCTGGGAATTGGAACACATATGTCTACAGTCGTTACATTGAATTTGTCACGAATATTTTTTATTTTATTACTTGATTAAACACTGTGGTTTATAAAGATGATCATAATGCAGTTGTTCTGGCACTCAATGTTTCAACATCAATCCTACCACCAGTGTAATATTCCTGCCACCATTGTCTCCTCCATTTTTCCCACTCACCCTCAAATCTGCCTACTCTGTTAGGCACAAATAACTTATATTGCTTGTTATAACTAAATGGTACTGAAATTATTTTTAAAAAGTAAAAGAAAATTTGGCACAACTAGTTTTAGAGTTTACTTTTGTAAAGTTGTTAGTCAATGATATTATTTGCATTATAGTGATTGCTAATAAGACTATGCCATCAGCAAAGAAAAATACATATAGGGCCGGGCGGTGGCGCTGGAGGTAAGGTGCCTACCTTACCTGCGCTAGCCTAGGAGACGGACCGCGGTTCGATTCCCCGGCGTCCCATATGGTCCCCCAAGCCAGGAGCGACTTCTGAGCGCATAGCCAGGAGTAACCCCTGAGCGTCACCGGGTGTGGCCCAAAAACCAAAAAAAAAAAAAAAAAAAAAAAAAAAAAAAAAGAAAAATACATATATTTGTTTGCTATGGAAAGGAAAAATGTACCTGGAGTCATGATCTAGTACATTGACTAGACATGCATCTAACCTGGATTTGATTCTGGAGTCACATTGTCTTTTATTTATTTATTTATTTATTTATTTATTTATTTATTTATTTATTTCATTTTTTGTTTTGGGGCTACACTCAGAGTTACTCAGGGGTTACTCCTGGCTCTGAGCTCAGGAATTATTCATGATGATGCTTGGGAGACCATATGAGATGCTGATGATTGGACCCAGGTGAGCCGCAATGCAAGGTAAATGGCCACCTGCTATACTATTGCTCCAGCCCCCAACATGGTCTTTTTAGCATAACTAGTAAAGCACTAGGGAGTGTGACCCTGGAACTATTCAAGCACTGCTGGGGTGACCCAGGTATCCTCAACAGCATTCCCTACCTCTTCAGAATCTTGCATTGAATTGTTCCGATAAACTGAGAATTGCTATTGGAGACCTCTTGAGAAACTTAGGAAGCTCCCGAAAATAAAAGAAAATAATCCAGATCATCTAAAATTTGTGCCAATATATTGATATGAGCTCCAGAAAAAAAGTTCAATCATTGCTACTAAGTGGACACAAGATCTCTCATTTCTGCTCCTTAGGACTTAATTTGGAAGTGCTGTTGAAATGAAACAGTGAGATCAGACTTGCATTATTCATTTTAGTAAGGAAAAAAGGAACATGGTACAAGCTACAAGAAGGTAAAGTTCATAATGTCAGTAGAGTTGTTAAAGCAAAAGAATATTAACATTACATTTTCCATATAATACTAAAAAGAAAGGTAATTTTAGATTCAAAGTCTACCCAAGTACCTTGTCCTGTAATTTAGCCTTTGAGAACAAAGACTTCATTTGCTTTGTATTCAGTTATTTTCCCTCTGGGTATCTTAATAATCAAATGTTGACTGCAATTTCTAAGCAAACACTAATAAAGTAAGATACAGTAACAGCCAGGTTAAAGGTTCTAAGAACAAGTACAAAGTCGCCAACATGATTGAGTTTCAAGATTTGAAACATATTAGGCCCATATAGAACTGTGCAGTGAACAAATGCATATAATCAATTTAATCAACTGGACATCACCCCTTGTGGCTGAATGTGATTTCCAGCGCCACAATTAGGGTGTGTAGAATCTCCAGCTCACCTCAACCATGGGTGTGTGAGCACTGTCACTAAAAGATTTAACCCTGGGAGTTTTTACTACAGCAGACAGCAGCCACAAAAGGGAGGAGGAGGGGTCTAAACAATGAAAATCAGTAGAAAAAGTTTTGTTGTGGGCAAATAATTATAGGTAAAAGTAAAAGAATAATGAGTACCTCTGTACTGGGAATTTGACTATGTTTTACAGTATCAACTACAATCAGTCATCTTTATCTGAGGACTTCAGCACGCAGCCAGACCATCAGTACCAAGTAACCTCTGATCTGACATGTAGTCAGAAAAGTTCTATGTTTTTCAAGCCCAGACAAGGAGTCTTAGGATAAGGTATACACACACACACACACACACACACACACACACACACACACACACACACACACACACACCATTCTTCAGTCACCAGATTTTGCAAACAGGATTCTAGACAAGCATTACCAGTTGGCCTGACATTTTCCAAATTCCTACATAAATAACCGGTACCTGAAGCCCTAGCTGCTGGGAAATAAATAACATTTAATGGGTTCAGAGTGATAAGGTGGGAGAATCCAGCTGACTTTGTTTTGAAACAAGATTAGATCCCTCCAAGGAGCTGTGAGAGTGTGAAGATGTGCTAAACATGGCACTGAAAGCCTGTTAGACACAGCTCTGGGCTCTGAAGAGGTGTGATGGGAAGGAACTTCCTCGGTGCAGAAGTGGAGAATGTTTTAGCACACTCTGTCTCTGTGGAGCAAATCCTGTCATCCCAGGAGGCCTAGAGCTTTTCCCTGTTCTTCATTAATATGCAGTTTTACTTGGAGAAAATGAGACAGTCTTTTTGAGATAAAGTTGGGGCCAGAGGAGTCAGGTTGGAAAAATGGAAGCCCTGAGCCTTTGGGTTCAGGTTAAGGAGATAAAGTCTAAGCAGATGAAGACAAAGATGTGCTTGGAGATGGAGGAAAACTTCTAGTGGTTCAGCAAAGAGGTTTGCAAGTCGGTTACCTTATTTTCCTGGGAGGAAAATAATAACCAGCCATTGTTGGGCTTTCCAGATGAATGACACAAAGGGGTTGATAGAGCCTTGGAACACTAACACAGACACCCCACTCCCCCTTCGTATGTATTTACTGTCTAAAGTGTAAAAGAGGAAGGATTAGGAGAAAAAGAAAATTGGTGACAGAAAAGAGAATTTTCGATTTGCTTCCTCTAAAATGTCTTCCAATGGTTGGCCAAGATTTGGAGATAACATCCAGTACAGCCCTCAGTAGTCAGCTGTTCTGGGGCAGAAACTCTACTATCTGATCCCAGTCACCTGGCCAGGTGGATGACTTTTACCTCCAGATAAAAGATTTGGCTTTGTAGAGAGGAGTCCAGAGATCCTGCAAATTCACTGGGGTTCCTGGAATCACTGAAAGATGCTTTTTTGAAGGTAGAGGCTGATATGAGCACACACTATCATTTTACAGCTCAGGTGGCCTAGGTTCAGGGTCAAAGCTCAGTTGTCTGTTCGCAGTGGGTGAATCAACAAAATTCTAAGGCACCAAGAGCAGGAGATTAGAACATGGACGTTTTTCTGGTGCTAGTGACATGTGTGGGGAAAAGAAAGAGAAGATGGGATGAGTGCTTTGTTTAAGGTGAGCTGGGAGCAAGTAGCCTTGGAATTCTGGGATTTTAGTTTTCTGAAAATTCTAGATTTTGCCTCTCAGTGAAAGCTAGATGCTATTTTGGTTGGTTGATGGACTGAAACCCATCAATTTCAATATCTCTAGATTATGGCAAAATCGTTTAGAGGCTCCTCTGACTGATGGGCTATTCTCTTTCTACTCCATCATCACAGCATGTTGACTATGTGCTTGCCATAATTAACTAACTTAATGCTAATAGCAAACTTCAATGATGTATATCGGCCCTCAACTCACTAAGATTGTCGGAGAAAAAAAAAATAGTGATTTTTTTTTCTTTCTTACTTAACACCATTCCCGGGGGAAATCAAAAGCAAAGAAAATTTCTAGCAATGAAATTAAAACATATTCCCTTAGTGGGTTAAGTCAAATAATAGTAATATTGGCTGTAACTTAACCGTTTGGGACACTGAGTGTCATTTCTGAGTTAACACTGTTGCTACAGTGGCATTCAGTGAAGGTTAAAAGGGGGCAGGGAGAATAAGAAAATGAGGGGTGGTGCAATAGGTCAGAGGCAAGAGACATAGACAAAGATGATGACTAAAATTTAGCTCTGAATTTTTAGGAATCCAATGAAAGGAAAACTAAACAATATACAAGCAGGCATGCTGGGGAAAGTTTTTAAATCAATGGCTTTCCAGATGTTTGACATATCAATAGCTACTTGACATGAAATTAACAATCAAAGAATCTATCTATTGGGGGGGTCCCTAATATTTTTTTGTAGCTAAAAGCAGTGTGTGCCATCTGGAATTGAAATGAATAGGCTCATTTAAGTCAGGAAAATATAAAACATAGAAGGAAAGATGTTCTCCTGGCTTAGAAATAGTTGAGAAACAGTGGTAACCTCATATTCTCAACCTACTGAAAATATATTCTGTATATATAATATATACATATATTTTAGGGTGGGAGGGACTTGGGGAAACATCCAAAGATTCTCAGGGGCTATCCTGAATATGCAATGCTAAAACAATAACCATGGCAAGCACATTACCCTCATATAAATTGTTCTTAATGATAAGGTTCAACAGTAAACAACAAGAACAACAACAAGATAGGTTCACATAAGACTTTTTAGATGATCAAATAAAAACTGTCTATAAAACTTAAGAAATCTAATTTGACAGTATGAGAGGTGGCTATTAGCATAATGTTGAAGGGCTATTTTTCCTAGTATTTAAATTTGGGTCTCAGGGTCAGTGTTATATGCACCTTCATCACTCTGCAAGAAGTCCTAAGTGAAGGATGTAACCTTAAGTTATAGATGTTAATCAAAATGTAATTAAATATCACAAGATAAATGAGGAGAATCCAAAGTTTTTCTTTGGACTCACTTGAGAAAGTGAAGATTTAATCTATGTAATAATAATATAGAAAGGGCTGGAAAGAAAGCTAAATGGTTATGATGCTTGTCTTGAACACAGCTGACCCTGATTCGAGGCCCTGCACTGCATCAAGTGTGCCACCCTAAACAAAAACAACAACAAGAAATGGATATAATGGGGCCGGAGTGATAAGTGATAAGTGATAAGGTGTTTGCCTTGCGCGCACTAGCCTAGGATGAACTGCAGTTCGATCCCCCAGCATCACTTATGGTCCTCCAAGCCAGGAGCGAATTCTGAGCACATAGCCAGGAGTAATCCTTGAGTGTCACTGGGTGTAGCTGGGAAAAAAAAACCTAAAAAAATGAATATAAAACTATACAACCAAAAGAAAGAAAAAATTAAACAAAAGGAAAACAAGAAAGACCCTGGACCAGAAGTAGTATAGGTGTTGCTTTGTATGTGACCAACTTGGTTCAATCTCTGGCACCAAATATGATCCCCTGATCACTGCCAAAGTGACTGAATTTAGAGCCAGGAAAAGTATCTGATCACTGCCAAGTATGGCTCATTATGCTCCCTTTCAAAAGACCCTTAGAGATGATTAGAAGTTAAAGAAATACCAAGTAAAGTTAGGGGATGACCTAGAGCACCCAATCTAAAGATGATTCACACAAATCCAAGAGAAACATTGATCACTAACCTCACTCCACTTATTCCTTGAACTAAAGCTCTTACATGGAATCCTAAAATCTTCCTAAAATTACTAGAAGTAATTCCTGAGTACAGAACTAAGAGTAATTTCTGAAAACAGCCAAGAATAACCCCCAAAACAAAAGTCCAGAGCTTTGCATGTGACTGAATCTGGGGCTTGTTCAAGTAGCAGAATTCAATTAGCTTTGTTTTACTCACCTCCAAATATATATATTTTAACATCATTTTTAAAGAAAATGTTTATATGTGCCTCCAACCAGTTCCCAGAAACTATTACACTTCTATTATTAGCTAGAAATCTCTGAAAGAATTTATCTTTTTTTTTTAATAATTGCAGTGAATTTCACTGGATTAAATTTCTTGCAGTTGCATAATCACTTACGTTGCGTACTTGTCATCTAAGTAATCTGTGTACTCAGCAAAATGAAATATGCCAACTGGCCATATCTGGGCCTGTACCAATTTCAGGACCTGGGGTAAGATCACTTCTACAGAGCCTTATACACTGACAGTGTTGCTATGTCCAGAAGGGACAATAAACTTGGAGTAGACAAAAGCAACCCACTCATGCTACATATTCTTTCTCCACTTTCCTTTTTCTCTAGATTCCTGGAAAGCAAGGAAGTTCTTTTCTTTTGCTTTCAGGAATAGCTTCTCCAACCTCCACTTCCAATTGGCAAATAAATTTCTCAGTTACTTACCATCTCCATAGTGTGCTTCTCATCCTCTGTCTCCTTTGCTCTCAGAGCTTTCAGACGAAGTGGATAGCATTTGCTATCTCCTTTCAACACTCCTAGAAGGCTCACTTCTGCTCAGTTCATGTTCTCTTTCTGATTACTTCAGCCTCACTCTACATCATGCCATTCTGCTGCCCATTCTATCCCTCCAATTGTTTCCCTGTGTTCTTTTTGGACTTCTATACTAAAAGTCTTCCTACCAATGCTGATCTTCACATGTAGTAAAATCTACTTGTTAAACTAGTGACAAAAAAGAAATAAGTGTGTGTGTGTGTGTGTGTGTGTGTATTTAATCCCCAGGAAACTGGATGGGAATGGGAGTAGTGTGGGTTGGAAATTCTATTATAATGAGAAATGGAAGAATGATAAGCTGACTGTACTAGAGAAAATGTACATTATTTTATTATGTTTTTAGTTCAAGAAGTTAGTAATCTGGTGGTCTGCTAAATATCCTGGGGAATGGCAGGAAAACCCTTAATTTACAGGTGACCACCTTCCAAACATGTAATGGATTAACAGAAATTAAAACAGAATGAGCTGCTCTTCAGTAGAGAGAGAGCTGGCTGACTGGAAGGAAAAGCAGTAATCCCAATCTTCCCATTGTGGCATGTGAGTTTTGCACAGATTTTGGAACCAGAGTCTGAATTCAACTTCCAGTTCTCTGTTTCTAATTTGTGTGATATTGGCCTGAACAGTTGACTCCCCTGTGTCTCTGCATCTCTCTAAAAATTATCTTCTCTATAAAATAGACATAACAAAGCATAACTAGTTACCTTGTAACATAACCATTTACTTCGTAAAAATGAGTACTAATTAAATTCATTTATGTAAACTCTGAGAGCAGTACATAAAAATATGATGTAAATAATGAAAATCATTACTATTTTCAAATCTAGACCATTGTTTCCATATAGGAATGTGTGCTAGCTTTTAAGATGTATTATTTCAAGACAAGCTAGAAATGAAGTTTTTCATGAGAAGTTCCCTAAATAAGTATGTTTTTGCTAATTGAAAAAGATTTCAAAATACTAAGAAGGCAATGTTGGTCAGGAAAACATTTAGCAGTAAATTAATAAAAACTTAAATTTATAGTAGCTTAACCAAATATCACTATTTTTTCACATAAAAAGAGATCTGAGGGGTGAAGCAATAACACAGTATGTAGGGCATTTGCCTTGCATGTGGCTGATCCAAATTTGATCCCCAGCATCCCATATGGTCCCCTTGAGCCTGCCAGGAGTGATTTATGAGCAGAGAGCTAGAAGTTTATGAGCACAGAACTATTTATGAGCACCTGAGCACTGTTGGTGTGGCGGGGAGAGAGAGAGAGAGAGAGAGAGAGACAGAGAGAGAGAGAGAGACAGAGAGAGAGACAGAGAGACAGAGAGAGACAGAGACAGAGAGAGACAGAGAGAGACAGAGAGAGACAGAGAGAGAGACAGAGAGAGACAGAGAGAGAGATCTAATATGCTCATTTTGGAAAACTGCTGAGCAATATATAGTCTTTGGCCCATCAGGTCCACTCTTAGATGCTTACCAGACAGAAATGTGTACTTATCACTTATGAGTGCTTATCACTCAACCCATGTAAAACTGTTCACTGACTATGAGGAGAGCTCAAGGGTTGAGCTCCTGACTTATAAGTTTTGTTCATAAGTTATTCAACCCAAAATTCTGCACCATACTCCAAGTACTAGTGACCTTGAAAAGCATATCATCTCTAGAGCAACAAGTGTATGTGAGTACCATGACTAAAGTGTACAACCCTGTGTGAGTCTCACAGCTAAAAAGTGTGGGAGTACCACACTTGACATCGTCACAGCAAAGGGAAGGGAATGAGGGAGAATATTGATTTATAACCCCCAAATTTTATAGTACACAAATCATTATTATTGCAAAATGAATACATTATGGTAGATATCTACATGGTATTCCATACAGTAATGCAAGAATTCATAACTATTCATCGATCTAGAAACATCTAACAAGCATACTATTGAAAGGATGGTTTCAGACACAAATTAAAACACTGTGAACAATTCCATTTATATAGAGACCCAAATGGAACTGTTATTCTATAGAAATAGAATCAAAAAGGGGTTACTCTTATGAAGTAAAAACTGAAAGGGGACATGGGAATCAAAAGGACACTGAACGCCAGTTGTGTTGTTTCTTGTTCTAGGTTCATCTTCCAGAGCTTATGAGAGTTTATTGAGTTGTTCATTTATAGTGTCTTTTTTGCTTGTATAATACACTTTCACCAAATCATTTTTTAAGGAAGTTGCAGAACTACTAGTAGTGAGTAGTTTCTGGTACTTATTCTGGCATCTGATTCTTGTACATTTATGCTCCATTCTCAGCTGTTGGCCTTCACTTTTAAGCCTATGATGATTTCTACAACAACCTGTGATGATTTCTACAACATTCTGTGTCATGGCCACCCGCAAATCATGAAGAAAGAACCTTGATCTCTTTTATCAGGAAATTATATTCTTTTTTAGAAGTCCCTCTAATCTTAGCCTAGATGCCTTTGAATTATATTTCAAAGGCCCAAGCGGGATCATGTCACTTTAGTTAGCAGCAAGAGATCTTCCCATGTGATTTTTCCACAGTGGGAAGTGCCTAGAAAATATTTGGGGCTGGCATGTGGGTAATCAGTCAAGCAAACTGACAGATTTGGTAGTCAGTCAATCATCTAGAGAGCTAAAGAAGGAACATTAATGAATCAGCCATATTGGTTATTATGTCTTATTTTATGCAAGGGTGTTTCCCTCTGTGAGGAAGTATGCCACTAGGATAGAATTGATCCAGTGAAGTTTAAGAGGTATTTTTGAGATTATTATGGCTGATCTTTAAATTGTCTGACCTTAAATGTTTATATTACCTAAAAATACTCAGTGAAGAGACTGGGCCCAAAGATGGCCCAAATTGGTGGGATCTTATTGGTATAAATTGTAAAACTTTCTTTTGGTCAAACAAACAATGACCTAGGGAGGCTGATTTTCTACATGTGATCATATCCATTGAATTTTAGATAATAATGACCAACTGTTGTTCAGAAAACAGGATTTTTCTTGATTTGAACAGCTTGAACACTACTCTATAAATTCCCATTAAACTCCTAGTAACCTTTAATCTACTTTTGTCTCTAAGAATTTACCTCTTCTAGAGATTTCACAAAAGTGAAATCATATAATATGTTCCTTTGTGTCTGGTTTATTTCACTTAGCATAATGTTTTCTTGCATCACAGACACAGAATGTATCATGAATAGCTAGTGTAGAGTGTGTTAGAGTTATTTGACTTTTTATGGTTGAAGAATACATTATTGCATGGTATAAGGCACATTTTGCTTATCCATTGATGGACCCTTGGGCTGTTTCCAACTTTGGCTATTGTAAATGGGATCTGTTTGAGAGCTCTCAAAATTATTTTTAAGTAATTAAGAATTATTTTGCCATTGTATTTTATGTTTAGATGTTAGAAGGTCTGCCAGAATATTTGTCACAGCTAATACTCAAATTGATTTTACTGTTACTAATGTACAAGGGTTCCAGTTTCCCCAAGAATTTGCTTTTTTGACTAAAGTCTTGCATTAATGGGCTACTCCATATATGGGTACCTTAAATTCATATTTCTGGAAGAGAAAATGCAATGTACACAGTGTAGATGGGTTAAAGATCTTGTCCACATATCAGAGGGAAAGGGGTGGGAGTGGTTGAAATCGCATGCTATAGCTGTGGTCACATGCATATTCTATGCGTTGAGCAATCAACCCAAGATATTTTTACAGTATCTATATCTTTTTCCTCTTCCTTGGAGTAAGGATAATAATATCTAATTGCATAAAAGTTCTTAGGATATACCTAGCAGTCAATAAATGAAGGATGAAGTAGTAACAATGGGGCTTAGAGTGGGGAAAGGCTGTTTTTGTGGGCAAACCCAGTTCTCTGTCAAATGTCAAATATATCTCACCTTTGGTTGTAGATATTTAAGTCTTGAATTTATCCAAAGCAATTTTCCAACCTATTTATATTTTCAGTCTATATTGCCTTTGGGGGCAACATGTTTCATTTCTTTACTACCTGTTTTGTCAAGTAGTAATTTATTGTATTTGTCCTAAAACTACCCTTTCATGCTTCCAAGACAGCTAGTCCCTAGGACTTCCCCACAAGAACCTGCTCCAATTTCTGAATTTAAGCGAAGGGGAACATAAGGATAGGCAATGGGCTTTCTTTTGCATTGCATTGCTGTAGTGACCACCTGCCTGGAAAAGAGAGAGAGAGAGAGAGAGAGAGAGAGAGAGAGAGAGAGAGAGAGAGAGAGAGAGAGAGAGATCAAGTATTTTTTTTTAATTCCTCCTGGACTCTGAGACCTGTCGCTGCCAACTGGGGATTTCAGAGAGAAATGAGAGAGAGATTCACCAGCCAGAGGTGGTTGGGGGAGGTACAGTTCAAAAGAGAAAGAGGGATAGATACAAAGCAGGCAGCATCTTGCCGAAGCTTTATCTCGGGTCCTCCAAGGAACTTCGGCAGGCTCTGCTCTGGTCACTGTCGTGAGTCCCTCCCACACTGTTCGGTTTGAACATGACAAGAGGACATGACAAGGGGTGTGTCCAAGTCCAACTGCCATACATCAACATTCCTACCTTTTATGTTTTGTTTTGTTTTGTTTAATTATATGAAGAGTTATCTTTAGTGTCAGTGAAGTTCAGTCAGGTAATGGTCTTCTGTAAAAGTCATGATGGTTGTCACCTGCATTTCTCTTCTTGACAGTTCATTTAAAAGCTCCAAAGCTGAGAGACAGGTATAGGAAATAAATGAAACAGTGTTTAAGGAACAAACATTAACATTTTTAGAAAGTGAAAAACTCCAATCCTTTAGGGTAAAGGGGTGATGTATTCTTTCTAGCTGCTTCCTGCTGTTAGGGGAGAGTTGTGGGGTTATCAGGGTTTTTCATTTTCTATCTCTATCTATCTATGGAGCAAATATTCTCTATTTAAATTTTTTCTGTCTGTTTCTCTATATCTAACTCTCTTTTTATTTATATAATAAATCTATTTTTTCTCTTCTCAATTTCTCTTTTTAATCATTTTTCTCTTTCATTCATATCTCTCATCATTAAAATTCTCTGTCTTCTTTAACATTCATCTTTTTTGTGTTTTTTTGGGGGGGTGCCACACCCAGTGATGCTAAGGGGTTACTCCTGGATATACCCTCAGAAATCGCTCCTGTCTCAGGGACCATTTGGAACGAAGGGGATTGAACCCAGGTCCATCGCAAGGCAAATGCCCTACCGCTACTCTATTTTCTTTCTGAAATCTTTGTAGAAGCCAGGGTTCACTTGTTAAGGATGACATTTTGTATACTTTGTAGAATCCCTCGCTGCAAGTTGCTGCAATAAGCTGCAAGGTTTCTGGGCTTCTGCAGGTTACTGCAGTAAGTTGCAAGTCCACTAGCTGCTTGAATGCTGCCAGGCTGCAGAGGCCCAAGACTGCCAGGGCTGCAGGGCTACAGGTTGCAGAATCCCAAGGCTACCAGGCCCGGTGCTACAAGGCTCATAAGGGTCTGTGGGGCCCAGCTGCTGAGTGGGGCCAAGGGCCCACTCTGGGACCACGAAACAGGACTAAGAGAGAGAGAAGAGATAAATAAAAGCCAAGTATATTTTTTATTCCTCTTGGAGTCTGAGGCCTTTCTCTGCTGTCCAGGCTTTTCTGAGAGAGAGAGGGAGAGATAGATGGAAACTCACTGGCCAGAGGTAGCTTTGGGAGGCCCAGGTTCAGAAAAAAAAAGAGAGAGAGGGATAGATACAAAATAGGTAGCATCTCGCCAATGCTTTATCTCCAGCCCCTGGTGGACCGGCAGGCACTGCTCTGGTCACTATTCCCCCACCACCACCACCCACTGTTGCAACAGTCCAAGTTTTTCCTTTTATATCTAGCATGATAAGGATGTGTGTCCAGGTTCAACTGTCATTACAATGGGGTTATCCAAGGGCCATATCCAAGTCCAACTGCCATTACATCAATGCATTTCAACCACATATTTCTTTGTATAGTTTCACTGAAAGGCTTATTCATCCTTTGAAGCTTTCCTGAAGCATCAGAGTCAAACCCTTTCTTTATGGCATGCCCATCAGGTGTTGGCTAGGAGCAGGATCCAGTTCAGTTGATCAATGACTAGTTGGTAACAGGTCAAAGATCAAACACCATCTTTCCGTCTTATTCTTGGTATAGGGTGATCCAATTAGGGAACATACTAACTTACCTGCCTTGAAAATTCCTTCAGTCACAAACCAAAATTCATAAATGCTTAAAGTCTATGGACTGGGAACTTAGAGTGTATACAATTTTAGTCCTTTCATTCCTTATATGATTAGGAGCATTAATAGGGAGAGTTGAGAACAGATATTTTCTCTCTGTTTAAGACTAGAGATACAACTCAAGCTTTTGTTGGGGCTTCATAGGTGGTACAAATTATGTTAACCCAGACTCTAAGAAATTCTTCTGTAAGGTGATTCCTCTGTGACAACTGTGTATCCTTCCTGTCTATACTCACCTTCCAATTATCGGTGCGAATGCAGGGGTGCGGTGGTGCAGATAATTCAAAACAGCAAACAATCCAAATGCCATTTCTGCTTGGCTTGAGAATACATTATGCAAATTTGGGGCAGCAAATTTACCTTCTTTATTACATTTTGCTTGGATTCATATTAAAAAATTGTTTGCATTCTCTATGAATGTGTGTGTGCTGGGGAGAGGGCAGGGTAGAAGGCCTGGCCTCCCTGGAGTTCAATGGAATCATAAAACCTTGGCACTCATAGGCACACCAGTGTAATGCAAAACTTTGTCTTTCTCTCTTTATCCCCCTCTTTTTTCTTTCTCTCAGATTCTTTCTACCCTTTTCTCACTTGCCCTCCTTTACACTCTATCTCCTTTTGTTTTGTTTTTGGGTCAGTCCCTGTAGTGCTAAGGCAACGATGAGGCATTGAGACACTGGGGAATCAAACCTAGGCATCCTTGCCTGCAAAGCATGAGCCCAGCCATAAGTTATCTCCCTAATCCTCCTCCTAATTTACAATTTTTATTTATTTGGTTTCTTGGGGAGGATAGGCTTGGGGGATATTCTCAGTAGCAGCTCTGTGCTCAGGGTCCAGGAATGCTCAGTGTCCAAGGATGCTCTGGTGTTTCATGTGGTCTCAGAGATCAAGCTCTGGGCCTCAGTCATGGAAGCTCTGCATCCCAGATCTTCGAACTATTTCGCCTAGACTCTTCATTTTTTGAGAAGAGGCAACATAGACCATAGGCAGTAAGTAGTTTCCCAAAGTAATCTGGAGGTAGAACAGAAACCAGTGATATTCCTGATTCTTTCATTCCAAGAGAGAGAAAACACTTTCTATCAAAATAGGAGCCTGGCTGAGAGCTCTTGCATGGTTAGGAAAAAAACCCTGGTGAGTGCCTCCAAATGGCATCCTCCTTAGCAAGACTAGAGAAAGAAGCTAATCTATGTGGGCCAAGTAATTCCTGCTTTCTCAAGGCCACCAACAGTCCTGGTGGGGACTAAGCCTCCTTGCAACTAGCTGCTAGAATTTGAGTTTGACATCAGCC
Organism: Suncus etruscus; assembly: GCF_024139225.1. Lineage (NCBI taxonomy): Eukaryota > Metazoa > Chordata > Mammalia > Eulipotyphla > Soricidae > Suncus > Suncus etruscus. The sequence continues at coordinate 142,351,096 of NC_064848.1, read as the reverse complement.
AAGAGCCCCCAAGGAAGTACATCTGAGTTCTGGGTGATTTGAGAGCAAACAATGCAATTTTCAAGCTGCAAGGGGGCTATAAACATTGGCACCAATGCATCTGGGCTTCAGGGGAGCATGGCAGGCCCAGTGCATGTCAGCCCTTTACTTTGAGTCAGGAGACAGGAGACCAGCAGCATAAACCACTTGGATGAGTTGCCTGCTATCTTGTCATCCATAATTTCAGCTGGCTTGGAAAGAACTGCTGAAAGAAAGCAGTAGGCCTTCACCTTTGGTTAACCTCCACCAGAAGGAAAATGGTGAGGTTCCAGAAGAGATATTGAGTTGATAGGCCAGCCAGCCAGCCAGCCAGCCAACAGCAGTTCTGGAGCCTCTAGGGAGTAGAAGTCACTGGAGGGGACATTAATGAGCTGTATTGGGCTGCCACTCTCTGCAGTGACTTTCATTCTGACCTGCACTGGTGCCAACACTATTAGCAGGGAATGGTTCTTTGGAGCCTGAAGTCAGCTGGCTGAGTTTCTGAAGTTTTCCTCTGTGGGCAGCTATCCCCAGTGCTTGGCTCCCTGAAGAGCAATTCAATGGAAGGTGCTCCAAGGACCCCTACCTTCCTACCTGGTGCAGGCTTTATTGGGGGGTAGAACCCATATTCTTTAGCAGGGGCACAGACAGGGCTTGTTTTTCCCTTCCAGGTTGGCAAGTTGCATCTCTCAACACCACTGGGTTGTCCCGCGCACTTATTTTCTGCCAAGAATAAAGACAAATATTTACCTTTGAATGCAGTATAATGCCTGAAGCTGCTCAATGGGTGAAAGGCCTTCCTTTCAATCAGAGATGGGTTTTATTAATGTTTTATTAATTCTTCCTGGGCAAAGCCATTTTCTCAGCTCATAACATCTGCTTAGAACTGCTTGGGTTATCAATAATTGCAATGATACAATGCAGTGGGTCGCTAGCAATAAAACAGAAGAACAATAGGACTCTAGTTTATGAAATGTTAACACTGATGGGATAGTTTGCATAGCATTTCTCATTTACTTTCTACAATAGCCGTGCAAAGTAGATAAGAACATTTTATTATATCCAGAGATTTTGAGAGGTAAACTGGCTTACACAAGGTCACAGTGAAGTAGCAATTTGAACCCTGAAACAGAAATTTGAAACTCCCTGCATAGAACTAGAAGTCAAGTTGAGTTGCAACACAGGAAACAATATGTTTAGGGCTTTAGCTCTGCAAGAGGGAAGGGGGTAGGGAAGCACTAAAGCTCTGTGTTCAAATTGGCTGCCTGCCTGGAACACAACTTGTATTCAAAGGCCTGATTCAGGCTCTTTGTATGCAAATGAGCTCAGATTGATAGAAAATTTGTCAAGAAGTAATTGGTGAAATTTCAACCAGTCTTTGCACTGGTGATTTCTTCTCCTAGGAAGTTGATGTCTTTGGACTTATAGATAGCTGGTTGGGATACCTAGATCATGATCCCCAATTCAGAAGGTTTTACTTGTTCCTTTTGCTTTTGCTTGGTTTTGGTTTGGGGGCCATCCCAGCAACACTCAGGCAGGGCTTAATTTTGGCTCCGTGTTCAGGGAGTACTTGTGGAGAGCTCAGGGACCATTTGGGGTGCTGGGATCCAATCTCTGTTGACCTTATACAAAGTAAATGTCCTACAGCTCCAACTCTAATTTTTTTTTTGAATCATTGTGATTAACAAAGTTATTTATAGTCAGGTTTTGGACATTTGTTTCAGGACCAATCCTATCACTAGTGTCACTCCCTCCACCACTGTTACCAGAGTTGCATCTCAAGTACCACCATCTGCCCCAGGCTGCCAGCATAATAAACTCATTTTATATTGTATCTTAAATTTTATATATATTTTATATTATTTATATTAATATAACATAAAACATAAAATATATTTTATATTTTAACATACAATTAAAATTACATATTTTATTATATATTAAATATAATGCATTTAATATAATATAGTAACATAATGTATAATTATATTAATCAAATAGATATTTATAATTTTTATATTTTAATATGATTAAGATTAAATTTATACAAATATTTATTTATATTTATAAATATATTTTATATTATATCTTAAAGTTTAGGTCTCATGATTCCATTGTTGTTCTGTCCTTTCTTTACACCAATGCACCTGAGACCCCTTTACCACTGTCCCGTATCCTTTTATATTTGTACTTCTCCCCCTCCACTCAATTTCTTTCCTTCTTATACTATACTCTGGGGCCTAGAGTATTCTCAACAACCTGCATTGCATTTCTTTATGCAGCTATTCTAAATACCACATATAAATGATATATCATCTTGTAGTTACCCTTCTTCTGGCTTATTTCATTTAACATAATATTTTCCAGTTCCATCCATGTTGCAGCAAATTGCATTATTGAATCATCCCTTATAGCTATGTGGTATTCCATTGTATACATGTACCACATCTTTATGATCCACTTATCTATTGTTGAATATCTAGGTTGATTTCAATTCTTAGCTATTGTATTGAGTGCTACAAGTGTTGTGCATACAACCTTTTGGACGAGTGTTTTCTGTCCTGTGGATATGTACCCAAAAATAGGATTGCTGGGTCATAGGGCAGTTCGATTCTGAGTTTATTGAGAACCATCCATACTTTTTTCCATAGAAATTGGACCAGGAAGCATTCCCACAGCTGGATGAGAGTTCCCTTCTCACCATAGCCCTGCCAACACAGACTGTTCCCAGTATTTTTTTTGTTTTTTGTTTTGTTTGTTTGTTTTTGGGTCACACCTAGCAGCGCTCATGGGTTACTCCTGGCTCTAAGCTCAGAAATCGCTCCTGGCAGGTTCGTGGGACCATATGGAATGCCAGGATTTGAACCACCATTCTTCTGCATGCAAGGCAAATGCCCTGCCTCCATGCTATCTCTCTGGCCCCTGTTCCCAGATTTTTGATATGTGCCAATCTAATGGATATAAGATGATATCTAATTGTTGTCTTGATTTGAATTTCCCTAATGACAAGTGATGATGAACATTTTTTTTTATGAGCTTGTTGGCCATCTGTTGTTGTTTGTCATAGAAGTGTCTGTTCATTTTCTCTCCCCAATTTTTTTTTTGGCCACACCTGGTGACACTCAGGGGTTACTCCTGGCAATGCACTTAGAAATCTCTCCTGGTTTGGGGACCATATGGGACACCGGGGATCAAACCACGGTCTGTCCTAGGCTAGCATGCACAAGGCAGACACCTTACACCTTGTGCCACTGTTCTGACTCTTTCTCTCCCCATTTTTAATGGAGTTTTTAGATTTTGTGGTGTTAAACTTTGTGAATATTTTGTATATTCTAGATATCAACCCTTTATCTAATGTGTTGAGTGAAATATTTTCTCTCACTCAGCTAATTTTAGTCCATGTTTCTTTTGCCATACAGAAACTTTTAGTTTGATGTAGTTTCATTTATTCAGATTTTATTTATAGTCCTTACCATTAGTATCCTATCATTGAGGACGCCTTTGAGGTCTAAGTCTTAGAGTGTTCTGCCTATGTTTTCCTCAATGTACTTTATGGATTTAAGTACTATTGTCAAATATATGGATCAAGACCTGATCTCAAGGTCTTTGATATACTTTGGATTGGCTTTTGTGTAAGGTGTGAGATATGAATTGATCTTTAATTTCTCACACATGGTTACCCAATTGTCCCAACACCATTTGTTGAGGAAGCTGTCTTTATTCCATTTCATATTCTCAGCTACTTTGTTAAAAATTAATTGACTTAAGGGCTTGTCACTGGATGTGCTATTTTTATTCATTGGTCTGAAAATCTCTTTGTTCCAATACCATGCTGTTTTGACCACTATGACTTTGTAGTAGAGCTTCAAGTTAGGTAATGAGATGCCTCCCAATTTCTTGTTTTTCAGTATGGTTTTGTCTATCTTGGGTCTTGTATAGTTTCACATAGACTTTATAATAGACTTCCTAAGTACTTGAAGAATGTCTGAATTTGAATAGGGATTACATTGTATCTATATAGTAGGTTAGCTAAGATAGTCATTTTGATAACATTGATTCTTCTGATCCATGAGCATGGAATGTTTTTCCATTTCCTTAATTCTTCAATTTCTTTCTTAAGTGTTATTAAAGTTTTCATGGTATAGGCCTCTCACATTTTTTGTTAAATTGATTCCCTAGTTACTTTAGTTTTTAACACTATTTTTTTTTTTTTTTGGCTTTTGGGCCACACCCGGTAACGCTCAGAGGTTACTCCTGGCTATGCGCTCAGAAGTTGCTCCTGGCTTGGGGGACCATATGGGACGCCGGGGGATCGAACTGTGGTCCGTCCAAGGCTAGCGCAGGCAAGGCAGGCACCTTACCTCTTGCGCCACCGCCCGGCCCCATTGACACTATTTTTTTAAGACCAATTCCAGTGTATCAGGGATAAAATATAGTATCAGGCATCAAACTCCAGGTCTCATACATGTTGGGTTTCAGGCATAAAAAATACACACACACACATGGGGCCGGAGAGATAGCATGGAGGTAAGCATCTGCCTTTCATGCAGAAGAACGGTGGTTCGAATCCCGGCATCCCATATGGTCCCCTGTGCCTGCCAGGGGGCGATTTCTGAGCATAGAGCCAGGAGTAACCTGAGCGGTGCCAGGTGTGACCCAAAAACCAAAACCAAAAAAAAAAAATACACACACACACAGACACACACACACACCCCCCATCACCAGTGCAATCTTCCTGCCACCAATGCCCCCCCATCTCCTTTCTCCTCTACTCCTGACTGTTTTTGAGACAATCTATTTCTCTCGCTCACTACTATTGTCATAGCTGTTGGTGTAGTTATTTCTCTTTGACACTATTTTAAATGGGATAGACTCTTTCATCTCTTTCTCCTCTGAGTCATTATTTTTATGAAGTAATGCAATTGATTTTTGTGTATTGACTCTGTAACCAGCCACTTCACTGTATTGGTTTATTGTTTCTAGGAGCTTTTCTGCAAACTCTTTTGGGTCTTTAATGTTTATCATCATGTCATATGCAAATAGAGATCATTAGACTTTCTCTTTTCTAATTTGGATTTCTTTGATTTCCTTCTCTTGCCTGATTGCTATTGCTAGAACTTCTAATACTATGTTAAATAAGAGTGAAGACAATGGCATCCTTGACTTGAGCTTGACCTCAGCGAAAATGCTTTCAGTTTTTCACCATTAAGAATAATATTGGCAATGGGCTTTTTATAGATAGCTGTTATTATTTTGAGGAAGGTTCCTTCCACACCTATTTTGTTGAGAGTTTTAATCATGAATGGGTGTTGGATCTTGTCAAATGCTTTCTCTGCATCAATTGTTATGATCACATAATTTTTATCTTTCCTTTTACCAATGGCATATAATATTAATTGATTCATATATTGAATTATCATTGTATCCTGAGGATGAAATCCTCTTAATCATGCTGTATTAAGTATTATTATTAAGTATAAAACAGTATTAAAATTCAGTTCGCTAAGATTTTGTTGAGGACTTTTGCATTAATGCACATCAGTGAGATTGGTCTGTAGTTTTCTTTCTTGATAATATGTAGGTCAGCTTTGGGAATCAGCATATTTTATTTTCATAGAAGATATTAAGGAGGGTTCCTGTCTCTTTAGTTTTTGAAAGAGTTTAAAGATCAATGGTAGCAATTCTCTGAATGTTTGATAAAACTAGCCTGTAAACCCATCTGGTTCTGGATTTTTATTCTTGGGGAGATTCTTAATTGCTGTTTCAATTTTTTCTTGCTTGTGATTGGCCTGTTTAGGCTATCTACTTCTTCTTCATTGAGTTTTGGGAGATTATATTTCTAGGAATGTGTCCATTTCTTCTACATTCTCTAGTTTAAGAGTACAGTTATTTATAATAAACTCTCAGGATGTCTTGGACTTCTGTGGGCTCTGTTATAATTCCTCCCCTTTCATTTCTGATCTTATTTATTTGAGCACTTTATCTGTTTTTCCGTGGGAGTTTTACCAATGCTTCATCTTTTTTTAAAATTTTTTAAATGTTTAAATTTATTTAAAGAAAATGTATCACATAGGTGACATGACTGATCAAAATACATTTGTTTCAGGATGACAGAAAGAGATAGAAAGAGAATAGAGAATTGCAAAAAAATAATGAAAAAAGAAGGGGAGATCGTTCATTAGCAGTTATATTTGTGAAAATTATTGTATCACCAATAAAGTCCTTAATACAGTAGCCGAAGGTTTAGTATACTCCTCCCCTTTTTTTTTCTTTAGAGATGGGAAGTAAACACACACACACACACACACACACACACACACACACACACACACAGTGTGTGTAGCCTAAAAAACAGGGAGATCTTACCCCTGAAGTACTTTGGCATAGGACCAACTCAAGGCTCCAGGCATACTTGATTGCCCAAATCCCTAGTCATTCTCGGTGGTCATCTCATCAGTCTTGTAGTTGTTGCTGCCAGGTTTCTGTAGTTTTAGATCCTGGTTTCTGCACAGGTCCTGTGTTGAAGACTAGATGGTGTGTAGTGTCTTCTGGTTCCGTTTCACCATCAATTAGCGTTGCAGAGAATCCTGCCCTAAAAGCAGATTGTTGCTATTGCCCGGTTGTCAGGGTGATAGAAGAACTGTCTTTGGAATTAGTCAGTGCCATGGCAGTAGTGAGGTCTTTTGGGGTAGAAGTTATGTTCCTGGCACTGGTGTGGAAAATCATGTTTGTTTCCTTAGGTGGTATCCTTGGTTCAGCGGTGAATGGTCAACATCCAATCAACTGGAGTCTAAGCCAAATCATTTTGCCAAATATTTAGGGTGCAAGGTCCCACTGTAGTATAAAAAATTTTGTGTTCTCATCTCTAATAGATAAGAACTTGTTTGCACCTGTTAATTTTTTCCATTTTGATGTGCCTCTGCCAAGGGGACAATGCCACAGGTTAATTACTGGTATGTGGGGGGGGGCAGGTGTCAAAACCTACACTCCCCAGGGCCTTTTATTTACATGTTCTCTGAACAGAGATTTGTCTACTAGAATACTGTATTGAATGGAGCCTGAGGATAGGGGAAATTGCTGCTACCTGAGAAGATTTTTGATAACGGTTATGCCTATTTTTTTTTTTTTTGGATTTTGGGCCACACCCAGTAACGCTCAGGGGTTACTCCTGGCTTGGGGGACGATATGGGACACCGGGGGATCGAACCGCGGTCCGTCCAAGGATAGCGCAGGCAAGGCAGGCACCTTACCTTTAGCGCCACCGCCCGGCCCCGGTTATGCCTATTGAAGGGATGTATCTAAAAGAAATATTCAAAGGAAGTTTACATGTCCTCTTTGAATTATTTGAAATAGGCTGGGAAGGGGTAAGATCCAGGGCGCTGCTTCAACCTGTGATTTGGTTTTTTAGAGTCTAGGAAAGATGGCTCCCAACAGTCCCTTATCAGGAAGTGTCCTCAAGTGGGAGATTTCTCAGGAACCAAATCTGGTGGCAAGCGAAAGTCCATGGTAAAGGGAGGTGAATGCAGAGGGGTCATCAAGAGCACTTTATCTGTTTTTTCCATGGTAGTTTTACCAATGGTTTGTCTTAAAAAGAAAAAAAATCCTGTTTTATAGAGACTTTGTATTGTTTTTTCATTTCTATATCATTGGTTTCTACTGGTTTTTAATCTATAAAGTTATATTTATTTTATTTTTTTTGTCTTTTTAAATTTTATTGTGGTCAAAGTGAATTACAATTCTTTCACAGAAATAGTTGAGGTCTACTCTGGTTTTTATTATTTCTTTTTTTCTTATGTTTGGGTTCCTTTGTTTGTTTTCCAGATATTTAAGGTGTGTCTTTAAGGTTGTTGATTTTAACTTTTTCTTCTTTCTTATTTAAAAATATTATTACATCTTTTATGGTCTTATTTTGGTTCTTTGGCTTCTTTCCAAATATCTGGGAGTTCAGGAGAGAATGCTCAACCCTCAATGTGCAGAGCAAGGCACTGCTGCAGACTGCTGTAGAGAACATGGTACTCTGGAGCTCATCTCTATTTAGACTGAGGATTCTCTGCTACTGAGGACACAGAAAGGGCAGTTACTGACTTGGGAATCATTACAAGGATGAAAGTGCAGATTTAGTAGGACCCAAATAGGGTCTTCAGAAATTCTGGGGCTATTCATAAAAATTTCTGTTTTATTGCCTATTTTTATGGGGGGTGATTGGACCATCCCCATTGGTATTCAGCAGGACATTAGTGGTTCTGTCCTCAAGAGTCACCCATGAAAATGCTCAGGAACTACATATAATACCTGGGATGGATCTGGGGTCAGCTGCATGTATGGAAAGTGCCTTAGCCACTGTACAATCTCTCCATCTAAGCATTCTATGTTTTAATGGGATCTTTAGGTGATTGTGCTGACAGTAAAGGTTAAAAAGAACTGGCTTAGGGCTGAAGCAGTGGCACAAGTGGTAGGGTATTTGCCTTGCATGCACTGACCTAGGACGGACCGTGGTTCGATCCCCTGGTGTCCCATATGGTCCCCCAAGCCAGGAGTGATTTCCGAGCACATAGCCAGGAGTAGCCCCTGAGCATCCATGGGTGTGGCCTAAAACCAAAAAAAAAAAAAATTAAAAAAAAAGCACTGGCTTAAACCTTGAGTCAACAAACTTTTGGGGATAATAGACCAGATAATTAATATTTTTCAGTTTGGGGCAATCCTTATCTCAGTCAAGACTATTCTTGACTGTTTTGTTTTGTTCCCTCAGTTTTATTGAGATAAAATAGTATTGCCATCTTACATCATGTTAATGTTAGAAGTACAAGTGAAAACATGACATATGTGTATATGCAAAATGACTGTCACATCATTTCTTCCTTTTTGCTTGAGAATATTGAAACTTTGCTTGTCTTGGCAACTTTCAAGTAGACAATATAATATAGTTTACTATAGTTCCTAGACTTATTCATCTTACTATTGTAAATTTGTATTTTTCCAAGCACCTTCACCCATTTCCCTTCTCCCTCAGCCCCAGGAAATGACCCACCAATTTTACTCTTTTGTTTTGTTTTGTTTTGTTTGTTTGTTTTTCAGGCCACACCCGTTTGATGCTCTGGCTAAGCGCTCAGAAATTGCCCCTGGCTTGGAGGACCATATGGGACGCTGGGGGATCGAACCGTGGTCGCGATCTTTCCTTGGGTAGCGCTTGCAAGGCAGACACCTTACCTCTAGTGCCACCTTGCTGGCCCCGACCGACCAATTTTAAATAATGAAAATGAAGTAGAACTTCATTCAGATTAATCAGGCATCACTTGGTTAATGACAGTAATAGATACCAGTAAAAGTATTCCTAAAGAATAAATTCCTCGGGACCGGAGAGATAGCATGAAGGTAGTGCATTTGCCTTGCGTGCAGAGGGACGGTGGTTCGAATCCCGGCATCCCATATGGTTCCCCGTGCCTGCCAGGAGTGATTTCTGAGCCAGGAGTAGCTGCCGGTGTAACCCAAAAACAAAAACAAAAACAACAACAACAAAAAAGAATAAATTCCTCTATGTATATCATATTTGTTGTATCATAAGACGCACTTTTCCCCCCAAAAGATGCATCTTATGAAGAGAATGCCACCTGGAGCTGAAGACTGAGTGCAGGGGAGGAGAGCATTTAAAAACAATGTGTTTCTTATGCTCAGGTACATCTTATAGAGCAAAAATACGGTAATTCCTCTTGGGAAGGTGTTGCCACTTCTGGCAGTAGTTGACTGATTCTGTGGTGCTCAAACTGGAACCTGGCCTCCAGCATGCGAAACGCATGTGCCAACCCTTTGAACCATTTCACCAAACCTGAAATTTACTTATGTATTTATTTTTAGTGATGCAAACTTATTTTTGTTTAGAGAGATGTGTGGGGGGAAAGGCAGAGAGATATATATTCAAGAGAGAACACAGACTTCTGGGTAGGGAAAAGTATAGAATGGCTTTGGGGAGAAAATTATAATATATACAATTTCTCTAAACTGTTCTGGTCTGAAGTTCTCTGCATACATAGTAGTGAATCTAGTTGTCTTCACAGGGAAAACCTTGTATTCTTTATAGTCCTTTCATATATTCTTTGTTTGGAGGCTACACCTAGTGGTACTTAGGTTCACTCCTGACTGCACTCAGGGATCACTCCTAGTGTGTTTGGAGTACTGTATCGGATACCAGCGATTGAACCTGAGAAAGCCACGTCCAAGCCATCTTACCTGCTGATCTGTCTTTCCGGCCTGCCTTTCATATCCTATTATAGCTTTTAGATTCTCCTTTAGTTTCTTTTCTGAGGTTCCACCCTTCTCTGGATGGGGTCTTTATTCCTGCATGTAGGTGATTCTTTAGCTTCTCCATCTGCAAAGAGCTCAAGATTCGCATCTTGGGGCCGGAGCAGTAGCCAAGCTGTAGGGCCGTTGCCTTGCAAGCGCTAACATAGGACAGACCGCGGTTTGATCCCCTGGTATCCCATATGGTCCCCCAAGCCAGGAGCAGTTTCGAAGCGCACGACCAGGAGAAACCCCTGAGCGTCACCGGATGTGGCCAAAAAAGAAAAAAGAAAAAGAAAAAAAAAAAAAAAGCTTTGCATCTTACAGAAAGGCAGTCTTCATTTCAGCCCTAAAATTAGACACATTCTTACCTATTTTTATTATCTGTTGACTCATTTCTTGTCTACACTGTCCAGCTTTTACAAAAAGCATCCTAAATGGGTACCTTTTCTTTTTCTTTCTTTACAAAATTATATTCTTTTATATGTTTCTAGTCATGAGCTTTGCTGCCTGACAGTTGATGCCAAATTCATCTCTGTGACTTGAAAGAAGTGCCTGTGTCACTGTTTCTCTTCTATTAGTTCAGCTGGATGAGGATGAGGCTCATCAGTTTCGGGCCCTGCTGATTCTGACTGCACTAATTTATGTGACTGTGTTGGCTCGCTACGCTCATTCACAGGGCTGGAGATTGGCAAAGTCATTCATTGAGGTAATGATGGTGGATATCTCTCAGGCTTGATATTCAACCTGGTAGTTGAATAAGAATCTAAAAGTACAGTAAATTTGTGATTTATTTTTTGTATTATTATTGCTCGTACTTTTTTGCTTATTTGGGGGGCGCACACCTGATGGTGCTCTAGGCTTACTCATGACTGTACTTTCGGATCACTATTGGTGAGTCTTCGGGAACTATCTGCAGTGCAGGGGTTTAACAACTGGCTGTGTGCAAAGAAAGTGCCCTGTCTACTGTACTACTCTCTACCTTAAAAGTATGATTTCTGGAGGTTCTGCTCAACGTTAATGCAAAGTTATCTCCACTATAGTTTTTGTTGGTAATGGAATTCACAAGGTCAGTTCAGATTCAAGCGATAGAGAACATTCTCCTGATGAAAAGATCTGGAAAGGCATGCTGCAAATTTTATGTAGTCAGGAAAAGGAATCACTGCAGCTGTTTTCATCATCTACCACTGTAGGATGTTGTAAGGTTTTAATATTTGACTTTTAAATGTTCTGAGAAAAACTGCAACCATCATAAAGCTGTTAGGCTCCAGAGTTTGATTTCTCTCTCCCCATTGGCAAGCCTGAGAGAGAATTATGCCAACTTCAGATCTCATGGTATCTACCAAGTACTACGAGAGGCCCAAGAGGTAGGACTATTTTAGTTACATCTGACAATCTGTGAAGATACAGCTCTTTGGGGACCATTATCCATAATCTCATGTCCTCTCTCTTGCTCTGAGCTATAATGTACATACAATAAAATTTACCCTTTCTAAAATACAGAGTGTAGCACTAGCGTATTAGTGCTACCAGTACAATCAAACTAAAAACTTTTTCATCATTTCAAAAATGTCTCCCTGAACACCTTCAGAATCACATTGGCATTCTCCCCCAAATTGCCTGGCAACCACTAATCCTCCTGTCCCTAAAGTCTTACCTTTTCCAAATTACCAAACAAAATCATTCATTATATAATCTTTCCCTTAGCATAATTAATTCATATAAGATTTGTCCATGTTATGGCATGTATGAAAAATTTATTCTTTATTTTGCTGAGGAGTGTTCTTGTCTGTGTTCTTCTAAAATATTCTTCAGGAAAGTAACCCAAACCAAAGTCAGAAGTAGCTTGTAAAATAGTCTTTTCTATCATAAATCTTATAAATTTAACTTAAGCATTAAAATCAAAACAAAATAAAGCAGAAGCCCATGCAGAAAATAAAGTCTCCTCTCCTTTCACTTACTAGACATTTCCCCCTTCAAATAGTTACTATCATTTGAGTTTATAAGTACGTTTAAGGCTAGAAGTCATAGTTAAGATCATCCAATCTAATTCCACTATTATGTAAAAGTTAATGTTTACCTTTTTTCTAGAACCTTGGGACATGGATTACTTTTTTTTTTAACCACATATTCCCACATTTTTTTTATAAAACTAAGAAAAAAGGGAAAAAGAAAGTCTGGGGGTTAGGGACCAAGTAGTCTCAGATGATTGGCAGTGAAATAAATAAGGACACAATTAAATATTCAAGCCAAAGTCAACGATAATAGAATCAAGGAACCTAAACTTTAACAATCTAAACTCAAAGGAGCATGTTACTCTGGCAGGCTAGGGGCAAAGGATGGTGAGATAGGATGCACTCTGGGGCCATTGGTGGAAGGACGTTGACACTGGTGGTGGGACGGGCCCTGACTCATTGTACATGTGAAATTCAACTATGAAGGACTCTATAGATCACAGTTGTTTTAATAAAATAAAAAAAGTTCATGTTTACTTTTTGTCAAAGTATCATAAGGGAATAATATTGTTTAAAGGTTAAATAATACCAAAAACCTGAACTAAAAACCATAGCACCTGGCATGCCATCTCCTCCAATTTCTTATTTCTTCTGGGTCTTACTTCCGTATTATAAAAAGTTATATGTTCAGACCAGTCATGTTTAATCATGTTCTGATGTTTTCTAACAGCTTCTTATTCTCAGATTAAAATTTACATGTCTTAGGGGCCAGCGTGGTGGCGCTAGAGGTAAGGTGTCTGCCTTGCCAGCGCTAGCCTAGGACGGACCGCGGTTCGATCCCCTGGCATCCCATATGGTCCCCCAAGCCAGGAGCGACTTCTGAGCGCCAGGAGTAACCCCTGAGCATTACCAGGTGTGGCCCCCCACACCCCCCCAAAATAAAATAAAATTTAGATGTCTTACATTCTTCCTTTTTTTTCTCCCTCCAGACTCATATATAATTATATCACAGTCAAAGGTAAAATTGACTTTTGTATTATAGTATTTTATCATGTCTAAGCATACATTGTCCAAGTTGTGTCAACAAAACTAGTGTAGTAAAACAACCCAAAAAACCAGCTTGCCACATCAGCTTCCCTCTTATTTTTTTCTTCTTTTATTTTTAATTTGGTGTGTTTTTTCTTTTACTTTTTCTTTCTTTCTTTCTTTCTTTCTTTCTTTCTTTCTTTCTTTCTTTCTTTCTTTCTTTCTTTCTTTCTTTCTTTCTTTCTTTCTTTCTTTCTTTCTTTCTTTCTTTCTTTCTTCTTTCTTTCTTTCTTTCTTTCTTTCTTTCTTTCTTTCTTTCTTTCTTTCTCTTTCTTTCTTTCTTTCTTTCTTTCTTTTTTGTTTTTTTTTCTTTTTTTTTTTTTTTTTTTTTTTTTTTTTCTTCATCTTATAATTTTAAATTCATAGCTTCTATACAGGTGCTCATCCCCACTTTTTTTTTTCTTTTTCAACAGAACCATAGAACACAAATCAGCTTGTTCTGCCTCATAAACTGAGAGAAGGAAAAGTGGACGATATTAGGGGCAAGCAGTCTCGTGAATATTGAGTGGAAATAATAATAATAATAATAAAAAAAAAGAAGATCGGCCCTAAATACTCAATCCAAAGTCAAAACGACAATAGAATCAAGAGACCCAAACTACAACAAGCTATACACAAAAGGGACTTGTTACACTAGCAGTCCAGAGGGCTGAGGGTGGAAGTATGGGAGACATGCTGAAAACTATGGCAGAGGGAGGTCAACACTGGTGGTGGGAATGGCCCTAATTCACTGTTACTATGTCCCTTAAATATAACTGTGAAAGACTTGTAATTCACATTGATCTCAATAAAATTATATATAAACCACTACTGTGGTAGGGGCCAGAACGATAGCACAGTGGTAGAGCGTCTCCGTTGTATGCAATAGACCTGGGATGGACCTGGCTTCGATCCCTGGTATCCCATAATGTCCTCTGAGACTGCCACGAATGATTTCTGAGTGCAGAGCCAGGAGTAACTCCTGAGTATCACTGAGTATGGCCCCAAACCCCCAAACAAACAAACAAACAAACAAGACTGCTGTGGTATACCAAATCATATGATGTGATGGTATCCTTCCTTGAGCATTTCTGCTTGGGTATCAGTCATTGCCTGGCATTTCTCATTTCCTAGATCCTCTTCTTTTCTCAAAATAATTTTCCATGATGACACACTTATAAGGTTTCTTATTTGCCCTGGGACCATCCCTGTTCTTGCTCTAGTCCTGCCTGGTTGTTCACTGGGCTGGCAACTGTAGTTCTAAGATATTGTCTCCATCTTGCTCTGTTCTAGTTTTAGCCTTTCTGTGTCATTCACTTCTCAAGAATGATTAACAGAAAGTCAAACTTTAGATCATTTTATCCTTGATGATGCCTTTGTTGTAAAGTCACAGTTGATGATTTGGCTGGATAAAGGTGAAATGTAATTTTCCTTAAAAAAATGTAAAGACATATTTCTACCTCTTCTAATATTCACTTAAATGTTATCAAGAAATCTCATGTTATTCTGACTAATGTGTATATGACTTTTTAAATACATCTGCAAGCTTGTCTTTTTGTACTTGATTATTGACATTTTGTCAGGTTAACCTTTGGATGTGAGTCTTTCTCATTGTTGCATTGACATTTGGGTGCTCCAATGTGGAGACTCACCTTTTATCATATTTTTGGGTATTATTTCTTTATCTTTCTTCTGTTTTTATTTATATTTTTAATAAGATACTTTAATGAATTACCATGTGATACAGTTACAAAATCATTCATGATTGAGTTTCAGTCATACAATGTCTAACATTCATCCCTTCACCAGTGCACATTTTCTGCCACCAATGTCCCATTTCTCTCCTAACTCCCCTTTGCTCTCTTCTTACCTGCCTCCATTTCAGAAGGTATTATTTCTTTAATACTTCCCCTCCATTACTTTCTTGGTTCACTTTTTTTTTTCCACACAGCTATTAATTAGATGTCTTAGTTGGTCTCTAATTTTATCTCTGCTTTTTCTTCCATTTATTTTCCCAATCTGTTTAATATATTCTCCTGTAGATTATCTACACTAGTTCACTATTCCTTTAATGAAAAATATTTTTGATTTAATTTTTAAATCAAATTTTCAATGGAATCACCATGTGATGCACAATTATAAAGTTGTTTATGATTGCAGTCATACAATGTCCAACACCCATCCCTCACAACAGCACATTTTTCCACCACCAGTGTCCCCTGTGAGAAAAACAAACATGTTTAACTCTTGCTGTGATATATACTTTTAGAGCTTCTTTTTAAAATGTTAGTCCTGTGATTTATAATACTATTTATATATGTTACTTACATATGGAGTTTCAACCCCATAGACTCCTCTAAAATGACTGCTTTTATCTCCCTTTTTCTCACAGGACCCCACACTACCCTCGATATATATATATCTGCCATAATAAAGTCATTTCTTTTTTGTTTGTTTGTTTTCTTTTTTTGGGGGGTCACACCCGGCAGTGCTCAGGGGTTACTCCTGGCTCTATGCTCAGAAATTGCTCCTGGCAGGCTCAGGGGACCATATGGGATGCTGGGATTTGAACCACTGACCTTGTGCATGCAAGGCAAATGCCTTACTTCCATGCTATCTCTCCAGCCATAAAGTCATTTCTTAAGATCAATTCTCAGTATATGTTCCTTTTAGACATTTGTTAACATCTACTGTTTTCCTAATTATACTTTTATAGTCACCTATCCACAGATATGTTTTAATATCCTTTTCCCATTGAGATATAATTTTTAATATTAATTATATTTGTACTTGAGATTTTTTTTGCTATTTTGTCTGTTTCTTCTTAGTTCTTTTCTTCCTCCCTACTACTGCCTCACACTTTCTCTGGGTGTGCGTTTGTATGTTTTAGTGTTCTTTATATTGAAGGATTTCCTCAAATGTCATGAGATCCTTGGTTGCCAGTTAATATTTTAAAAGGACTTTGTTAAAGTGCTGATTGGAAATTTCATCTAGAAAGCTGAGCTTACTGACTTAAACTGTAAGTTAGTAGAATAACCAGCAGCTTGAATTTCATTGGTATTTCTAGGTATTTTTCTCAGGATATTCAATTACTTCAAACCACTCTACATTTTACTTTGAATAAATGGTGGTAGGAAAGGGAGATGCAGTGGCAAGGGAAACTGCATGTCCATATCTGATAGCAATAAAGTAAGAGCTGCGGTTGGTGGGGGATCTCACTGTTCATTTTATCTATGTCTTTTTCCACCCATCTAAATGTCTATTTTTGCCTTCCATTTGTGCAGGTGTCCCAAAGTTTGAAACTATCATGATTTGGTTTCTCCTAGCTCTGAGATATATAAAGCAAATTAGTCATCTGTCTACTCAGCATAATGTAGACTTTGGGGAGTTCTGTTTACTCTTAAACTTGAATGTGTCACTCGTTTTTAGCTTCTTTTTGCTTTCTATATTAAGTGGCTTTAAAATTTTATGATTTAAAGGCCAGAGAGATATGTACATTGGATAGGGTGTGTTGACTTACATGTGGCTGACTGAATTTTTTCCCCAGAACATCATATAGTTCCTTGTGCTTGCTGCCAGTAGTGATTCCCTGAGCACAGAGCCAGGAGTGATTCCTGAGCACAACCAGATATGCTTCCAAACAAAATGAAAACCAAAAACAGACCATCTTAAAATTTGAGACTGGAGATACAGCACAGTGGGAAGGAGGTTTACCTCATATTTGCTAACCCAGGTTTGATCCCGGCTCCACATGAGTTTCCTGAGCCCTGCAGGTATAAACCCCCAAATAACATGCCTACAATTAAAAAAATAAAAAAATTTTGTAATTAAGTTTATCTATAGAACTAAGCTTTCCACCAGTGGGAGTTGGGGGGATAAATGAAGTGGATGGAGGGATTTGGGGGACATTATGTGGAGGGAAATGGACAGTCTGGTTGTAGGTGCGTGTTGGAACAGTTTGTGCACAGAAGTATCATTAATAGTATTGTAAATCACAGTTCCTCAATAAAAATGGATAAGGAAATAAAAATCTCCTGGTGTTGAGCAGCTATACAGATTTCCTCCACTGTGGTATATTATTAATTTTATATTTATTTATTTTTAAGTCTTTCCAGGCAGGTGTTTAGGAGACATAAAACCCCAAATTGTGATTCCTGGCTAACCAAACCAGCAGATCAATGGGAAACCTGGTGGATACAGTGATGCCCAGATTACCCAGACCACCTTATGGTTACAGGAATTATCCAGATTTCCTGATAGTGCTCAGGAACTTACAGTGCTGTAGCCAGTGATGATGCTATGGTACCAGGGATCAAACCTAGGTCCACTGCATGCAAGACAAGGACCTGGCCCTCTGCTATACTGGTCCTTCTGTCTCTTTTTCAAATTACATTCATACCTTATCCACCTAAATTTAGTCATTTAACAAATAATTGTCCCTGCTTTCAAATGTATATAGGTGAATAACCTCCTCTTTGGAATATATCCCAAAACACTCATTTTCTGACAGTGTTGATAGAGTCATATTGGTAGATGAGAAATTGGTACACGAGTGCGCTCATTAATCTGTGAGAAAGGGTGCAGGGCAGAAGGCTGGTCAGAACTCTGGATTCTGTTTTAGGATTACTCCTGATTCTGCCTTTCCTCCAGGAAGGTACATAAAAGAGACAGGAAAAGCATTGAGTTTTACCCAGGATGTGTCCTCCCAGCTGTTCAAGGTGCTGTGTCACTTCCTTGACAAGGAGCATTCTCTGCACATCACAGATACTTAAACTGTTTGGTATTAGAATAAAGTGGGAAATTTGAAACTAATGCTAAGTCCCCAGTCTCTGAATTGACATTCCTAATGAGGTGGTGTAGAAGAGGAGAGAACCGGGCCCGGAGAGATAGCACAGCGGTGTTTGCCTTGTAAGGGGGCAGCCGATCCAAGGACCAAAGGGTGGTTGGTTCGAATCCCGGTGTCCCATATGGTCCCCCGTGCCTGCCAGGAGCTATTTTCCTGAGCCAGACAGCAAGGAAGTAACCCCTGAGCACCGCTGGGTGTGACCCAAAAACAAAAACAAAAAAAAGAGAGAGAGGAGAACCAATGTAAGAAGTTCTCTCTCTTCGTGTTTGAGGAAATGGAAAAGCTGAATTTTCCATGAAATGGCCTTTTCTCTTCCATGGAGGATCCTATTCCACCTAGAGATAGTGTCAAGAAATGAAGGGAAGGTAATAGAGGACCTAATTAATCAGCTGGGCACACAAAATTGTGAAGACTTTTCTTAGGTAGAGGACTGCTTCTCTTTTTCTTTACTGACATTTTTATAGGTCATATATTTGTACCCTTCCAATTGTAGTTTGCCTCTCAGGATGGGCTGGGAAATAATCTCTGGTGGTGGAAGGTTATGGGAGAGGATAAAAGTTCCTATTGTGGGGTATATTAGTGTCTAACATTTTGTGAATTTCTGTATGTGTATGTGTATAACTGATATCTTGTCTTCCAAGGGTTACTATCCTCAAATAGTTAAATGGGGTCTTTCCATGTTCTAAAAATATTTTTTTTAATCAGTAAGAACTGGTCTCATTTAAAAGTGATTTTATGATCCTGAATCTACTTTATTATGCTTCAAAACCTCATTAAAAGGTAAAATGAAAATAAGGTGGTTTTTTTTTCTTGACATTAGATGCAAAACAAGAAGCACTCTGGTGCTTCTTCAATTGTTGGTAGAAGTACTCTACCAGTTGGAATATAGACAGGATACCTGCCTCCCCTCGCAGAGCATTGCTGAGCAAAATTTTTCACTTTTCTGAGGTTAATGCCTCATACTCATGGGTCTCCACACTCACCAGTTCTTTTTACCTTATTTAAGAGACACCACCCTTTTCATCAATAAGGTTTTCCTCATTGGTTGACAAGGGAACAATACACTGACAGACGAAGCCCACAATAGCTTCTATCAATCATCTACTTTGGGAAATCAGACATGACAATGAAACCCACTGCATTAAATAACCCATGGCGCTAGGAATTAATCAGAAATCTGGTGTTGTTGAAAACAAATGAGTTTTTAATAAATTAGATTGGAGATTTTCTTACAAGCTGTGGGTTGTGAGTCTATGCAGAGGCGACTTCTGATTCATTGTGAAACCCACAGGAGGTGAATGTTGGTAAAGCAGACAGGAAAATTATGTTCATTCTCCTGGAGAGAAGGTAGCACAGGTCACCTGCATCAATACAGACTCCTCTCTTCTTGTCTATTTTACTTCTTGAATCCAATTTTTGCCAGAGGTCCTCCTTTACCTACTCTCGTGGTTTTTGCTATCCAACTAGGAAAAATATATCTTACTTAGGTTCTTGCACTCTTCATCAGCTTTTCATTTGAGATTTAAATGACCTGAAAGTTTCAAGTGAATGATTGAAAATAAACACTAAATTTCATAATAAAGTTAATCCAATTGGGTTTGTGTTAGGACTTCAATTAAGGGCTGCCTCAATAAGTGCTCAGACCTATCTACCAAAATTTAACAATCAATTAAACTTAACACAGCATACTAATGGTTATAGAGCCCCAACTATGTGTGAGATGGAGATGCCAAAGAACTAGTGTGCAACATATTCATTACTGCCTAAAGGTTCATAACATTATATGGAGAGTTAAATCTGAGTTACAATCTTAATATACTGTTCTTAGGGCTCAGGTGAGGTTACAGATTGCAATAGAGTGGCAAAAGAAAATAATGAGAAATTCGAATTTGCTTGTTTGAGAAGATCCCACAGTGCCTACTAAGTGCATTAGAATGAAAGTGAAATACTTGATATCATTACAATAAGTTAGGGAAGAGTTAATAGCATTCTGAGCAGATGGGACAATATAAGCTAGCAGCTAATAATGACATCTTCAAAGTGCAGGATAAATAGTTAACAATAGGCATATTGTTGAAATTTGCAAAGTGAGTAGGTCTTAAGTGTTTTTGCCACACAAAAGAAGAGGAAAGGGGGAACAAAAGGAAAATGGTAATAGTAAATTGATATGTTAATCAACTCGATTATAGCTATTAATTCTCAATGTTTATGTAAATCAAAATATAAAATCACCTACCTTAAATATATAAATTTTTATTTGTCAAGTATACTCAATAAAGATGTAAAAAAAAAAAGAAAATTTCAAACTATGTTTGAAAATTTTAATCATTTATTCATGCAAGTGTTGCATGGCTATATTGCTTTGCTGCTATATGATATAGTTGAAAATTAAGATTGAGGCAGAAATATAAGATATGAAGCAAAGAAAAGTTCAAGGATCTGGAAGGATAGCACAGGCAGTAGGGTGTTTGCCTTGCAAGCAGTTGATCCAGGATGGATGGTGGTTCGAATCCAGCATTCCGTATGGTCCTCCCACACCTCCATCCCCGCCCCTTCCCATGCCTGCCAGGAGCGATTTCTGAGCCCAGAGCAGGAGTAACCCCTGAGGGCCGCCGGGTGCAAACCCCAGCCAAAAAAGAAAAGTTTCTGGACATGTGTTTATGAAAATATTTGTTTATCTTGTTTGATATAGTTTCTATATTTTGAATTATTCTGAGCCTTTATTCTGTTGCTTTATATTTTTGCTTTCTATATCTTGGAGATATTTCTGGGTCGCCCTTTGTCTCATTCTTCTTCTCCTTTTTTTTTTTTTTTTTTCTGTTTCTTTATTTTGGCCTAGAATTGCTGAATTATTTTCTGATTGATCAATATTTGGGATGTGAAAACTATCCTAGGCAATTTTTTTCATAAAAAAAATCAACCTGAAGGCCATTACTGTGTTATAAAATTGTTTACAAAAGAAACTTATATTAGAGTTAGAATAGATCATATCAATCAACCAACTAATATCTAGAAGTAGAAGACTATCAGAGTCACTTGAGATAAAAGAAAGCACATTCAGACTGGTAAATGAAAAAAGTTTAGTAAAGTTTAATAAAGGAAGTGGACTAGTTCTTTACAAAAGTGTAGGCAGGATTTAGGAGGAAATGAGGGATGGTATTGTATCCAAGAAAGCTATTTCCCCCTCTAAACTATATGACAAGGAGAGAAAATGATTACTGGATCCTAAAACAAGCTCCTGAGAGAAACAGGCAACTCCTCAAGACCAGGCAACGGGAGATTCTTGGTGAATATTTGCTGTGATCTTACTCTCATCTTGCCAATTGTCTTTCACCTGGTCAAACCATTTAGCAACCAGAGGTCACAAGGATGCAATGAATAGTCATTAGACTCCAGGTTAGAAAGGAGGATGGAGGAAGCTACAGAGAGAATCTGGAAATGTACTGAGAAAATCTTTAGTATAAGAACCAATTAAAGGTGATCAAAATTTTATATTAAAAATTGTAGTAAAAGGTGGAGCACTACAGCGGCGTTTGCCTTGCAAGCAGCCGATCCAGGACCAAAGGTGATTGGTTCGAATCCCGGTGTCCCATATGGTCCATGTGCCTTCCAAAAGCTATTTCTGAGCAGACAGCCAGGAGTAACCCCTGAGCACCGCCGGGTGTGGCCCAAAAATCAACAAACAAACAAACAAACAAAAAGGGTGGAGCACTATCATTGAAATTTTAGGATAAGTATTTGTCAAGTAATAAATAAATATTTTTGAAGGTCAAAACCAACCAACAGTTCTTGGACATTTTACCATATATCTGGCCGGTATTCTATAGCAACAGGACTTTTAAAATTTTCTTGACTTTCCTTCTGAGTTCCAGAGCCAGTTGTAATTTGCTGGGCTATCTTAGAGTTAATTCTGCTTGTTCATGCCTCTTTAAATCTTTTATTTATAAGGCCTTCCTCAACTACTCTCCCTTTTCCTTGCCCTTAAACTTCATAATGTTTCTCTTACTTTATGATATGAGTACTGGGTCACTGAACTAGAGCCCTGGAAGCCTTTCTTAAATTTTGTATGTAGAGCTTGGCTACCTCTTTTTTGGGAAGAAAGAGAAACTTTCTATTTGTTCCAAGGGACTCACTCTAGTTTGTAACACCTTTGTTATTTCCTAACCATTCCACTTTTTAGTCAGTAGTATAAATTAGTAGAGTAGGGAGTGTGTGTGTGTGTGTGTGTGTGTGTGTGTGTGTGTGTGTTTTGCTATGCCTTTCTGGTATCCCATCTTCTGAGGAAAAGACCTTACACACAGCAGGAAATAGTGGCGACTGTTAATATATTTTGTTCATTTTTAAAAATTGTGTCTGAAGTAAGTGACATCTCAGCTTGTGCACCATTGGAACTTACTAGACAAATTTCAGTGTAAAAACCTAAGTTGGAAGTGTTATATTAAAGATGGATTCATGTTGTGTCAGGGCTTCCAACTGGGAAAATTACTTTCAGTTCAGCCAGTACTTAACTGCTTTGTCAGCTGGCATGAATATGCAAAGGGGAAAGGGCCACCGACAGATCACGGCATGGCTTGGTGATTAGACATTAAGAGACAATCAGAGTTTGGACAGACCAGGTCTTTGAGTGCGGCAGGTATCCAGAAAAGGTACTCAATTGCTCTGAGTTTCTTAGAAATGGCAATTTGACGAAACCGAAAAAGACTTGATGAATGCTTCCCCTTTGCAGATTTAGTTCTGCATTTCAGAGAACTATGGCAACTCATGAAGATGGCAACTCCTTGCAAGCCAGAGGGCTTAATGAAGAATTAAGGCTATTGCAATATCAGTGCTGTAATAATAGAGAGAAAATTAAATTATCCTTACCATATTAAATGTACATATTCTGAGTGTTTCTGCCAAAGTGACTTTGCTAAACCCTGGAGTGAAATACACTTCGTTTTCATAGAGGTGCATTAAACAAAACTGTGGGCTCGACAATTGCTTAGAAGGGAACAACAAAAAACCAACTGAGAATGAAAAAGCACTTGCGACGTATGGTTATATCAGCCCTAAATTGTATCACAGCTGCTTCTGGCACCATTAGATGGAACACTGGGTAATTTATAGAAGTCATTTTTAACAATATGATTGTTGGTATATATCTACTGAATTGATTGGTTGCAGACAGATCTTTATTTTATAATAGCAATAACATCCTTTGCGGATTACTGCTCAATTTATTCCTAATGCTAACATTACCAACCAGCATCTATCAATTTATATTGGAAAATATGTTCTTATTTCTTAATTATCTGTTTAATTGTAGAAAGACTCAAGTCCTGTGATGCCCCAATTTGCCAGCCAGGGGAGTCTGCTAGAGAAGAGTATCGAAAACTCTGTACCCTTGTGATATTAGCAAACTTTACTCCTGAGAATAAGGATTTCAGGCCAAATCCTGGCCAGCAGCACAGCTGGCTCTTCTGCAATTGAAGTCACCAGTATCAACAACAGTGCCCCCATTTTCCTGCCTAATTTCCTGCTCTCTAGCTCTGTCAGCTAAAATCACAGGAATCTTAGAGATACTCTTCTCCAATGGGAATCCTTGATCACTGGAGTGGTTGGAGAATGATACTATCCCAATGTTGTGTTAGTCTCACTAAGGAATGATGAGTGGGTTTATATTGGCCAGAGTTTTTTCTTTGTCCCAGTTATCACCATTACTAGACACATGTCTACAGAATGATAAACATTTCAAGGGACTAAAATGACTAGGTATTGTCATTTACATTTGCCTAATTTTTTAACTGTGATATTTCCTTTCTTTTTTCTTTTTATTATTTTTAGAGATGGTAAAATACATAAAAATGTTTCTTTTGGATTTAAAAGGGTCATGTATATCTCCTTTGAATATATTAGATGTATTCCCTTAACAGCTATAACCTTTATTGAATATCCTCTTATATAGTGACAATTTGCCCCATTGTTTTTGGGATGTGTGTGTGTGTGTGTGTGTGTGTGTGTGTGTGTGTGTGTGTGTGTGTGTGATCTGTTCACAAAGGAATTCTAATAGAAAAGTCTGTTTAGAGTTCATGTTAGAACCAAGTTATGAGGATTGTTGGACTTTTTCCCTTGGCCCCCATATGCACCAATAATGCCTTGTGGCATTGTTCCTTTTTTGCATAGGCACATTAAAATGTGAAAATATTGGGCCCGGAGAGATAGCACAGCAGCGTTTGCCTTGCAAGCAGCCGATCCAGGACCAAAGGTGGTTGGTTTGAATCCCGGTGTCCCATATGGTCCCCCGTGCCTGCCAGGAGCTATTTCTGAGCAGACAGCCAGGAGTAACCCCTGAGCACCGCCAGGTGTGGCCCAAAAAACAAACAAAAACATAACAAAACGTGAAAATATTACATATGCAAACAAGTTCTTATCTAATAGAGATAGGAACACACAAATTTTGTAATGCAGTGAGGCCTTACACCCTGAACATTGTCATAATAACTTGGCTTGGGCCTCAAAAGAATGGGCATTGTCCTTTTGCCCCTGAACCATGGATATCATCTACGGAAATAACCACAGTTGTCTATAACATCACCAGGAAGCAAACCTCTATCAAGGAAGACCCTACTGCTGCCCTGGCATCGACTTACTCCAAAGAGAGTTCTTTTAACACCCAGACGTCTTAGCCACAGTAACAACTTGCTTTCAGGGCAGGGCTCTTCACATTATCTTGTAATGGCAAGGTAAAACTAGAGGATGCTCTACATCATCCTGATTTTGATGTAGGATATTCACAAAAACAAAGATCTCTAACTACAGAAACTTGACACCAACAATAGCAATTGTGAGAAAAAATTTTTACTGAGACCACAGAGAATGACTCAGGGGTAGGACAACCTAGTATACATGGAGCCCAGAGTTGGTCTTATGCCAGAATAGTTCAGGAGTAAGGTCTTTTTGTTTTTAGGCCAAGGCCTTTCCTTTCTATTTCCCTCATATTTTGCTGGTACTATTGCAAACAACAACAATTGCTACTCTCTCACACCGTTTTTACTGAATTTCTCTAACTCTTATAATAAAAAATAAAAATAAAAAAAGCTTATGAAACCTTCTGCTAGTACTTTAATGAGTTCATTGGTGATTCAATAATTTTCAAAAATATACTTACTACTGAACTTTTTATTCTTTCCTTTCTCTTCCATCTCTTTAGTTTTTCTTTCTATTTTCTATTTTTTAAATAACTTTGTCTTCATTCTTTCTGAAACAAATGCATTATGATCAGTTATGTCAACTATGTGATACAATTTTAAAATAAATTTAATAAAAATGTTTCTTTTGAATCATTTTTAAATGTTCAGTGATATTCAATGTACTTAATGTATTACATGATTCTGTAACCTCCACCAATATCCATTCTTAGAACTTTTTCACAAATTGGAAGTATTTGTTTATTTTCCATTTGCTCTTCCTGCCAATTGCAGATCATCACCAATCTACTTTCTCCCTAAGAAATTGGCTTTTCGAGATTCAATAGATGGGTGGAATCAGGCAATATTTATTCTTTTGTTTTTAATTTGTTTTTATTTTGGTGACACTCTAAGGTTACTCCTGGATATGCACTCAGAAATTGCTACTGGCTTGGGGGACCATATGGGACACCAGGGATCGAACCAAAGTCCATCCTGGGTTAGGTGAGTGCAGGGCAATGCCCTAACCCCTGCACCATCACTTGGCCCCACAATATCTATTCTTTAGTGTCTGCAACTTTTATTTACCACAGAAGTTCCTGACTTATTTAGCCACTGCCACCTATTCAGAAAAATAAATCAGTCAGAACTTTCTGGAAATTTACTTTCTTGACAGGACCAAACAGAAAGTGTCACCCACATGTCCTACAAATGCATTGAAGGTTGATTCCTTTCTGTGGACTGTTCTAGTGCTCCACATTAGCAATGGTATTACCCAGTTTAGAGACATGAAAGTAGCATGTCTTCATGACTCATTATCTCTATAGCATGTATCAGAATTTCATTCCTCTTGAGTAATTTCTATTATCTTACCCATAAACAGACATTTGAATTGTTTCCATTTTTATCATTGTGGGTTTTTTTTATTGTTTTGCTTTGCTTTTGCTTTAGAACCACATCTAGTGATCCTCATGACTTTACTCTTTACTGTGCACTCAGAGGTCACTCCTGGCTAGGCTCAAGAGACTATGTATGGTTGCTAAGGATCTAACCTGGGTCAGCCAAGTGCAAAGCCAAAGTTCTACCCATTGTCCTCTGGCTTCCAATATTGACTGTTGTTTTAATTTAGATTAAATAGTCCTCTACCACAAACCAATGGCAAATATTATCCTCAATGGAGAAAAAAATAAAAGCCTTTGATCTAAATTCTGGTACAAGACTAGGCTGTCCTCTCTCACCACTCCTATTCAACATAGTACTGGAAGTTCTTACTATAGCGATTAGATAAGGAAAAGATATCAAGGGCATCCAGATAGGAAAGGAAGAAGTCAGGCTCTCACTCTTTGCAGATGACATGATACTCTATTTAGAAAACCCTAAAAACTCTACCAAAAAGCTTCTAGAAATAATAGACTCATATAGCAATGTGGCATACTACAAAATTAACATGCAAAAATCAGTGGCTTTTTTATACACCAATAATGACAGAGAAGAAATGAACATTAAGAAAACAATCCCAGGCCCGGAGAAATAGCACAGCGGTGTTTGCCTTGCAAGCAGCCAATCCAGAACCTAAGGTGGTTGGTTCAAATCCCAGTGTCCTATATGGTCCCCTATGCCTGCCAGGAGCTATTTCTGAGCAGACAGCTAGGAGCACCACCAGGTGTGGCCCAAAAACCAAAAAAAACAAAAACAAAAACAAAAACAAACAAAAAAAAACAATCCCATTCACATTAGTGTTACACAAACTCAAATTTTTGGAGTCAACTTGACTAAAGATGTGAAGAACCTATACAAAAAAAAAACTATAAAACCCTGCTTCAAGAAATAAGAGGGACACACGGAAATGGAAACACATAACCTGCTCATGGATTGGCAGGATTAACATAATTAAAATTGCAATACTCCACAAAGCTTTGTACAGCTTTAATGTGCTTTCTCTAAAGATACACATGACATTCTTCAAAGAAGTGGATCAAACACTTTTGAAATTAATTTAGAACAATAAACACCCACAAATAGCTAAAGCAATCCTTGGGAAAAAGAATATGGGAGGCATTACTTTCTCCAATTTTAAATTGTATTACAAAGCAATAGTTATCAAAACAGCATGGTATTGGAATAAAGACAGATCCTCAGATCAGTGGAATAGGCTTGAGTGTTCAGAGAATGTTCCTCAGGCATACAATTATTTAATTTTTGATAAAGGGGCAAGAAATCTAAAATGAAGCAAGGAAAGCCTCTTCAACAAGTGATGTTGGCACAACTGGTTAGCCACTTGCAAAAAAGCAAACTTAGACCCCCCAGCTAATGCCATGTATGAGGGTCAAATCCAAATTAATTAGAGACCTTGATATCAGACCTAAAACCATAAGGTATATAGAACAACAACACATAGATAAAACACTCCATGACATTGAGGCTAAAGTCATCTTAAAGGAGAAACAGCACTCTCCAAATAAGTGGAAGCAGAGTTAAACAGATAAGAATATACTAAGCGAAGAAGCTTCTGCACCTCAAAGGAAGTAAAGCCTAGAATACAAGAGCCACCCACTGAATGGGAGAAATTATTCACTCAATACCCTTCAGATAAGGGGCTAATATCCAAGGCACTGACAGAACTTTACAAAAAAAAAAAAGAACATCTAACCCCATCAAAAAATGGGGAGAAGAAATGAACAGACACTTTGTCAAAGAAAAAATACAAACGGCCAAAAGACACATGAAAAATGCTTCACATCACTAATCATCAGGGAGATGTAAATCAAAACAACAATTAGGTATCATCTCACACCCCAGAGACTGGCACATATCACAAAGAATAAGAACAATAGGTGCTGGAGGGATGTGGAGAGAAAGCAAATCTCATTCACTGTTGGTGGGAATGCTGTCTAGTCTAGCCTTTATGAAAAACAATATGGAGATTCCTCAAAAAACTGCAAATTGTACTCCCATTTGATCCAGCTATACCATTCCTAGGGATATACTCTAGGAACACAAAAATACAATTCAAAAATCCCTTCCTAACACCAATATTCATTGCAGTGTTATTTACAATAGCCAGACTTTGGAAACAACCAAGATGCCCTACAACAGATGAATGGCTAAAGAAACTATGGTACATATACACAATGGAATATTATGCAGCCATCAGGAAAGATGAACACACAAAATTTTTCTATACATGGATGTACATGGAACCTATTATTCTGAAATAAGTCAGAGGGAGAGAGATAGACACAGAACAGTCTCACTCATCTATGGTTTTAAGAAAAATAAAAGACATTTTTGCAATAATTCTCAGAGACAATAGAGATGAAGGCTGGAAGGTCCAGCTCATGATATGAAACTTACCACAAAGAGTGGTGAGTGCAGTTAGAGAAATAACTACACTGGCAACTAACATAACAATGTGAATAAATGAGGGAAGTAGAAAGCCTGTCTCAAATACAGGCAGTGGGGGGTAGGGAGGTGGGAGATTTGGGGCACCGGTGATGGGAATGTCGTATTGGTGAAGGAGGGTGAAGGAGGGTGTTCTTAATATGACTGAAATCATGTTTGTAATCAAATTGTATAAATAAAGACATTAATAAAGAAAAAAGAAATGAAATAGTCCTAGTGTTGGTAGGGGGATGGTGAGGCCTTTCTGGGCTCGAACCTGCTCCTGCAGCCCCCATGGCCTGGCAGGTCTGAATCTTGCAGGGTGAAAGTGGAGAGATTCACAAAGCAGTAAGAAGAAATTTCAGGAGTCAGCCAGCTTTATTTCATGGTCCTAACCCTATATATACATGGCTTCTATGCTAAGCCTTTTCCTAGAAGCCACTTCTCTGCTTCTTCTCTGGCTCTCTCAGGCTGTGTCTTCCTTTCAGCTGCTTTTTCCAGGCTTCCTTGCTGACTAACTTCCTTTACTGATGCTACTGCTGCTGCTTCTTTGCTGATGCTCAACTGCTCCTGCTGAAACTGATGCTGAATTGCTGATACTGAATCTGATGCTGCATCTCTGTTGAATTTTGCTGTTGATTCTTGCTTCTGCCTATTCTGACTGTCTCTCTAACTCTCCTTCTTAATTCCTCTCTCCCTCCAGTCAGCCTCCTCTAGCCGCCCATTCCAGGTGTGGTTATTCCTGATCATTCAATTGGGATAACTAAGAAGTTGGGGTAGAGGATACCCACAATTATCTATTTTGATCACTGTCATAGTTTCTATGCATCTATGTATAGTTCTACATACATGTGCTACACCTGTGTATAGTTCTACATACAAAGCACATAATGAGAAAGTTACTTAAATCCCCCCTTTTGTCATTTTAATACTGTTTAAAATTTATGTTTGTTTAGGGGCCATACCCAAGTTGCTAAAGGGCTGACTCCTGGCTCTGAACTAAAGGATCACCCCTGGTGGTCACACAGTGCCATATGAGGTGCTTTATGTGAGGCAAGTATCCTACTTGCTATAATTCTGGCCCCAACAATCTCATTGATAGGAGAAAGAAAACTCCTTGAAGTCAGACTTTCAAGTTCAAACACCAGCTCATCCCATAGAGATGCGTTTATTTAGTTTTCCCCTCATGCAGTAGGGGATAGCAATAGTATTAAAATAAAAGAAACATGGGAAGGCTGGAAAGATTGTACTATGGGTAGGATGTTTGCCTTGCATGTGGCCAACCTGGTTTCAATCATAGCAATCCCATATGGGTCCCCCAAGCACCAGCAGAAGCAAACTCTGAGCAATGGCTGGTTGTGGCTCATAAGTAACAACAACAACAACAGCATTAAATAAGAATCATTAGAAAGTGCCCAGAAACAGACCCAGCACCCAGTCAGTGCTTGTGTAAAGTTGGCTTTTACTATTTTTCTAGCTCAGAGATAAAACTGATTTAAGAAGCATACAAAATAAATCCAAAAACGAATAAGAGTTCTGTTGATTCTTGAATTTGTGTTCATAATATTTCTCAGGTTTGGAAATGCTTGCTTTCATGTCCTGGGAGAAAGAAACAAGATAGGCTATGTTTTTTATATAAATTATAAATATGTACCCACAGCCCAAATATATTTTTTGTTAATCTGTCTCTACTGCAAGTAACATTTACAAAAATTTTCTGCTTCTAATTTTTACTGACCTAAGGTGAGTAATATCTTAAAGATTAATAAAGTGTTAACACCCTCCATGTAAACACATATAAAGCATAGAGGTCCTTATCTTACACACACTGCTAAATATCTATTTCCAGTCCTGAGAAAGCAGACTATTAATCCTTTCTCCTATCTCAACACCGTCATCACTCTCCACAGATTGGTACACCAGAGAGTGAGGTTGAGCATGGCAATTCACAAAGCCTGGAATGTTTTCTTTGGGTCGTCCCTATGTAGGTAGTGGTTCATTCTACCAGAGGAAGAATCTGACTTGCTCAAGTGCCTTTCAAAGGCATCACATTGAAACACTTTTAAAATGGAAGTTCTTTCAAAATTACCTTTCATATATTCATTTCATTTTCTTGGGCTTTATTCAATGCCGGAGCACTTTCTTTTTCCTTTTTCTACTGTATCATCAAAATGGTTGATATTGTATTTTTTTTTTGTTTTTTTTATAGTTGGGCATGACCAGGAGCATTCTCCTCTCACTAA
Organism: Suncus etruscus; assembly: GCF_024139225.1. Lineage (NCBI taxonomy): Eukaryota > Metazoa > Chordata > Mammalia > Eulipotyphla > Soricidae > Suncus > Suncus etruscus. The sequence goes on along the minus strand of NC_064848.1, from coordinate 142,320,147 downwards.
GTGCAGAAAGTTGGGCATGTTTCTAAATGCCTATAGTGCTAAGTCACTTGATTGTTTGTCCTCATTCATAAATGGATCTCTGGATATAGGTGATATATATATATATAATATTGAGGGATCATTGTATATTATTTGGAGATTTCTAAACACAGGCATACTGAATACAGAATATTCTTTTTTGGGGGGTGATTAAGAAAAAGCTATGGAGTGGGCCAAAGTGATAGTACAATGGGTAGGGAACCTTAGGAGGCACAAAATCACTTATCTTACATTACTTGTTACACCAAAATGGATAATGAAATTATTAAAAATACTTAAGAGAAAATTTGTGAAAATTGTTTTCTCTCACAATAGGGTTATTAAAGTCATTGAGGATTTGCTGAACTTTTTGTTGCTAGTTGGGCCTTCTGTGTGTTATTTGCATGTATTGAACTTTAGTGGCTTCTAAGCTACTTTCCTAACAAAATTGTTATGTTTCTACTGGGTTATCAGTATTATTTTTATTGTGGAAGTTGGGGTTGTCATATGGCTGCATATACAGCTGGGTCTTCCAGGAGCTTCAGGATGTGTAGAATTGGGATGATTTTCTTCCTGAACCTCTCCAAAAGGAGCCCCAGAGTTTCCAGCCAAAAATCAGTGTATTGGGAGCTTTCCTTGACTTGGAATCTCTGGAAAGATTAATCTGAACCAGAGGAATTAGACCATTTGCAAAGTGGCAGTTGTGGGGTGAGAAAGTGGCTGCTGGTGCTTTGGTAGGTATGGGACTCAGTCCACCCTCTTCTTAAGGGTTCCCCAGAGCTTTTAGCCTAAAAACCAGTGTACCCCAAAATTTTAGTGGCTTAACTTGCATCTTTTCTGAGGTTAATAATGAAGCTGGGGTGTTGTTTACATGGTGGCAGCTGTGGAAAGTAGGTATGACTGCTGGAGCTTCTGACAGTATGGGTGGGAGTAGTTGGAGGCTGCCTGTTCCCAGTCCAAGCAGATTTCAGAGTTTTAAACCCAAAAATTAGAGTACCTGGAGTCTCTACAGAGAGACTCTATAGAGATTAGTCAGACTCTACAGAGAGACTCTACGGATCTGGTGTCTCTACAGAGATTAGTCAGAAAGCATTGAAGTTGAGCCATTTGCCATTATTTTTGTTAAAAATAATTCTGTTGCATATTTTGACTATGGTGGAGTATAAATAAAATGCATATATAGGGGCCGGGAAGGTGGCGCTAGAGGTAAGGTGTCTGCCTTGCAAGCGCTAGCGTAGGATGGACCGTGGTTCGATCCCCCAGCGTCCCATATGGTCCCCCCAAGCCAGGAGCGACTTCTGAGCATATAGCCAGGAGTAACCCCTGAGCATTAAACGGGTGTGGCCCCAAAAAATGCTTATATAAATGAAGAAACAAAGAAAAATTTTATAAAACTTTATTACAGTGGTCTAAATCCTAACTCACAGTATCTTCAAAGTGCCCGGTATGTTTGTAGAGGGCCAAATACAGACCACAGCCTGATTTTATGCAACTATGGCAAATAGATATACAGAAATGGATATGGAAGCTACAAATGGGAACACTCTAAAAATAGCAACTATTTTAACACAAATCAAAAAGTAGGATAAGGGAATTGGAAGGAATATCTAAAATAGAAATCTGGGATCACTTTAACCTCCTAATATTTTTCACACTCTCCTTTTTATTTTAGAGCAGGTAAGTTTTGACAGAAGGAGATAATCTTTGTCCCAAGTTTAAGTAAAGAAAGCCCTTTCTCCAGTGAGGAGATTCATTTTAGAAGATTGTGTCTATTGTAGCAAAGGAGATAATTCACTTGAAGTTCAATAATTACTTGGCTTCACATCTATTAAAATAAAGTTAAGTTTTAATTCTTTTCATTTAAGGTAGCATCTACAGTGTAAGATCATTTCTTAAAAGTATTTTAAAATCTATTTTTAATCCCACATCTAAATTTAAAAAGATGCCTAAGATAACAAAGAATTTGAAGTTATGTTAATCTAAATAAATAGAATTTCAGGATGGAGGAATTTGAGCTTTTTTGAGTTTTTAATTCTTTTTCATTTCCATATTAATTGGATTTATATTGTGAGCAAGTAAAAGTTTAAAAAATGACAGTGATTTTTATAAAAGAATAAAAGAGTATCTAACATGTTAGCAATAGCTAACTTGTGATACAAAAATGAATGATTTCTTTTTGTTAATTTACATATTAAAATTTTTTAAATCATGAGTGTGAAAATATAAATTACGTTGTCTTAGAAGCCTTAAAAAGAGCATCTTTAAGAGAAAGAAAATGGCCCATAGTGCCAGCTTGAAAGAGAAGAGTAAGATCGGGACAAAGGGAATATGAGAAGTAGAAACTAAAAGTAATAAGTATGTTTGAGGGGAAGATGAGAAGATTCTGAGTTTAGGTGACCTGTTCTGAAACAAGGCATTATTCCTCACAAACACAGCATAGAATAGATGTTATTTTCTCTATTCTTTGGGAGAAAATGAGGTATATGTTTTTAGCCAAGGTTGGTTGATTTCTGAACCAGTATTTGCACTAAGTTTGTATAATTCTCAAGAGTACTCATGACTGTGTGAAATGTGGGTTGGAAAGGAAGATGGAGAATTTGACTTTAGTAAAAAGAAAACAGAAACTGCCAGGGTGCCTTTTGAGATACAAACCCAGGGGCTGGAGATATAGCAAGGAGGTAGGGAATTTGCCTTGCATGCAGAAGGACAGTGGTTCGAATTCCGGTATCCCATATGGTCCCCTGAGCCTGCCAGGAGCATGAGCATAGAGCCAGGAGTAACCCCTGAGTGCAGCCAGATGTGATTTCCCCCCCCCCAAAAAAAAACCCAACCAAACAAAAAAGAGATACAAACCCAGCTCATGGTCTTACTTCTGGAGAACTTTCTAGAATTGCAGGAAAGGAGGGTGATAGCACTCTCTTCTACTACCAAAATTACTACTACTACGACGACGACTATGACAATGATAACTATTAAGACTTAGGTACTCTATGGCTTTGCCATCTAGACAAGTCTGCTTTATTTAAAAAACAAAACAAAAACAAAAAACCTTTCCCAAATAGATATTCCTGATATCTCTTTCAAGATACTTTCCTTCCTAGCTGACTGGGTCAAGAACATTTTTGCTCATCTTTCAAAAAGTATTTTATTAGGAAGCATTTATAATATTAAGGAAAGTTCTGAGATTTTGAAGTTCTCCTAGATTGCACTGAATCTGCTTCAGAAAAACTAACGAGGTATCCAAGCTTGTATAAGATTTTGGTCATATGCCAATGTCTCTCAATCATACAATTAGTAGCCATTGGTTCCCTTGGCATCCAGGCTTGAAGAAAATCACCTCAGTGTGCATGGTCATTTTCACAGTATAATGAGGCATCATCTATATCCTAAAATGCTGGAATGTTTTTATTTTTCATGTTCTTTTTTTCCCATAAGGATCTAACAGCCATGAAATTTTCCAGTGGGAGAATGAAGAGCTGAAGAAAATAAGTAAACTCAAGCTCTCAGGTGGATTGGGACACTGATACTCCCCCTGGATATGTTTTATGTCCTCAGCAATGTTTCCTACACATTAGAACACATCCTCTGAATAATGAGCATCCAGTGTCCAAGCCACACGTGCAACTTGGCCGATGTAGATTTAAATGCTACGATGCATTACAAAGTGCTACATGTCACCCCAGGTTGTGTTTGCTTCCATCATGATTCTGGTTGATGGTATGCAACATAACAGGAGGTGGCAAGCTGGGTGATGTATAATGCAATGTTATGTGTCCTGCCTGCAAAATACTGTGTTCTCAGTGGGAGCAGCACATCACAACAGAAAGCCCTGCTCTCAACTGATCCTGCATCTGTCAGTGGATGTGGGGAGCTGGCTCGATCAAGCTCTCCACATTTAGAAACCACTGCTAAGTTCCAAGCTGCATTTAACCCAAATTCTAGCAACAATTTTTTTCAGAAGCTGAAATCCAATAGCCACAACATAATGCCATATCAGGGAACAGAGGAACATAGAATGGCATGTGGTTGGAAAGGGGCATGCTGACGTTTTGGCAGTGGCCTTGACTTCTGAAGGCTCTTGTGTGAGGGCTGCTTCTCTTGCAGCGCCTACTCACGCTTGCCAGATTTGCATTTCACTGAGTATGATCAACTCGCTGGCTCTACAGAATCGACACAAGACTACTATTAGCCAAGAAGTCACTTTTCTGCCTGATATTGACAAGACTGCCTATTCTGACAGTAGTTCTGTGCTATGCAGAGATAGTTTTTCTCACTGTCTAATGAGCAAAAAGAATTCTTACTAGAAGACTTCTTTGGTCAGGCCACATGTATTTCTATCCCATTGGGACTGCCTCTTGCCAAAAAAACATGTTTATAGTTGCAGGCTGAAAGCTAGGAGTGCAGCTCAATGGTAGAGAACTTGCCCTGCATCAGTGAGGAGATGAGTTTGATCCCTTCGTGAAGTAAAATATAAAGTAAATACAATTCCAACCTGTCCTACATTACCCATTCCTTGGAGCATCTCAGGGACCAGAGCATCCCAATGTAAGTAAGCTGTGGTAAAGCAAATGAAGGCTCAAACTAAATATTGGATACTAACTAGTGACTAATAAATGAGTTGTTCATGGGATCAAAAAACTGTTTAGGGCACACACTGACCAGGATTTTATGCTTAGCATCATGTGATCTCTGGAGCAACACTGGGTATAGACTTAGAGGCTCACAAACTCTATGGCATTGGCCCAAGTAATCCCTGACATTTCAAGTCCTGTGCAGCACTGCATTAGCAGGTCCTTCCATTGAATCACTGCAGGCAGTGACTGGTTGGCCAAGAATAGCCAATAGGGAACCTGAGTTTCATGAGCACCCTTGACAGGCTCCTCCCCTCAATGAATAATTGAATGAATAATAAATGAAAAACAGAAAAACCTCAATGAGGTGTTGGTATTTTTAAATGATTGGGTTTTCCAATAATTAAAAATAAAGTTTCATGGGGCCGGAGAGATAGCATGGAGGTAAGGCGTTTGCCTTTCATGCAGGAGGTCATCGGTTCAAATCCCGGCGCCCCATATGGTCCCCTGTGCCTGCCAGGAGCAATTTCTGAGCCTGGAGCCAGGAATAACCCCTGAGCACTGCCAGGTGTGACCCAAAAACCAAAAAAAAAAAAAAAAAAAAAAAAAAAAATAAAGTTTCATCCAAAAAAAGTGTACAAATGTATACAAATAGAAAACTAAAATCCCATTATTCTACCAATTAGGAACAGAATTTTAGCACATCTTTTTCCAATTTTTGTTACATACACACAAGCTTAGAGTGTATATACAATAGTGTACCATGTGTTATGACTATGTATATTATAATTACATCTGATGCCATATGAATAATGATACAGGATTAAACATAGATGTAGTCTATTTTGCATTATTTTCCCTACTTAATATGACATTATTAACATTTCCCCAGGGTTTGCTTTAGATAATTGGCTAGGAATTAGTAGGTAGAAGAACATTTATAAATGTCATACATATGGTCACATGATAGAGTATCATCTTAGTCCCTTTTTGGTCATGAAGATATGTCATCTCATCTTCATTACAGAACTTGCTCACTGTAGCAGGAAACTAAGGGTACAGCCTCTATTCTATTTACTATTGGACAATGACTATTTGCAGCCCCAAGCCTGTTTCCACTTTAAAATGAGCTTGACACTGACTCTTTTCAGGATTTCTAAGACCAGGTAGGTGGGTCGCACACCTGCTCACTTTAACTTTTCATGATTTGCAACTTTTCCAGAAGCAGCTCTTTTCAAATGTTAAATACTTCTGAAGACTGGGAAGGATGTTCTCAGGAAAGTAGAAAGTCAGGAATGAAAGTCAATGAACCAAAGGACAATATTTTAGAACCCTTGTAGCTGCTGACTTCTTCCCTTAGTCCCAGAGATTTTCCTCAGGAGAGTCAAACATCAAGTTTCTTTTTTAGTTTGTTCAACATGGGAGCCCCTAATCACAGGTGAGTACTCAAATTCATCCAATGAATTAAAATGAAACACAGATTAAAAAAAAAAAGTTCAAGGCTGGAGAGATAGCATCGAGGTAGGGCATTTGCCTTTCATGCAGAAGGACGATGGTTCGAATCCCAGCATCCCATATTGTCTCCCAAGCCTGCCAGGAGCGATTTCTGAGCATAGAGTCAGGAGTAACCCCTGAGCACTGCCAGATGTGACCCCAAAACAAAAACAAAACAAAACAAAACAAAAAGTTCATTCCCCAATCTCAGTGGCTAGGTCAGGTGCTCTGTGTCTATAAGAGCTTATTTCCACCATCGCAGGAAGCTCAGTGGGTGACACTTCCTCAAAAGAGCAGAGTTGAGGCATATTCCTGAGATTCCAAAACTACTAGAACTTTCTCAGGGAAGAGATAGATTCCTTTAAAGACTCTCATTTTCTGAAAGCACAGTGAAGTTTTCATTCCACAAGAGAATGCACACCGGTTGCTTTGAATTTAAAAAGCAAAAGAGATTGAAAACCCCAAATAGTGAGTAAAACCAACAAACCAGAAAGGCACGAAATGTATGCCTGGTTTTCCTATTGTCATTTAAAGAACTGTTCTCTCAGCCTAGAGGTGAGCCTTCCTTCCCTGGGTGGAAGAGAAGGGACCATTTGGATGGAGAGGCTCATCATTAGCCCTTGAGAGGTTGCTCAGGAGAGCTGCTCTATGTCCCAGAGTAAAGGCATGAAAAGTAAAGAAGACACTACAGCTCATTTCAGAAAACTTCCCTGGCATTTGGCTTTTCTGAGCCTGGCTAGCTCTTTCCACAGAAGCGGACTGAGTTCCTTGACTCTCCTCAGATTCCCTGACTATCTTGAAGCTTCTCAGTATTTTACCTTAGAACTCTTCCTAGGTAGTGTTCTTGCAGTTCAGTACTGAGGTTCAGTGGTTCTGGACCAGATGGTTTCAAAAACCACTTGGAAAAATGAATAGACATCTTAGTTTCCTGATTCACATGAGACTTGTGCAATGACATGATTTTAGCCCTGCATAATAATAAATCCTGAGCAACAACAATGCAATGAAGACTAGTGAGTAATAGATTTGGGGTCACTCCCAGTAGTGTTCTCCGCAGTGATACTCTGCTCAGCATCATTCCTGGGACCATAGGTGGTTCCAGAGTTGAAACCAGGCTTCATTTTTCCCCAGATAAGCACCTAATCTGCTATACTACCTCTCTGGCTCAGGCAATGGAAATAGAAGACCAAGCATCATTCATTTCTAGACTCCTGTTTAGATTCCAACTGCCTCCACAGGGGGTCTAGTTCATTTGTAAGCCTCAAGGGATTCAGGGATAGTCCAGAAACTGACCCCATTTTCACACCCCTTCTGATGTAGAAATTAGGTTCTTTGTGGGGAAAAAGAAATCTAACTTGTATTTTTTCCCCATAGGGTATCTTTTATCTCTCAAAGGTTGTGTCCATCAAAGATATCCAGAACAATATGGGGGAGAGGGAAAGCAAAGAAAATGTGTGTAGTGCATGGTGAGGGACTGAGTTGGGATTCACAGCCTGTCTATAGTTCTAAAATTTCAAAAACATTAGATCAAATATTGGTGGCCAGTATTTTTTAAACTATAGTATCCAAACGTATGCATTTTCCAATTCTCCAGTCTCTCTCTCTTTCTTTCTTTCTTTCTTTCTTTCTTTCTTTCTTTCTTTCTTTCTTTCTTTCTTTCTTTCTTTCTTTCTTTCTTTCTTTCTTTCTTTCTTTCTTTCTTTCTTTCTTTCTTTCTTTCTTTCTTCCTTCCTTCCTTCCTTCTTTTCTTTCTTTTCTTTCTTTCTTTCTTTCTTTCTTTCTTTCTTTCTTTCTTTCTTTCTTTCTTTCTTTCTTTCTTTCTTTCTTTCTTTCTTTCTTTCTTTCTTTCTTTCTTTCTTTCTTTCCTTCCTTCCTTCCTTCCTTCCTTCCTTCCTTTCCTTCCTTCCTTCCTTCCTTCCTTCCTTCCTTCCTTCCTTCCTTCCTTCCTTCCTTCCTTCCTTTCTTTCTTTCTTTCTTTCTTTCTTTCTTTCTTTCTTTCTTTCTTTCTTTCTTTCTTTCTCTTTTTCTTTCTCTCTTTCTCTCCCTTCCTCCCTCCCTCCTTTTCTCCCTCCCTCCCTCCCTTCCTTCCTTCTTTTGCCTTTCCTTCCCTCCCTTCCTTCTCTCCCTCCCTTCCCTCCCTTCCCTCCTTTCCCTCCCTCCCTTCCCTCCCTTCCCTCCCTTCCCTCACTCCCTTCCCTCCTTTACCTCCCTTTCCTCCCTCCCTTTCCTCCCTCCCTTCCCTCCCTTCCCTTCCCTCCCTTCCCTTCCCTCCCTTCCCTTCCCTCCCTTCCCTCCCTCCCTTCCCTCCCTTCCCTTCCTTCCCTCCCTCCCTTCCCTTCCCTCCCTTCCCTCCCTTCCTTCCCTCCCTCCCTCCCTTCCTCCATTCCTTCCTCTCACCCTCCTTCCCTCCCTCCCTCCCTCCTTCCTTCCTTCCTTCCTCCCTCCCTCCCTCCCTCCCTTCCTTCCTTCCTCCCTCCCTCAATCCCTCCCTCCCTCCCTCCTCCCTCCCTTCCTCCCTCCCTCCCTCCTTCCTTCCTTCCTTCCTTCCTTCCTTCCTTCCTTCCTTCCTTCCTTCCTTCCTTCCTTCCTTCACCTTTCCTTCACTTCCCCACCTGCTTGTGCTCAAAACTTATTTCTGGATTGCTCATTGTGCCTGTAGTACCAGGATGAAACCAAGATCTGCTGTAGCAACGTCAGCACCCTAATTCCTGTTCTCTCTGGGCCACATAGAGTGGATTTCGATCTTTGGAAAGGAAAATGAAAACTGGTCATGTTTGCAAACAAAATAATTACTTTGCTGTCTCTTTCCTAGAAGCCACTGTTTTCTATCTTGAATCATTCTTGTTTGTTTTTTAAACTTATTTTCCTTATCTTTGCTTACTCTTGGAAAACTCTGCTGGACTCAATAAGGTTCTTACTAGTACTGCAGACTTGAAATCAACTCAAATGACAACTCACTCATTTGTTCTAACCTGAAGGCCTAACACCTGTTTCTATGTTCACCCTCTGATCAGACCTCTCTATTAAATTTTTCTCAATATTAACTCTTACTAATAAGGCAGCTATAGAAATTGCTATTGCAAATATTTGTTTGAATTAATTAGCACTGGCCTTCTGATGAAGCCTGTCCTCATCTTTCTATCATATCCATGTGGTCCTCCAGCCCTGAGGTGATACAGAGCCCAGCAACTTTCCTTAACGATTCTCTTAATTACACAGTTGGAGTAACCATTCTGTCTAAAAATCTGCTTTGTAATTACAAAATCACCAGCCTAGTCAATTGCTTGCATTCCACTGTGTCTTTAAAATGTGCGTTGTCTTCTCTCCAAATGACAGGGAAGCTTTGGAAATGGTGAATGTGGACTGCAGCTGCTCTTGTAATAAATGCCTCTGCTTCTCTCTGCCTAGAGTTGTTTCACCTCGAGGCCTCTCCCTCTAACTCCTGCCATCCTTCCCTCCACAATAGCCTCAAAAACACAAGGGAACTCATTTCCATCTACAACTCAAATCCATCTACAAAGAGCTCATTGCAGTAATGTAGCAGAAGCTTGGAAAGAAAAGTAATTATGTTCCCTCAGGTTGACTGGCTTGGTTCCTTGGCTACAGAAGTTGTTGAAATTGCCACTTAACTTGAATCCATTTACCAATCAGACTTGTATCATCAGTTTCCATTTTGTGTGTTGCCTTGGATTATGGCTATGTGTGGAAATGATGAGCATCTTCAATGTGCTTTAAATGCTGAGATCCTAGTAGCTAGCCCAATGGTAGCCCAGACTACAAGATCAATGCATTTTTGTGGATGAAAGCAGGCATCTGTATTATAGCTCTGTTTATCTTTAAACACCTTTAACTTTAAAGTCTTATCTAGGTAAACTTGACCTCACTGCTTGCAGCGAATATGTAATTATTTGGGGCACAGGTGACAAAAGTACATTCTAATTTGGTCAGTAGTGTTCTTTTTTTTTTTGCCACACCCTGGTGCTCAGGGATTACTCTTGGCTATGCACTCAGAAATAGGTCCTGGCTTGGGGGAACCATACGGGATGCCCAGGAACCATATGGGATGGCCTAGGTCAAATGCCATACTGCTTGTGCCACTGCTCCAGCCTCAATAGTTCTGCTCTTTTTTGATATCACTGAACTGCTGGATCATTAGAATATCTAGTATCTTGGATGTCTGTAAATTTTCTTTGTTTCATATAGAGAATTAGCATATCCCTGATACTTATCTAGATGCTCTTTGGAAACTGGTAGCCCCCAAAACCATTGGGTATAGGGGAGTCTAAGGAACTTTGCCCCAGTCAGATCCTCTTCCTGTAGAAACCCTGCCTTCTGAGTGGTGGTGGTAGAGATTACCTACCATAATTTGAATAAAAAGGGAATACATAGAGCCATAGAAAAACTAATTCCTTGATGGTCAGAATGCAAAATGGTAGAGTCACTTTAGTATTGTAGTTGGGCAGTTTTCTAGTAACACTAAACATAGTTTTTACTTATGTATTTATTTTTTGGTAAGCAAGATAGTGGCTTTTGGTGTTTTTTTGTTTTGTTTTTATTGAAACTTATCTTGAAAGATGTAAAGGGAGAGAAAGAGAGAACTGTGTGGTAGAAAAAAACAGGCTTCACCAGGTAGAAATAAGCAAGTAAAGAAACTTTAGAGACAAACAAGCAAGATATATGCTTAAGGGAGAATATGAGCTTAAAGGACAAATATTGTTTTTATTTGCAAACTACAGAGCAGTACTCCTCAGTATTTGCCAGTTATGTTACACAAAAATCTGAACCTATACACTTAGAGCAATTTTGTTCTAAATTGTGAAAAAAAAAAAAAACTAGAATGAATTAAGATGCCCTTTAATTGATGAGCAAGTAAACTTTGCTGCATCTATACCAGGAGATAATAAAATATTATTATTTAGTGGGGCTTGAGCAAGAGTACAGTTGTTAGGGTATTTTTCTTGCATGTGGTTGACCCAGGTTCAATTTCCAATACCACTATGCCTGCCAAGAATAATCCCTAAGTACAATGCCAGAAGAAGCCCTGAACACTGCTGGGTACACCCAAATTTATTTTTATTTTTTATTATAATATCATGGATTACTAATTTGCTCATAATACAGTCATTTCAGACATTAAATATTCAAATACCAATTCAAATTTCATCACCAGTGTGACTTTTTCTTCTCCAGTGTCACCAATTTCCCACTCGCCATCCTAGCCTGCCCCTTTCCAGGCACAAACAAATTTGCTTCATGTTGTTTGTTACAACACAAAGTGATATGTAATTATCAAAAATTACATCAATAAGGGTTAGTTTGAAACAATTGCTATATATCCATGGTGTTACTAAGACCATTAAAAATAAAATTTATTAACTATTACTCCAAGGTAAGAAAAAAGATGTCAAACTATAAAAAATGTATTAAGAAAAGAAAAACCCTGCCACACTCGCCCTCCTTTTTTTTATTGTGGACAAAGTGAATTATAATTCTCTCACAGTAATATTTGAGGTACATAGTGACAATAAGTGAGGGGCATTCCCACCACCAGTGTTGGCCTCCCTCCACCCCTGTTGCCAGCATGGATCCCACATCTCCCTCCTTTACTCTTGTAATGCTAGTGCAACTGTTCCCCATTGTACAGCTTGTTGAAGATTGGGTATCGATTCTGTTGTTGTTGACTTTAGATTTGGTATTCATGTCTGATCAGTTTTTATTTCCACCAAATGAACATTGAACTGTCTAGCCTTGGTACCATCTGCGGGAAGAAGGAAAAAAGAAAAAAAAAAAAAGGCAAACACAAAAAGAAAAAAACTAGGAGGAGTTCATCTAGGTGTTATAAATATCCATTTAGAAGAAGGAAAGGAAAAAAGAAGAAAAAGGTAGTAAAACAAGACAAATCAGAAACAAAAAACAATAAGGGAGTATCAAAAAGATTACAAAAAGAATAAACACAGAATAAGCCAAAAACCAAAACCATCAGCTGTGGAAAAAGAAAAAAAGAAAAAAAAAAAGAAAGAAAAAAAGAGATAACAAAAAACCAGACCAGCAACTTTAAAAAAAAATGGGTTGTATTACTTCTTTTTTGTTGTTTTTGTTTGTTTTGTTTTTGTTTTTGCATAGGCATGGTAAATATAGGGAAAATTACAGTGGGGATTCCCTTAGCCTGAGAGATACAGGGTTTCTCCGCCCATAAAGCAGATTGCCATGGGAACAACTGCCGGCTCCATGCTCACTCATTTGCACACTCCAAAGTTTTTTTATGTTGCCAGGAAACTTTCCAGTCAGATGTGGGTGATTATATCCCACCTCTGTAGCTGGAGATCTTGTTATTTGTATAGGTAGGTCATAGGGTGAAGGCTAGGAGAGTTTTTCATTATGGTTCTAGGAGTTCTGTTTCATCTCTGTTGTGATCAGTCTTCTGTAATTAGTGGTCTTCGTTTTTGTTCAGAACCTAGAGCAGAGCCTAGGGTATAGTCTTTCAGCATAATTCCAGAAGTTCTTCTCAGTCACAGTTGTCAAAGTTAGATCTCTGGAATTAGAGATCTTGGTTTTTGTACAAGGCTTAGGCTAGGAACTTCCTCATTGGTCTCTGGATAGGCTCTGTTCAGTGAATATTTGTCAAAGTCAGTCTTCTGTAGATAGCAATTTTGGTTTTTGCTTAAGACCTAGGATGACATGTCTCCTGGTTGCTCCCCCCATTTTTTTTATATCTTCTAGACAGGGGTCTGCCTTTTTCATAGAACCTTGGGACATAAATCACTTTGCTTTCCATCATATTTCTACAATTGAGAAAAGGAAAAAAGGTGGATGGAGCCTAGTGTTCAGTGGTCTTAGATGCTTTGTGTAGAAAAAAAATGATCAGAACTAAATACCCAACCCAAAGTCAATGACAATAAAATCAAGATACCCAGACTATAACAATCTAAACACAAAATGGACTAATTACACTAGTAGACCAGAGGGCTGAGAGTGGAGGTATGGAATGCATGCCGGGAACTATGGTGGGAAGGGGAGGTCAACACTGGTGGTGGGAATGGCCCTAATTCACTGTCTACTATATGCCTGAAACACAACTATGAAGGACTTGTAACACAATAAAAAATTAAAAAAATATATATTCTCCAAATTCCTATGTTCATCACAGCCAGAAAATGGAAACAACTCAATTGACTGACAACAGATGAGTGGCTAAAGAAACTGTGATACATCTACACAGTGGAATACTTCTCAATGATTAGGAAAAATGAAGTTATGAAATTCGCTTTTACATGGATGTATGTAGAGACTATTATACTGAATGAAATGAGTCAGAGGGAGAGGGCTCTATATAGTCTCACTCATCTGTTGAATATAAGAAAAATAAAAGAGAGCATGGTAAAAAATATTCAACAGGTATAGAGATGAGGGCCTGGAGGATCATCCCACGACATGAAACTTATAAAGAGTGGTGGGGCTGAAGTGAAGGCGCAGCAGTAGGGCATTTGCCTTGCACACAGCTGACCCAGGATGGACAGCAGTTCCATCTCCTTGCGTCCCATATGGTCCCCCAAGCCAGGAGCAATTTCTGAGCACATAACCAGGAATAGTCCTTGAGAGTCACTGGGTGTGGCCCAAAATAAAAAAAAAAAAAAAGATTGGTGAATGCAATTAGAGCACGAACTACATTGATGACTACCATGATAATGATAGTGAGAGAGAGAAGCAGAATGACTGACTTGGAGACAAGCAGTGAGGTGTGGAGGGAGGGAAATGGGGGACATTGGTGGTGGTAAAGTTGTACTGGTAAAGAGTGGTGTACATTCTATGACTGAAACCCAACTACAAATATTTCTGTAGCCATGGTGCTTAAATTTTTTTAAAGTTATTGACTATAAAAAAGAAAATATGTATTACATATGCAAGGACCAAAATTATAGTAGAAAGGGTAGAGCTTTTGCTTTTCACAAGGTCAACATGGTTTTGATTCCCTGAAATCTGATATGGTCCCCAAGTTCCATTAAGGGTAATTTCTTAGTGCAGAACCAGGAGTAATCCCTGAAATTTGATGGACATGGTTCAAACAGACACACTTAAAGAAAACTTATACAGTACGAAGGTAGTCTGAAATATGAAATATTGGACAGTTTTAATGATAGAACATTCTGAAAACAGTCAAACTATACAGACAGTAAGATGACCAGTGGTTCACTGGTTTTCATGGGAAGGTGAGGGAAGGATAAATAGGTAAAGAACAAGGAATTTTTTTAGACAGTAAGTTTATTGCATTTGACACTGTAATAGATAGCTGACATTATGCATGTGTCACAATTCATAGAACTTTATGATTCAAAAAGTCAATGAACTTTTATGTAAAGCCTTAAAAATCATTTATGGGACTGAATGGATCCTTGAAGGAATGCAAAATATGATAAGGGAATCTACAAGCAGGGCACAATTTCACTAAAGGAAACAGATGAAGAGATGCTGGTTGACATAACTTTGATTTTGAAGAAAATCTATGGAGTCCAAAAGACTAAGGACAAAAGGAACCTACTTATGAAATCATTATATGCTGGCCAAGATGACTACTAATTATAGGACTTTATGATTTTTTATACTGATACATATATACTGAAAGGGAACAATTAACTGAATACAAATGGTAGAAGACATTCTTACTGTTGTAGTGGACATTTACTGATCAGCAAATGCAGGAGTTTAGAATTATCCATTGATGATGGATTAAATTTGTAGGGCTTATATATACTCAGTTTAACTAGTATAATATGTAACATATGTATCACCAATAGATATATTATACATATAATATATAACACATTCTATAAGGTGGCCTAAAAGAAACAACACCCCTTTAGCAACAACACTGCTCGTCCCTGGATCCTACTTTATAAGATTATCCTTCAATAAAAGGAATTAAGGGTCCCTAAAGAAATGTTTTAATCTATATCTGGAGAGAGCTCAAAAGGTTAAATAGATTTTGCATTAAATAGGTCCAGGTTGAAAACATGGTCCTTTGAACAACATTGGGTTAGCTCCCGAGCAAGACTCAAGACTCGTTCAAAAACAAAGCAAAGAAATGTGAAATTTTGGGACTAAGACAAGTAGAATGGAATGGAATAGAATGGAATGGAATAGAATAGAATAGAATAGAGTAGAATAGAATAGAATAGAATAGAATAGAATAGAATAGAATAGAATAGAATAGAATAGAATAGAATAGAATAGAATAGAATAGAATAGAATAGAATAGAATAGAATAGAATAGAATAGAATAGAAGAATATAATTCACATACTTGGTCTCATTCCTGGTTCCTGACATAGATCTCCTAAAACTTTTGGAATTTTCTGAGTGATATGGTCAGAGAGATATCTTTGATTATTTACTATAAGCCCATTCAGCTGCCTTGGTTTATACTAATGACATGGCTTTTGGATGAAGGGTGTGGGCTTGTTGCTAATGGAACTAAACAAATTGCTTGGAGAGTTGGTGCTTGAGTTCCCCCTCCACTACCAACTCCAGAGAAGGGTGAGGAGGTCTGGAGACTAAGCCAATTAACAAGGTTCATTGGTTTGATGGATTGTGCCTATGTAATAAAACGTTCATGAATTCCCTTAAAGGAAGAACTCAAAGAGTTTTCAAATTGTTGAACAAATGCAGATGGCAAGATGGTGATGACTTGCATCCAAAGAGTACAATAGCCAAATGAAAAAGCTCCCAGTGACCAGGTGGGGTATACTAAAGTAGAAAGATAGATCAAGTTGCACTGGATCATAACACAGAGTAGAAAATAAATATTTCTGAGTCCATACATATATGAAAAATGTTTGAATAAATAATACACTTGGAGTGGGGAAAACTCTCCATACAGTTACATATAATTGTTGGAGCTACTCTACCTTCAAAGAAGGGAGTATCATTTTCTCCTCCAGGGGCTTTGAATTTCATCACCTCCCTCCAGAGGCCACAGTATGGAAAAGAGAGGGGGAGAGTGATTCCATAATAAAGTTAACAAAGTCTTTCTTAACTATATGATCAAGGTGAATCATGTGCTCATAAATCATCTTGATAGTATGTGCTCTTGAGATGCTACAGAAAACAATAGTTCTTTAACTTTGTGACTTTACTTCCATAAACCATAACTCCAGACTCATCCTGAGAAACATAAGCCAGACATATTCCAGGAGAGTGGCACCCTAAATATATCTGACCCTGAGCTTCCAACTATTTAAGGAGATCAAAAACAAGGAAAGCTATAAAGACAGCTTGAAAACAAACCTAACTATATGATGATTGAATATAATGTAGCACTGAGATGGGATTTGGCAGGGGAAAGACATTAAAAACTATGTGAGAGGGGCCGGGCGGTGGCGCTAGAGGTAAGGTGCCTGCCTTGCCTGCGCTAGCCTAGGACGGACCACGGTTCGATCCCCCGGCATCCCATATGGTCCCCCAAGCCAGGAGCGACTTCTGAGTGCATAGCCAGGAGTAACCCCTGAGCATCACCGGGTGTGGCCCAAAAACCAAAAAAAAAAAAAAAACAAAAAAAAACTATGTGAGAAATCTGGAAACACAATGGACTTTAGCTCCTCAGACTGAATCATTATTGGCTCATATTAATTTAAGGTATTAGTAATAAATGCAACTAAATTTAGGGTAATGGAAACTCTTTTATATATCTTTTACTATTATGTAACTTGAATTTTAGAAACGAATTCATTTGAAAAAGGGGCTCAGGGGATAAAAAGATGACTCCAAGGGTTGGAGCCATACTTTACAAGTGAGAGCCCTGGGTTTAATCTCCAGTATTGCATGGCCCCTCGAGTACAATCTGGTTTATCCTTTCTGCAACACACACAAAATTCCTCAAGCCTTCCTTGTTTCTCTGTGTAAGAATGCTAGATATTGGGGCCAGAGAGAAAGCATGGAGGTAGGGCATTTGCCTTGCATGTAGAAGGTCAATGGTTCGAATCCCGGCATCCCATATGGTCCCCCGAGTCTGCCAGGAGTGATTTCTGAGTGTAGTGCCAGGAGTAACCCCTGATCGCTGCCGGGTGTGACCCAGAAACCAAAAAAAAAAAAAAAAATGGCGAATGATAGAGTCTGGAGGTGGCACTGTAGCAAAACACCTGCTGAGAATCAAATCCTTGGCACCCACATCACTGAGTGCCATCCTTAAAAAGTGTTTGATGCTCAGACATTGCAAAAAAAAAAAAAGTGGGATGGGCAGAAGGAAAAAAACTGTAAAAGAAAACACTGAGTTTCTAATGATACAGAAATAAAACTGATTAGTTAAAAATCTAGAGAAATAGGGGCTAACTTCATTTTTATAACTTTCTCTTCATTAAAAAAGAAATGTAAAGCCTACATATTTTGCAAAAACATGTATTTCTATCTTGCTATTATAATTAAAATCATATTATTAAGAGAGAAAAAAGTGATGGGGCTGTAGCAATAGTACAGCAGGTAGAGCATTTGTCTTGCATGTGGCCAGCCTCGGTTTTGATCTTCAGCATCCCCATATGCTACCCCAGGCACTGCCAGAACTCTACCATATTTTTCATACCATAAGCCACACTTTTCCCCTCAAAAGATGCATCTTATGGAGTGAATGCCACCTGGAGCTGAAGCCTGAGTGCAGGGGAGGAAAGACAGTCATAGTAATTCTTAATGTCATGTTGACTGCTGTTCACTTAGTATGGTTGAAATACTATTCTGCTATAGTTTATTAAATATTTTAGTACACCATTTGCTTTAGGATTTTTTTTTCTTGTTTTCCTCATCTAAAAACTATGTGTGTCTTATGATCAGGTATGTCGTATAAAGCAAAAAAACATTCCTGAGTGCAGAGCCAGATATAGTCCCTGAGCATCCCCAGATATCCCCCCCAAAAAATAAAAGTGATATTTATTGTCAAAGTTTGAAAAAAATAATTATAAAGGAGACTATGCAAATGATTTACCCAGATAGATTCACAAATAACATATTGAAAAAATTGGGAGTTTTCTATTTAAATACTGTTTTTACCACTTTTAGCTCTAACCTCCATAAGTCACTAAACTCATCTGAGGCTCATTTGTCACAGCTATAAAAAAAAAAGAGACATTAAGACTTCCCTAGCAGTACTGAGGCAAAAATTAGAGATAATCTAAACATGGCCTTTAAGAGGCTCCTTCCTACAGAATTGATATAAATAAAGACAGACCTGACTTGGAATTTCTGCCTCACCAGTTTACTAGCTATATAACCTTGGGAAAGCTAGCTAATCTGTCTCAGTAAAGCAGAGAGATAAGAATGATAACTATTTCCTAGGGCTTACTGGGGTAATTACTGGAAAGAGATTAGTGCAGTAAGTAGCACATGGCATTGTGACCACTGTTTTCATCTCTTTTTCTCCATATTTACGTTATTGACAAGCGTCATCTGATGACACAGTCTATCTGAATCAGACTTATCCCAGGTGAGGCAAAGAGCTGAACGTTGAGAAAAAAAAATTGGATGGGACCCAGTGGCCATGCAGTCTTAGAAGCATTGAGTAGAAATGTAAAAAAAAAAAGTCAGACTTAAATAACCAACCCAAAGTCAACAGTAATAGAATCAAGAGACCCAAATTACAACAATCTAAACACAAAATGGATCTGTTACACTAGAAGACCAGGAGGCTAAGTGTGGAGGTATGGAATGCATACTGGAAACTATGGTGGTGGAGAGAGTTCAACACTGGTGGTGGGAATGGCCCTATTCAGTATCACTATGTACCTGAAATACAACTGTGAAGACTTGTAATTCACATTGGTCTCAATAAAAATTATATATATGTATATATACATAAATATATGTATATATATAAAGAGCTGAATGACCAGGATCCCTCAGAAAATTACTGGAGAGTGGATGGGTGCAACACATTCAAAACTGAACTGCCTGTGCCCTTGTTCACTATTGGTCAGACTTTTTCTTTGCATGAAGGTACTGTAAGAACCTGTTTACAAATGGACAAATCTAGGGCATTCTGCTTGAGCCTTCTTTATAAAATCTTGCTAGAGAACTGGTTATTGGTGAGAGGCATAAATTCCTTTCTTTTCATGTAAATGGAATATTGTGTCACTTATTTCATCTTTACCTTTGTCAGTTTAAATGAAAATTGAGCCTCTCTCTGCCTCTCTATCAGTTTATCTCTGATGCAAGAACACTGCATGAAGGCAATTGGCTAACTCATATCAGGAAGAGAGTTCTCAGAAAATTTATTATCCAGAATTGAACTGGGATGAGAAAGGTGTTGTTCCACTAAGTCTGGTCTTTCAATTAGGATATTTATGGGACTAGAGTAATACCACACAGGTTAATGCATTTGCTTAGCTTACAACTAACTCTAGCTCATTTAAGGAGCTGCATTTGATCCCCTGAGAAACACCAGGAGTAATCTCTGAGCACAGAGCCAGGGGTAAGCCTTGAGCACTGTTGGCTGTGTCCCAAGAAAAAAACAAATAGGGAGTCTATGTGTTCAGTGAGGTACAAAGTTAGGGAAGGGCAATCAGGGGTCATTCACTGCTCCCAAAGCAAACCCTTTCCACTATGTTTTTTTTGTTTTTTTTTTTTTTGTTTTGGTTTGTTTGTTTGTTTGTTTGTTTGCTGCTGAAGTACTGCTATAATCTTGGGATAATGTGTTCCTGGGACTTCAGAAGGACTGACCTAGGTGTGAGTGCCAGGTCTTCCACTATCAGACAAAAATAACAGGGGAGAGGAAACAGTAGCAATAACCTTAAATTAGTGAGGGAGGGGGAGAGAAATAATTTGGTTGGAATGAGATAGTGGAAGGAAATGGGTGTGTCAGGTGAGCAAGGGGTGTGTATGAAAGACTGTCTTTTCCTGATTTGTCTCAGCCATAGAGGAAGGCTTGTGTTAGGGAAACCCTAACACAATATTGTTTAGTATAAGCCACACACTATTGGAAGTACATTCCTAAATTTAATGTTATTACAAACATACAAGTTCATAAGTGTAATCAGTTGAGTTTTGTAGGCCAAGGAGTCTCAAACATTTTTTGAGAGTAAAACATTGGGTATATGTGGATTTTTCACCTCCTTTTCCCATCTGCTTTGGAATGAAAGAATTTATATGCCTAACAAAGGCCGCATATACACACACTGCACTTTTGAGAATAAAAACAAAGAATAAAATAAAAAACAAAGAAACAATTCATACCAATCTTCTAGAGTTTATGTTCTAGTAGAAAGATAGACAATAAAAATTGTATCTAAACTAAGATTCTAGGGAACTTAGGATTCCAGAACAAAAACATCTATCATATCATCTTTTCTTATCATCATTATTATGATTATAAGTAGTAGTAGTAGTAGTAGTAGTAGTAGTAGTAGTAATAGTAATAGTTTTGGGGCAATACTTAGTAGTTTTGAGGACTCATTCCTGCTGGGGTTCAGGGTACTGTATTTACTATCGGTATTGCACCCAGCTACAAGAAATTAAGTGCCTTATCTGCTGTACTACCTCTCTGGTCTGACATGAGAGGGTGATCTCTCTGGACTATGGTACAATGAGGGCCAAACAAATTGGAGAAATATTCAGACTCCCACACTACATCTTTGCCAGGGTTCTAGAATACTGCAAAAGCATTGGTATCTTGGAATAAAATAATGAGGTCTTCTCAACCCCTCCTCCATTTTTCTTGGGAGTACTTATTGGTAGAACATACCCACACAATCTCCAAGAATTGGCATAGTGTTGAGCCCAAAAGCTTTGTAGCTTCAGAACTTCCTTATCTTGTTATCTCTTCTAGTAAGGAGGAGGGCCTGCCTCAACAAGCCAGAGGGAAACTGGGGATGATAAATTTTCGTAGGAAAATCATATTAAAGTTCAATTTGTTAAATCAGCCTCCTGATCTTATCAACAGTGGACACTTGTTCTAGCTGCAGAATCAGGAGGTGATAAATCCTTCAGGCTGAGTCCGCAGATGGTTATCCTAACTAAGAATGGAATCAATGGGGAAATCATCTAAGGAATGTACTTGGGGGTTGTATAACACCAAGCTGGCAATAATGCTTCATCAGATTGCAAACATTATTTCCCCTTAGCCTTTGTGTCATTTCAATAACAGCATGGTTGGAATTTTTTTCTTCTGGAGAGAGACACAGTCACACCTGCTACCTGACTTTCTTCTCTTTACAAAACTGAATTTCAGACACTTACTGTGCCAAAGTGTTTCCTGGAAATTTTTGAAAACAGGGTTGGAAAAGGAGTTTTTCTGCTGCTTTCAATGAACACAGACACATGTGATGTCTGTGTTTTTCCACAAGCCTTTGTTACTGGGAAAAGCATCCAAACAGCACAAGTGGGCTTTTCACTGGGGGTAGGAGGGTGAAAAAGAGGAACTTCCTTTTGGGATTCTTGATGAGTATGTGGACTGAACAACTCCCAGTAATTTTCAAACACATTCCATGTGCCAGAAACTGCAAAACACAGAAAAAAAGCTACCTGAACAATGGCCTGAGGGTCCTGATTAGTCAGCCAAATCTACCCCTGCTTAGTAAGGCTAAGATTGGTCTTCTTATTTTTCATTTGAAAAAAACATTAGGACAAAGGTAGATTAAACAGGGGCTGAGCAATGCATATCTTACATGTGGCTGACCCTTATTAAATCCCTACTGCATGTGGTCTCCTGAGAACCACGGGTATAGCCCTAGAGACCCTTGAGCAACTCCAGAGTGGCCCAGATAATCCCTGGCACCAGAGTCTGTAAGGTACTGAAGCCTTAAGTACTAGCATTCAATTGGCAGCTTAATTGACTAAAAATCACAAGTAAGTAACCCTAGACCTCCCCCCTGAGCAACACTTGAGCACCTGCCTCAAATAAAATTTAACATTCATCATGTAAAAATTATATAAAAATGTCAGTGTCTACATATTGTCTTGGAACACATCTCTGTCCTTGCATTAATATATTGTTAGTGGTGGCTATTTTTTCACTCCAACAACTGAAACAAGAAGTTACCACAGAAGTCTTGTGATATGGAGACTCTAAAAATATTTATCACCAGGCATATTTAAACAGAAATTTACAGATCATGAGTTAAGCTGTGACTTTCAACTTTCTTTCATCTGATATCTAGTGTAGTGTACAGACTAGTAGTTGAAAACCTTTTTATCAAGGCAACACAGAAGAAGTACCTCCTGGTGCAATAGGAGGACAATCAGGATGGAGAGCTCTTTGCCTTTATGACTTTGTGGCACAGCAATGACATTGAACAAAGTTCCCTGATTATTGCTGATACAGAGAGGTGATCTGACCATGATGAAAAATGAAAAAGAAAGTAGGTGGGGTCTGGCAGGTGATGATTAATGGGACAAAAAGTGAGAGGACATCAGCCCCAGGAGCATTGTAGGGTCAGTGGGTTAGGGAAGAAGATAAACTTTAGTCTTGGTGACTTGAAGAGTCAAAAATAGGAGTGAGACATTAAGACAAACATAAAAGGGAAAAGTTAATCAAAAATATATTGATATAGTTATGACTCATTGCTGGTGTAAGAGCAATAATTTTGGAGTCCTTTGAGGATTAGCATAGGACAACCCTAAGCTTAGGAACCCTAAGCTTCATGTCATGGGCTAGTTCTTCTGGCCCACATCTGTGTTATCTCTGGGTATTATTGTCATATTGTCTTTTATTGTTCTTAAATCCTGCAGGTGAGTGAGTCTATTCTATGTCTATTTCTTTTTCTCTGACTCATTTCTCTCAGCATGAGAGTGCCCACATCCATCCACGTATAGAAAAAATTCATGACTTCATTTTTTTCTAACAGGTACATAGTAGTCCATTGTGTAGATATACCATAGTTTCTTTAGTCACTCAACTTTTGTCGGGTGTCTGGGTTGTTTCCAGATTCTGGCTATTGTGCATTGTGCTATAGTGCTGCATTGAACATAGAAGTGCAGAGTGCATTACTGTATTATGTTTTTGTGTTCCTAGGTTATATCCCTAGGAGTGGTATTGCTGGAACATATGAGAATCCAGGTATTTTTTGTTTTGGTTTTTGGGTCACACTCGGGGATTACTCCTGGCTCTGCACTCAGAAATCACCCCAAGGCAGGCTCAGAAGACCATATGGGGTGCCAGGATTCTAAACTCCATTCGTCCTGGGTCAGCCATGTGCAAGGCAAATGCCCTACTGCTGTGCTATTGCTCCGGCCCAGGAATCCAGTCATATTGTTTTCCAGAAAGGCTGGGCTATATGGCATTTCCACCAGCAATAAATGAGAGTTTCTTTCTCACCACATCCATGCCAGCACTGGTTGCTCTTATTCTTTGTGAAGTGTGCAGTCTCTGTGGTGTGAGATGATACCTCATTGTTTGATTTTCATTTTTCTAATGATTAGCGGTGTGGAACATTTTTTTCATGTGCCTCTCAGCCATCTGTATTTTTCCTTTGGAGAAATAAAATGCCTTCTCTCCATTTTTTAATGGGGTTAGACTTTTTTTTCTTATTAAGTTCTGTCAGTATCTTGTATATTTTAGATATTAGCCCCTTCTCTAATGGGTATTTGCTGAATAGTTTCTCTCATTCCGTGGGTGACCTTTGTTTCCTTTGAAGTGCAGAAGCTTCTCAATTTAATGTAGTCCCATTTGTTTATTTGCTTCCACTTGTTTAGACAGTGGTGTTTCCTCCTTAAAGATGCCTTTAGAGGTCAGGAAAGCTGAAGGCATTAACTCTCCCATCCATTGCTTTGCTTTGTTCAATTAAAGGTATTTATATTTGCATATTTATTACTAGGTATCAAGGTATGGAGGTATGCAAAGATAAAATAATTTTTATAAATCAAACATATCCAAATAGAAGTGATATTTTCCACCCAATGGAGACACCAATGCTTGCTACAGTAGGAATGGGCACAGAATTTAGGTGATTCACTAGAGATGCAGTTTGGTTCTGCTCTAATGTTTTTTTGCTTGATGTTGTACTTGATTTTATTTTCAGTTTTCATCAGAATCCATTGGGGGAAATGGGATGTTTTGGCTTGTGTTTCTTGGTTTGGCAAGGAACAAAATCAAACACAATGCATTGCCAAAGACAAGGCAAGAAGCAGTCTTTTGTTAATTTGGTCCCACTTTCTCTACACTTTCATGCTGCACCTGTGAGTGGCTCTTACCTACTCTGCTTCTGAAGAAGAGGAGTGCCCATGCTAGAAGTGAAATGCGGTAACCAGTGCAGAACTGTCCGTCACGGCAGTGCTGAAATTAAGCCGCTCCAAATGTGGTACCAGTGCTGCAAAAATATCTGGGTAGCTTAGTGGAAGTGGAATCAAGCTTTAGCCCCAGGCTCTGATAGATTCTTTGAAACTGCTGTTCCTCCTGCTTCTACTCACATTTCTTGGCTGTCCATATGGCCTTATGGGAAGTATGGGCCTCCTGTACTAGAAAACACATAATTTTAGGGCCAGAGAGATAGTGCAATGGTTGGGTGCTTCCCTTGCTTGGGGCCAACCTGGGGTTAATCTTTGGCATCCTATATGGTTCCTAAACTCTTTCAGGAGTAATTTCTTTTCTTTTTTTTTTGAGGGGGGCACACCTGGCATCACCCAGGAGTTACTCAGGGCTCTGAGCTCAGAAATCACTCCTGGCTTGGGAGAACATATGGGATGCGAGGGATTGAACCCACATTTGTCCTGGGTCAGCCATGTGCAAGGTAAACCCCAACCACAGTGTTAGAACACCTGGAGTAATTTCTGAATGCGGAGCCAGAAGAAACCTCTGAGTATAGTTGGGTATGGCTCCACCCCCCCCCCCCAAAATAAAGAAAGCAAGAGAAATAAAGAAAGTACACAATTCTGGAAGACAATGTTTATATTATTTAGAGTTCTCCAGAGAACCAGAACTAATAGGAGATGCATACACATGTATACATACTCATACATGTGCATTTACATGCATTTACACACATACATTATAGGGTAAGAAGCAGAAGAAGGGGACTCAATCCATTAGAAATATGGAAAACCTCAGCATCTTCTGCCTGCATGCCGTAGACCCAGATTGGGAAATTCAGGGATGCCATTTAGTATAAATCCAAAGGCCTGGGAACCAGGGAGCAGATGGTCTGGATTTCAGTCTGAGTTTCAATCTAGAGACTCAGGAGTGCCAAGAGCAGGAGATTGATGGCTGCTCAGGTAGCCAACTTACAAGGGCCAACTTCTCTCTTACTTATGAGGAGCATTAAACCTGTTTTAAGCCTCCCCATAGATTAGAGTACTAATAAATATAACATCATCATCATTATGCTCTTATTTTATAGTATACACACAAAAAACTCTTTGTCTATAGTACAAAAGGCAGAGCTATAGCAACTCTCTCAGTGACAACCCTGGTTTAAATCTCCATCACCTCTGGATGCTGCTCACATATTCCCCCACCCCACTCCAAAAACAACCCCCTTTTCTCTATAACAAGGAAATTTCACAGAATGTTTCCATCTATCAGCAGCATTCCAAGATCTCAGTTTGTATATAGTTAACACATCTTGGCAGTGTAAATGTGTCTCTAAAAAAGATGATATCAGGGTGTATCTTATTGCTCATTGGACATATTGGTCTTTTTCTGACTCTTTGATGATATGTCCAGCTTTTAAACACTAGAACTTTAAGTATCCATGAGCAACCAACAAAACCAGACAAACCTTTAACCAGAGCTTCTCTTTGAAATGTAAAAAAGTAAAGATGTCATGGGACATTATGGCTGCAGTACATTGTGTTTGCTGAGAGAAGAGATATGTCTGGGTGGAATGGGAGATGTTTAACCTCTTCACATTATAGGAATTTCACTTTTCTAGGACCACTGAAAAGGCACGTTTCATATTTCTTGGCAGTTGATCTTTGATTATACTTGCTACTGGTGCAGTATCTGGGGAGGAGAAATCATATGGCTCTTAAATACATGCAAGTATCTCATACTGATAGAAGACAGATTTTTACTAAAGTTATAAATAAACAGAGGAAAGGAGAAAGAGAGGAGGAGGCAGGGAAACAGAAAGAAGCAGTGGGCCATCTCAGGATGCCATCCATCGCCTGGGCTGTCAAAGAAGTGGAAGGCACAGAGACAAATGATAGCAATAGGGGATCGTCAACATCTGGAATTCACTGCTCATCACTTCCTTGTTCCATCTAGGTGAAAATGTTATGAAAAGATCTATTCTGTTTAAATCCATTCATTTTCACAACTGCTGAGCGAGGCATCAAGTAGAACCAATTCCATTTTACAGATATGGGAAGTGAGTGCCTAGTGTTGTATGACAATGGGGCTGGAGAGGGAATTGAGAAGTGTCTGTACCATTGGCTAGGCATGAGCTTGCTACTGGTTCCTCCCTGGGGTCTCTTTCTATCCTGTGCTAGTTCATCTCTCTGCTTCTAATGGCATTTCCTTCTCCAACGTAATTATGTACAGTGGTTCTGAGGTTCTGCCCTTTGGAGAAAAAGAAAATCACACACACTAAAAAAAAAAAGAATGGAATTCTTAAGCTCTGGAATCATTCCCTTAAGGTTTCTTCTTGTTTTAAATATTGAAGGGCAAAAAATGTTCTCTCTTCTAAAGATAAAAACAGATCAAAGGCAAGTGTAAAACCCACAGTTACAGACATGTTGTCTTTTTAGAAAACTATATTTTCTACCATATTTGGAGTTTTCTGAAGGCAACTGATCCCCTGTCAATTACTTCACATTTCTTTCATGCTCCCTATAGCTGAGAATTTGACAATGTAGCAAATAGGTTTCTACTCCATCATAAAAGTCAGTTTGAAATCCTAAGTTCTCCTGAAAAGGGAAAGGCCCTCAGACAGAGGGATGTAAGTGGAGTTCTTTGTGGTCTTATTAAAGATAATAGATGAGTTAAGTCTATTGTGACACAATCCTAGAGTTCTCCCTTTTATTCAGGCATCTGAACTATACACATAACCTAGACAGGGGGTGACACAGCTGGGAGGAGACAAGGAGAAACAACAAATAAAAAAAATACACTTGGGGCCGGTGAGGTGGCACTAGAGGTAAGGTGTCTGTCTTGCAAGCGCTAGCCAAGGAAGGACCGTGGTTCAATCCCCCAGCATCCCATATGGCCCCCCAAGCCAGGGGCGATTTCTGAGCACTTAGCCAGGAGTAACCCCTGAGCATCAAATGGGTATGGCCCCCAAAAAAAAGAAAAAGAAAAGAAAAAATACACTCTTTGGAGCATCAGTGTGGTATAAGTCTGTCTTTAAACATACACTGGTCACTCCTGCTCCTCACATAAAAATTGGAGGGGTGGGCCAGAGACATAGTACAACAAAGGAAGGGCACTTGCTTTGCACATAAGGGATTTGATCCTGACAGCCCTGAGTCCCACCAGGAATGAACTCTGAGCACAGAGCCAGGAGTAATCCCTTAGCACCACCAGGTGTAGCCACAAAACAAGTACATAAAACCATACACACAAAGAACAGACATTGAGGGAAATTGAGAAATCCCCTGGATCTATATTCCAGGGATCTCTCTAGTTGACTGATAAAAGAACTTACCAGAGAGTATGATGTTTAGTTAAAAGCGAAGTCCTAGTTTACTAGCAAGTGCACTGGCAAGAGACTACAGCAGAAACCTCAGATGAAGGTCTATCTGACTCAGACTTTTTTCTTTCTTGGTGTCCCCCATGGACTTGTTTGGGCAGGGAGATTAGCTAAGATCTGCTTTTTTGGAGATGGTCAGTTCTAAAAATAGGAGCAGAGCTTAGTATAGAGTGAGTGAATACAGCTGTGAAACATAGAAACAGAGTTTGAATGGAGTGGAGTGCATGGTACAAAAAGTATAGAGCATTTTGGGATGTGCATAACTGATTGTTTTAGTTGGTTGTTTTCCTGACATGAGCAGAAACAACATGGAATTTCCCCATGGAAGTTAAGTTGGACCACTTCATTGAAATTAGCTGAGGAAGTAGGATCTGGTGATCCAAGAATTTATAGTGTCTCCCATTGCTATAGACAGTTCTAGGGAAAGAAGCTTATCATATGCATCAAACAGACTCTGCAAAATACAAAGTACAAGCTAAAAAGGGGAAATGGAAATCTAAATGTCATGATAGCCAAACACTTTCTAATTCTGAAACAAAAGGTATATCCAGGAGTGTGGGCAGCCTGGTCTCAAAGGAAGGACGTAAATCAGAAAAAACTGTTAAGATATTGTGTCCTG
Source organism: Suncus etruscus (assembly GCF_024139225.1). Classification (NCBI taxonomy): domain Eukaryota; kingdom Metazoa; phylum Chordata; class Mammalia; order Eulipotyphla; family Soricidae; genus Suncus; species Suncus etruscus. Next base: position 142,291,850 of record NC_064848.1, on the reverse strand, counting down.
GGCCCAGAGAGATAGCACAGCAGCGTTTGCCTTGCAAGCAGCTGATCCAGGACCTAAGGTGATTGGTTCGAATCCCGGTGTCCCATATGGTCCCCCGTGCCTGCCAGGAGCTATTTCTGAGCAGACAGCCAGGAGTAACCCCTAAGCATCGCCGGGTGAGGCCCAAAAACCAAAAAAAAAAAAAAAATGATATTGTGTCCTGTGTCTAAGAGGAAAGGAGAAAGAGAAGAACTATGTCTGTCACAGAGACAACCATAACTGAACAGAACTTCTGGGACCACAAGGAAAGATTATAATCTAGGCTTCATCCTAGGATCTGTGCAAGAACCAAGATCACTAACTTCAGAAGACTGATTACAACAACCTTGATGGAGCAGAACTCCTAGAACCATCAAGACTCAATCCTAAATGGCAACAACTTGATCTAAAAGCAGGTTGTCTTATCTTATCACCTAACAATAGGATGAAATCAGAAGACAAGTCATCCTTTGATCTGTGCAAAAACCAGGATCATTGACTACAGAAGACTGACTGTGACAACCATGACTAGGCAGACCTTATCCTGGACCAATGAGAAAGATCCTAGCCTAGGCTTTGGCCTATGATCTGTACAACAACCAAAACCTCTAATTTCAGAGGTCTGACTGAGAAAACAACAACAGAGTAGAACTTCTGAAAACATAATGAAAAACTCTATCCTAGGCTTCATCCTAGGATCAGTGCAAACACCAAGACCACCAATTATAGAAGACAGATTAAAACAACAGTGTTGGAACAGAACTTCTAGAACAGTAAAGAAAGACTATATCCTAGGCTCCATCCTAGGACCTGTGCAAATACTAAGATCTCTAGTTATAGAGGCCTGATTTTATCATCCACGACTGAGCAGAAAGATTCCAGACACCACAAAAAAGACCTAGGGGAGAGTAAAAGAACATATATGAAGTCTGTAGTTATTTCCATGACAGTATGCTTCAAGGGCAGAGAAACCCTGTATCTCTTAGGCCAAGGAAATTTCCTTTCTAATCTCCCAATATTTACTATGCCTATGTCCTTCACCTGGGCAGCAAAGCCACTTTTAATGTTGCTGCTGTCACCAGGAAGCAGACTTCAACCCCTTGGTTCCCCACCTCAGGTTCTGTCAGGTTACTTGGGTGGCACCAATGTGTCTTATGACCTGTTTGGATTATCATGACTTCAGAAGGTAAGTTCCTATTTCACCCCTCTGTATGAGAACTTTCCCAACCAACATATCTGAGAATCTATTTTGGACAAGACATTATATTTGAAACAGCAGTGTCAAGCAAAGGGGATAATTGATAGGTGAACCTTGACTTTGAGAAAATTGTGGTGGACTTTCCAATAGCATTTCCTGGCATTATTATGTCAGTTGTACTGTTTGTGCATTTGTACAAAGAGTGAGTAAAGATGCTCATGCATCAGACTTAAGCTTAAATGACCTTGACAACATCATATGAATGCAAGGATTTTTGCTAGGCCAAGTGTTTTGCCCTAGACTGCAGCCTCAAATCCTATTCAACACTTGTGAAAAATCTCTTATCTGTTGGAATCTGACAGGGAGGAATGTCTTGAAACTTTACAGTGCCATTTTGCCACAGTCAAGCATCTCTATATTCTAAAAACTTCCCTTGATCTCACCCCATGGGCTAGATCCCAACATATTTAGGTCATCACAGTCTAAAGCTGAATTTGTAATAGTCCCTTGAATTTAAGAGTTGCTTGCATCATTGTCTGCCTCCTTTCTTTCCCTCTACTTTTTTCTTATTTTTTTTTCTCATTGGGACCAAAGACAACTTGCTACCCTCCCATTAGAAGCACTCAACTAACAAAATTAAAATCTTAATTCTGATATTACTTATGCATAAATGCTTCTCTTTTGTCTTGACCTGAAATTGTGCATACAGAATCCCTCACCTGTCTGGAACTTTTTAATTGAAACTTTGACCAAAAAAAAACCTCAACCTGGATGTTGCCTGGATCATGCCTCTCTGCTGTACTTTCATTTTAGATTTATATTTGTACTGGGGGGAGTATGATCATGTGAAATGCTGCTTCTATTTTTTTCTAAAAGGTCACGATAGAAAACCCAATGATTCCAGATGATCAGTTGGAAGACCCTTCTTGCCTCTAGTGGTTTAGTTCAGCTTCAACACAGGAGTTAAGATGGTTCTTTATTTTTGCAACAGACCTGGGTTCTGCCACTTCTTCCTTCCTCGGTGATGTTGAATATACTATTAACTCTTTATGCTTCAGTTTTTCTATTTGTAATACAATGCTGCTACACTCCCTCTGAAAATGTTCAGAGTACTTCTATGATGTGGTTTCTTAAAACTTTGGCTTAATGGTTCCTAAGAGCTCCTAATTGTCAACCACAGTTATTTTTATTGTGATGATTTCTATTCTTCTGGCTTATCCCCAAAAAGAATCTTAAACCCTCCTTTGCTTGCAATGTGCTGAAATGAGACTTGGACGGGTCTAATGTGTGAGCATAGGAAATTGCTGCTGAACCAAAGATCACCCTGTGACAGAAGGAGGAAACAAAGCTCACAGTCACAGCATGCCATGGAGCTTTTGCTTATTAGTTTCATTTTCCTTTGCAGGGTCTCTCACCTTTTGAAAATAGTGACTATTGAAAACACACACAAAAATTGATAACATACACTTACCATACCCCTTTCATATAATCCCAGGGATTCTTTTCCTACCACAAAAAAAATGTGTTCTGTGTGCCTTAATTTCCCCCAAATAGACTAAGTTCTGCATAATGTCTATTCCCATTTTTGCCAATTGGAATATAGTGTTATGAGAGTGAGGATTATGCCTTTCACCCAATATTCCAACATATTTCATGAAAATTTCAAAGCCTATCATGCCATTATTTTATCTCAGAGATCTTTGAAAGGCTATTCTATCAATTCTCAGGGGGCTGGAGTAGTAATACAGTGCAGCAGATTGAGGGGCTTGCCTTACATGCAGCTAATTCAGGTTTGATTACTGACCTCCCATGAAGTCACCATATTGCCACCAGACATGATCCCTGAGTACAGGACTAGGAGTAAATCCTGGCCACTGCTGGGTGTACTCCAAAACCAAAACAAACAAGCAAACAAAAAACTAAAAACACCAAACTCTTTACTCAGAAATGACTCCTGATGATACTTAGGTGAGGCATATATAAATCGAATATCAAACAGGGGTTGATTACACTTAATAAAGCAGCTTACCTGCTGTTTTCTCTATCTCTGGCAAGAGATCTCTGAAACATTGAAATTTTCTTTTTTGTTTGTTTTTTGTTTGTTTGTTTTTGTTGTCTGTTTCATTTTTGGGTCACACCCGGCAGTGCTCAGAGGTTACTCCTGGCTCTGCGCTCAGAAATCACCCCTGGTAGGCCCGGGGAACCAGATGGGATGCCGGGATTCGAACCACCAACCTTCAGCATGAGAGGCAAATGCCTTACCTCCATGCTATCTCTCTGGCCCCACATTGAAATGTTCTAATCTGGGGCCGGGCGGTGGCGCTGGAGGTAAGGTGCCTGCCTTGCCTGTGCTAGCCTAGGACGGACCGCGGTTCGATCCCCCGGCGTCCCATATGGTCCCCCAAGCCAGGAGTGATTTCTGAGCGCATAGCCAGGAGTAACCCCTGAGCGTCACCGGGTGTGGCCCAAAAACCAAAAAAAAAAAAAAAAGAAATGTTCTAATCTGATATTCTCCTCCCCTGTTTGCACCCAGACAGGGTCTAAACATATCACACTTTCATTCTCATCCCCCACAACTTTTGTCCTCATCCTCCCTAGGAAAAACTTTGAGATGTAAGTGACAAATTAACTGTGAACCGCTAAATATTTAATGTCAAGAAAAATTCATTTCAAGCCCATAAAAATTCAGGCTGTAAATCTAAATAGTGTAGTGGGGAAATATTATATTAACGTAGATCTTTGCAGTCCCTCCATATTGTCGCAGAGTCTGCATTTGCCCATTAGAGAGCCCAGAGAACATTTACGACATAAATTTATGAGTATGTTCCAGCCAACCCATCCATTTTTCTCTGTATTGTTTCCTCTTGGCATTTATAGCAACTTCAGTTTGTCACCGCACAAGGGTAAGTGATTTTTAAGGTTTTTTTTTCCTTTCAGTTTTGGCCCTTACAGATGAAGTACACTCATGGCCTGATCACTTTTTTCCAATGCCCTCAAAATATCAGGTTTATTTAAAACAAACAAACAAAACAAAACAAAACAAAACAAAATGTAAAGATCCAGTTCCCAGGTGAAACTGGAAATGCCCTAACTTTGAGAAGGGAAGCTCCCATTTTCCATCCCTGCCAATCTTTCACTCTTAAAAAACCCAGGATGCTTCTGAGAATCCATGACTTCAACTGAGCTGATGCTTGGGCAATAATCCTTGCCCCACGACAATCCTCTATAGCTAGCAGGAAGTTCTGATGTGAAAATAACCTTAATTTGCAGAATGTTCATGTTGAATGGAAATGCTCCTGAATGATAGGGAATCACAGGAGAGCTACTGGTTATTTTTCTCTTCTCTTCTTTTCTTCTTTTTTATCTATTGCAGGCACTATTTTCTTTTTAATTTGTTTTTATGAAAATAATTTTTTATTTTAGCACCATGATTACAAATTTATTCTTAATTGAGTTTCAGCCATAAATTGGGTTCATAATTGGGTTTCAGCCACCTCGTCAGCAGCACAACTTTCCCACCACTAGTGTCCACACTTCCCTTCTCCCTCATCCCCTTCCTGTCTTCGATACAGGCATTGTATTTCTCTTTATATCCTTGTCATGGTAGTTGTTAGTGTAATTATTTCTCTAACAGCACTTACCACTCTTTGTGGTAAGCTTCATATTGTGGATTGGTCTTTGCGGCCTTCATCTCTATTGTCTTTGGGTATTATTAACATACTATTTTGGGGGGAGGTTTAGTGTCACACGCGACAGCACTCAAGGATTACTCCTAGCACTACACTCAGAAATCGTTCCTGGGGACCATATAGGATGCTGGGATTCAAACCACTGTCCTTCTGCATGTAAGACAAATACCCTACCTCCATGCTATCTCTCTGGCCCTATCGTTTATTTTCTTAAATCCACAAATGAGTGAGACTTCAGTGGTTATCTCTTTCCCTCTGACTTATTTCACTCAGCATAATAGTTTCCATATCAACCATGTATAGCCAAATTTTATTAAAATTGCTGGCTTTTTTCTTGTGCTGCCTCCCTTTTCTAGAATGGTTAATTCCCTTCTTTGCCTATCGACAGGGATGCTATGCACAGTGACCTTGGTTGTGCACTTCTAAAGTCAAGGACTCCTAGACTTATTCAGAGATGCTTCTCTAGTAAGTATTTTCTTGTTCCTTCCATTCTCAGGGCTCTCTCCCTTATGTGGACACTCAAAGATGCTACCAATAGTGCCCAGGCTGGTACTTTTGATCTCAATCTTATGAGAAGACTGAGACCCAAAGAATAAATATTTTTACTGGGAAGCCTGTTGAGTTGCCAAATATGGGGGCAGAGAAGAGTCCTGAAATACACAACTAAAATCTTGTACCCTCAGCAAGGTTGAATGTGTGTGGAAGCATCACAATCAAGTATGAGAGTATTGAAAACAAGCATACAAGTACAACTAACTATCAGGTGTGCGAGCACTGAAAAGTATCACCATCAAGTGCACAAGAGCCACAACCAAGTGTGTAAGTACCACAGCCAAAAGGACACTTGAGCATCACATCTGAAGTATGCGAGACCTGTTCATCATCACAACAGTTTCAACAACAGCTGAAAGTGAAGAATAAGGAAAACATCTCTATAAATTATATTGATGGTAAGAAAAACACTCATTTTGGGGCCGGGCGGTGGCGCAAGAGGTAAGGTGCCTGCCTTGCCTGCGCTAGCCTTGGACGGACCGCGGTTCGATCCCCCGGTGTCCCATATGGTCCCCCAAGCCAGGAGCGACTTCTGAGCGCATAGCCAGGAGTAACCCCTGAGCGTTACCGGGTGTGGCCCAAAAACCAAAAAAAAAAAAAAAGAAAGTGTTTAAAAAAAAAAAAAAAAAAAAGAAAAACACTCATTTTATAAGTGTGTATATTTGGGGGGGGGGGGTGGGTCAAACCCAGCAATGCTTAAGTTGTTATTCCTTGCTCTGTTCTCAGGAATTAGTTCTGCCAGTGCCCAGGAGACCATATGGGATGTTGGGGGATGGGGATGTTGGGGGTTAAACCCAAGTTGGCCATAAGCAAGTAAGCACCTTGCCCACTGTACTATTGCATACCGTGCATACCTCTCATAGTTAGTGCTTTTTGGTTATTTACTGGGGTTTAGTTAATACCCTGGCCCTGAAAATAGAAAGCTCTTGTGACCTGGCCTGTGTCCTCTGGGCTAGGCTGTGGAGTGCCACAGACTGCACAAATCACAGATGACATGTGACTCATGCCCAGGTTGTGCCAAGAAGCCAGATGGTTTTAGCCAGTGGGTCAGTTTGAAACAGCTCATGAATGTGGCTCAGAGGTCTTGGTCAGGTCACAGTCTAAGCAGGAACTGGGCCAGGGTTTTCATGAGTTGCTACAATGTTCCAGACTCCTGCACGGTGAGATCTAAATTGTAAGTCAACTAACCCCAGGTGTAATGCCTGCTGAGAATGTAGCTGGAGGCTGGACTAAATGCACAGACTGGCTCAGCTCCAGATTTGATCTCGGGAAGCATTCTTTGGAGATCCTCAGTAGAACCTTCTAGCCAGCCCATCAGAGTAGCTGACCTCTCTTCCCAGGTTAGAACTGGTGGGATCTGAACACCTACTTTGGTTTCCTGTTTTGGCAATGTTTGGATCCTTGGTCTAAGAACTTCTGCTCTGGTTTTTGGTACTTGCATACTTGTCTACAGAGTGTACACACACACTGGACTAGGGTAAATAGGAGACTGCATACTTTTTGTGGTGCACAATCTCCAGTGTACTTTTTTATATATTGCTGAGATTGTGCTCAATATATTGACTGGCGCTAAAAATCAAACATACTCTTGGTCTCATAACTGCAAGGTAGGTGTGAACCATACCCTAAGTCCTTAAAAATGAGTGTCTTAGATTTCCAAAGTACTAAAAAGAACAAGTAGCATCATCTATATTTTGTGATCTTGTGTTGGCATGTTTCTGGTGAGTAACCCAGCTGTTTCCATGGTCAATGTGGCAGGATTATGTGATTACAGGTCTGTAACATCCTGTGACCAGCAGGATAATCTTCCTTTGTTAATTATTTATGCATGTATCTTGTAGCTAACCTGTTACTGGAGTTGGCTAGAAGCCTAGGGTTGGCTTCTCCAGTCGTGTAATTGACTGTTTCATGAAAACTTCTTATAAATGTTTAAAAAGACCAAGGGCAGGAAATTCCTAAGATCAAAATGAGAACAAAAGATAACATTTCCATGGGACTCTCTGATGCCAGGATATATATGACTTTATTTATGCCTCAATAAGTAATAAGATGAAATCAACCCCAGGGAGGAAATAATTAATATATCGCAGAATTTTTTCAAGTATAATTTGTTGGCCTGGGAGATGGCTTAATGGCTAAACAAGCATGAGGTTGTAGATTTGATCCCTAATGCTACCCACATGTGCTGAGCACTGACAAGAAGTTCTGCTTTTGGTGCCCTCAAGCTCACAAAAAAATGTGTGTGATTTTAGGAACTCTGGAGCATGTGTGAGTTCCACAACTAAAGAGAAGTATGAGTCAAATCCATGGGTGCAAACTCCAGCAGTTGTGATTCAGGCACAGTACCACTAAGGAGTGAGGCCCCTGGAAGGTACCACAACCAGAATGAACTCCAGCACCACACCCAAGAGGATGCAACTTCTGCTGATCAGATGTGTAGGCTCCAGAACTACAGTCTTCAGTCCCCTGCATTCCCATGCACAAGGGCACCCTGGCTGAGTGTGAGGGCACCATTGATGTGTGTATATGTGTGAGACCCCCCAGTTCATCACCACCACAAAAGGGGAAAGAAAACAGCATAAGGGTATGAAGGTATAGCTCTGTGGTAGGGTATGTACCTCATGTACACAGGGCTCTGGATTGAAGGATGAACGTAAGCACAAAGATAAAAGTAGAATTTGGGAAAGAAGAAATAACACAGGGGGTAGGGTTTTTGCCTTGCACACAGTTGACCCAGGTTTAATCCCCAGCATCTGTATAGTCCTTTGAGTCTGTCAGGAGCAATGTCTGAATGCAGAGCCAGGAATAATCCCTGAGTGCAGCCTGGGTGTGCCCCCCCCACCCCCGCCAAAAAAAAAAAACAACAACAGAACAAAACAAAAAAACAACGATAAAAGTAAAATTTGATTCAAATCTAGATTCTTGACTGCAGGGCCCAGCCTAGCCTCCTTTCTCTCCTTGTGCTTCAGAAGAAGTTGGTGTGATAAGGCTATGCCATAACAAGGCTATGACAAAGAAGGTAACAATGTGGTAGCTGGAATCCATGAATGGCTTGGTAATGAGGGAAGACAAAGGGAAATAATATTGCTATAGTATCTGGCCTTGATTTTATTCCTGAGAAGGGCAAGGATCATGTTGGTCCCATTTACTTTTGTCATCCTGGTGTTCAGTACAATACCTCACTCCTAATTTGTGCTTGATTTGTCAAATCAATTCCTAGTCTCTGACATAGGCTTATTATTATTTCTTTTCGCAATTAAACCTCAATAAGAATAATCAAAAGCACCTTCACTGGCTTTAGCAACTTGGCTTGCAGATTGTTTTTTGAATATGTAATCAGTGGGACCTCACAGCTCACCCTAAATCTTTCTAGAAAGCAATTGAGCAAAGTGGTTTTCAGCTATTTGGATTGAATAATCAGAGCGACTCAATATGAAGCTCACTAGCTGTGTGTGATACTTTAATTTTATTTATTTATTTTGATACTTTAATTTTAAACTAATGAAAATGAAATAAAATTTTGAATTCAATTCTAAGCCACACTAATAAATAAGTCTTAATAGCCATATGGCTAGTGGTTACGATATTTAGTACTACAAACGGAATTTATCATTATAACTCATAATTTCAACTGGACAGCACTGGTTTAGAGCATAGCCTTTGGGGGCAGACAGTCTGGAGCTGTTTCACTAATCAATAGTTGTATAACCCTAGAGAAATCATTCAATGGTACCTATAAAATGGAAATGATAAAAAGCACTGATTTGAATCTAAATTCTCCAGACAGAAGACAGAATCTGGGCAGAAACCCAAGTGCCAAAAATATTTTTGGCAAGTGTCATGAAGAGAACAGCATGAAAGAGTGAAAGAAGATAGGAAGGGGTATTCCTAAAACCTGTAGAGATGTTCAAGAATCCCTTAGTCAGATACAATCAGCTACTTGACTGTGAGACCACCTGGAAAACTATGTAAGATAATCTCAGAACCTGGTAGTATAGAGGGAAAAGGGACATTATCTCTACCCCCTATACTACCCACTCAGCAAGAGACTTATACATTCATCTCCAAACAGATTATGCTTTTGGTTCCTTTACCCTTGCCAGATAGAAACAGTTGCAATTCCATTCACTGAGATGCCCCCATCCTATTCTGGGGTCTCCACACCAAGCTGTAAAATACTACTACCTTTTGGCAATCCAATTAGTCCCTAACCCTTGCCAGTCTCACCATTCCTTTCTGAGTCTCTTTGATCTTCAGCAGGGGAATCCCAACCTGAGCAAAGCAGATAGTAGTAGAAGCTGCAGCCTCCTGGCTCTGGCTGTTTCCTCTCTATATATTCTAGTTCTTGAAGGTATTCTTTGCTTTACTTCATAGTCTATCTCCTGGACAGTAGCAACATTGCAATGTTAGCTCTGAGCTCTCACTTCTCCATAAAGTACTCCAGTTGATTTCTTACCTCCAATCAAACAGGTATATGATGTGATCAGGGGAGTGAATTTGTATAGTACCAGGGACTCCTTCTTTTATTGCAACATTGGACTCAATACTGTGCTTTTTATATTAGACATTCTGAGCTAAATATCAAGGGCTCTGGTGGAGAGACTGTACAGAAATGCAAAGATATTCTGAGTTCCATGACAGACACAATCCTGCTTTCTCTAGGGGACAAGGATCTTGCCCCTAGAGTCTAGTTGAGCTTCTGAAGGTCTTACCAAGAGCTCAAGGTCGCTCTGGCAGGTTGCACAGTCACAATTGTTGTTAGCAAGGTGTGAGCAGATCTAGACTGTTGAGCCCAGGTAGCTATTATTCTTGCTGCAAGGGTCATAGTGTTTTTACACCTCTGAGCCAAGGAGGAATGATTTAGGATACAGGCTCACATCTATACCCCGATGAGTCATGCTTCCACCCACCTGGCAGTATTGAGCCTTCCCTGCTCAAGGAACAAGGAAATGTCAATAGGAGATATGAAGATCTGCCTGTTTCCTCCTCATTCCCAGAGGTTTGGCCACATTTCTTTTATCTAGATTTTCCTCTCTGATAACTCTCTGTCTTTTCCTTCCAAGTCCCTGACCCACAAGCCAACCATATACCACTAGCCAGAAACCTATGTTTATCCATATCTTGGGTCACTTTTCTCATAAAAAAGAGGCTATTCAATGCTTGACCTCTCACTCTCTGCCTCCTAGGAAACTAGCTTGGAACATACATTTGTGCAGAGCAGACAATGGTACAAACAGCACCAGTACATAATGCCAAACCATCCATAAATCAGAGGCATATGATTTCTTCTTCAGTTGTTGACTAGAAATATCCTCTTGCTACATAAGGTCATTGGTGTGAGTTGAGAGACAGATGTTGATGCATTCAGAGTTAGTGATTGGGAGAATCTGAACAATTGGTCTTACTATTTGTGTGTGCCACAAATAGAACCTGGAATAGAGTTCAAGGGGCTGGAGCACATGTTTGCAAGTTGGAGGCTGATATTCAACCCTTGGCACCACATAGGCCCCCAAGAACTGAGCTGAGAGTGATTCTATGATGATATTAATAAATGACTACGTTGGGGCTGGAGAGATAGCATGGAGGTAAAAGCGTTTGCCTTGCATGTAGAAGGACGGTGGTTTGAATCCCAGCATCCCATTGTCCTGGCCTGCCAAGTAAGAAATTGAGCTCTGGTGAGGACAGCACGGGTAACTTTAATCCATTCACATGGGAGCAACAGCCCCCCAGCTGAAAGGGCATTGAGAATGCACTGAGTAAAGGGCGCATTAGGCCTATAAGTTTTAACAGCGATGTGCAGATCTTGCAAGGTTTTATGGCTTAGCTGCTGATATTCTGTAATTCTCCAGTTCACTGGGCGCTCGCGATTATCTGCAGGCGCCACAGCAGTTTCTGCCTCACGGCACTCGGCCTCACCCTCATCAGCCTCTCCTCTGGTAATGCGACCCTGGGTCAGCGAAGTCGGGCCTCTAATGGATTCTCAAGAGAGGGGACTGGCCCTTGGGATCGGGTGGGCATAGGACAGAAAACTTTAGATTCAGGAGGGTGGGGGAAAGCCTGAAGGGCAGAAACTTGCGAATTAAGGGAAGCAACCTGTTCTTGAAGGCTCAAAATTTCCTTTAAGATCTTCAATTTAGCCAAGTAATTCCTTTTCTATAGCCTTAAGAGGGGGTGGATCAAGGAAGGTCGGGGCACAAAAATCCTGAATAGGGGGATATGGAGGAGGCTGTAATGGTGCAGTCGCTTGAAACAGCAGATCACGGTCATGATAATGGGCAGTCTCATTCTCCAAGGTTTGGGTATCCCTTGGATCAAGGGGCTCCTCAGGGGGAAAAGACAGAGTGGGGTAAAGACGTTTAGGCACGGGGAGATCATCTGTAATCGTAGGCGAAGGACTTGTATGACAGGAATGATCACATTTGGGAAGGGAGTGGAGGGAAGTCTCAGAGCTTGCCCTAGACTAGAGGCAGCTCGAGAGGCAGTATGAGACAAAGGGTGTGAGCAGAATTCAGCTACAGAAAGAAGTTGATGTTTGGGGGGTTACCAATGATGGTATTTGTAGCATCCTTCTGGCCTTCCTCCATTAGAATGATATTTCTCAGCCCACTTTTTGCCATATTGAAGGATGAATTTCTGGGCCAGTTATGATAAAGTATGGGCACTTGTTATGAACAAAGAGAAAAAATTTCCTTTCTCTAAACCCTAACACTTCCTTCCCTGAGAGATGCCTTCAGTTTCTTGACAAAGGCAGCCTCTTTAGACAAATGTTGACCCATTCTGATGGGACGGAAATGTAAATGTGCACAAATTAGTCCGTGCCATCTTACTGGGGTTTTGCGCAGATTTTCCTACCTGTCCATGCTGCCCTGATGGGGTTTGACTGGCGTCTTACGATCAGGCCCTCAAGGTTCGTCCGGTTCCGTCCGGCTGGGGGTCTGTACTCTATGTCCACGCACACTTATCCTGGCCTGCAGGACAGGTTATGCGTGGGTATAGAGGGGTCCCAGCCTGAAAAAAAGAATGGGAAGAAAGAAGAGGGCCAAGCAACGCGAGGCTTGTCAAGGCTCCGGTTTATTGATCGGTACAGGCTCTTTTTTTTTTTTTTGTTTTTGTTTTTGTTTTTGTTTTTGGGCCACACCCAGCAGCGCTCAGGGGTTACTCCTGGCTGTCTGCTCAGATCAGAAACAGCTCCTGGCAGGCACGGGGGACCATATGGGACACCGGGATTCGAACCAACCACCTTAGGCCCTGGATCGGCTGCTTGCAAGGCAAACGCCGCTGTGCTATCTCTCCAGGCCCACAGGTTCTTTTTAAGTACGATTTTACAGGGGGTAGAGAGAGAGCAGGATGAAACAGCCTGCAATACAGAAGTCATCTTATGGGTAATCTTTACATGCCATCTTTACATAAGGAGCACAGGAACACCTCAAGGTTAGTGAAATTTCAAGGATGTCACAAGCTTCCTGGAATGTATGACTGATAGGAAACTGGTATTTCTTTGGGCTCTGGGGCTAGCCAGTGCCTTAGGTTATGTACTCTGACCACACAAGACTGGTTTGCAGAATTCCATATTAGGGCTTGGTCTCTGGCATCCCATATGCTCCCCGAGCCTGCCAGGAGCGATTTCTGAACATAGAGCCAGGAGTAACTCCCAAGTGCTGCCGGGTGTGACCACCCCCCCCAAATGACTAAGTGACAGATAAGACACTTTCCTTGCATGCAGCCAATCCAGGTTCAAATTCTGGTATCTCATTTGGTCCTAAGTACTTCCAGTAGTAATTTCTGAGTACAGAGTCAGAACTAATTCCTGAACATCACTGACTGTCCCCCCACACTCACAAATTATGTGCTTCTAGATGTAAAAAAAAATTCTGATTATCATAACAATTGTAATTGTTAAAAAAATGTTATCTTAGTATCACATATAGAATATTTCTAAATGAAAGGAATTTATTTCAAACTAATAATGGAAATGAATTAAGTAATGCATGAAATAAAACTGACTATGCATTGATTGTGATTGCCATGTATAATAAACATGGTGATTTCCAATATTTGCCTGATAGTCTTTAATTTTGAAATTTTCTGTTGTGAAAAACTTTATAGAGGATGTAGCACTTGCCTTGCACGTATGAAGCCAGGGGTTTCATCCCTGGGAAGAGTGAAAGAAAATCTTTTTTTTTTTTTTTTTTTTGGTTTTTGGGCCACACCCGGTAACGCTCAGGGGTTACTCCTGGCTATGTGCTCAGAAGTTGTTCCTGACTTGGGGAACCATATGGGACGCCGGGGGATCGAACCGCGGTCCGTCCAAGGCTAGCGCAGGCAAGGCAGGCCCCTTACCTTTAGCGCCACCGCCCGGCCCCAGAAAATCTTTATATTGTAAATTTGCAATAACAATCATTAGTTACTTTAGTGGTGCTTACGACCCAAGTCTTGGCAAAATTTATCTCCACATGCTGGCTCACTTAGAAGGGCATCCAGGATGCTCCCACTCTCCTCGTTTTCCAGGAAGAAGGTGCTATGATATTCAGGTAAAATATCAAGAGATTGGAATCTCTGCAGACTCCCAGAGAGCAGAGTACAGGCAAGCTAGCATAGTCCTAGGGCAAGAGTCAAAGAGCATTTGCTTTCTCTAGAATTAAATAAAATTTATTCTGATCCTATATCCACTGACCTGGATAGAGATAAAAAAGCATTTGCTAGATCAATAACCACATACAGGAAGGAGCTAGAGGCAGTGTGGCTCCCACTTTAGTCAAGGAACAACAGCTGGCACAGCAGCTGCTAATTGGGGCAACCATCTGATCCAAGTTGATGATTATCATTCACCCCCATCAAAATTTTTGAGCTTCCATTAGAAATTTTCAAGATAAGGCAAGTGCCTTGGGTGCATATATTATAAGAATCACCATCTTGGGCATTTCTTAAGACTCTACTATTCTTCCCAACATTGACCATGACTCTGTGATTTTGCCTAGTAAGCTAGGGAGAGAAATAATGACAAGATTATTCACAAAGTTCTTTTCCATCTTTAGCTCTTCTTCTTGACGATCAAGAACTAACAAGAGAATCTATTCTAGTAACACAATATATTCCAGTGATACACTTTTTCACAGTGCCACATGCATTATATTATTAGAGAAGTTTTGGATGAGTAAGCAAGGAAATGAGGGCAAGGATCACCTGATTAGTTTGAAGCATCACCTTCAAGGATTAGTTTCAAGGATCACCTGGATCAGTTTGAAGCTAGCTACTGATAGAAAATCATGGCTCAGGATTTCAAGAGGTTCACAGGGAGTGTCCTAGATAGTCAAATCCATGTCAAATTTTATTAGGAAGATCAAATGGGAAGTTATTTATTATTATCATTGTTATTTGAAGGGTTGTGGCACCAGGAGCTTACTCCTGGCTCAGTACTCAGAGATCACGCCTGGTAGGACTGGGGGACCATGTACTACCAAGGACTGAGCCAGGGGTCTGCCTCATGCAAGGCAAGTTCTTAACCCCTGCACTATTTCTCTGGCATCTACACATTTAAGCACTAAAACTTGTGAGATATTCTACCATTACTGTCATCATCTTTGTTACTTCCTTCAGAAAATAGACCTTGTATTTAGGGAGTGAGCAGGGTTAAAATAAAAAAAAAAAACACAACAATAAACTTTGCTTATCATGCCACTACCTCCCACCATCTCTGGGATCTTCATTTTCAGGATTCATCTGCTTTCTTGGCCCCATAAGACATGCGAACATAATTAAAACTACAGTAGCAATTGCTAATTTACCTTTTCTACTAGAAAATACACTGATAATAACATATTATTTTTTTCCCAGCTATCTTTTCTCTCATTACTAATTAAGTTTTTACTCAGTAGCAATGCTGGATACTCTCATTCCTTAAATTTTCTTTTCAGAGGCCTGTTGTGATTTCATTATGGCACCTGGATTCTGAGCTATCCTTATTCTGAATCTTGCTGACTATATTATCAGGTTCACAAAGTTCTTTCATGAAGTGTAATATCCTAGTAACTTTCTACCAGTCCACAGGGAAAGATGAGAAAGTAAAAAAAAATCCAATTTAAAAGAAAGTAAAAAGGAACATAAGAATAAAACATAAAGCAGAGAGAAGCAATATAAATATGAGATGGTAGAAATAAATTTAAATGGATGCAAAACTGTTTAAATGAATTAATAAATTAGCCCATAAAAATCCTAGAGATGTCTAAACTGGGTTTAAAAGATCCAGATATATGTATTACATGTTTTAATCAAATACATGCATTTACAAAATATATATCTAAAACATGATTAGACAGATGAAAAATAAAAAGGACAAAACTTCTGCATCCAATCAAAATGAAATAACAGCCAATTTTATGCCCTCACCTGAATTAGAAAGACAATAAAACCAAAAAATGCTCAAAACATTGGTTTTCTAGACACTCACCAATGAACAATGAAGAACAGTGGTTACTCAAAGATGGAAAACCAATAAGGTAACCCCCAATTCAATATCTTGAGGCATGATGTAGGATGAGAGAAACCAAGAAAAAGTCAAGAAGTTGAGAAAAGTCAAGAAGTTGAGAAAAGTCAAGAATTTAAGGAGTCTTGGCTGTTTAGGGGTTACAATGCAGCATGCTGCAAAAGAAAGAGCTAAAAAGAGGACTTAAGACATTCAGAAAAATCTTTAGTGTTTAGCAGAGGACTTCACAGTGCATGAGAAAATTCTCTGAAATTGGGGGAATAGATGGGGAAAACAATAAAAGAAAAGATAAGGAAAAGATAAAAGGAAGTAAGAGGGAAGGGATAAGGAGGAAAGAAGGGAAGGAAAAGAATGAGAAAAGTAAGGAGGGAAAGAAAGCAGGAAAGGAGGGTACCTTGGTTCTCAGACAAATCTGGAAGCAAGCAGTACAGCATTTATATTTTCATCAGTAAGACTAGAAAACTAATGAGTGCTTGAAATGTTCTTGTTTCAGTATTAATAATTTGACCTAGACTAAATACTATTCTAATTACACTTAACAAAGCTTAAAGAAATGGCAGAAAGAATTAACTGCTGTCTAAGTAAACTACAGCTAAGAACAAAACTCAGAAATATTTACAGGAATACAAGACTTGAGCACTCAGCATGATATAATTTACAATGTTTGACATCTAATTAAAATTTACCAGGCAAGAAGAGAAGCAGGAAAATATGACCCAGAAAATGAAGCAAATTTTGTTCATTGAAACTGATAATGAATTAAGAAATTTTAAAATTAGTTGACAAGATTAATAAGACAGCTATTATAACTATACTACCTATATTTTAAAAAATAAGTTGAGGTCAGAAGAATATGAAAAAACAAATTGAACTTCTGAACATGAAATTTTGACAGATGTTAAACATGTTGGATGGGTGGATAGCAGTTTAGCATACAGAATAAAAGGTTAGTGAACTTAAAGATCATTAACAATAGAAACAATTCAAAATAAAGCACAAAAAAAGCTAATTGTTTAAACTAATACATGAACTGTGAGATAACTTGAAATGGCCTGATGTATGTACTAAAGGAGACAGTGGGTGGAAAAATATGAGGGGAAGTAAATGATCTATTGGTATCTACAATATAGATGAATTATATTAATTTTTATTTTTATAGAATACATTGTGTTAAAGAATTGTATGTGGAGGTTTTTTTTTTTTTCTAATTTTACTTTTGCACCACACCCAGAGGGCCCAGGCATTACTCCAAGCAGATCTCAAGAGTGCTCTGGTGGTGTTCGTGTAGTGCTAATGATTGAATTCAGGCCTCCTAAATGTAATTCATGTGCTCAGCCCATTGAGCTACCTCTCCAGTCAGAGCTGTGCATATTTTAGGTGTATTATTTTACAGCTTTTCAAAACATGCATTATAACACCACACTCACCAAAAGGTATTAGCAAACCCTCTACCATAGTCTATTTAACATCCTCTCTCCTTTAGACCCTCTTCTCTATCCCATTGGTAACCTCCATCTATGAACAGAACCCAAGTTGTTTACATTTGGCTTTGTTTATTCTCTTGCTTTGTTTCTTTATATTGTGTCTCACATATGGGTGAAATCATCTGGCACTTGATTTTTTTTTATTATATTTCACCTGACATGACACATTTGAGTACCATCTATGTTATGCCAAAGAGCAGGATCTGTTCTTATAGCCAAATAGTGTTCCATTGTGTAAAAATGCTACTAGTTCTTTATCTCTTTAAATGTATTGGTACAATACTTTGGTTCTTTCCATATCATGCTATTATAAATAGCACTGTAATAGGTATAGTTGTACATTTATATTTTTAAATTAATGTTTTTGTGTTTTTCAGATACTTCAGATAGACATCTAGGAATAAAATTTCTGGATCATATGAGGGCTCTACTTTTTAAATATTTTGAGAAATATTGTTTTCCATAGAAACTAAACTAATTTGCATTCCCACCAACAGTATAAACAGTCATGAATAAAATTTTAAATACCAGTAGCAAGTAAGAAAAGTCATATTAAAAAGTATAATGCACAATTCCGCTTATATATAAAATCTGTATTTTAAAAAATGCTATTTGTTGTGACTTAAAAGTAGCAGTGATTCCTGAGAACTGGTATGTAGGATGGTGGGAGTCAGCAGGAATGAGAAAGTAGCACAAGGAAACTATTAGGGGTAGGAAAATATTTATTATTTTTTGGGGAAACACACCTGGATTGCTCAGGATTTATTTCTGGCTCTACACTCAGGGATCACTCTTAGTGGGCTTGAGGAATATATGCGATACAAAAATCAAACCAGATTAACTGTGTGCAAGGCAAAAGCCTTACCCACTTACCCACTGCACTATATCTCTGGTCCTAAAATCTTTATTATTTTGATGCAGGTAAGTGAAACACATAGGCAAGCACGTCACTAAAGTGACTCCCATGGCAAGGACCACAACCCAGTGGTTGAGCACCAGAGCCAAGCATGAGTGCAAGAATCAGCATTCACAGCAACAATGGCATCAAAGTGAAGGAAGACAGGAATTTAAAAAAAAATCCCTTGGATGCATAGGCATATTTAAATTAATATGCATTTAATAACATCATCTCAAAATACATGAAGTGAACATGGACAAAAATAAACTAACAGCTAAGGTCTACAATCTTAACAAGAAATTTTAACCAATTCCTTCAAAAATTCCTAGAAAAAAGAAGACAGAAATTACTGAGCACGTGGAAGATTTTAATTAATAACATTTTCTTCCTAGAGCCCAACAGCACAGTTTCTAATTTCTTTAGCATGATGATGCTTTAAAAATAAATTCATCCACAGAGAAGCTGGAGCAATAACACAGTGAGTAGGATGTTTGCCTTGCACGTGGCTGACCCAGGTTTGATCCCCCAGCATCCCATATAGTCCCCTGAGCCTGCCAGGAGCCATTTCTGAGGCAGAGCCAGAAATAACCCCTCAGCAAGTCAGGTTTGGCCAACAACAACAACAAAACAAATAAAATTAAATAAAAAAAAGAAATCTATAGAAATTTATAAAACCTGAGCATATTCTGGAATAGAAATCTTCACTACTGGAGATTTCATTAATATCAAGAATACTCCATATTATATTCTCCAGAGTCATATTCCATCCAATGGGAAGGGATTTGGAGCACTTGCATATTGACATCTATCAGTCAGTAGTTGAAGACTGCTCCCTAAGTCCAGGAGTACAGATAAATTAATTTTCAGCACTACCTTTCTAGGAGATGTGTCTGAGAGCCAGAAAGAGGACTCTAAGTGCAAGCAGTACATGACTGGTTCAGTGCTCACTAAAGTGCTAAGGGCAGGACATCAATATGACTACATCCAATGAAAGGGACTAGAGTGAAGGAGTATGGTAATGAACAACCTGGAAAGTCCTTACAAAATATATCCCCATAGCTGGTCTCTTTTCTTTTTAATAAATGTACTTTTTCTTGCATTGCCTCAAAGGGGATGGATGATGTGCCAATGATTGCCCAAATACTTTTACCCTTACTTTTTGTGTATTCTGTATGTATGGTCTAGCCTTGCTATTTAGAATGGAAGGAGACATTTTGCATCAATAAGGGCTAAAATTTGGAGATAGAAAATGCCCCATTTTTTTTAAATAGCTTATGTAAAAATAATCCTCCTAATTTATCATCGTTCCATGATTTCTCTTCAACTAACTTGAGCAAATATCCACTCATTGATATCCAGAATACATTTAAATCATATGTAGGTTGGCTAACAGGGTGTTAATTATAGAACTAAAAGGAAAAAGTAGTTTAAATATCGTTGAAAAGTACTGAAGCATTAGTGATATTTGAAGCATATGGCACAAGTTCTTTTGTTATTTCTCCAAGGGTGAACTAAATTTGAGTGAGAAAGGAAGTCTTCTAAATGCTGGAGTGGATGATAGTCTGTATTCTGCAATACATCCATCTGTGCAGCAACTCTCTTGCCCTCGGAAGCCCAAGTCCTACGCATCCTCTTCCCACTTACCGAAGATTCAGAGAAAGTTTCCATCACCAGTCTAAAACCAAAAAGTTGGGGAGATCATTTCCACAATCTGTTCAAAAACAAATAAACCAGAATATTTCAGCCTCCGAGAACCAGTGGACTGAAACAATGCTGCCACCTCCATGAAGAGCTCACCCAACATTCAAACTCCAACTCTTAGCTCCTGGGTTTGGACAGTCAATTCTTTGCCACAAATACATCCCTCCATTCCTACTTTTGTGATAAGATTCCACTGGGCTTATCTGAAAAATAAAGTCTTCTGAATAATCTCCTTTTCTCCCATTCTATCTCACTCTCCTTTTCTAATGTGTGCTACTTACCAGGATTAGTCACTTAAAATAATCATTTTGTGCTCTTGTGTATCTATTCTAAAATTTCTTTCTTTTATCTTTATTTTTTTATGGTGCTAATGATTTATCCATGCCTTCAAACATGCAAGACTAGTGCTCTACCATTGCACCATATCCCAGCCCAATGAATCATTGTTTTATTCAATGTTCCAGGCTAGCTTTCCAAAATCTGGCCAAAGTTCTCTGTCCCTATTTCCCAACATGTATCCTGTGTCCTCCCTGGTCTGTTCTGTTACTAAGCCCATAAAGATCTTTCTTGCTTTAACATTGCACATGTTCTTTCTGTTCCTTACTCTTACCATTAACATCCAAACTCAGTCAACTGAGTTTATGCATGCAGAAGACTCCCATGCTCAATTTGATATATTTTTTGGGGGGGGTCACACCCGGCGGTGCTCAGGGATTACTCCTGGTTGTCTGCTCAGAAATAGCTCCTGGCAGGCACAGGGGACCATATGGGACACCGGGATTCGAACCAACCACCTTTGGTCCTGGATTGGCTGCTTGCAAGGCAAACGCCGCTGTGCTATCTCTCCGGGCCCTCAATTTGATATATTAATCTTTATATATTGTTTTTTTCTTCACTAAACTCACCTAACCTAATTTGGGGTCTTCCTACATCAGAGTAGAGTGAGGAATAAAGGGAAACTGATTTCAAATTTTAATCAACTGGGTCTTCTAAGCCCAGGGACTCCCACTTGTGTTATTCCTTCTAATTTGCTACATAGTGTTTAACATAATGCATAAGTTGTTCACTTATAGACTTTATTGTCTATGGCTCTCTACTGAAAATTCAGTCTATCTTGTTCGCCATACTAAAACTCAATGCTTTTATCTGGAACATCTGAATAGGTACTCTCAAAAAATGAGAGTTGAGGGGCCGGAGAGATAGCACAGTGTTGTTTGCCTTGCAAGCAGCCGATCCAGGACCTAAGGTGGTTGGTTCAAATCCCGGCATCCCTTATGGTTCCCCGTGCCTGCCAGGAGCTATTTCTGAGCAGATAGCCAGAAGTAACCCCTCAGCACCACCGGTTGTGGCCCAAAAACCAAAAAAAAAAAAATGATAGTTGAAAGAATGAATCTTTTCCATTGAAGGATTATCTGTTAGGTTATCTAAGATTGATTTCTCACTATCCTGGTGGCTAATCAAGCACCGCTGATGTATAACATGTTATATGTTCCTCAGACATACAATCATCTAATCTTTGATAAAGGAGCAAGAGGTCCTAAATGGAGCAAAGAAAACCTCTTCAACAAGTGGTGTTGGCACAACTGGCTAGCCACTTGCAAAAAAGCGAACTTAGACCCCCAGCTAACATCATGTACGAAGGTAAAATCCAAATGGATTAAAGACCTCAATATCAGACCTGAAACCATAAGGTATATAGAACAACACGTAGGTATAACACTCCATGACATTGAGACTACAGGCATATTCAAGGAGGAAACTGCACTCTCCAAGCAAGTGAAAGCAGAGATTAACAGATGGGAATATATTAAGCTGAGAAGCTTCTGCACCTCAAAGGAAATAGTGCCCAGGATACAAGAGCCACCCACTGATTGGGAGAAACTATTCACCCAATACCCATTAGATAAGGGGCTAATATCCAAAATATACAGGGCACTGACAGAACTCTACAAGGAAAAACATCTAATCCCATCAAAAAATGGGGAGAAGAAAGACACTTTGATAAAGAAGAAATACAAATGACCAAAAGGCACATGAAAAAATGCTCCAGATCACTAATCATCAAGGTGCAAATCAAAACAACTATGAGGTACCACCTCACACCACAGAGATTGGCACACACATTGGCAAAGAATGAGAACAAGCAGTGTTGGGTGGGGATGCGGGGAGACAGGATCCACTGGTGGTGGGAATGCCAACTAGTTCAACCTTTCTGGAGAGCGATATGGAGATTCCTCCAAAAACTGGAAATTGAGCCCCCATATGATCCAGCTATACCACTCCTAGAAATATACCCTAGGAACACAAAAATACAATACAAAAACCCCTTTCTTACACCTATATTTATTGCAGCACTATTTACCATAGCAAGACTCTGGAAACAACCAAGATGCCCTTCAATAAATGAATGGATAAAGAAACTGTGGTACATATACACAATGAAATATTATGCAACTGTCAGGAGAAATGAAGCCATGAAATTTTCCTATACATGGATGTACATGGAATCTATTATGCTGTGTGAAATAAGTCAGAGAGAAAGAGAAAGATGGAGAATGGTCTCACTCATCTATGGGTTTTAAGAAAAATGAAAGACATTTCTCAACAATTTTCAGAGACAAATAAGAGGATGGCTGGACGTTACAGTCGACCTCATGAAGCTCACCACAAAGAGTGATGAGTTTAGTTAGAGAAATAACTACATTGTGAACTATACTAACAATGAGAATAGGGGCCAGCGAGGTGGCGCTAGAGGTAAGGTTTTGGGACCAAGACAAAGGCCATTTGAGTGAGCAGCCAGCCTGCCCGGCACACAGCATAGACCATTTTCCTGAGATCTTTTACTAACTGAGGGGTTAAGAATGAAAGTCAAGGGGCTGGTGAGGTGGCACTAGAGGTAAGGTGTCTACCTTGCAAACGCTAGCCAAGGAAGAACCACAGTTCAATTCCACGGTGTCCCATATGGTCCCCCCAAGCCAGGGGCCATTTCTGAGTGCTTAGCCAGGAGTAACCCCTGAGCATCAAATGGGTGTGGCCCGAAAAAAAAACAAAACAAAACAAAAATCTAAAAAAAACAAAACAAAACAAAAAAAAAAACAATGAGAATATATGAGGAAAATAAAAAGCCTGTCTAGAGTACAGGTAGGGGAGGGGAGGGGAGGAGGGATATTTGGGTCATTGGTGATAGGAATGTTACACTGGCGATGGAGGGTGTCATCTTTTTTTTTTTTTTTTTTTTTTTTGTGGTTTTTGGGTCACACCCGGCAGTGCTCAGGGGTTATTCCTGGCTCCAGGCTCAGAAATTGCTCCTGGCAGGCACGGGAGGACCATATGGGACGCCGGGATTCGAACCGATGACCTCCTGCATGAGAGGCAAACGCCTTACCTCCATGCTATCTCTCCGGCCCCAGGGTGTCATCTTATATGACTGAAACCCAACCACAATCATGTTTGTAACCAAGGTGTTTAAATAAAAAATATTAATAAAAAATGTTATATATACTGCATATTACTGAAATGGTCTTTCCTTAGTTTATACTTACATTTTATGTTTTATAGCTCCCCTCCAGATACTTTTGATGATAAAATGAATGAGACCACTGACATTTAACTAACTTTTGTGTGATCTGAGATAGCAGGCAAAGTACATGATCCACCTGTGAGTTACAGATCCAGAACAATATTTTAATTTTATTTATTATTTGGATGACTTTGAATAAAGTACTTCACCTTCCTAAACTAGAATAAAGGTGCCTCGGAAACAGTAAATACTCAGTAAATATTGGCCACTTTTTATTTGAAAAAAATGCAAAATACTACATTGTGAGCTATATAATAAATTGTCATAAATACTCTAATAGATATTATTATACATAGATTATAAACCAAAGAGATTATATTTTTAAAGAAAATAATATAATAGGGGTCAGTGATGGGACTTAGAAGTAGAACACATGAGTTACAAATGTTAGATCCTGGACTCCATCCCTAGCACTGAAAAAGAATATAACAACCAGATGCTCACCATTCAAAATGCTCACACTTCATCATTTCCACCATATTTTTAAATAAAAGAAATGTCATTTTATAGATAAACATAGCTTATCTATAACATATCTTAGTGCTAAATGTCTTTATTTTTATGACTTCCCTCTAGAAATGTTTCTTGGGAATAAAAATCATATCCTCTGTTTTCCATTTTTATTTTATTCAAACCATTCTTAAATAAATGAGGTCTTGGGTTTTTTAGTGGTACTTTTTGAGTGAGAGCTGTAATGATAGTACAGTGGGTAAAGCACTTGGCTTTCATGCAGCCAACTCTGGTTTGATCCCTGAATGGCCCCCCAACCCCTACCAGGAGTGATCTCTGTAGAGCCAGGAGTAAGCCCTGAATACCATTAGGTGTGGCCCCCAAACCAAAGCCAAAATAAAACAAAAAAAAAAGTTTGTTTAGTTAGTTGTTGAATTAGCTGGGAATTGTTTGTTCACACAGTAGAAAAGTGATTTAAAGAGGGTAAGAGAATTCTTGACAGTTAAAGCCAGGGGGGAAAAAACTGCAGTGTTTCTAGATTATGTAAAAAAGATTCTTAATATATTTATTAACCAAATGACAAATGAAAATGAAAATTAACCAAATGAAAATTCATTCCTGTAAAAAGTCAGAGAAACAATAAAATTAAAAAAGAATCCAAATAGGTAGGTGCCAGCCACATTTCCGCCTAGAAAGCCTTATCAAGCAGCATGAAGCTAGCTAATAAAGAGTTCTAAAGGCCTCCAACAGGAAAGAGATGACTAAGAAAACTTTGGTCCATCCTGGTTCCTTTTGTGAAGCAAATCAAAGGTAGCAGGATTCAGGGTGCTGGGCATTGCCAAGCTGAATGAAGAGGCTGGAATCAGTTTCTGTGGATGATTTTTCCCTTTGCCTCTCTAAACTCTCGTTCTGCCCTCTAACAAATTGGCTCTTAAGAATTGAACTCTGGGGTTCATGTAAATTCTAAGTTTTTGATACTAAGTCCAGTAGTCTGGCAGCTTCACAGTTTAAAGTCATGTTACTTTGCAATATCCATGGACCTAGGTACCCCAACACTTGGTAGGTTAGAACAATACACATTGTCACATGGTTGTATATCTGCTTTACCTGGCTAGTAGCCCTACCTAGCCCTAGATTTCTCACGGCTACAGTTAGCACAAAGCTAGACAGATGGAGTGAAGTTGGCAAGGCTGGATATTTTCCTCACCAGCTGGTGATGGTGACTTAATTCTTTGCCTATGGACTTCCATACAGGGTATCTTGTTATCCTGAGAAAAGAGGGAGGAGGGGAGAAGGACTGAGGAGAGGGAAAATGAGAGGAGAAAGAAAGAAGGGAAGGGCTGGAGAGATTGTATGCAAGTAAGGAGCTTGCATTGCAAGTTCCATTCCGATCCCTGTTACCACTGCATATAGTCCTCTGCCAGCAGTAAAACCAAGACTAAGTGCAAAGCTAGGTTAAGTACTGAGTCATCACAGGTGTAATCCAAAAACAAAAGAGGAGAGAAGAAGGAAGGATGGAAGGAAGGGAGGAAGCAAAGAAGGAAGAAAGGGAGGGAGTAAGAAAGCAAAGGAGGAAGGAAAAAGAAGCAAAAAGGAAGGGAGGGAAGAAGGAAGGGAGGAATGACAGGATGGAGGAAAGAAAGAAGGGATGGAGGAAATAAGGTAAGGAGGAAGGAAGGAATAAAGGGAGAAAGGGAGGGAGGGAAGAAAGAAGAAAGAAAGGGAGGAAGAAAGGAAGAATTAGAGGAAGGGAGGGAGGAAGACAGTATTCTAAGGATGGTGTATATTACTAGGAATAGTAACCTGTTTTTCAACCTAATAGGCAAATGCTTTGCCTCATGTATTATCAACCTAGCCTGAAACTGTTGCTACTAAGCCTGGAGAAAATATGGTTCTTTGGATGGTGAGGCTCACCAGCTTCCTACTTGCTGGCTTGTGGCTTAAAAGGCTCGTTTTCTACATGTCATCATGTCTCTTGCCTGACTGACACCTTGGAGTGATTTTGACACTCAATCTCTGGTTAAAATCCCCCCAAATCCCTCAGCCCCTGGATCCTAGAATAGTTGGTCCAAGTGTGGTTATTCTGACATTTGCTGGGCCTCCTTCTGGGGATGCATTCAGTCTGCTGCTCTCTTTCCTAGTTGTGCTTCATAGACAGAGCCAGAGACCCTGGGGCACTGGATCTGCTCTGCCAGGGGCCACTTGAGACCTGTTCCAATGAGCAAGCACCATGAGCCTTCCCCAGACCACCTTGCTGAACAGTGCACAGTTTATTGTGTCACGCAGGCTAGTGTAGCTAATGTCGCTTTGGCTGGCACTGGGACTGGTGGATGCTGGCATGTCATCCTGCAGCACAGGCATCATGCCATCCTGACAGATGGATTCTGTATGCTGGCATGTTATGGAATCAACAGGTCCATCAAGTAAGAAAGGGCCAACAATGGATTGTGGCAGTTCCAAACTTAGACTCTCCCAGAAGCTTTATAAGTTTTATTAACTCTATGCTAAAGGTTCTGAAGTTTCTGTTATTGTTTTTGTTTTCTTTAAAAAGAAAAGGAGAGGTGGCGCTAGAGGTAAGGTGTCTGCCTTGCAAGGAAGGACCGCGGTTCGATCCCCGGCATCCCTTATGATCCCCCCAAGCCAGGGGCAATTTCTGAGCGCTTAGCCAGGAGTAACCCCTGAGCATCAAATGGGTGTGGCCCAAAAAACCAAAATAAATAAATAAAAATTAAAAATTAAAAAAAGACTCCAAAAAAGATGTACGTCCTTTGAAAAGTTTTGAAAAAAAAATTTGGTATCAAAGAAATTTTCACCCACCATTATTTTTTCCCCCTCTTAGTGGTGCCAAATGGCCAGATGGAAGATCATTCCCACCACCTCTGCCCTATCACTGCCACGATGAGTCAGAGCAAAATAGAGGAATAGTAACAAGATGCTTCAAATCTAATTGGACTTTCGATCCTCAACCTTTGCTTTGCCAATTTATTCATGCCAGTGTAGATAAATTGGGTATCAAGCTAAAAGGGTGTGGGGGAGCCTTTCATAAAGTCTCCTTTAAGAAACGCTTTTGGTAAAAATGATAAAAGGTGTCTCACGCATTATTACAATTTTCTACCCTAGAGCCAGCCTCATTTTACTAGAATGTAAGTCAATTTACTATTGTGACTGTTATCCTCTGCATTTTCCTTAGAAACCTTGGGAAATACACAGCTGGTGAAGAGAAATAATAGCAGGAATAGAAAAGGGATTATTTCTTTGTTGCAATGCAATGTTTTTCTTAGCTATGAGACTGGCAGGGAGGAAGGGCTTAATAAGACAAGCAGGACCCTTGACTGTCAGGAAAATGCTAATCGTTCCAGCAATTCCGCTATTTGGAGGTGGTCGCAGGCTTTCCTTGGGCAACCTTGGGCCTCGGAGAGAAAAGGAGACCGAGCTTTCAGATGGAAACTCCTAAAAGTGGAAAGACTGGGAAAGGAATCAGAGAGAACCTCTGTCAGGCTCATGTAATTTCACAGTCTATGAATTATTCTTTCTAGTGCTTTTTCATCTAGAGTCTCTCTATGCAGGAGGTGGGGAAGGTTTTATTGACTTTTACTGACTTCATCTCTGAGGACAGAGGACAGGATGGGGCCACTTCCTTCTTACTGAACTAAGAGTGGATCTTATACAGGAACCTAGAAGATCTTCAGGAGAGCATTGCCTTAAACAGAGCTGACCCTTATGTCCTTTAGAGTCTATGTCTCTATAGCTCAGTATCTAACCTCTTTAACAATTCATTTCTCATAATATGACCAAAAAAACTCCACTGCTTTTCTTTTTTCTAAAATCATGGATTCAGAGAGATAGTTCAGCAGATATTTGCCTTGTATGTGGCTG
Organism: Suncus etruscus; assembly: GCF_024139225.1. NCBI lineage: Eukaryota > Metazoa > Chordata > Mammalia > Eulipotyphla > Soricidae > Suncus > Suncus etruscus. The sequence goes on along the minus strand of NC_064848.1, from coordinate 142,263,921 downwards.
ACTTGGGTTCAGCCCTCAGCATCTTATATGGTTCCCTGAGCCCATCAGAAATGGAATACGGAGATTCTCAAAAAATATGAATAGAACTCCCATGTGACTCAGTAATACCATTTCTTGGCATTTACTCCTCCCAGACACAAAAACATTCATTCAAAAGGATATGTACATGCCTATGTTCATGACCACACTTAGTATACTAGCCAAGATATGGAAGTAACCTAATGGCCCAGTAACAGATGAATGGATTCAGAAGTTGTGGTATATATAATACAATGGAATAATTTTCAACTTTAAGAAAGATACTTTGCAGCTATAACAAAATCATGAAATTTATAGCAACATGGATGAAACTAGAGGTTATCATGCTGAGTGAAGTCAGTTAGAATGAAATGAACAGATAGAGAATGCTCCCTCGCGAGTGTGAAAAAGATATTAAACAATAAGAGCAACAAAGATCCAAAGGTAACATCATGGGAGAGCTGGTCAACAACTGAGTTGGAGCATTTAGACTGACTAGTGTTGAGGTCCATGGGAAAGAAAAATTGATACTCTGGTGGTGGATATGGCATTAGAATAGTGTTCATGAGAAATAATTGTTAATAGTATTGTAAGGCAAAGAATCTCGGGTTGTTTTTTCTTGTTCTTTGTTTTTGTTTTGTTTTGATTTTGGTTTTTGGGTCACACCTGGCAGCGCTCAGGGGTCATTCCTGGCTCCACACTCAGAAATTGCTCCTAGCAGGCATGGGAGACCATATGGGATGCCGGGATTTGAACCATCGTCCTTCTGCATGCAAGGCAAACACTCTACTTCCATGCTATCTCTCCGGCTCCGATACATACTCTTTTTTGGGGGGGTGGGGGTCACACCTGACAGTGCTCAGGTGTTACTCCCAGCTATGAGCTCAGAAATCGCTCCTGGCAGGCACGGGGACCACGTGGGATGCCAGGATTCGAACCACCGTCCTTCTGCATGAAAGGCAAATGGCTTACCTCCATGCTATCTCTCCAGCCCAGGGTTGCTTTCTCTCAATGCTTGTCTTGTGTGTGTTTAGCCCTGATTCTATGCCAAGAGAGACTCTTGAGTTCTACTAGATGCGGACTACTGAGCACAAGTCTAAGCCTCGAACACCACTGCTTGTGACCCCAAAAAATCAATACAGCAACAACAACAGAAAAGGCAAATAAATTGGTGGAAACAAGGGAGCTAGCAGGAGGATGGGATGAATAGAGTGGGAAAGGCAGACTGTCTGTACCCTTTGAAGAAAATTTAAGTTATCTTCATCAAATGTGTGGACAAAAGCACTTTAGCTCTCTCTTATATCCTATCATAAGCTGTACTAAGGTACCTGGCTAGTGCTACTGACATTTGAATTATTTTATTTTTGGACTCCCCACAGTGGTGTTCATGCTACCATGAAGTAAATGGGATTGAACCCAGGGTTCCAGCATGCAAGGTACATGCTCCAGCTTTTTTGCTCTCTCACCAGGAGTTTGAATTTAGTTTGATTAGTTGGTTGTGTGATTTGGTTGAAAAACTGAAGCAGATACAAAGAGCTGAGGTGACTCCAGAGAATGATCTGGAAGGAGAGTGCCCACACCTAGGTGCTCTATTATCTTTTGAGGCCTGCTTCAGTATGGTGCTGCAGTCACAGAAGAACTTCAGAAATGAAAGTATTGTTGTATTTCAGACTGCCTTTGAGGAGAAAGAAGGCCCTGGGACACTCCAGGAGTAGGAATATATAGGACTGCATTCTGCAAGTTTGTCATTGAAGTGTCATTGAAATGAACAATCAAGAGGTCAGCAGGCTTTCTGTACTGGATCATGTATGGAGACACACACATTTAAAGATCCAGCACAGTATCCCTTCATTTGCAGTAGTACAAACCACAAGTCAGAAAAGAAGAGAGAGAGAGAGAGAGAGAGAGAGAGAGAGAGAGAGAGAGAGAGAGAGAGAGAGAGAGAGAGAGAGAAGTAAAGTAAAATTTCTACCCCAGAGGCAGGCAGGGAGGGTTGGTGGGAGAGAAGAGGGCATCAGGAAGGGTGAGAGGGAAACTTGATATTGGTGGCAGGAAATGTACATTGGTAAAGGTTGTTATACATTGTATGACTATAACTCAATCATGAACAACTTTATCTGTGAAAAAAATCCTATATTATGAACAACCTTGTAACTGTGGTGTTTAAAATACATACATATTTTTATATTATATATAACATTTTATATATAATGCTTAAAATATATTTTAAAATATATGTATATATAAAATGAGCCAGAGAGATAGCACAGTGGTACGGCATTTGCCTTGTACACAGCCAACCTGAGACAGACTGGGTTCAATCTCAGGCATCCCAAATGGTCCCCCAAGCCTGCCAGGAGTGATTTCTGAGCACAGAGCCAGGAGCAACCCCTGAGCGCCACAGGGTGTGGCCCTAAAACTAATATATATATATATATATATATATATATATATATATATATATATATATATATATATATATATATATATATATATGAGATCCAGAACAGAGAACAGCCCATTAGAGACTGTTTTGACTCTGGTGAGCCTTTCCCAGTTTCTCCTAATGAGATTTTAGTTGTGTCTGGGGGAAATGGTGGAAGCCCCCCCCCCCCCCAACTGCCCTGTTTGATTTGTTTGGCTGCCTCTGCCCCCCTAGTCTATGGAACTAACACTTTCATCCCCAAGTCTCCAAAACACCAGATGGTATTAACCTGTATTTTCCAATCAAGTGAGGCAAACAGATTAGCAGCAGAAGCTTGAAATAAGAGCCTTTGCACCAATCTCTTACTGAGAAAATAACCTGTTGTCGTTGCTGGCAATTAATCAATTTGTTATTTCAGGTGGGACTCTGAGGTGCCTATGTTTCCCATAAGCAGGGAGCACTAACTACTTCTTCTGTGTAGACAATCTGCTCTCTCCCAGTCCTAAATCAGACCTGGAACCTGAAAGGTTGATGCCCAGAGAAGAAAATGGGTGCTCAGCATCAGGGTGGCCCTCCTGTTCTTCTGGGGAGCAGAAAAAACATGGGCTCCCCAACGGCCCTGAAACATCTGTGCCTACTGCAGCAAAACCCAATTCTCATTCCCCCCGCTTTTTGACTCATTGCAGGAATCTCATTATGAACTCATTTCATCTCTCCAGGGAGCAAGCTGATGGAAGACACTGTTAAAATTGTATTTCAGTGTCTTGAACCTATTTAAAGCAGACTGCTGGGAGGTTATTATCATCTATGTCGTTAAAAGGGGAAACAGCACTAACAATAATAATATTTCTATTGAGCACTCAAACCACAAATATTTATTGAGTATGATGTCTCAGTTGCAGCACAGTTGCAGGCACAACTAGAGTTTGCAAGCAGCCATGGCATCCACCTCATCTCAAGAAATCCACAGTAGAGTGAAGAGACAGGCTATGCTTCAGAATATTTTCTGGGGCATGTCTTCTTTGCAAGGTTGAGTCTGTGAGTTCGATCCTTGCTTCTGCGTGGTAAAGTGTGATCTTGAGGAATTCTGCTATCTGGGGTATCCAAAACCATAAAAAGAATATGAGAGGCTGAAATGATAATATAGCATTTGCATTGCACATGATTGGCCTCAGTTCTCAGCATAACATATACCCCATGAAACCTGCCTGAAGTGATCCCTGAATGTAGATCTAGGAGTAGGCCATGAGAAACACCAAATCCCAAAGCAACCAATAATATAATAATAATAATAATAATAATAATAATAATAATAATAATAATAATAATAATATTGTGTGAGGCCCAGAGCATTGCAATCAGGTATGGGTGAGCACCAGTGAACACTGCAACCCAGAGCATGACATCCAGTGAGTATGTATGTGAAACCACAGCAATTTCCTGTGAGTACAACCAAAATGTGCACAAGCCAGAACTGAGGGTAAGTGACTCCAGCACAAGCCATAGATGCTGAAATCCAGTGTATGATCCCGACAACCAAATGAGTGTGAATTCCAGTTGTGGCACCATCTCAAAAGCAATAAAGAGAGGCCAGAGCAGTGGCTTGGAGTGGTAGGGCATTTGCCTTGCCAGCGCTAGCCTAGGATGGAGCATAGTTCCATCCCCTGGCATCCCATATGGTCCCCCAAGCCAGGAGTAATTTCTGAGCATATAGCTAGCAGTAACCCCTGAATGTCACCGAGTGTGGCCCCCAAAACAAAAACAAACAAATACAAAAGCAATAAAGAGAAGAAAAAAAAGGAAACAGTCACTTATGTGGGGACTGTTGAATGGGAGGCCAGCACATTTTCCCCTAAGCACCTAGATTTTTCTTATGGCCCTACTGATAGAGTCATAGATTTATCCTGTTTTTACCTTGATCATGCCTGTAACAGGTACCACATTGGAGGTACAGAAGTAAGAATCTACATTTTTGTAGGAGCAGCATACAGGTCTGGTCTCTGTTAAAATCCAATCTCCTCCATTAGCTAATAGAACAGAGGTATTTTGACCTTTCAACGTTTCATGCATATATCCCTGCTCTGTGCTTGGGATATTGTGGTGAAATAGCAGAATTCCTTCTTTTTGTGGGACTGATATTCTAGTGGGGAGGAAACCAACAATTAAGACAGATAAACAAATAGCTCAATGTCCATTAGAAGGAGGTTGTCTAACCATCAGGAGAAAGGAAAATCAGGAAGATTGGATCAGCAACAAGAAGATAGAATAAAGGGAGATGAGAAGATTATTTCAGACCAAGTCTTGAAGAAAAAGAGGGAGTTAAGCATGTAAATTGCTGAGGGAAAAAGGGTTTTTGAAGTGGAGGCTCACCTTCCACTAGGGAACGTGGTGGTGCCTAACACAGGTAACTAAATAAGGGCTGGGCAATTAAAGGGACAGAGGTGAGTGTGGGAACCATACTTTCTTTGCTGTGATGATAGGGTTCATACACATGTTAGATGTTAGTTGTGATGCTAATACAGGTGCTTGTACTTTGATCTTTTTTTCTTTCTTTTTTTGGGCCACACCCGGCCTTGCTCAGGGGTTACTCCTGGCTGTCTGCTCAGAAATAGCTCCTGGCAGGCACGGGGGACCATATGGGACACCGGGATTCGAACCAACCACCTTTGGTCCTGGATCGGCTGCTTGCAAGGCAAATGCCGCTGTGCTATCTCTCCGGGCCCGTACTTTGATCTTGATGCTGGGTCTCTTCTCTATTTTAGTCTCTGTGTTTACAGGATGTGTGTGTGAAAGAGAGACAGAGACCATCTTTAGGTACAATCTTTAGGGTATAAGGGATATTTGGGGGACAAGGAGAGAGATAAGATAGGTTCAAACTCATGTCTCCTTATCTGAAGTGATATAGCTTGGAGACATGGGCTTTTCCACCAGTTCAAGGATTGAAGCACTTAGTTCTGCAGGAAGTAGGGGACTGCAGAAGACAGTAGAGATAGATAACTCTGTTTATGGAATAAAAGGCAGCCAGCCTCACAGCTTCCCAATCCAAAGAGCACCAAACTTACACTAGAGGTAGTGGAGTCTTGGAAGCCCAGGCATGCCATTTGTATGTTTGCGATTTCCTTCTGACAGCTATGTAGAGAGGTAGGCTGGAGCTTGAAACCCAGAGAGATCAAAAGAAAGCTCTTTCCTCCAGCTTTACTGAGATGCAATTGACGTACAAACACTGAGTAAATTTAAGGTGTACATGTTGATTGAATACACATATATATTGCAAAATTTTCCCTACCATAGCATTTACCAATATTTCCAGTGCTTCACAGATAATTCACTTTGGCAGCGGGGAGGTTAGTAATAGTGTTTTGGTTTACTCTCTTCATAGCACTCAAGTATATAATAGAATGTTCTCACCTATAATCATCATGCATACATTAGAGCTCCCCAAAGGCCTATTCATCATCTCACTGGAAGTTTCTATCCTTTCACCAAGAAGTTCCCCTTTTCCTCTACTTCTCAGCTCCTGGGAACCACTCAAATAGAAAACAGTCTCTTTTGTTACTCTAAGAGAGAAGCAATTGTTGTAATTAGCCCTTGAAGGGGCTGTAAGGTGATGGGATGGAGGGTGAGGTTTTTCTCCTCCAGCTGGGACCACCGTCTGCCACTCTGTTCAGCCAGTGGGTCTGAGGGTTCAGGATAGTGGCGGGTAGAAAACTCACAGGCAGTAAGGCTTCAGGAGATATGAGCTTTATTCAGTAGATAAGGCTGAAGATCCCCTAGCCTTCCTCAGACCTTTGCTTTTATAGACAAGAATCGGGTACCACCCTGGGGTGGGAGCAAAATACCAAGTAAGGAATAATCCAATATACTATTACCAGGTCACACCCTAGGGTGGGTACAATAATTGATTAGGATAGGATCAGTAAGATAATAATCTTATGGAAATGTTTTCATATATAACAGCAATGAGAACAGAAATTAAGACTGAATTGGAGGAGAAAGAAAACCAATTCAAAATCCTTTAAGGTAAATGCTGTGTTTTGTGAGCAAGGTGGTGGATAGATAGCAGGATGTACCCTTGAATAGCTGTCTGGCTAATAGCTCAGTTTCCGGGAATAAGCATACACAGGTTAAAACTCAGGTGGGGGGCCCGGAGAGATAGCACAGCAGCGTTTGCCTTGCAAGCAGCCGATCCAAGACCAAAGGTGGTTGGTGGTTGGTTCGAATCCCGGTGTCCCATATGGTCCCCCGTGCCTGCCAGGAGCTATTTCTGAGCAGACAGCCAGGAGTAACCCCTGAGCACCGCCGGGTGTGCCCAAAAACCAAAAACCAAAAACCAAAAAAAAAAAAAAAAAAAACCTCAGGTTGGGGAGTGAGGTGGGAGTGGGTGGGCAGGTAGGGAGAAATTTCTCTCATTCAGACATGTGTATGGAGCACAGCCCAAGGGACATGCTGTGATAGTCAGGGCCTGTGATTAGTTTTGACATTAGCACCAGGAATAAAATGACATGGGCCCTTTCCAGGCTAAGTTGACATCTTTTTGAATGTCATCCTTGCACAGGGGCCATGCTAATCTTCTCTGTATTGTTTCAATTTTAGTATATATGTTGCCGAGGTGAGTACCAAGTTGCCATATGTTTTAGACCCTGTCATGCTTTCTCCCTTGGTGATAAAAGGCCACATGTTTCTGAGGAGGCCTTGTCTATTTAGGTCCCTGGTGTGGACTGAATTATTTCAACACATACCACAAATGCATTGTGAAGTCCTTACCCATCTATCACTACCCCCATCTCCAGACGGTTTGGAAAGAAAAGGACTGGTTTCATGAAGAAAAAGAGCAAAGTTCCATAAGGCAGTTCTCCCATCATCAGGAGAAGCATGAAAATCCAGAAAGAAGGACGAACAGTAGAGCTGTCCAGATAGTGACCAGATAATGGACAGAGATAATGCTGAAACAGGATATTAGAAGATTTCAACTGGACTCTCCAGATAGAAATGGAACCAAAACTAGGGGCTTCAGCATTGAAGAATAGCCCAGAGACCCAAGAAATAGAACCAATCTTCAAGCCTTTCCTCGCCTGTGCCACAACAATTCTGTCCCTGATGCTGCATGGACACCCCTCCACCACCACTGATGTACCATCAGGTATAGCTTAATCCTTTTCCCAATGTCTCAAAGAAAAAGTAGCCTGAATGACTAGGTGTATGGGATGTTAGAACATTTGGACATAACTCCTGAGAGAGTCCTTGTAAACTGGACAGATGGGTTATACAAAAATCAAACTGTGTCATACTGCTTAGTTCCATTATAAATGATATTTGCAGAGTCATTCTACAGTCCTTCAGTGACCATTCTCTGTGACTCACAGACCAAAGTGTCCACGTTGTAGCATGCTATTGGAGGAAGGGATTGTATTGACAGAACATTTGTTTCACCCTGTTATTTCCAGAAGGAGATGCATTATATAATTGATGGAATGTTAGGCATGACTAGAATATTTTTCTACTTTGTAATCTATAAAATGATAGTATTTGCACAACAAAAGATTTTAGGAATTTCATAAAATTGTTTACCAGTGTGCATAGTTACAATAAAACAAAAAAATGACTATTGATTTAATGGAAAATTCAGACCTACTGGATGATATGTGAGTGGGATGAATAAAGGCAGAATTGGCATATATAAGGAGGTAAATTCTCTATTGCTGTGAGAAGTCAATAGATAATATATAAAATGCAAATAGAAGGTTATGCCTGTTATTCAAAACATTGCTATAAACACTAATTAGAAGAATCGAGAATGATTACCGCCCTGACTCTGGTGGAGAAGGTTGGGCTACAGTACTGTTGTTTACCAATTAAAGCCTTTTTCTTATCTTTTTAACTATGCCATATATTTCTTTGATTAAAATAGAATATACATTAATCCCCCACACATAAAAATACATCTACTCCAAGTTCAAAAACATTAATTTGAAAAGATGTATGCACACCTATGTTCATTGCAGCACTATCCTTGATAACTCAGATATGGAAACAACCCAGGTGCCCAACCACAGAAGGCCAGAGAGATAACAGGTGTTAAGGTGCTTGCATTTCATGTAGCTGAATTTGGCTTAATCCCTGGCACTGAGTATGGTCCCCCAAGTACAAACAGGAATGATCTCTGGGAACAGCCAGGTATGTCTGCCTTTACCTCCCCACCCTCAAGAAAATAACCAAAAAGAGATATGGTGCATATACACAGTGGAATGTTACACATCTATAGTGGGACCAGTAATATAACTCAAAAATCTGGAATACTTGACTTGCATGCTGGAGGTTTGGGTTTAATTCTAACATCACATGGTTCCCTGAACACTGATAAGAGTGACCCCTGAGCTCTGCGCTAGAAATAGCCTGGTTGCCACTGGCTGCTCCCCTCCTTACACACACAAAAATATCCTTCAATTTGCTATAATTTAGATGGAATTGGAAGGCATCCCGATAAGCAAAATAAACCAAAGGAAGGAGAACAGATACTGGATGTTATTACTCATTTGTGAAGTGTAAAGAAACTATTTTTTGTTTGTTTTTTTTGGGCCACACCTAGGGGTGCTCAGGAGTTACTCCTCCTGGCAGTCTTGGGGGACCATATAGGATGCTGGAGATCAAACCTGGTTTGGCATGCAAGGCAAATGCCCTACCTGCTATGCTATTACTCCAGCCCCCTAAAGAAACATTGTTAAGGAGTAAACAGTGGCCATAAAAACAGACACTGAGATTTAGGATATGAACTATGTTTGCTATGTCATGGTGGAGGCCGGTGAGAGGGGATGGTGATGGTGGTCAGATAGTGAGATGCTGGCTGTGGTGGTAGGTGAGCTGTTGTGACACTATACTCTTGAAACATCAATATTTGCTATATTGTGAATTATAGTGCTTACATCCTTGTGTGTACACAAAATCAAAAAAAACCAAAATCCATTGCCATGTATCTTAGATTGTTTTCCCTAAAAACAGACAGAGGTAGGTAATCAAGTATATAGGACTTCTTGAAAGGTACTATATATGTCTTATATTTCTAGAAAATTGAAGAGTAGCTTTTTTTAAGCCCATGCTCTTTTTTTGGACATGTATTTCTCTTTTCTTTCACATCTTTCTAGTCCCCTGGAAAGTCTCACTTCACCTCATCCATGCAGCACCCTGGACTATTGCTTCTCTGTAGAACTGCCCCAACAAAGGAGACAGGACTGACCCCTAGGAATCATGGAACCTTCTAGGCATTTCACCGTGAAATGTCCTTTGTCACCAAGATCAGAGGCACATGTCATAGCACCATAGGTATGGCAGCTGGGCCAGGTCCTGTTGTAAGTGCCAGAAAATCACTCCCAAACAAGAGTTTGTTGACTCACTTAGTCAAATTTGGCTCCAACCAGGAGCTCCCCCTCCATTTCTCCTCTCAGATGGACTCTGAGAAAGGGAAGCCCATTCTGATGGTTTTCTGTTTCTATCCCTCCTATCAAAGTTTTCCTGAAGCTTTGATAGAGACATATCAGTGGGGCAGGGAAGCATTGATTAAACCTCTGTTTCCCATGCCTCTGCCTCTACCAACCTCTCCAGGCAGAAGGCCGGGCCGGGGAGTCTCTCCCATCCCTTCTAAAGAGGAATTCCAATGCTGGGAGGAAGATGTGCTGGATGTCCCCAAACTCAGTAGTCACCTAATTATCCTCTTTTTCCTTCTGAATTATCCACTTGATTCATTCCAATTCATGAGTCCTAGAAACTGCTTTAAATGCAACAGTCTTTGTTTGGCAGTCTAGGAACTGATGTGAAGAAATATTTGTGATTCTCTTGTTCTCCTGTGAAGTCTGCTTTATGGGGAGAAGTCGAGGCTGAGCAGAGGGCTCTGGAAAGTTCAGAAGAGAAGTAAAAATGTTCTTGACCCAAGGGTATGGCAATAAATTCTGAAGCCAGAAGCTCTTGAATCATTACAGAATGACCTTTTCAGTATGGAAGTTGTCTCTTCCCACCTGGTTATTCACCTAAGTTGAGAAGAAACTGGGGCTGATTGGCTGGAATATGCTGGGGGGTCACTTTCAGCAGCGACAGCTTCACTAAACACACCTCATGCCTTGTTTCCTCCATTAGCCTTAAAACTATGCTGGACTGAAATAGAGGATGACATTTCAGAAAAAGAACACATAATTCACTTCCACCAAAGATCATCTCCTTCCCATTCACATGAATAGTTATCAACTCAGAATCCCTAAGCTGCTTTTAGCAAAGCAACATTGTACTTTGCATCAAATTTAGTTTCCAATTTGCTACCTCCCAACAGAACTTTATTTCATCTGGACTTGAACAGCTGGAAAAACTGAGTCTCTAGAGAGTCATTATGCCCTAGAGAAATGGATAGACGACAAGGAAATGGCAAAGACTAAAAAAGGGGGTATTTTCTGGTCTAGGACGGCAGAAGACCCACCAAGGAGATTTTAACAACTGAAACTGCCACCAGGTCTTGGATCACCTAGATCAGAATTACCAGAAAAGCTTATTAATAAGACAATTGTAATGCTTGGACTAGAGGGTTTCCAGGCTCAACACCCAGTACCACATGTTCCCCTGAGTTCTGCTAAGCATTGCTCCCAAAAGGCAGGCAGGTTCCTGGCTTCCCTACCCTCCCCACACACACTATTGTTAGTTACAGTCTTTGCATGTGGACATGTATTTACAGGTGAAAGAAATATCCAAATAGTCCAGTGTAAAGAACATGCCTAGCAAGCTGAAGACCTTGATTTCCTAGAACTATATGGCTGCCAGACACTACTTGATGTAGCCGTGGAGACCCCTAAATACTACACATTACAGAGAGTGACCCTCACTAGCTCTACTGGGTGTGGTCCCTATGGGGGAAAAAGGTAAATGGAAAAAAAGATCTGTGTAAAGGCTTTAAATGTGCTTGAAATATCCTTGAAATGTGCTCTAGCCTCATGTGTGAAGCTCAGAGATTTTTTTGGTTTTATTTTTTTACTTCATTTGAGCCACACCTGGTGACGCTCAGGGGTTACTCCCAGCTATGCACTCAGAAATCACTCCTGGCTTGAGGGGGCCATATGGGACGTCGGGGGATAGAACCGCGGTCTGTCCTAGGTTAGTGTGTGCAAGGCAAACGCCCTACCGCTTGCACCACTACTCCAGCCGACGGCTCAGAGTTTTAACTCTGGCACTATCTACACGATTCCTGTGCAAATTAATGTTTAGACATGCCATGCCAACAGAAAGCCACTAGAGAATTTTGCCTTTGGCTCCAGCAACACTCAGTTCTTCCTAGGCTCTTGCATTTATGACTGCTCAAGAGAGCTAAGCCTTTGTAAGGACAGATAAAGAAATTAGCAATTTAATGGTCATGTTATTTTCATAAAATGATCACTTTGTAGAGAGTAGGCAAGAAATGCTTAGCATGAGATTAGTATTTTTAAAGAGAATGTACTATTTGATCAGAAAACCCCTACCTCGAGTTTCAAAAGATAAAAGGAATGAGAGGATTGAGGGGATTTAAAACCAGATTTCTTTGAAAAGTGTGTTTAAAGTATCACTGGAGTCTTCAACTTTCTGCTCGCCAGCATCACAAGATTTGGCATAAAACCGTGTTAAAGTTGCTATAGAATAGCTCTGCCTCCAAGAAGTGCCAAATCAAAGAAACTTTCACAATGGAAATGCTACCTGTTCACCAGGCTCATCCCATTGAATTTTTGGGGTGAAGGGCTCCCAGCTGTTGAGGCCAGAGTCCAGAGTCAAAGGGAGGGGGAGCTTGAGTAAGCTGCCCACTTCTTTACCTCCAGCTCGAACTACTTACCACCAGTGGCTCTAAAGGAAAGTGTATTTTGCTTGCTTTTTGTGACATCTCAGCAAGCTCTTACACTCTGAACTCCCTTTGGCTTAACTCTTTGGAGATCTCTTTCCAGCTCACATGAAAAGAAAGCTTCTGGTCAACTTTTGATTTCCCATTCTGTTGCTCTCACCCCAAATCTGGGAACTTGGTTCCCTGCATACCATATAATGCTCACTCTTAGTGGTTACAACTTGAATTCTATCCAGAGAGAGCAAAGGACTTGCAAGATAAAAGTCCAGCCTCTTACGCTTCCTTAAATACTAGCTTACCAATAGTTCGCAGTTTATTTTACTAAAGAGAAAAAATTTCCACAGGAAAGGGAGCTGGAGAGATAGCATAGCAGGTCAGGTGCTTGTGTTTTGTGTTTGTATTTTTTTTTTTTTTGCTTTGTTTGGGGGAATACTTGGTGATGCTCAGGCCTTACTTCTTTTTTTTTTTTTGGTTTTTGGTTTTTGGGCCACACCCGGCGGTGCTCAGGGGTTACTCCTGGCTGTCTACTCAGAAATAGCTCCTGGCAGGCACAGGGGACCATACGGGACACCGGGATTCGAACCAACCACCTTTGGTCCTGGATCGGCTGCTTGCAAGGCAAACGCTGCTGTGCTATCTCTCCGGGCCCCAGGCCTTACTTCTGACTCTGCTTTTAGGGATCACTCTTGGCAGGGTGGGGGACCTATGGAGATTGAACCTGGATTGAGAATGTGCAAGGCAAATGCCTGCTAAAATGTCTTTTCACCTTGCACTTGGCTGACTCAAGTTTGTTTTTCAGCTCCGCATGTGGTCCCCTGAACACTACAAGGAAATACTGTTGGACACAGAGCCAGGAATAAGTTCTGAGCACTACTGTGTTGCACAGCCAGTGCCTCCCACCCCACATCAAAGAAGTAAAATAAAAATTAGACTTATATAGTTACTGAAATGAACCATAAATTTAGTAACCCCTTTCTCCTCCAAAATCACCATCTACCCCTAACCTGCCTTGGCCAGCTGTGCCCCAAGAACCTATCTGTGGGTATCAGAATAACCTGGTGAAAGGAGTACTTAATCCCATAAAAAATTAGCCCAGTTTTTTTTTTTTTTTGGAGACACACCTACCAGTGCTTAGAGGTTACTCCAGATAGGTGTAAAAGGGACGTACAATGCAATGTCAAGGGGATAAAACCTTAGTTTTCCATATTCACCAAGAAGCTGGGCTATCTAATAAAGCAATTAGTCCCCCCCCTTTTTTTTGAGCAACAAAAGAGGTTAGGTCTCTACCCCTTCTCATGATGGCATGCCTTAAATTTTTTGTTGAAAGAAAACTTCATTCTCATCTCCTTCTAAGGATATGTTATATGTGAAAATCCTATATTCTTTCTTGAGGTGAGGGAGAGAGCAGAGCCAATGTTGCTTAGGGCTTACTCCTTGTTCTGCACTCAGGAATCACTCCTGGTGGACTCGGGACCATATGGGATGCTGAGGATTAAACCTGGGATGGTCTATGCAAGGCAAGTACCCTATCCACTGTACTATCTCTCTGTTCTCCAGAAATCCTGCTTTCCTTGAGTTTGTAGGAGGCTGCCTGGCACTGCTAAAACAATAAACCCAGATTCCTGTGGCTTCAAGTGTCGCTGTCTGCCAGGAACAGAAGAAAGAGCACGAAGACCCAGAAACAGGTCAGCTCTTGGCAAGATCTGTCCTTTGACCTGTTCAAACATAGTCAAAAAGTCTTTTACTTATTTTATTAATTTGTTTTCAGGTTTTTAGTTTTATTTTTTTTCAGGCTCTTAGTTTTATATTAATTTCAAGTACTATCAAAATATGTCTGGCAAAAATCCCCCAAAGTCCCCATTTATCACCTCACATTTTATTATGCTCAAAATAACCAACCAACTTGCAAATCTGATTTTTAGATACTGGTTTCTGCTGACAGTTTATATAACAATTTTTAAAATTCATATTAGTGATTGTTGCTTTTTTATTTTTTATTTAAACAACTTTATTGCATACATAATTGTGTTTGAGTTTCAGTCATGTAAAGAACACCACCCATCACCAGTGCAACATTCCCATCACCAATGTCCCAAATCTCCCTCCTCCCCACCCAACCCCCGCCTGTACTCTAGACAGGCTTTCTATTTCCCTCGTACATTCTCATTATTAGGATAGTTCAAAACGTAGTTATTTCTCTAAATAAACTCACCCCTCTTTGTGGTGAGCTTCATGAGGTGAGCTGTAACTTCCAGCTCTTTTCTCTTTTGTGTCTGAAAGTTACTATTGCAAGAATGTCTTTCATTTTTCTTAAAACCCATAGATGAGTGAGACCATTCTGCGTCTTTCTCTCTCTCTCTGACTTATTTCACTCAGCATAATAGATTCCATGTACATCCATGTATAGGAAAATTTCATGACTTTATCTTTCCTGATGGCTGCATAATATTTCTTTTTTTTTTTTTTTTTTGGTTTTTGGGCCACACCCGGCGGTGCTCAGGGGTTACTCCTGGCTGTCTGCTCAGAAATAGCTCCTGGCAGGCACGGGGGACCATATGGGACACCGGGATTCGAACCAACGACCTTTGCTCCTGGATCGGCTGCTTGCAAGGCAAACGCCACTGTGCTATCTCTCCGGGCCCATGCATAATATTTCATTGTGTATATGTACCACAGTTTCTTTAGCCATTCATCTGTTGAAGGGCATCTTGGTTGTTTCCAGAGTCTGGCTATTGCAAATAGCACTGCAATGAATATAGGTGCAAAGAAGGGATTTTTGTATTGTATTTTTGTGTTCCTAGGGTATATCCCTAGGAGTGGAATGGCTGGATCAAATGGGAGCTCAATTTCCAGTTTTTGAGGAATTTCCATATTCTTTTCCATAAAGGCTGGACTAGATGGCATTCCCACCAGCAGTGATTGAGAGTTCCTTTCTCTCGACATCCCTATCAGCACTGATTGTTCTTGTTCTTTGTGATGTGTGCCAGTCTCTGGGGTATGAGATGGTACCTTATTGTTGTTTTGATTTGCATCTCCCTGATGATTAGTGATATGGAGCCTTTTTTCATGTGCCTTTTGGCTATTTGTATTTCTTCTTTGAGAAAGTGTCCATTTCTTCTCCCCATTTTGACCCAAAAGATGCTCTTTTCTTGTTAAGTTCTGTCATCACCTTGTATATATAGGTTTTTTTGGTTATGTCTGGCAGCATTCAGGGGTTACTCCTCACTTTATACTTAGAAATCGCTCCTGGTGCAAAAGCCAAGATCGCTATATACACATGACTGGTTGTTACAACCAGGACTCGACAGTACGCATCCCAGGACCAATAACAACAACAGCAACAAAAAGCCCTAGCCCAGCTTTTGGTCTACGATCTGTTCAACAAACAAGATCTCCAACTCCAGAGGTCTGACTGAGACAACTGCAACTGAATGAGTTTTCCGGAAACATAACGAAAGACTTTATCCCAGGCTCCATCCTAGGAGCAACATAATGACCAAGACCACAAATTACAGAAGATCGATTAAAATGACACTGAAGAAGCAGGACTCCTAGAACCACAAAGAAAGACTCCATCATAAGCTCCATTCCTTGAGCTGCACAGTCACCAAGATCTCTAGATACAGAGGTCTGATTTTTACCATCCAAGACAAAGCAGAAGTCTTCCATACACCACAAAAGCACCGAGGGGGGAGTAAATGATCATGCAAGGAATCTACAGTTAATCCCATGACAGTATACTTCAGGGGTAGAGAAACCCTGTAACTCCTAGGCCAAGGGAATTCCCTCTATAATATCCCCATTACTTAATGTGCCTATGCAGGGGGAAAAAGAAAAAAAAAACACACAAAATAATCATCTTTCCACACATTTATTTATTGATTGATCGATTATTTTGACGTCTTTATTTTGGTGTAGATATTGAAGTTGATATCTCCAATTTTATTTTATTTTATCTTTTTTTTATCTTATCTTTCTTTTTCTTTTTTGCACTCCAGCATGATTTGATTTCAGAACTGAGATTATTGTGTGGTGCTTGTCTTTATTGCTGTAGTGCTCACTGGCTATTTAATTTGATATTTCTTTCTGTATTGTTGTGGTGTTTCAATTACCCTTTTCATATCCTCTCTCAAACTGAGATTGAAAGCCTCTAGATTAGGTCTCAGCCCATTTTCAAAGTATTTGACTTTTTTTTCCTTATTTTGTATCCCATTCTATTGCGTTTCTTTCCTTCAAACAAACCACATAACTTGATTTATCTAGCTCCACCTCTTAAATAGAGGGGGAAACAAGGGAGGGTACCAGGACCAAACAGATATATGACCACTAATAGTAAGCTAGACAAAGAGGGGTCCACCTACTCTAGCAGCCGGGGGGCGGGGAGGATGGTGGGATATATGGGTTGCAGAAAGGGAACTGGGATGGGGGAGGACAAATTTGGTGATGGGTATTCCCCTGATTCAATGTTAATATGTACCTAAAATACTACTGTGAAAGTTATGTAAGCCATTATGATCACAATAAAAATTTAAAAAAAGAAAGAAAGAAAAAAAGAAAGAAATTGCTCCTGGCAGGCTTGGGGAGTCAAATGGGATTCCAACCACCATCCTTCTGCATGCAAGGTAAATGCCTTACCTCCATACTATCTCTTTGGTCCCACATCTTGTATATTTTTGATATTAGCCCTTTGCCTCATGGGTATTGGATGAATAGTTTTTCCCATTCTATGGGTGGCTTTTGTATCCTAGGCACTATTTCCTTTTATGTGCAGAAGCTTCTCAGCTTAATATAGTCCCATCTTTTTATCTCTGCTTCCATTTGTTTGGAGTGCTGTTTCCTCCTTGAAGATGCCTTTAGTCTCAATGTCATATAGTGTTTTACCTATGTGTTGTTCTATATACATTATGGTTCCAGTGCTGAGAACAAGGTCTTTAATCCATTTGGATTTGATCTTTGTATTAGATGGGGGTCTGAGTTCACATTTTTGCAAGTGGCTAACCAGTTGTGCCAACACCACTTGTTGAAGAGGCTTTTCTTGCTCCATTTTGGATTTCTTGCCCTTTTATCAAAAATTAAATGATTGTATGTCTAGGGAACTTTCTATGTATACTCAAGCTTATTACACTGATCTGAGGATCTGTCTTTATTCCAATACCATGCTGTTTTGATAACTATTGCTTTAACAAATTTTCTTGAGGAAAGCACTGATACTTTCCAAAGGAAGGGGTGTGTATTTCTGATGACACCAGTGAAACAGTATTCAAAACTTTATCTAACACAATACTCAAAGTGCAAATTTCAAAGAGTTCTTAAGAGCAGTTGTTGTATTATCAATGGGAAAATTAACACATGAACATTTACATCATTATTCAAAACTCAACTTATGCAAAAAACTCGGTGAAGCCTTTTTCACTTCCTCAGAATGCATGATAGAATTTCAACTATTCCTAGTAAAGAGAAATACAAATTAGAACAATATAGTCATTAACATTACTATATTAATTGGGAAAAGAGGGGGCTAGATAACCCACTTATTTTGGTTCATTTTCTTGGGGGAAAATGTAATTTTTATTTATGTCTCTAAGCAATATATATTATAATTTTTCACTGTGTTTTTTATGTTTTTTTAAAAACAGTCTAAATATTTTACTATCACCATGTGTTGCTTCCTCATTGTGTGACAGGGAAAGGATGCCAGTCTAAGTTGTCCTCAGCAATCTGATAGCCTTTTATAACCAGAGTTCAGTGTTAGCCTTCATAAGACTGGACAGGAAGACTTTCAGCTAACTCCCAAGAGCATTAACTCCTGGACTTCCCAGTCTCTAGCTAATCACTATTCCCTCAAGGATCACACTGTCCTCTTGTGCCAGTTTTTATTTTCCAGATGTTGGCTTATTGCCTTCTCATGACCAGTCACTGAGAAAATTTGTTTTTTGGGCCACACCCAGTGATGATCCTTAAAGGTTACTTCTGGCTCTGCATTTAGGAACCACTTCTGGAAGTGCTCAGGGGACCATATGAGATGGGTAGTGCTCAGAGAACCATATGAGATACCATGGGATATGGGAACCTGAGTTGGTTACATGCAAGGCAAGCACCCTAGCCATTGGACTATTGCTCCAGTTCCTGAAATCCTACTCATATGTTTACTATCTAAGTTCTCAAATTATTCTTCATATCAGAAGTGATGATAGAAGGGTGAGGTCAAGACAACCTTGGGCTAGATAGGAGGAGCCCCAGGGATTTGGTTTAAGTGTATCTCGGGTCATTTCTTCCTCCTCACCCTACCTTTCAGAACTTAGTTTCTTCATCGTTCATTAGAATCCAGTAAGCAACATTCTTGGGCATGGTGCTCCTGCGCAGGCTTTGAGCAGCAGTTGTGAGGAGAGTTTCTCCATGAGCAGAGTTTGCTGATATCAGCTAATGGTTGGATATCAGGAAATGGAGTGTTGAGGTGACAGGCTGCACTATGGAACAAGCTTACACAGGGCAGAACTGGGCCAGAATCCAGCAGAATTTCAGTTCCCTGGCACCAGGCAAATTGCCAGGCTAAACATGAGACCTGAAGGACAAAGTTCATTAGCAAGGTGAGTGGTTAAATCAGAAAGTTTGGAAGGCAAGAATATCAGTCTTTCCAATTCAGTCAGCCAGCATTGGGAGGAGTGGTAACACCAATATCTCCTGGTGGTGGAGGTATCCTTGAAGAATCAAGGCTGGAAATTGGCCTCATGTGAGACCAGAAACTGAATTAGAACTTGAGGAACCATCCCAGAATATGATGTGCCACACCTGGAAGAGAAATTCTTATAGTTACTGTGGCAATAAAATCACTCTCTACTTCTGTGGCTTAAAACAATACAATGTCCCTTTTATCACAAACTGTATGGACAGGACTCAGCAGTGATAGCTCATCATCTTCTACCCTTGGTAGAAGCCGGAATCAATGAAAGATTCCCACATTTGCCTGTGTGGCATGCAAGGTCAACCATAAGAAGCTCAGGCCTGAGCATGGTGGTTAGGTTACCTAAGATGACATCTTGAGAAAGAGAGAGTCCACATTGCTGTGGATGACATAGCTTCTGAAGTCAACTAACATCTCTTCTGCTGTGGTCCACTCATTGAATTTTACTGAGGTTCAAAGGTAAGGAGCAGAGACTCCACTTATTAGTAGAGAAGGACAAATTTCTGGATGCAAAAATAGGTCAGTTTAGGAAAACCAGAATTAGTACTGTGGCCATTTTTTAGAGCATTTTGCCTGCATTTTCCATATAATATCTGGGTTGTGGAAGTTGATATACTTTCCTGATCAGACAGACTCTGGTATTGGAACCAACTTTATCCTATAAGGAAATGGTAACAGTGGATGGTGGGGATTAGTGAACTGGGTATCATCACCCCTTTCTATCTCTGAAAATCTGGAGAAGACAGAGCAGAAACATGAAGTGGAAGAGCAGGAGGGGTCTCACCAGTGCTATTTAATGTTCTGAAAGAAGAGAAGGTGAGCATTTCCTATTGGGATTTTGTTTCTAATCAAATATCTTTCTAAAAACTCTATCATGAAGATGGTCCTAATATGAGATTGATATGGTTCATCCCGACCCAAGATTAACTACAAATTTCTAATGTGTTTAGGTAAGACACAGCCTTATAAAGAGGCAACATAATGGTCCATGACGGAAAGAAGTAGAGATACTGCCCAAGTGCAATGAGCCTTTTTCTATGTCCCCTTTCTCACCTTGTGTTTTTGTAGCTGTGCCTTCAAGACTTCCAGCTTACTGCCTGGGGGGTTACTGATAGTTTCTTGCAGGGATCATTAAAAGTGATTTGTGGGCTGGTGACACTTGTATTTCCCGTGTTCCTGGATTCTGTTTACAACCTGGAACTTGGGCAGAGGTGTCTGGAGGAAGGCTTTTCCTTTTTGAGGAAATCTATGCTGGAAAGGGAAAGAGAATTCAACAGTCCATTGGTGACACACTGGGCTTGCACAGGAGGAAATGAGTCCCTGGAACTCAGTGCGAAGATAGGCACAGAAGGCTGCAGCTATTGTTTTCTCTCCATCACACTGTCTGGTGAAGGGAGTCTTTGAGCCACAGGGCTCCAAGTGGCTTACATTCAGGGCCCTGGAGAATTAACTACTGCTGCTTGCAAGGGAATTCTGCCTCCAACATCTAGCATGCACCATAAGTGCTTTTGCATTTTTCCTTTCTTTCCTTTGTTGAAAAAAAGGTCTCCCACTGTTCCTCCTGGTCCTCTTTTTCCTTAGGAGTTTTCTATTTACAAATAAATAGCACCTTTGGACTTGGGGTAGCAGCTTAACACAGTTGTCTTAAAGCAAGGGGCTATAGGTGTGGGGCTCCTCTACATGAACTCAAAGCTCCTCAGGACTACTTTGCACCCAGAGAAGTTAGAGGCTAACTCATCCCAACCAGAAGCTGGGCCTATGTGTCAAGAGACCTCGCCCATGAGTTGTCTGTGAAGGAAAGGAAATATGAAAGAAGGTAAGTTAGGGCATCTGGGAGAGACCTGGAAGTTTCTCACTTTTTTAGTTCTCCTGTCTGTTTTATGATCATTAAAAACATGATTTATGGCAGAGAGATGGTTGTCAAGAAAAATAAGAAGGGTTATACAAGGTGATAAACTGGAAGAAAGTATTTACTCAACTTAGGTAAACAATTATTCAAAATAACAGGGAACAAATTTGAAAAATGAGCAATAGCACGATGATATAAGAGAATTTAATGTAGAATATTATAATAGTATGCAACAAAATTACAGTGACTGTCATAAAGTAACTATAATTATATATTTAAAAATAAATATTTTAGAGGCTGGAAAAATTGCATGGAGGTAGGGCATTTGCCTTGCATGCAGAAGGATGGTGGTTTGAATCCCGGCCTCCCATATGGTCCCCTGAGCCTGCCAGGAGTGATTTCTGAGCATAGAGCCAGGAGTAACCCTTGAGCGCTGCTGTGTGTGACCCAGAAACAAAAAAAAAAACCAAAAAAAAATTTTTTTAAAGCAGAAATAAGTTAGCATTCTGTTACAAACTACAGTGAGGGCTGGAGAGATAGCACAGTGGGCTGAATTCACACTTTGTGTGAGGAGGTCAGACTTTGATCCCCACTCCCAACCCCTTTTCATGCTTCCTTTAGCACTACTGTGAGAAACTTCTGAGCAAAGAGACCAAAGTAGCTCTGAAATAAATAAAAAGTAGTTCTGAACACCACTGGGTATCATCCAAAAATTAAAACCAAACAAAAAGGTATATTGGAGAAAGTAGAGCAGTTAGGGTATATACTTGTCTTACACCCAACCCAGGCTTGATTTTTGATACTACATGATTCACCAAGAATTTCCAGATGCAGTGAGGTAAGCAGGTATCCCCAACACTGCAATACCCAAGTAACATCACATTCTTAGGTCTTTGTGCTGATCCAACAGCCATATGGCCAAGAATCACCAGTGGACTCCCTGACCCACATGTCCTGAGCACCACTTGGGAGATTAAAAACAATAACAACAAAACACGAAGGTACAAGAATTTTATAAATGATATATATCAATACAAACATGGTTGAATAGGAATTCACATGTGAGAAAATCCAAAAAATTGGGTTGATGTGGGAAAGTGCTCAACATTAGCTAGCAATAAAGTGCAAAGTAAAACATTAGCTATTGATTTTTACTGAACAAGTTGATCCTGGTCTGAAAATTGATGCTATTGAATGTCAACAAGGACTTTGGGGAAAAAAATCTTCCCATGCCCTGTAGGTAGAATAATAAAGTGTTCCAGGTTTATTATTGTTACTATTGGTTTTTTTTTGTTTGTTTGTTTTTGGGGCATACCTGGAGGTGCTAAGTATTATTCCTGGCTCTGCACTCAGGAATTAATTCTGGCAGTCCTCAGGAAACCATATGGGATGCCAAGGATTGAACCGAGTACATCTGGATATAAGGCAAATGCCCTACCAGCTCTAGTCCCTAAAGAGTTCCAGTTTATAGAGGGTGGCAACTAAACTTGAGAACCTTGGAAAGTGCATATTTTTTTCTTCTTAAAAGTTTAATGGTGGTACACTAAATATCAGTGTCACTATCTTAGTCATGTGTAAGTAGCTATCTCAGCAGTATTAAGCATATTAATATATTTGTGCAGCCCTCATCACCCTCCTTACCTAGAAATCTTCTCATCGTATAGAGCCAAAAATTGTGTCCATCGAATATTGACATTCCTATCTATACTGTCCTCATTTCCTTGTCTCTTGTAACCACAGCTCTCTTCTCTTGTCTGTATGGGCTTAACTCCTCTAGTTACATCCTATAATTGGAACTATTTCATATTTGGCTTGTAATATACCTATTTTAGGACCTGGTAATATTTTTGCTAGGACTTTGTCCTTAAGAAAATCATCATAGACATGCATAAATTATCTACAAGAATCTTCATCAAAGAATCACTACATACTGTTCCCCTCTTCTCTTTTTGTTTTTTGAACCACACCCATTAGTACTCAGGGCTTACTCCAGACTCTGTGTGCAGGGGTTAATCCTGGTGATGTTCAGGAGACTATACATGGTGCCAGATTGAATCCAGGTCCATGTGAAAGCCAAGAACCCATCGTATTATTGTTCCCTCCACCACCCTCTTTTTTTCTTTTTTCTTTTTTCTTTTGAAGGGGCCATACTTGATGCTTACTTCTGATCTTGCATTCAGGGATTATTCCTGGCAGGGCTCAGGAAATCATATAGGGTACCCTACCTACTGTACTATTTCTCAAGCCCCCCAAAATTGTTTTAAAAATCAGTATAAATGGGCTGTTTGTCCAAAAATAAATAAATAAAATCAAAAAGAGTAGATGGTTTTTGGGTACCTTTCATCTGGAAAGTCCCACAATCCCTCATAACAATGGTATTGTCCAGGCTCTTGTTTCTGATGGAGATCTGGCATGTGCTCTCTGCTGAGGCATTTGTGCAAACAAGATTGCATTGAGTAGAGATACCCTCCTCTAGTGTCTCGTCTCAGCAGTAGTGAAGTGGAACTCTCAAGGGCAGCATACTCGGGTGGGGCCAGCTGTCTGGGATAGATACATACTGAGAGACTTTTCTACTTTATTAACAGTCACACATATTTTTCTGCCATCCCAGGGTTGGAGAAGTCCGCTCATAACCTTGATATATTTTGAGCATTTGTTATTTGGAGGTAAAGAGGCTAACAGCCTGCATTGTGGAAATTTCTCAAGATCTATGACAAGCGGATACTGCTAAAGGGTTAGGAATATGTCCCTGGGCTTGCACATAAAAATGGCTTGAAAATTCATCAAGGCCAGAGAAGCCATGCAGGAGAGGTGACAGATAGAATGTTTCGGCCTGCTTAAGGATTGGAGAAGAGAAATGAGCCTCTTCTAACTTGTGCTGCGTTTGTCAGAGATGATGCTTTCGAATCCCACACAAAGGAAGTCATAGAGTGTGGGACCCACACTGGTCTTTTTTCTTCTATGGCCCAATGCCAGTGAGCCACTCTATTCTCATGAACAAAGGATGAGATGAAAATAAATGAGGTATGTGTCTATTAGTAGGAGGACTTAAAACAAAAGTAGTAACCCAGTAGTGCATTTGGGAAATGCTAAGAATGGCTATTTAAAAAGCTGCTATATATTAAAGGCAGCTCTTTCCTAGAATAAACTTTATGCAAATGTACAAGGACATCTTCATTCAACATTTATTTCAGACTCAAACTGATGGTCTGCAGATCTTACAATGCAATGGGGGTGCATAACTGATGAGTAGTGAACAAAGGATTAGTGCAGAGGATACCGATAAGAAGTTCCTGAAACATGAGTGGTTTCAGGAAAAACCGGCTGTCACTGGTTTTCCCAGAATCTTGGGCACACATGGATCACTTCTATTTAAACAGTGATGAGATGCTACTGGGAGACCATGTGACCATGTGCCATGTCTTTGAGAGACACATGAGGTATTGTTACACTGTGCTATGACAGCCTTGTAATTCACCCTGATTATTTCATGCTATTTGGTGACCTAAAGTCATTCTTTAGGTGTGCTGCCCTTAATTTTTATATTTGAAATAGGTCACATAAGCAAGCACATACAGGTATATATATATATATATATATATATATATATATATATATATAATATACACATCAAGACCCACTGCTTTAGTGTGTCCTTATAACCATGTGGAATAATAAGCTGTGGGGAAGCTTTAAAGATGGTGTCCTCTTAAGTTAAGCGTTAGTACATAATTTTAGCATGTTCTTTATGTCGATTGTCTACAAGCCATGTGAAGCACTTGGATTTTAATTGGTTGGCTATAACTATGGCAACTATATGTCCTAGATTTCTTGGGTGATCCTGATTTCAAGGACTGGTTTAATTGTCTTTATAAGTATACAAATAATAGTCAGAGCTTGTGCTCCACAATTTTTAGCTCAGAAATATAATTGTTATATCTGTATCCTATTTCAGCATGGGTCAGAGCATCTGAGTGCTCTATTGTGTAGCTGAAATGCTACTCGGGAGAGCTGGAGAGAGAGCTTATATATTGAACAATATTTTTCTAGCTGGGGGCCAGGAACAGGTCTCTTCTCCCTGGTACCTCATCATGGTATGCCATGTCTTTCTGTTGTTACACTCCCTACCCCCACTTTCCCACATCTTCCTATACCCCAACTAGTATATTAAGGACAGCAATGTTGGATGTTGGTCTATTACAGATATCCTAGATTCTGCTTCTGCAGCATTATGTTTTAAGTTAGAATTCAAAAATAAAAATATATAGGGAAAACTTTCTTTATCCTTCAAAATTTTTGTGGAATTTTGGTTTTTAAAAATGCTTGAAAGTGTAGGTGGATAGCATTTGAAGGCCAGGATATTAAGGATGATTGAAATTTCACATCCAAAGCATTTAGATGCTTGTGCACTAATTCCAAGATTTTGACAAAGTGGGAAAGTAAGAAATTAGTTGGAATAGAAGAGTGGGAATGTGATGTGATATTGCTGGATATCTAACAAAGAATTGTGAAGACATAAAAGCTGTTTAGAACTAAAGCAAGTTGGAAGGCCAGCTCTTCCCAGGTATGGGGTTAGGGGACACCCCATGCCGGATGGCATTCTCCCTAGCTTGGGGGGTGCTGGGAGGCTTGGCAGGCCTCCAGCCGTTCCCCTTTTTCCCCCTGGACTTTAGGCCTGGCCTGAGTGGCCTGCTGTGGGTCCCAGGTGGACTCCATTAGTGGTCTCCAGGCTCCCCCCCAGTCTACACTAGGGAGGAGGAGTAAAGGGAGGGGCCGGGCAGATAGCTAGTTCCGGTGCCTTGATCCTGGAGGCCAGCTCTTCCCAGGTATGGGGTTAGGGGACACCCTATGCAAGAGGCATTCTCCCTAGCTTGGGGGGTGCTGGGAGGCTTGGCAGGCCTCCAGCCATTCCCCTATTTCCCCCTTCCCCACTCCAGGCCTTCCCTGGTTGCCAGCCCAGGTGGACTCTATCGTGGTCCTCAGGCTTTCACCCTTTCTCTCCCAACACTAAGGGGGAAACACATGGGGTGAATGGCGTGCCGATGCAGCACTGGTGTATGTCGGGTCATTACGTTGTGGCATTGACTGGTATTTTTTTTTCTTCTTCTCATTGGTCTCCATTTAAAAAACCGCACGGGGGCTAGTGCCCTCGTGCGTACCATATATCTTTAAAATAAAAATGAGAGGACTGACTCTCAGTTTGGGAAGAGACCAATTCGAGTGGGGGGTACCATATATTTTCAAAATAAAAATGAGAGGATGGACTCTCAGGCTTGGAAGAGGCCAGTACTCTTTTCCTACTTGTTTACTCTCAGCGGTCTCTTGGCCTCTTCCTTCTTTCATTGTGTAACTGTGGTTGCTACCATACTAGGTTTCTGATTAGTTCCCATGAACGGTGACAATTGAGTCCACTGTCTTAAGTTAGATTGTTTATTTCCCCACTTTTTATTTTTTCTCCTCTTTGTGAACTGTTCAATAAGGTATTTTGGTGAAAGAGTCCTTCTCTATCTTTCCTTCCCTTTGTTAAATAAGGAAGTTTGTAGAAGTGTCCCTCCATTTAATGTTTATATAAGAACCAAGTCAATTGGATTTTTGAACTTGTTCTAGCATCCCCATAGGCACCAATCTCACTGTGAATTGTTCAATAAGGAATTTTGGTGATAGAGTCCCTCAGTTTAATTCTTATGTTTGAACCAGGTCACGGAGATTGTTGAACGTGTTCTTGCGGCCCCCTTATGCACTGATAATGCCAGATGGCATTATTCCTTGTTTGCATGGGCACATTAAAATGGAAAATAAAAAAAGAAAAGAACTAAAGCAAGTTAACACTTGCTTTTGTATTGGCCACCCTCTAGTTGATTCCTGACATCACATTTGATTCCCTGAGCATGGCCAGGATTGATCTATAAGTGTAAAACCAAGAGAAAGATCTGAGCTCTACAGGGTATAAACAAGCCACCACCACCCCCAAATTCCTACCAAAACCCAAACTATGCCTTAGTTCAGTACTCTCCTCTCTACATCAAAGCAAACTGTAGAAAAACAAAAACTAAACAAGAGAAAGGGCCAGAGAAATAGTACATGGATAGGTGAGATGCTTGCCATACAAATGACTAACCTGAATTGATCCCTTGCACCACAAATGATCTCCTGAACACCACCAGAGGATCCCTGAGCACACAAACAGAAGTAAGCCATGAGCACTACTAGTTGTGGTTGAAAACAGAGTAAACTGTAGACATTGATGCTTTGTGTTGTCTTGGTATGTTTGACACCTATTGTGGTGTCCAGGATATGGAGCTAAGCAGGGATCATGCTAGGCCTCATGTGGGCCAAGCAGGCAGGCCTTTAACTTCTGAGCTACTTTTCTGGACTTAATGGCCAACATTTTTTTTAACATGCTAGTGCCTTGAGCAGAAAATAAAGAAAGATATAGTATGATGTATAATTGTAGAAATTTAGGTACAACTTGTGATTAGGAAGTTTCTCTGGGAGCCTATGTGTATGTGTGATCCAGAACCTAAAAAAATATGAACTTGCTGGAACTTGTGAAGATTAGGAGTCTTGGTAAGAATAGCCATCATGGGGGCGGAGAGATAGCACAGCGGTAAGGCGTTTGCTTTGCACACAGCCAACCCAGGAAGGACAATAGTTTGAATCCCAGCATCCTATATGGTCCCCTGAGCCTGCCAGGAGTAATTTCTGAACGCAGAGCCAGGAGTAACCCTCTGTGCGCCGCCGGTTGTGACCCAAAATCCAAAACCAAACAAACAA
Source organism: Suncus etruscus (assembly GCF_024139225.1). Taxonomy (NCBI): domain Eukaryota; kingdom Metazoa; phylum Chordata; class Mammalia; order Eulipotyphla; family Soricidae; genus Suncus; species Suncus etruscus. The sequence goes on along the minus strand of NC_064848.1, from coordinate 142,236,335 downwards.
AATTTTACCAAAAAAAAAAAAAATAGCCATCATGAAAACTGCAGTTAGAAGGTCTTTCAGATTCATGGGCAGACCACAATTGGTATGACTCACAAATCTAAAAAATCTTACCAGGGAAATAGTCCAGTGGCTAAGGTATTTACAGAGAAGACCCTATTTCAAACCCCAGCACAGTCTATGGTTCTGTGATCCTCACTAAGAAAGATCCCTGAGTACAGAGCAGGAGTAAGTCCTGAGTATGATCAAGTGTGACCCACAAGCCAACCAACCAATCACAAGAAGAATCTTGGGAATGTTAGTAAGCTTCTGGAATTGTGTGGCTTCACTATATGGCTCTGTTGTTTGATATTATTTTTTATTTCTTGAGCCACACCCTAGGGATGCTCAGGGCTTACTCCTAGATCTATGTTCAGAGATATGATGGAGCTTGGGTAACAATGAGGATCTCCTGTACTAAACCAGGATTGGCTGCATACAAGCCAAGCACTTTATTTACTATACTGTCACTCAATGCTTCTCAATTATATTCCGTTATGCCCCCCTAGGAAGAAGAAAAAAATCTTTCACTCCCCTGTGTGCGTGACTGTAAATAGTATCTTTATTAAAAAAAACTTTAACCTGCAAGACAAAAATATATAAAATAATTTGAGCTGATTTTTTAATCAGAGGTGATATCTGGATGAATGGCTACAATGAGCACGTTTTGCAATGCATAGCTTTTTGAAGCGGGTTTGAAGCAGGACACAGCAACTCTCAGCTCCAGAGACATACAGAGACATTAGCTTGTTATGACAGTGTTTGCTGAGGTCAAACGCGCCCTCCTTTATGGAGCCTTCCTGCCCACCCTGGGGGGGTCACCCCACTGTTTGAGAAGCACTGCTCTAACCCTTGATTTATTATTTTTGGACTTAATAAGTACTGAGATTTAGAAATTTAGTTTACATCCACCTGTTGATCTTGTATCCTTATATCTCATTGATTCCTTAAAAGATTATTCTAATAAGTGTTTAGTGGATTTCCTGGACTTTTCATATTTGTAAGATAATCTGTGAATAGAGATCATGGTACTTCTTTTCCAATTTGGATGACTGTTATCCTTTTTTACAGTTTCCATTTCTACCTAGTTTTAGTTTTATCTGATTCCTCTTTTTTGCTGATTCAGTAGCATATAGCTTCTCTTTTTGTTGTCTTTTGGTTTGTTTTGAAATTCCAAATTTAAATTTGAGAAAGCAATAGAAAGTGAGAAGGGAAAAATGATTCAAATAGTCCAAGTACTATTTGTATTTTTATTTTTTTTGTGTTATACTCAAGGGTAATTTTATGTGGGCTTCTCCTGCCTCATTACTGGTGGGGTGGGGTGTCCACGAGGTGCTGAGGATCAAACAAAGCTTCCAGAAAATGCCTGTGCTCCAGTCCTTTGAGCTATCTTCCTGGCTCTTAGTTATTATTTTTGTTTAGGCTAACCTTTACATGTTAGCTTGCAGGTGGTCCAGCTAATGCATACTGCCTTTAAGCTGCTTTGTAAGAGAGATGGGTGGCATAGGAAGGGAGAGAATGTGAGAGGGAAAGAATTAAGGAGGGAGAGAGAGAGAGAGAGAGTATGGAAGGAGAGAGAGAGGGAGAGAGAGGAGAAAGCAGTAATATCAGTTTCTTGATCAATAACAAAATTTTTTAGAAGAGACTGCAGACATAGCCTGACCTTGAAATTGATATGGATAGAGCAATATTGTTATAGTAGGCATTTTTTTCCAAGAGCAAGGTATGCTTTCCTTTTAATCCAGAAGGTTTCTTTATAAAATTGATTGTAATGGATTATGAGTTCTAGAGTATTTTTAGATTGCCATACAAAACTACTTACGTGGTTTTATATCATTAAACGTGCAGGCACTCTACTGTCTTTTCCAGCCAAGCTGTCACCATTCTTATTATGTTGGAAAAACTCACTAAATACTATAATGAAACAAATATATTCAAGATAACTAGTGTTTCCTTTATCTCTCCTAGAAACCCTTTTCTTTTTAGAATTTTTTTGGTGAGAATTTTTGGACCTTTGTTTCATCTAGAAACTTCAATTATGATATATATTGGGGATATAAATGAGGAGTATGTATTTATGAGGTAGGGCCTCAAACAAATATTTCAAACAAATATGAAAAATATATTTTCTGGAAATTTTAGCTCTTACTATAATCATTTCAACATATTACACAATTTAAGAACAAGTAGACAGAGTAAAATGTAGTTTTTAAACTGCAAAGTGATATAGTGTAATTTGGATACAAGTAAGTAGAAAAAGAAAAAAAGACAACTTGTAATCAGTTGAATGACATTGATTGCTCTAAATGTTCTTATTCATATGTTGAAACTCTGAAATGTGGATGCCTACAGAATAGGAGAATATCTTTCACTTGAAAGGATGTTCACTGTTATTAACCTAAATTCTAAGTTAATATGGTTAAATTTACACATCACAAAGTTTTTAGCAAAAAGAAACAAACATTTTAAAGAGCAGATATTGAGCTCAGAATGGAGTATATGCTATGCATGCATCCATCCCCAACATGCAATGAACACCTAAGCATCCATGAGCAACCTGCAGCATTGAGCCAGAAATAGCCCACATTTGACTTCCCCAATACATTCCAAATTCACTTTTAAAATGTGTATATGGAGAACTTAAATAATTGACTGGCCTTGTAGAGGCGAAAACTGTCTCTACACTTGTTTCCTGTGGTTTTAATTTAGCCATTCATTTTTACAACTCAAGAATTTGGTAATCACATAACTTTTGCTGGCCTAAGTGAAAATAGACATTGAAAGAAAAAGTGAAAGTTCTGAGCTGGTGCATATAATTTATATCTTTTACTTAGTCACTATATTGAAAATCATGTTTAAATATTTACTCTATGAATGTAAGTGAAATGGTTAATTTTTCTTTTTGGTTTTGGGAATCAAAACCCAGGGGGGTGCTTAGGGATTACTCTGGATCTGCATTCAGGAATTACTCTTGTCAAGAGTCAGGGGATAATATGGGTTGTCGGGAATTGAACTTGGGTCAGACAGACACATGCAAGGTAGATGCACTGTACTACTACTCCAGCCCTGAAATAGTTCTATATAATAATTATGATTATAATTTTGAGGGGTAGGAGTCCGTGTGTTCACACATGTGTTGTGTACCAGGGATAAAACCTAGGGGTCAAACTTACAAGGTATGCATTTTAGCCAGGTGCTTTTATCTTCTCAGTTTTTGTTTTTATGACTAACATTAAATGCTAAATTCAGCACCAGCGAATCTAGAAATGTTTCTACTAGGAGAATACGATTGATTAAGCTGTGGATTTCTTAAGAGGCTGTAGTTAAGTTACGTTTCTAAAATTCTGTCTTCAGCGCAAATTTTGGGAGCTCAATGAACTTGGCTTCCAAGTGTCTGCTAGGAAGACATGTGGCCCAACGGGACTACAACTCCCAGAATTCCAAGCGTTTCCCTCGACCTCGGATTTAAGCCGCGAACTTCCCAGTACCCATCGAGCGAGATCAGGACTACACTTCCCACTTTACCTAGCAGTTCCGGAACTCTACTACCTGTTGCCATAGTATCCGGGTTTGATCCAACCAATCCACGCGCCCGTGGCGGGGAGAGGCGGGCCTTTCGCAATCTTTGACCAATCGTATGTGTTTTGTTTGGGTGCGTCACCGGAGGGGGCGGGAGCTTTGGCCCGGCACCTTCTCCTTGCCTCTTGGGGTCGTGGCCTTGCTCCCACCGCGTGCGAATCCGGGCACGTCCACGCGTGTGTGGACGCGCGTGGGGGGTCGAGCCGTGCACCGGGGAGGGGTCCGCTCGCGGTTTCTGTGGGGGGCAAAAGCGGGAGCCATGGGCGGGACCTCCAGCACCCGCCGGGTCACCTTCGAGGCGGATGAGAATGAGAACATCACCGTGGTGAAGGGCATCCGGGTGAGTGACAGTGGGCGGGCGGAGGGCCGTGGCTTGCACTCGGACCCCGAACCTTTGACCTCTGCGGGACCAGCTCAGCTGGATTCCCCTTGTCCCGACCCCTTAAGCATTGCACAGCGCTGGCCCACCCGAAGCTGAGGTGTCTGCAGAGAAGCCAGAAGTTTGGAGACTCGGGACATGGAATCCAACTTAACTTGCTTGCTTGGTCGTGCTCGACCGACTGAGAGTTCGGGGCTGGGGCGGCTCAGGGGTGACAGGTTGCTTCAGGGGGGCCTTGACTATATTCCCTACTAGTTGCAGGACTTGATTGGAAACTCAGACCTCATGGCACCAATCGTGTAGAGGACTCAGTGTGACACTTTCTGGACCCTGCACGCTTTTGCACACATGTTTTGGGAGAATGAATGAATGAATGGGTTTGGTTGCAGAACTTTTGATTTACGGAGTTCTACGATAGCACCTTCCCCCAACCCCTGTGCTGCTGGCAGGGTAACTTTCAGCTTCTCTGCTTCACTTTCCCTTGACATCTCGCCTTTCCTTTCCCAGCTTCTTCCTCTGTGAGCTGGCACCCAAGTTTGGGACTCGGCCCAGGCCCAGTTTCAGGACTAAAGTGCTTGCCAGGCAGCTCTGGCCTTTTACGATTTTTCAGACTTCTGGATCCATTTACAGTCTATCTTGAGAACATTTAGCAAGAACTGTATTGCATGTTCGGCATACATCAACTGAAAACTTGGTTTTTCTCTAGGGTGTCAGTATACCAGCACTAACTTCACACACTCTCCGCTGTGTCTGCGTGTGGAAGCCTTTCAATTTTTGGAAGTATGATGCCTGTACCTAGCTAATAAAGCAGTTGGCCTTCATAAAGTTTTATGAAATCTTTTATCCATCTCTTGTTATTGAACATCCAGAATACTGCTAATGATAAGTATAAATTAGTTTTAGCATTTGTTACTAGAAAATAAAGTTTGTAAGTACTTACAGCGGTTTGAGAACTTTTACTCTGAAACTGTTAATTTGAGAAGAATGTATTAAAGCTTTCTTTGTAGAAATTCAGCGTGTGGAGCTCAGTTTTTGGTCTCTGACCAGCATTTCTTTCTTCGTATTGATTACGGTGGCACCACACTTTGTAATAAAATGTCTGATTGAGGTGGTAGATTTTCATCATTGCAGTTTCAATGAAACTCCTTGGAGTCAAATAAAAGTCTAAACTCTTAAGTTTTATGTCGAAAGCTCACTAGTTTTGTTTTTAGATGTTGATCATTTTACATCAGATGCTAGAAATGAAAAATAAGTGTCAACATATTGGCTAGAAAACATCTGTTCTCATGCTCACATGCAGTGATGACAAGCAAAATGGGAAGAGAATTTGATTGCAGATCATGTCAATATTAGGTAGAGTTAAAGCTAAATAGTTGATTAGTAGTACAAAGGACTAGGTAGTAGATTAAGATGGAGCTTGTCTAAACACTTCTTTAAGGAAACACCCCTCCCCCCCTTTTAGCTTTTCCGCCAAATCCACTGACTTTCAGGGGTTACTCCTGGCTATGTGCTCAGAAATCACTCCTGGCTTATGGGATGCCGGGATCGAACTTTTGTCTCTCCTAGGCTAGCACGCGCAAGGCAGATTCCTTACCGCTTGTGCCACTGCTCTGGTCCCAAGAAAAACCTTTTTTTAAATTATTTTTTGTATTTTTGATTTTGGGGCCACACCTGGTAGTGCTCAGGAGTCACTCCTGAAGGGACTCAGGGGATCAACTGCTGACTTCTGGGGATCAAACCTGGATTAGCCATGTGTAAAGCAGGTAGGTGCCATACCTGCTGTTTTATTGCTCTAGTTCACAAAAATCTAAGGTTTATGTCCCAGGTTTTACAAGGTTTTTGTTTTTGTGTCACACCTGGCAGCGCTCAGGGGTTACTCCTGGCTCTACACTTAGAAATCGCTCCTGGCACGTTCGGGGGACCATATGGAATGCCGGGATTCAAACCATCCTCCTTCCTGTAAGGCAAATGCTTTACCTTCATGCTATCTCTCCAGCCCCAGGTTTTATAAGGTTTATGTACAGAGCCCTGCCTCATCATGTGGCCCATAGAATACCCAGAACTCCCAGGTGGAACCTCTTGAGTTCACCCTGGTGAACCTGGGGTGGCCCTTGAATACCACTGGGTGCTACCCCAAAACAAACTATTTCCTTTTGCCACTTAATTTGCTTGATAGAAGATTCTTTATTCTCTTTTACATTTTATCTGTATTATAATTTGAGCACACACACAATTGGCTTACTTTTCTCTATAGCTTCTCCTTCACCTGGAATGCCCTTGTGGTTTGGCTTCTCCAAGTTGCTTTTAATCATATTACAAGGATGATATCCAATATTTGAGTCCAAGTTTTTCTTATCTACAAAATAAAGGGGTTTGAGCATATCTTTAAGAACTCTGACCTTTTCAATTTCTGAAATTCTGGAATCCAGTGATAAATTACTAAATATATGGGTTATTCATATTTCTTCAAGGTAATGGTCAAATATGCTTTACCTTTATTTTTGAGGGGGGAGTGGTCTAACTGCTTAATCCTGGCTCTGAACTCAGGGGTTATTCTGTGACTCAGGAGTTCAATTGGGATGCCAAGGATTGAACTTGGGTTGTTTGTGTGCAAGGTAACTACCCTACTTGCTGTATTATCTCTCTGGCCCCTAAAAGTGCTATTAACTTGAATGCCAATTTAGGCATTTATTATCCAGAGACCTTGGATAAGTCACTTCCGATCATCTTATCTATAAAGGGAAACCCTTTCCTTGGTAGTGACAGGAAGATGAAGTAAAAGGTTTAAAACACGTGGTGTACTGTAGACGTCTAATAGAAGGCAGCTGTTGCTTTGATAGAGTTCCCTCCACGCACAACAGTATTCTAAATTTCTTTGGAAGCATTATTTAATATATTTGAAAGAACTTGTGCTTTAGAACCAGGCCCATCTGTTTGCTGTCTGCTACTTCTCACTAGCAGTGTGGCCCAAGATAAATCCCTGTGACTGTTTCCTTGTTCAGTAGTTCTGTATAATGGAATCTATTCCTGATAACTTCTGTATCATGAAGCACTACCAGCGGGAAGTGGGCCTAATGGAGCCATCTAGCTCAGGGTCTACTATGCCAATGTTCAGGAGTGTATATGTTGATGTTATTAAATCTGTTCAAGGAATTGGTTCTGTACATTTACATGTACTTAAAATAGTTAAGAGCACGAATCATGCATTCTACAAAGGATTGAATGTGTGATTTTTTTTATATTTTGCGACTCTGCAGAGAAATTTTGTATTATTTTTAGTTTGAGACAGTCATCTTGCTACACTTACAAGGTCTAGAGAAGACTAAGCATGAATCTCAGTTTCCTGAATAAATCTTAGCTTCTAGCTAATTTAATTAAAATATTGTGCCAGTAAGTCCAAACATTATAGTTGAATTGCCCATAGATTGGTTCAACTTTTTAGTTTTTCCTTCTCTCACTCTATCCCTGGGAAGTAGAAATGCTTTATCTTTTTCTACTCATCTAGTCTACTATTTTTGAGAAAACGCTGGCGAAATGAACTGTTCAAATTTTCTGAGTTGTATAGCATTTTATTACTGATAAGAAATGAGAGTGTACTGACAGTTCAACAGACTTCAATCAATGATGGAAAAACAATTTTTGTGTTGCATTGGTAAGGATGCTACTTTCATCTTCATTTATCTTGGTATCCAAAGAGTAACATTAGCAACCACCAGGTTTTCAGAGTAGGATACATTCATTAACATTATGTTTTCCAAGTTTTTCTAATCAAGGTCCTAAGCAAGCAATTAAAAGATCTGTCTAATAAATTTTTAGTTGAAAGTTTCTTCTCACCTAGCAGGTGTTGTTTTCATGATATTTATATGGCCTCCTTTTATCTTTAGCAATTGATCACATCTCTGTGTCCCCTACCCCTTTCGTTCATAAAATAACCGTATTCTTCCTCTTTGGTTCTAACCTTGAATCAGAAACAGTTCCAGTGTTAGATGAAAGGGCACTCTTTCCTGTGGCCTCTTCTTCGAGGTCAAAGTAAATTTTCAGGGATAGAAAGATCAAGCATTTTCATTGCTTCTATTACATCTGCTTAATGGGTTTTTGGATGGGCACCTGCTGGGCCCGCATAGAAAGTCTGCTTACCACTCATTCTTTTCACAAGTTTATCTAAGTTCTAAGACATCAAAGTGTGGAATGAACTTTTCCAGAGCAAATGTCAACTTCAATAAATATCATTTTCAAAGTAATAACTTATCATGCTTTCCAGGCATATTCTCTGCAACTGCCCTTGAAGTTGCGAGGTGACATTCATAGCTGTATTCTGTATGGTAGTATGGGTCCCTGTTGTATGGAAGACAACAGATGCTTTGGGAAGTATCAGAAATTGAGAACCCCTCAATGAAGAGACGGATTTATTATCTGCCTTGGTGAAGAGTTGGAAGAGAGGATAAGAACAAGGCTGCAGATCCAGACTGTGGAGGAATGTTGTTTAGGAAATTTGTTGAACATGGAAATTGGTTGGTTCTTTCCTACTTCAGATTCTATAAATCCATAGGGTGGAATCTTATGCTTTGAAGAATTTCTATAGATAGTAGATGTTGAGTTTTGGTCTATGTCAAGTTTTGGAGTGTCTGCCTTTAAAATTGTAATAGAAAAGCAGACCAGGGGCCGAGAGATAGCACAGCTATAGGGTGTTTGCCTTGCATGAGGTCAATCTAGGAGGGTACGGTGGTTCGACTCCCACCTCCCATATGGTCCCCTGTGCCTGCTAGGAGCAATTTCTGAGCACAGAGCCAGAGTAATCCCTGAGCACCATTGGGTGTGACAAAAAAAAAAAAAAAAGCAAACTAGGACTTTAAAAGAAAATGACCTTCCTGGAAGAAAGAGGAAGGGGAAAGTGGGTGCTAGTCCTTCAGTGGAGTTGCTGAAAATACTAATAGTTATTTGGAGGTATAGGGCAGATTTGTCTCTGTCTTCTAAGATCCTAACTTTACCTTTTAGAAATAGGAGAGTTCAAGTAGTTTTCCCTCCTTTCCCTCTATTCCTGGGAGGAAAAATGTTTTATCTTTTTCTACCCACCTAGTGCACTATTTCTGAGAAAATGCTGGATTTGGGAGTAGTTTGTGTGCAAATGTTAGATAAGGTGGGCAGGAAGAGCTCAGTGGAACAGACGGTTGTAAGATGCCATACATTTCTGTAGCTCATTTTGGTGTGGCAGACCCCATTTCTGTAAATAAGTCTTCAGACACATCCAGAATGGTGTTGATGAAACTAGTGGACTGGAGTCTGCCATGTTGGGAGGCCTGCTTCTCCCGGGTCTTCTTAAATTAGGGCAGTGATTTGTTTTCATCAGGTTTTCGGAGAGTAGGACTCATTCAATAACATTATGTTTTCCAGGTTTTTCTAATCATGTCCTAAACAACTAGCAATTAACAATCAGTTCATAGACTTGTAAATGTCAGCACTAAATGCAGCCCAGAGTAGTGGATTCAGAAAACTGGACATGCAACCTGGGAATCCATACACTCCTCCTGACTCATGGCATAATTGTAGCATGAATGCATGTTATTTCACTGTTCTTTGGCTCAGATAATTTCTGTAAATCTTTTTTTTTTTTTTCTTTTGGGTGTTTGAGTCACACCTGGCAGCGCTCAGGGGTTACCCCTGGCTCTATGCTCAGAAATAGTTCCTGGCAGGTGTAGGGGACCATATGGGATGCTGGGATTCGAACCACAGTCCTTCTGCATGCAAGGCAAACACCCTACCTCCATGCTATCTCTCTGGTCCCTGTAAATTGTTTTGATAGTCCTCTCTCTTCCCTCAGAAGTTCCAGTTTATATACCTGCTGGAGACCAGGTATATAAGATAGAGATTTTTAAGTAGAATGAAAGCTTTTCCAAATAAAGTACCTTGTGTAAGGAGCACAGTTTCCTGAAGTTGTTGCTTCTTAATAGTGAGGGTGTTTATTGAGATCCTGGAGGAGCTTATTTTGGATTTTTGAACTCTCTGAGGTTCGTTTAAGTCCCCAAGAAGAGATTTGTTCCATCACCACGTTGTGTACATAACCTTGATAACAGCTCAGCTCTTGATCTTTGCTGCTTCACAAGTGAGTACCCAAGTGGAGAGAGGAGAGGTGAGTGGAAATTTGAATTAACTTTTACATTGGGTAGGGCTGCTCAGCAGCTATTCATGACATACAGATGATAACACAGCTACTGCTGTGTATCCAGGGAACTGACCCAACTGGGAATTGGTGAGTCCTCATTGGTGCAGCACAGCTGCAGCTGGGGCTGCCAGGGTTTCACCTCTAGACAGGCCTGTGGAGATCCACTTAGGAGGGATAGTGAGGGCACAAGGAGGAGGTTGATGTTCAGAAGGAAATCCTACAATATGCCTGTCAACTCAGGAATAAATTGTGCCTTTGGTTGACATGCTAAAATATTTGAGGATCTGAGATTGGAGACAGTGGAAAATGTTCCTTAGTTGTTTGAGTTTGATATGAGCCAGTTTTGAGGCATAGAGGTTCTGCAACAGTGAAAAATTAACAAGAAATAGAATAGGTTGAAAGACGCTTGTCTTTTACTTTCCTGGAGTTAAAAGTTACAGTTAAAAGTTAACAGTTACTTTCCTGGGGTTAAAAGAGTTCAGACTCGCTCCTACTAGGACTTTTGGCAGCACCTGTTGCTGTAGAACTCATCTTCATGCACTGAGCAGAGAAATGTTCAGTACAAACTCAGCTTGTGGTTCAGGGGAGCCAGAGTGAGTAATGGCTTAGGAGACATCCCAGTGGCCCTATTGGTAATACAAGTGTACTAGTAATAAATCAGCAAAATGTGTGTATAGCACATTGTGGTTTATGATGTATCTGTAATCTGCCCTATAATTCCAGGGTTGGTGTTCTTTCAGCTTTCTGATGAGGAAAGGGAGACCCATATGGAGGGGACTTCCCTCAAGTTGGTGGACAGAGTTCACCCTCTATTCTGGTGGCCTGTTTTTTTATTTCACTCTCCCAACTAATTTTAAGGCTACTGCAGGAAATAGTTGGACTTTTTATAGGATACTTTGGAAAGTAACAGTAAATAATGGCAAATATATATTTTGAAGTCATGTTTAGAAGGACTGACTATAATATAGGTGAAGGTGTATATCCAACAATCAATTCTTAGCAAATACTTCTTGTTAGGTAGAATACAGTTTTGCTGGTCTTTGACTTTAACCTGAAATATTGATATATTTATAAAATATATAGCATATATATTTATATAATGCTATTATATTTATATTTTATATTCATATTATATATATTTATATTTATATTATATATATAATGATATCAATACAATTTTAAATTCAAATTATCAGGGTTAGAAAGAGGACAGGTGTTAAGTTGCTCTGAATAGCCAAACTGGGTCAGAGCCCCTATATGGCTCCCTAAGCACTGCCGGGATTCGAGCTGCTGTCTGTCCTGTGTTGATTGCATGCAAGGCAGATGCCTTACCGCTGTGCTATCGCTTCGATTCCCTTTGTTTTGATTTTGGGTTAGTCAGGTGGTGCTCAAAGCTTACTCATGCATCTGCACTCAGACATCACCCCTAGAGAGGTTTAGGGAACATATGTGGTACTGGGAATCAGAACCAGAGTTAGCCACAGGCAAGGCAAACACATTACCTGTTGTGCTATCTCTCTAGCACCAACTTCGTGTACATTGTAAATTAATAAAAATAACTTGAAGATTCTAAAACTTATGGCTTTTTTTTATCCTTAAGTAGGAATGATATAGTTTTATTGTGTAGGACTCAGAAACTGCTCAGGATGGTTTAATTGTGGAGAGAGCTTGGGGACTCAAGGTTGGGTTCTGATGTTGGTTCTGATGTTTCCACTGATCATGCCTTACCAGGATTTCATTTTGCTCTGCTGAAAATTGGGAGGATTGGAATCACACTTAAAGGGTTTCTCCTGAGAGTCAGTGTTACAGCTGTGTTTCAGTAGCAGTGTTAGTGGCTGGCTGATAGAAAAGAAACAGCTGGCTTTTACCTTTAAATGGAACATTCCTTGGCATGCCAACACTCCAACATCTTTGATCTCTAGTTCTCGTTACAGTCTCATTTCTTTTCTAGTTTGAGGTTCAGGCACACACCACTAACCTGATGCAGCTGTCTCAGGATCTGAGCTAGTATTGTGTCTGGTAGATGAATTTTGAACCAATGTCTCACGGAGCTCACAGATTTGTGGCAAAGCAGAAAAAGATAAATGCTTGTTCTCTCATTGGATTGTTTAGAGATTGTTGAAGGGTACAGCACGGCACAAGGGTGGGCATTCTCTGATGAGCAGATCTGGGGTGGAACGTTTGGTCTTCCAAAAAGACATTACATAATTTGATACACTTGTTAAAGCCATCTCTAGGATATTTGAACTGGAACTTGAAAGGTGCTTCTGTCCCAAGAGACCTATGAGAAGACTGGGTATGTGTAAAGACAGATGCAAGGACAAGTGACCAAGAAGTGAGATCTGGGCAGAGCCTAGCACATGGACTTTTGAGGGAAAGCTATGGCATTTGCACTGGGAGAGGTAAGGCATAGCCTGCTGGTGATGAAGTCTTTTAGTACCAACTAAAAGAGACCTGAAGAAAAGCACTCCAAGACACATCCTAGTTAAAATGATGAATCTCACAGATAGAGATAGAATACTAAAAAGGGAAATTACGTTCAAAGGAGCATCCTTAAGATTTACAGCAGACATGTCACAAGAAACTCTCAAGACCAGAAAACAGTGGTGGGATATTGTGACAAGACTGAATGAAATGGATGCTTCACCTAGAATATTGCACTCAGCCTGACTCACGTTCAGGTTTGAAGGTAGGATGCATAGCTTCACGGATAAGCAACAGCTCAGAAACTTTACAGATGCAAAATCAGCCTTAAAAGAAAAGCTGAAAGGTCTACTTTAAGACAAGACAGACCAATAGACACACCAAACTTATACACAAAGATGCCATTAAATTTCATGACAATCATCTCCCTCAATGTCAATGGACTAAATGCACCAGTTAAGAGACACAGAGTGGCTAAATGGATCAAAAAAGATGAATCCAACCTTCTGCTGCCTACAAGAAGCTTGGCCAGAATCCTAGGACAGCTAAGGTGGCAGGATGTGAGAAAAGTCATAGTAGGGGCTTTCAGTAGAGGATGGTGGCCCAAGGGGTGATTCGAAGGGGGAGGGAATAAACCTAATTGCTCTGTAAATAGAATAGGGAGGGTATCTAGAACATGTCCTTGAGTAGTTCAGCTTCCTGAATGAGAAAGAAACAATCTTGGCTGGTACATTTGAGGACCTGCCTCCTCTATTTCTTGCTTCACTTCAAGGAATGGTTTCTGAGAGCATACTAAAGGCACTGAGGACATATATAAACAGTTATTTTTTGGTTATTGATATTTTTTGTTTTTGTTTTTGGGTCACACCTGGCAGTACTCAGGGGTTACTCCTGGCTTTATGCTCAGAAATTGCTCCTGGCAGGCTCGGGGGGATCATATAGGATGCTGGGATTTGAACCACCATACTTCTGCATGCAAGGCAAATGACCTATCTCCATGCTATCTCTTCGGCCCCTGGTTATTGATATTTTTTTTTATCAGTATTGTAATGTGTTATGAACCAGATGGTGATGCATGAAGGAGGAGCTGAAGGTTCACCCAGTTATGCTGACAACTTGAATATCCCTCACTTCACAATAGAACTTTATTTTTTTGGGCCACACCCAGTGGTGCTCAGGGGTTTACTTCTGGCTCTGCACTCAGAAATCACTCTTGACAGGTTGGGGGTGGGGGTGGTGTTACCATATGGGATGCTGGGGATCGAACACAGGTTGGCCACATGCAAAGCAAAATGCTATGATATCGCTCTGGCCCCACAATTGAACTTTAGTTTCACTCTGAAACCTAGACTCTGAATTTGACTGAAGGTGGCTGCCCTTGTGAAAGTGTGTGACCTTAAGACACAGACTTCATGCTTTGAGTCCTGGTTTCATTTTTCATAAACTCTTATCTTCCAGGGATGTTTTTAAATCAGAGAATACTTTACAGTCCTCAATTACAGGTGGGGATAGTCAAATATTTATCTAATAAATATTGTTAAAGATGAAATGAGTAAAGTGCTTGTCTTAGTGTTGTGTCTGGAACTCAGTGTTAGCCACTTTGAATCCTAAGTACATTTTCTCTCTGGATCACTGTAATGGACTTTATACTTTATTCTGTTTTACTTATTTTGGAGGGAGTTCAGGCCATACCCTGCTTTTGTTCAGGGCTTATTCCTGGGTCTGTTCTCAGGGCATACTCCTGGTAGTGCCAGGGTGTGTTGAGGGATGGACCATATGTGGTACTAGGGATTAGACCAAGGATTGCAAGGTAAACACCTTTACCCATGTACACTTTTTTACTTTTATTTACACTGTTTTACTTTTATTTCTACTTTTGGGGCCATACTCTGTGGTGCTCAAGGACTGCTTCTGATGATGCACTAGGAATCATATGGTGGTGAGACTTGAACCTGGGCTTCCCACATGCAGAGGTTGTGTGAGCTCGTTGAACTGTTTCTTCAGCCCAGAAATAGTTTTCTTTTTTTTTTCCAAAGACTTTCTTTGCAGTGTAATTTACATACTATAAAAATCCATACTACACTGTAGCTGTAGTATGAATTTACATATGCAGTTTATATACTATAAGTCTCCCTGGATTTGCATATGATAAAATTTACCAGTTTTGGTGAGGAATGTTAGCATAGTAAATAGGGCATTTGCCTTGCATTTGGCCGACCTGGGTCCAATCCTTGGCATCCATATAGTTGTCTGAATCTCCAGGAGTGATTTCTGAGTGCTGCTAAGTGTGACCCAAAAACCAAGAAAAAAATTTACCATTTTCTCTTGTATTACACTTTCTAATAAATTTACAGAGTTGTACAAACATCACCCTGATCCAGTTTTAGAATATTGCCCCAATCAGATATTTTTGTTAGAAATTTTATTTAGATACCATGATTTATAAAGTTGTTCATAATACTGTTGTTTCAGGTATTCATTATTCCAACACCAATCCCACTACCACTGTGACCTCCCTTCATCAATGTCCCCAATTTCTCCCCCAGCCCTAAGTCTAAGCCCATAGCAGGCACAAAGTAATTTACTTTGTATTTCTGGTTATTACAAGATGGCAAATAGAACTATCAAATAATTGAGTAAAAGAAAATTTGTGAAAATCATTGTATCTCATAATGGTGATAATTACATCTATTTTTCTGAGATCTTATTGAGCTTTTTGTTGTTAGTTGAGCTAGTTTTCACTAATTGAGTTTACGGGGCTTCTGTACTCCTTTCCCATCTAATTTTCTGTGTTCATACTTGGCTGTCAGTATTGAGGAATTTGGAGGTGTTGTGAACCCTAGCAACTGTAGAATGAGACAATTCAGCAACTTAATAGTCTTTGAGATTAGTCATGGTGCTGTGAAGCTGGACCATTTAATGCCAGAGAATGCCAGATGGGTAGGGTGCATGGCATTTTGTCAGGGCCGGGATTTGGCCTTCCTCTTCTCATCCTGAGAAGGCTCCAGATATCTCAGCCGGGAGACCAGTTTTATGGGACAAATCAGCGACTTGATATCTATTCGAGATTTCTCATGCCCACTGACAGTTAATCTTCATCCATCTTGGCCATAGGCAGTTACTACGTAGTCTACCTTTGTATTCACAAGGCTTCCTTTTCTGGGCATTTCATAGAAATAGAATGATAGAGCCTTTTGTGTCTGGCTTTCTTAGCTATTTTTCTTTTTAATTCTGTTTATGTTTGTAGCATATATTAGAACTTTATTTGAAAAATTTCTAAATTGTACTTTATTTTTTGTTTTTGGGCCACTCTCAGTGGTGCTTAGGGATCACTATGGGCTTTGCAAGGGGACTCAGGTGCCTTGGGATCATATGGATGTTGGAGACGAAACTGATTGTCAGCATGCAAAGCAAATACCTTTCATATTTGTACTATCAACCTGGAATTTTATTAAAAATTGCTGTATTGTACACGATTATTTGGGTCTATTATGTTTTGTTTATTCAGCAGTTGATGGGCATTTATTTCCATTGGGCTGTTACGAATGTTACTCTTGGAATGTGTAGCTTTTTCTGTGGACATGTGCTGAATAGTTTCTGAATTTGTTCTCTAGCCTTCTTCAAGGGTTTTCCTGCTTCTGTCCCCTACACTGTGGCTAGAGTGTCCTTAATAAAATGTGAACCTAGTCATATCATTGCCCTTCCTAAAATTCTCTCATAGTGTCCTGTTGGAATAACTGGTCTTCACTCTATTCAGGTGCTTGTCACTTATTGGATGGAAGTGCCTTTGGATTGAAGCATTTTTTGGGTTGGTCCCTTACCTTACCTATTCTCCCTCCCAAGGTGTGGTCTTTGGGTTCCCAATAAATCCCATGGATCTCAGGAAGAAAACTGTTTGCAGTTTTGGTTTTCCACTATTGAGCTATTAGCTTGCTGGTATTAGTACTAGGAGCAGAAGGCTTGCATGTGGAAGTTCCTGAACCTGTTTTATCTTCTTAATCATGTGTAGATTATTTTCTGTGCCTGGTGTTTGCTTCCATACCCATATCCCCTCAAACCCCTGGAGTTAGGCCATGAGGCTTCTGCTTTACCAAGTGGTAACCTTAGAAATCTGCTTTATGGGGGCCGGAGAGATTGCACGGAGGTAAGGCATTTACCTTTCATGCAGAAGGTCATCCGTTCGAATCCCGGCATCCCATATGGTCCCCTGTGCCTGCCAGGAAAAACCCCTGAGCACTGCCGGGTGTGACCCAAAAACCACACACACACACACACACACACACACACACACACACACACACACACACACACACAAAGAAATCTGCTTTATGGACCGGAGAGATAGCACAGCAGTAGGGCTTTTGCTTTGCACACAGCCAACGCAGGACGGACCATGGTTCAATTCCTGGCATCCCATATGGTCCTCTGTACCTGCCAGGGGCAATTTCTGAGCTTAAAGTCAGGAGTAGCCCCTGAGCACATCAGGTGTGACCCAAAAACCAAAAACAAACAAACAAACAAACAAAATAAATCTGCTTTCTGACTCAGCATCCAGACCTGATGCTGTCCCCTGATGTTTCCAACTTATTGTCAGCCAGTGGCAAACTGCATTTCTCATCTAGATCTTAAAGTGCTTTACTTTTCTGAGCGTACTTATCCTGTTACTTGTCCTCACTCTGACCCATCCTTCCCAGCCACAACTCCATGCCACACACCCTGTTCCACTCCCAAGCCTGACTGAATGTCCTGCTCAATGTGCTTTCATGCATGTCTCATGTTCATTACAGACCGAGACATTCTTCATATGATAGTCATGTACTTGCTGACTGTTTCTTCTTTTCCACTCTAAGCAATGAAGAGACTGTGAATACTAGTTCTTTTCTAGTTTCTGACACATACTTGGGGGCATAGTAAAATCTATCGAAAGGATGATTGTGGTTGACAATCATCAACCATGGTAAGTTAGGACTGAAGGGAGGGAGGGAGCTAAAGCCTTTTGTGGGCACCATTTGTAGTAGTAGGAGAGAGTTCTCCTAACTTGTGTTTTCTTAGAGACAGCAGTTTAGTGCATAGTATAAAATAAAAAGGAGACTTATTACAATGTGCTATTAGAAGTACATTAGGATGAATCAAATAGTTCTGCTAGGTGCAGCTTGAAATCTGAAAATGGATTTTCCTTGCTTTTAGTTTTTGTCACCATTAGATATAGCCTAATGTTTAGGTCATTTATTATACATATTGATATGGATGACTAAATTACTTGGAAACTGCTAGACTGTTTTTTTTCTTATGCTCCTTTTAATTGATTTTATTTTGATGTTGCTTTTTCAGCTTTCGGAAAATGTGATTGATCGAATGAAGGAAACTTCCCCTGGTTCGAAGCCTCCACGCTATTCGGGTTCCTTTGGTGCCTCAGGTATTTCATGATTTTTATTCCAGAGCTTTTTTTTTTATATGTAGAAAATGGATAAGCAGGTAAGAGTTTACTCCCAAGACTCCTCTACACTGTGCCTTATATTTGGCTGTTTCTGTCTTTTATAGCACAGATTAGAAATCAGTACCAAATTTTCCTTTAAAAACCTGCTTTATACTTGGAAATCTAGTGAATCAGCTTATAGACCTTGAAAACTATTTTATTCAGTTCCTGAATCCTCTTTGACTTTGGAAGATAACTCT
The DNA here is from genome assembly GCF_024139225.1 of Suncus etruscus. Lineage (NCBI taxonomy): Eukaryota > Metazoa > Chordata > Mammalia > Eulipotyphla > Soricidae > Suncus > Suncus etruscus. Next base: position 142,218,081 of record NC_064848.1, on the reverse strand, counting down.
GTGGTTTTCTTTTGTTTGTTTTTGCTTGTGTGTGTGTGTGTGTGTGTGTGTGAAATGGATTACATATAGGGGCATAGAGACTTAGTAGTAAATATTTATCCCTGCCTAGAAAAACAAACACCTCACTGAATTTAGGAAATACCAACTTCTGTTTCCAAATTGTGAATTATCTCCCATTTTATTTTATGGTAGATTTTGCTTGAGCTTACAGTTTATCCCTTCCTGGTCGGTTTTAATTATGGATGAAAAGATGGTGTTACATGACATTTATGGAGCATTATTAAAACTCATTTTACCATAACTCCTGATGGACCCTAGATCAGAAGCTTCTCTCCAGGGCCAGAGCAATAGCACAGCAAGTAGGACACTTGCTTTATCAACCCAGGATTGATTCCCTGTTGTCCTATATGGTCCTCTGAACCTGCCAGGAATGATTTCTGAATGCAGAGTCAGGAGTAAATTCTCACTACTAGTGAGTGTGGGCCCACCCTAGTCCCATACACAAAAAAAAGTGGTTTTCTCCCTTTTCCTCTTCCCATCTGCATCTTTATTCAACTTACATATATTTATTTTCTGAATACCTGCTCAGTGTCTGGCATCACAGATGCTCTGTAAATATTTACAAAGAAAATACATAGACAGCTGTCCAGTTTGATGGCAGGATGTGCTATTTATTGGTGAAATGACTGAGAAAATCTTTGGGATGATTCATTGTGGACTAAGCTAGAGTTTTTAGTATTTATTAGAAAGGGGTCTTGGGTGGTGGGTCTGGCTATACAGACTGTTATTTTATTGAGAAAGGAAATGCTGCCAAAAAGGGCCACTTTGTGTGAGTTGGTAATGAGTGAGTTACTGGGTTCTTAGTGAGTGCTGATTAGTCACTTACCATCAGTTGAGCTGGGTATGTTTATAGCATGTTTATAGTATGTTTATAGCTAATAGGAGTGGATTTAGTTCTTGTCCTTTTGAAACATCTTGTTTAAAAGAGCTTTAAGAAAGTTTAGGGGCTGGGTAGGTGGCGCTGGAGGTAAGGTGTCTGCCTTGCAAGCGCTAGCCAAGGAAGGACCTCGGTTCGATCCCCCGGCGTCCCATATGGTCCACCCAAGCCAGGGGCGATTTCTGAGCACATAGCCAGGAGTAACCCCTGAGCGTCAAATGGGTGTGGCCCAAAAACCAAAAAAAAAAAAAAAAAGAAAGTTTAGGGGTTGGAGAGATAGTGCAGGAGTTATGGTATGGTTCCCATCCCCTGCCCTCCACCCCACTCAAAAAAGAGAAAGGTTCAGAGATAATTAACTTTCTGTAGAAGTGATCAGTCCTTTTTATTTTTTTCTTGGTTGGAGATGCTTTCATTGCTTCTGAACCATGCTTTGTATTACCTCACATGACTTGCATCTTTAGGTCTGTCATTGCAGTAGCCCAATGCAGCCAGGGCTGCAGGGCTGAAAGATGCAGAGACCCAAGGCAGACAGGGCTCAGTGCTACAAAGCTCTCAGAGTCTGTGGGTCCAGATGCGGGTTGGGGCCTCATGCCCACCTAGGGATGCCAACATGTAGTGACTGCCTGCCCAGGACTGAGAAAGATAGAAGAGTAGAAACTATGTATATTTTTTATTTATCCCGGTGTCTGATTCTTGCTGCTGTTGTCTGGGGGCTTCAGAGAGAGGGAAAGAGAATTAGATGAAATTCACTGGCCAGAGATGACTGGGAGAGGCCTGAGCTTGAAGAAGAAAGAAAAGAGAATAGATACAGAGCAGGCAGCATTTCTCAGATGTTTTATCTTTGGTCCTCCTGCAGGCCAGCAGACCTGCTCTGGTAAATATCCTGCCCCCCCCCCCCCCTCCGGAAGTTTTTTTTAATATCCGGCATGACAAGAGGCTATGGGAGTGTGTCCAGAGGCATGGCCAGGTTTAATAGCCATTACAGTGAGAGTATCCAAGGGGCATGTCTTAAGTCCAACTGCCAAGTGGGGATACCCAAGGGGCATGTCCAAGTCCTACTGCCTTAGGTCATCTTTCCTGATTTTCATGTAATCACCTTCATTTGCGTGATTTTCAAATCATGTTTGTGACTCCCCACATTATAATTATATTTTCATCTGTGACCTATTTCGTCATTCAATTTACAAGAAATCTCAACTCAAGAAATGTCTAGTGGGGCCCGGAGAGATAGCACAGCAGCGTTTGCCTTGCAAGCAGCTGATCCAGGACCAAAGGTGGTTGGTTCAAATCCCGGTGTCCCATATGGTCCCCTGTGCCTGCGAGGAGCTATTTCTGAGCAGACAGCCAGGAGTACCCCTGAGCACAACCAGGTGTGGCCCAAAAACAAAAACAAAAACAAATAAACAAAAAAGAAATGTCTAGTGGACATATCCCAAATGGACCTTTTTGCTTTTTCCCTAATCTCCTCCTTCTGCATCTGTTCCAGGTAATGGAATAATCCCCAAACCTAGACTTCATTCTTGTTTTCTCTTGTTTTTATCCCAGAGTCATGTCACTAGCTAGAATCTTCAACCCCATATCTAAATCACATTGACTTCAAACTTTTATGCTCTTCTCCACTGCTGTGGCCCCACATCAGGGAATCAGCTTCTCTTGCCTCTGCAGAGGCCTCAGAATTGGCTCTGTCCTGCCATTTTCTTTTTTTTTTTTTTTTTTTTTTTTTGTTTTTTTGGGTCACACCCGGCAGTGCTCAGGGATTATTTCTGGCTCCAGGCTCAGAAATTGCTCCTGGCAGGCACAGGGGACCATATGGGGTGCCGGGATTCGAACCGATGACCTCCTGCATGAAAGGCAAACGCCTTACCTCCATGCTATCTCTCCGGCCCTGTCCTGCCATTTTCTTACTCTCCCACTCACTTGGCTGTACTCATGGATTCAATCACTGTGGAAAACAACATTCTTGTTCTGTCACAGTGGGAGTTTCTTAGATACTGTGGGTCTCATATTGGCCCCAGACATGCCAGGACTGGCGTCTCTCACTATTGAACTTCTCAGCTCTTGTCTTTCACTACTCATCCTCTCCTCCACAGTGACTGGTCTCTCTGCTGAAAGATAAATTTACTCCTTGTTTGTTCCCAATTCCCAATTCCTAGAATAGATCTAGGCTCTTAGCACTGATTTTCAATGAATTAATTTAGGTATGACCCCTTATCCACCTTAAAAGTACCTATTTTGTATAATTCCATATAGAATATAATTCAAGGAATTGAATTCAAATGATATTTGTTGATTGCTTTACTATAGATAACTTAGGTATTTTTTTCCCACTTTCTAAAAATTTAAACACCATGGTTACAAGGTTTTTCATAATACAATTATTTTTACAGATAAAGTTCATGATTGAGTTACAGTCAATGTATAATGACTTCACCAGTGCTCATATCCTGCCACCAGTGTCAAGTTTCCCTTACACCCACCCTCATGGCCTCTTTCCTCCCATCGACCTTCTTTTTCTTTCTTCTCACTCACTCACTCACTCACTCACTCACTCACTCACTCACTCACTCACTTTCCTCCCTTCTCTTTTTTCTTTTGTGACATTGTGGTTGGTATTGCTGCAAATGAAAGGGTGCCATGAATATCCTTTCCATATTAGACATTCTCCATTCTAATTGGACTCTCTGCTTTTTGTGGCAAGCTACCTACCATAGAATGGCCCTCCTGATTTTCATATCTATTGTCTCTATATCATCCCTACACTGTATATTCTATATTTGCCCTTCTGACTCATTTCATTCATCATAATATTCTTCATGCCCATTCATGTATAAGCAAAATTCATGACTTTGTTTTTTCTAATGACTGCAAAGTATTCCATTGTTTAGGTATATCATAGTTTCTTTAGCCACTCATCTGTTGTTTGGCACCTGGATTGCTTCCAGATTCTGGCTATTGTAAATAGTGCTGTGATGAACATAGTAGTGCATAGGTTTTTATGTATTTTATTTTTTGTGTTCTTAAGGTATATCTCTAGAAGTGGTATTGCTGGATCATAAGGAAGCTCATTTATTAGTTTTTAAAGGAATCTCGATATTGTTTTTCAGAAAGGCTGGACTAGACAGATTCCCATCAGCAGTGAATGAGAGTCCCTCTCTCTCTATTACCACGGCAGCATTGGTTGTGCTTGATTTTGTAATGTGTGCCAGTCTCTCGTGTGAAATGATACCACATTGTTGTTTTATTTGCATCTTCCTGATGATTAGTGATGTGGAGCATTTATTCATGTGTTTTTTGGGCAATCTGTATTTCTTCTTTGAGGAAATATCTGTTCATTACTTCTCCCCATTTTTTGATTTGGTTAGATTTTTTTCTTGTTTGGTTTTGTCAGTACCTTAGATATCTTAGATATTTATCAGATGGGCATTGGGTGAATAGTACTCTCCTATTCCATAGGTAGCCTTTGTATCCTAGTTATGTTTCCTTTGAAGTACAAAAGCTTCTCAGTTTAATGTAGTCCCATTTGTTTATTTCTGCTTCCACTTACTTTGACAGTGGTGTTTCCTCCTTGAAGATGCCTTTAGTCTCAGTGTCATGGAGTGTTTTGTCTTTGTTTTCCTTTATGTACCTTTTGGTTTCAGGTCTGATATCATGATCTTCAATCCATTTTGATTTGACCTTTGTGCATGGTATTAAAGAGAGGTCTAAGTTCACCTTTATGCATGTCATTGACCAGTTTTTTCCAACACCACTTGTTAAAGAGGTATTCCTTGCTCCATCTTGTATTCATTGCTCCTTTATTAAATATTAATTGGTTGTATTCCTGGGAGTGTGTCAGTCTCAGAATACTCAAGTCTGTTCTATTGGTCTGAGGATCTGTCTTTATTCCAATACCATGCTGTTTTAATCACTATTACTGTATAGTACAATATAAAGTTGGGGAAAGGGATGTCTTCCATCTTCTTTTCCCCAAGGATTGGTTTAGCTATTCATGGGTGTTTATTGTTCCAAATGAATTTCAGGCGTGTTTGATTCATTTCTTTGAAATATGTCATAGGTATCCTTAGAGGAATTGCATTAAATTTGTACAGTACTTTGGAGAGTATTGCCATTTTAATGATGTTAATCTTTCCAATCCACGAACAGGACATAGGTTTTCATTTCCTTGTGTCCTCTTTTATTTCTTGAAGCAGTGTTTTATAGTTTTCTTTGTATAGGTCTTTCATCTCTTTAGTTAAATTGACTCCAAGGTACTTGATTTTCTGAGGCACAGTTTTGAATGGAGTTGTTTTTGTAATGTCTTTCTTCTGTTTCATTATTTGTATATATAAAACACCATGGATTTTTTGAGTGTTAATTTTGTTGCTTCCCACTTTTCTAAACAAATCTATTGTTTCTGGAATCTTTTAGTAGAGTCTTTATGATTTTCTAAATACAGAATCATGCATCACGGCTAACAATGAGAACTTGACTTCTTTTCCTATCTGGATGCCCTTGTATCTTTTTCTTGCCTAATTGTTGTGTTGAATAGAAGTGGCAAGAGGGACAACTTTCTCTTGTGCCATATCTTAGAGGAAAGGCTTTTAGTTTTTCCCCATTGAGTATAATATTTGCCATGAGCTTGTCGCAAATGGCCTTTGTTGCCCTATGTGTGGGGTCCTGTTTATTCCTTTGTTGGGTATTTGTGTATTCTCAAAGAGTTCCCAGAATGAGAAATTGATTCCCATCCTCTTGTCCCCTTTTGGGGGGAGATCTTGGTAATAATTATCCGCAGCAAATAATCCACACGACAGAAGGGTTAAGGGGTAAAAGGTTGGGTGAAGAGAGTCTTTTGTCAGCCTGCTGCATGCTCCAAAAAACACCTGGAGCCAGCCAGCAAACTCTCCAAAAGACCCCAAACACCTCACTCCCAAGCTATTTATTCAGCTCTTAACAGCGCCCCCACCTGGAAGGTCAAGGTGGGACAACAGGCAAAGAATAATCTTATGGAAATATTTTCATATACCACAGCCTTGACTGTATTGAGAAAAGTTTCTTCAATTCTGATCTTGCTGAGAATTTTTATCATGAATGGTTGTTGGACTTTGCCAAATTCTTTCTCTGCATCTATTGATATGATCATATGTTTTTTATTTTTCCTTTTGTTGATATGATATATCACTCTGATTGACTTGCGTATGTTAAACCATCCTCACCTCTTTAGAACTAAATTTATATTAACTTTATATGACATGAGATGAAAGGTAGAGCTCTTTGGTTGTACTAAGCCTTTATTAGTGTGCAGTAGCCACAAGTTCCTGGTGGCTGCCTTATGGTACAATGATGAGTAAGGGAGTATTTTTTCCATGCAGAGATGTCTGGTTTTGGCTCTGGTCTAGGAGATATCATTGGGAGCATGTTCTCAGATGACCTTAATCACAAATGTGTCACTGGAGGTATGGCACTATGAGGCTCTGTGTGGGTGCTTTGAATCTTATTTCTAGCCTTACCTCATCCCAGATCCTCCTTGTATGGGCTCCTGGGTAGAGATGAGGAACTATTTCCTGGAGAGATGCCATCTTTTCCTCCTCACAGTCTCATTGTGAGATACACTATTCTCTGAACTACACACTGGGTGTGCTGGATTACAGAGAACTTGGAGGATATTTCCTGTCTCTATTCCAGCCTAATCCAAGAACTGAGGTTTGACATGCTCTTTGTGTGTGTGTGTGTGTGTTTGACATGCTCTTTGTGTGTGTGTGTTTGACATGCTGTGTGTGTGTGTGTGTGTGTGTGTGTGTGTGTGTGCTTGTTTTTGAGTCACACTTGGCAGTTCTCAGGGTTTACTTTTGGCTCTGCATTCAGGATTACTCTTGGCAGTGGTTGGATGACCTTCTGGGGTAAAAGTGATAGAACTCAGGTTGGCCAAGTGCAAGACATTTGCCCTATCTTATCTATACTATTGCTGTGACCCTATGGCACGCTCTTTTGAAAGGATCTCACCATTAGCTTCAGAATGCAAGTAGACTCGGGTGGCATAATTGAATACAGATGTATTCTTAATAAAAGCTGAAGCAAAAACAGCAACAACAACAAAAACACCAACCTCCCTCCATCCCAAAACTCAGAACATACAAATAAAAAAGCCACCTCAAACCAATACCTCCAGCTGTTTGTGAAAGTAGGAAAATAGCAAGTTTATATACTCCTCTTTGGAGGGGGCCCCCTTAGGAGGTTTCAGGTAATGCTCAATATAGATTTCTGAAGATTTGTAATTTAGATGTGTTATGAAATAATTTTTCAAGTCTACGAAAATGTATTGACAAAAGTGTCACCAGCCTCGTCTACATTTTTCAGTGTCAAGTAAGTTATATATTAAATGTGAGTTGAATTTTTAATATTCATTGAAATGCTCTCTTCCCTGTAGGACTCATTCAGACCAGCCCTCGGCTGTTCATCTGTTGAATATAGGGTTGGGCCCCTGATTCATGCGGGGACCCTCAGGTGCCAGTTTGTTGGAACGAAGTTTTGTTACATGTGTAATTTTGAGAATGTTATTTATTTATGCACTAAGAGAGTTCCTCTGAAGACTTGACCAAGACAGTTCTTTTTCTTTTTCTCCCTTAAACCTTGAACCAGATCAATGACTCGTTGCAATAAGTATTTGCATGTAGAACTGTTCAGTTCAGGCAAAATAATATACTATGTGACACCCAGCAGATTGTAATGCCACTTTAATAAATGAGTGTGCTCTAAAGAACTTAACTGTGTCCTTGCTGCTTTAAATTCATTGCTATTCTCCGCTCTATTGTCTTGCCTGGAAATTTAATTTTAGATTGACATAAGAGCATATCATTGTATATTACTTTAAATGTACCTTTGCATTAACATCTTGAATATTTATTTTGGGGGGGCATGCCTGTGGTGCACAGGAATTACTCTGGGTGGGCTTAGGATATTGTATGGGATGTCAGGGATCCAATTCATGGATCTATTGCCACATGTAAGGCAAATGCCTGACCTGTTGTACTCTTACTCCGACTCTTAATATTTTGAATCTTTTGATTTTAGAAATATGTGTTGGATGTGGATTTATTTTTTTCTTTTTGACCCAATTCTTTTTTTCTGTGTATTTCTTTCTTTCTGTGTATTTTTCTGTTTGGGTAATGGCTCCTCTGATCTAACCAAGGACAACTCTTTCCTCAAGTCAGTATAGGGCCGGGGAAAGGGTAGGAAATCCAAGTTGGAGGCCACTTGTTGGTTTCCTAAGTCATTGGTAACCAGATGAAAATGATCAATCTGGAAAAAGAGACAAATGAATTTACTTTCCTTATTATTCTCACTCTGCAAATTTCCCTGTAAATTTCTTGTCATTGTGAAAAATAAGGAAGATTCTCCAATTTGTGTTAACTATATCACTGAGATCACTAAGTAGCTGGCAACCTTAACAAATTGCAGAAACCAATTTAAGCAGGAAATAGCACAGCCTAAACTAAAAAGCCAATTTTGGGAAACAGATGCATCTTTACGTTCTTCTGTGTTTTTCTCCCAGAATCTGGTTTCCCTAGTTACTTTCGAACAGCTCTTTACGACCCATCTAGATAGAGTACTATAGGGAGAGTTGAAAGTAAATAAGCCCTGCTTATCCCTTTGCAGTTACAGAAATGAAGAGAGTTGCAGGTTTCCAGCTTTTAATATTGGAAACTTTGTTGATGTCAGAGTATCAACTCTTTTATTTTATTTTACTTCATTTTATTTTTGTGGTTGTTGGGATAGACACAAAACTATTGCTTGGCAATTTCTAAAAGGATATATATATATACACACACCAGTGCTGAAAGGTTTGAAATTAATGGGTCAGCCCAATATATTCACTTTATGTTTAATGGTTGGCTAATGTGTATCTTATATCATTTTTTCCACCAGTCAGCAGATATTAGTAGAGCAGCCATCTCTGACTTCAAGGATCTCTTGATTTGACCTCAAAAAATCTGGTCTATACCAGTAAGAGTTTGTGTTCTCCAACTGCTACATTAATGATTTTGAGTAGGTGAAAGAATAGGTGAGACAGCAGATTCAGGAAAAGGGCTTTAGGAATAAAGAGAAAGGGGGGCATGCTGGGATGTCAGGTTTTTGAGGACAGCACTTGGCCACACGGGGCTCGTGGGCTGGAAGTTTCCTTGCATCATCAGTGCCCAGACTGGATCACTTCAGAGAGGTCTTGGGGAAAGTCCTCATTGAAGGAAGGGGACATTAGTGGGTGAGTGTTATCTCTAGGACCTAGCAGCTCTACTCAGCTATTCCACTGAAATGGAGGAAGCATGCACAAACTTGCTACTTTATTATTTTTTTCCATGGCTAAGAGTGCCATGCCATGCTGGTTTTCTCATTGATCGTCAAGAAAGAAGTCAAAGGGGTTCACATGTGGGTTTTCCTTTTTTTTTTTTTTTTGGTCACACCCGGCATAGCTCAGGGGCTACTTTTGGCTCTGTGCTCAGAAATCGCTGGCAGGCTTGAGGGACCAAATGGGATGTCAGGGATTGAACCCAGGTCAGCCGCATGCTAGGCAAACGCCCAACCAGCTATGCTATCACTCCAGCTCTGCGTTTGGGTTTTCTATCATCACATTAAATAAAGGCATTTTTTTTTTTAGTGAACAAAATAAGCATCCACAAAAGCATGTTTATTTTTCTTTATTGGCCCTAGAGCCCTGTACCAAAGTTGCCCACCACTGCATGAGCTGTCTTATATGTAGGTGACCACAATTCTTTCTGGGCTGAGTGGCAAAGGTAACACCTGTAGATGAGGTCTTGTAAAGCTGATGTGTGGCCAAGATGGAAACCAGAGAGGGGAAATGTGCCTGTGTGGTTGAGGGAGATGTGGCAAAGGCCACATGGGACTTGGTGTGTTTGATGCTGACACTGCATGGATGGCGAGAAGCTGTCCTTGCCTGCTACTCTGTCTTTTCTGCCCAGGTCTCAGGAGCCCTCTGTGCCCCTTGACTCAGCCCTTGTGTGTGACTCTGGAGAAAGAGGCCTAAGTTTAAATTCACTTTATATTTTGATTTTTGTTCGTTTATTTTTTGGGTGGGACTCTGGAGAAAGAGGCCTAAGTTTAAATTCACTTTATATTTTGATTTTTGTTCGTTTATTTTTTGGGTCACACTTAGAGTGCTCAGCCCTTATGCCTGGTTCTGTGCTCAGGGATCACTCATGGTAGGCTTCAGGGGACTGTATGGAATGCCATGGTTGTTAAACCTGGGTCAACTTTGAGCATGACAAGCAGCCTACCTCTGGTCCCCTCACTTTATATTTTGAGAAGAGATCTTGGAAAATTTGTAAAGAGCATTTCCCACCACACATCCATTCTGTGGTGCGCTGGGAGCTGTGGTTTGGCCCATTGTGCTAGCCAGAAGAAAGAAGCCAGGAGAGTGCTGGAATGATAGAGTATTTGCCTTGCAAGTGGCTGACCTGGCACGAACTCTGATTCGATCCCCGGCATCTCATATGGTTCCCCCAAGCCTGGCAGAGTGATTTTTTTTTTTTGGGGCACACCCGGCGGTGCTCAGGGGTTACTCCTGGCTGTCTGCTCAGAAATAGCTCCTGGCAGGCACGGGGGACCATATGGGACACCGGGATTCGAACCAACCACCTTTGGTCCTGGATTGGCTGCTTGCAAGGCAAACACTGCTGTGCTATCTCTCCGGGCCCCAGAGCAATTTTTTTAAATAATAATTTTTATTGTGATCAAAGAGTGAATAACAAATCTTGCACAGTAATATTTAAGATACATAGTGACAATGAATCAGAGCCATTCCCACCACCAGGGTTGTCCTCCCTCCACATCTTTTCCCAGCATGTATCCCAGATTTCCCATTGCCCTATGAGTGCTAGTGTAGCTGTTCCCCTCTGTGTATAGCTTATTGTAGCTAGTGTATTGATTCTGTTGTTGACTTTAGGTTTGATGTTTAAGTCTGATAATTTTTTAATTCTACTCAATGTTCATATGGCTGTTTAGTCCTGGTACCGTTCATTTTTATTTTCCCCCTCAATTCATGAAGCATAACAAGATGATTCAAGTTGTGTGGTTCTGCTGGAAGAAGACAAAGAAAAAAAAAGTAGCAACTACCAAAAAAATAAAAAGCACCCAGCAGCAAAAAATTTCACCAAATAATAACCACAAGAGTGAGGAAAAGAAAGAAAAGAAAGAAAAAAAGGAAGAAAAAAAAAGAGAAAAAGTAAAAAAGAAAAAGAAGAAAATAAAAACAAAGGGAGTGCTGGTGTGGCAAGGTTTTATGCTCCCCCCATTTTTTTTTTTTTTTTTTGCATAGACACAGTAAATATTGGGTAAGTAAGAAAGGGAATTTCCAAAATGAAAGACATTCTTGCAATAATAGTTTTCAGACACAAAAGAGAAAAGAGTTGGAAGTTCCAGCTCACCTCCGGAAGCTTACCACAAGAGTGATGAGTTTAGTTAGAGAAATAACTACATTTTGAACTGTCCTATTAATGAGAATGTATGAGGGAAATGGAGAGCCTGTTTAGAGTACAGGCGGGGGTCGGGTGGGGAGGAGGGAGACTTGGGACATTGGTGATGGGAATGTTGCACTGGTGATGGGTGGTGTTCTTTACATGACTGAAACCCAAACACAATCATGTATGTAATCAAGGTGTTTATTGGGAATTTCCTTGGACTAAGAAATTCAGGATTTCTCTGTCCTTGTCATGGGAACAACTGCTGGCTCCAAACATGCTCATTACCACACCCCAAGGTCTTTTTTTGTGATGCCAGGAAACTTTCCATGCCAGACCAATTTCTGAGCACAGAGTCAGGAGTAACCCATGAGCGCTGCTGGGTATGCCCCCTTCCCCCCAAACAAAACAAAAGAAAACAAAACAAAAAAAGAAGCTAAGAGAGTGGTGGTAGCAAGTTCCCAGATAGTCCTATTTCCCATGTCTCAGCTTCTGTCCTTGGATTTCCACAGGATCTGTTAGGCCTTTGGCCTCATTTGCTTCTGTTCACTGCTCTTGGAGGTCTCTCTCCCTCAACTCCTATCACATCACTTTCTTGTCACATCATTTTCTTTCTGATAGAGGCAGGGAATTGAGTGGACAGAAATGCTCACTTGTTCCTCAGTCACTGCTATGGTGCCTGGAGGCCAGTAATTGCTGGGATTCAAGCACCCAAAGTGATTACTGTGACTGAGTAGAGGAGAGAAAAGCTGCAGCAGAAATCCTATTTTTTCTTTAATTTTGTTTTGGATTTGGGGCTGTACCGGCTGGTGTTTAGGGTTTACTTCTGGTTCTGCTCAGGGATCACTCCTGGTAGGGCTCAGTGAATACATATATGACGCTGCATGGACCCAGGCAGTGCTGGTAAGGCAAAGACTTTAACCCTGATGTTGTCTCCCTGACCTGTGGCCTCATTCTTCTACTGCACTGTGAATGGCACAGTAGTGGATTGTATTTCCTCATTGATGAGTCTTGGTTTTTTTCTTTTTTTGGTTTGTTTGTTTTTTGGGGGCCACACCCAGCAGCGCTGAGGGGTTACTCCTGGCTCTGCACTTAGAAGTCGCTCCTGGCAGGCTCGGGGGACCATATGGGATGCTGGGGATAGAACCCAGGTCTGTCCGTGTGCAAGGCAAATGCCCTACCGCTGTGCTATCACTCCAGCCCCTAGAGGAGTCTTGTGATTGGACCTAGCACACAAGTGAAGTGTGGATGTCACCAACTGTGAACCCAGCCACACAGGGTACACACCTTATAGTCATGATAGAGGTTTTTAAAGTATCAGGACTGGGATTTTGAGGAACCAGTGGTAGAGCACATGCTTTGCATGTGTGAAGCTTTAGGTTTGATTCCCAATACTACATGCCCCTCTGTATCACCAGCACCTTTGAATGTGACCCTGGTAGTTTCTTGAGCACCCTAGGAGTATTTCTGAGCACCCTCAGCCATGTTCTTTCTCACGACAATGGTGACCAAACAGAAAAATAGACATTGGTTATGCAGGAGCTTTAATCTATAGATTTTTAGTACAATAAGATGGTGTGTTTTTTATTTTAATTTAATATGCTGGTGACAAGACACAGTAGTATTTTTGCCTTTCTTAGAATTTGATAGACTTGAGGCCAGTTGGACGACAATTCCCAAGAGCACCACAGATGTGCCTGTTCTCCGCTGTGTGTGGAGGATTCAGAATCGATGCAAAGACCCTTTCAACTGTCAGCCAAATAGTAGCTTATTGTTGTTGAATACGACAGTTGTTCAGTGTGAAAACCATTTCAGAAAGGAAGGGCTGACTCTGCATTTCATTACTCTCTTTATCTACCCTTTGTGTCTACCTGGCTTCAGAATGACAACTAGAGTGTCTGTCTCAAACCAGATCAGTGAACCAGGGAACATTAAATGTGGTGAATACTCTTGTTTTAAAACTATTGTGGGGCCAGAGAAATAGCACAAGTGTCAAGGCACTTGCCTTGCAAGCAGGAGAACTAGATTTGATCCCAGTCCTATGAGCCCCACCAGAAGTGAATTATTCCTGAGCATTACCAGGTCTGGCCCCCAAACCAAGAAAAGGTAAACAAATAAATAGAAATTCACTTAGCTTCCAAGTTAATTGAGTGCATTCAGGGGTCTGGTCTTCCCAGAGTAGCACAATAGTCAGGCTTCCCTCGATCCACTGCCTCTCACCCTACTTCTCATGGTGCAGAGAATTGAAAAATGGCTTTCCAAAAATGAGTACTGGCAGGATGTTCCTCTTTTTTTCCTTCCCTACTTCAGTGGAGAGGGGTGGGTGGTGCTGCATAAAGGTATCCTTGTGCTGACTTGGTTGGGGTCACTTAGAAACTTGGTTCCTAACCAAGTGTTGCTCCTCTGGCCTTCATTCTCCCCATAGATTTTCACTGGTATCATTGCTCTGGTCACTCACTGTCTTCTCCCTAAACCCTCTTCACACTAAGTCCTCTTGCTCTGGTTCCCTGCCTTCAGTTTTGCATTCCCCATTGGAAGCTAAGTGAATTTCTATTTATTTGTTAACCTTTTCTTGGTTTGGGGGCCATACCTGGTAATGCTCAGGAATAATTCACTTCTGGTGGGGCTCAAAGGACTGGGATCAAACCTAGTTCTCCTGCTTGCAAGGCAAGTGCCTTGATACTTGTGCTATTTTTCTGGCCCCACAATAGTTTTAAAATGGGGGTATTCACCACATTCTGCTTTTATGACAGCCTTGATGGCGGACCAACCTTTCCTAAGCATGTAAGTTTGGGGTTCTCCACGTGGTTCCCCATTTCATCTGGAGAAACCCTCTCCTTTCCTCTTAGGCTGAAGTGTGAATATCCTCACCAGTGTCAATACATATCTTGATTCCCTAAGCACTGTGTGGTCTCTCCTGAGCACTGAGCTAGGAGTTGCCTCTGCCTCATCACCTCCAAAAAAATGTTTTGTGTATGTGTGTGTCTGTGTGTGTGTGTCTCTGTGTGTGTATGTATGTATGTATAAAAGAAGACATGGCCTTGATCTTATATTTCCATGTGGGCTTGCATCCTGGATTAGACGAATCAACTCTGTTTCTCTAATTAGGAAGTATCTGGCAGAGCAGCGTTAGTTAAATTTTATTGGGTGACATGGATGATGAGTGGGCAAAATGTGTCATGCTTTTCTAAATAATATTTGACTTCTTGGACTTTGTCTTGATATTGTGCCCTAAATCTTTTCTGGGGTCTGGGGTGGGATTTGGGCTATACTTGATTTTGTCTGGAAAGCTATACCCTATGTGCTCAGGAGGAGTCAATCCTAGTGGTGATCAGGGGACTATTTGTGCTTGGGATAGAACATGGGCGTCTAGCATGCAAGGCATACATACAGTCATCCCTCTGAGCTCTCTTGCTGGCTTTCAAAACTGTGCCTTTAAAATGACTTTTGTGCCATTTTTTCTGAAACTTTTCTTAAAAAAGTGTTGCCGTGCTATGCTAACCCAGAACATTTTGGGAGCGATTATTATAAGATTATGGGAAGTTATAATCCTCTTTTCATAATTATTCTTCGACCTTTGACATATTTTATGAGTTTTTAAATGAAAAATACTTAAGTAATATATGCGCTGGATAATTAAAGAAAAATTTTAATCAGACCGGATAAACATATGGATGATAAACTACCGCTTCTTACTCTTTTCCTTTTTTCCTGCTTAACATTGCATCTCGATAGTTGACCATTGTCGCATAATCCATGCCATCTCTCTTGCGAAAACTTCAGGACTAGAGATGTAGATGGATCACTTACTTTGCATATTTGAATCTCTGAATTTGACCCTTAGCACTGCAAAATTTTGAAATAAAATAAGAAATTTAATTAAATAAAAAGATCTGGTGAAAGCTAGATAGAAAGGATAAGAGTTAAGGCACTTGCCTCACATGTGACTAACCCCACATTTTGATCTCTGCCACTTTGTATGGTCTGAGCACTTGCCAGGAGTGATACCTGAACACAGAGCCAGGAGTAAGCCCTGAGTACCACCAGATGTGGCCCAAATTCTCCAACCCTTAGGAAAAAAAAAGGCAAGGAGCTGAGAGGGCCAGAGCATATGCTTTTGCTTATGGAAACCCCAAATTTTATCCCCAACATTTTTTTTTTTTTGGTTTTTGAGTCACATCCAACAGCTCTCAGGGGTTACTCCTGGCTCTACACTCAGAAATCACTCCTGGCAGACTCGGGGGACCATATGGGATACTGGGATTTGAACCACCATCCTTCTGCATGCAAGGCAAATGCCCTACCTTCATGCTATCTCTCCTGCCTTATCCCCTGAACACAGAGAGAGTAGCTTCTTAGCAGGCGTGTGTGTGTGTGTGTGTGTGTGTGTGTGTGTGTGTGTGTGTGTGAGAGAGAGAGAGAGAGAGAGAGAGAGAGAGAGAGAGAGAGAGAGAGAGAGAGAGAGAGAGAGAGAGAGAGAGAGAGAGAGAGAGAGAGAGAGAGAGAGAGAGAGAGAGAGAGAGAGAGAGAGAGAGAGAGAGAGAGAGGAGAGGAGAAGAGAAGAGATGAGATCTTTGGAAAAAAGAGATTTAAAAATATTCTTTAATTGAATTACTGTGAGAGACATAAAGTAGTTTGTGATTGAGTTTCAGTCATGAAGTGTCCAACACCCTTCACTAGTGCACATTTCCTACCACCAATGTCCCCAGTTTCCCTCTTGCTCCCCCTTCCCTCCATGGCAGACATTTTCGTTTCTCTCTTGCTTTCTCTCTCTCTCTCTCCTCCTCATTTCCTTTTAGGCACTGTGGTTTGCAGTAATGTTAATGAAAGGTTATCATGCCTATCACTATATCTCATTTCAGTACTCAATTTTTGATCAGAGTGATCATTTCCAACGATCACTGTCGTAGTGATCTCTTCTCTGCTCTAATTGCCCTACTCTTCTTTTTGTGGTACGCTTTCTACCTTGCCTGGTCTTTCTGGCCCTTGTTTGTTGTCTTTTGGGATACTAATTACATACATTTGAAAAAAGCATTTTTAAAAAATTGCCTTTTTCCTCCCTTATCTTTGCTTTTAAGATGTTGAAGTGAAAACTCTCCATTTTATCTTTATCATCATCATTATTATTATTATCATATTTTGCTGGATATCAAGCTCAGACGACTTAAGTGCAAGGTAGGTGCTCTGTCACTGACCCTGTTCCCAGTGCCCTGAATTGAAACATTTCAAGGCCCTGTTGTATTTGTCTGGAGACCTGTTCTGTTTTTTTCCAATGGATCTGAGTCTCTGAGTGGGACAAGACTGTCATAGAGGATGCCTGCACTCAACTTTCACTGTAACTTCTACTCTCAGTTCCAGAGGCCGACCAGGCCCTCAGGGAGGCTACAGAGGACCCTGAAATATTTGTGGCCATCCAGACAGCTGGGGGCTGCTCCAAACTGGGTGAGATGAACCTCCCTTTCTCCAACCAGAAGTGAAAAGGATGCTGTCGAACTGCCTCTGACTAGGGCTGTAATTGTGTGTGTGGGAGAGTCAGGGGATATCGTTCAAAGGGCTCATGCCATGTAATAGTGGTGTGATCTTGCGTAGGTGATCTCAGCCTCCCAAAGGGTTAAATGGAGACAACTACTTTTCCACGTTGTCATGGAGACCAAAATGAGATAATATATACAGGTTCTGAAAGATAGCAGGTGATCAATAAATGTCCCTTTCCTTTTATTCTCGTGCACATGACACACCGAGCTCCAACTTCTCCACACCATTTCCATGCCCCAGATTGTTGCTGCCATGCTACCCTTTCTGTCCACCATCTTTGTCTTTCACTGGCTTTTTGTGTCCTCATCTAGCTAGCATTTATTGGAGTTGCAGCTATGTGCTAGATTCTTTACCAAATAACTTGTGATTAGAATCAAGCTGTGATGTGTGAACTATGATGCAGATACCCATAGAACTGTTTGCTGAGTAGACCTAGGGAGATCAAGATGAACCTCAGGGAAGAAGGTGGCCTAGAGGCTGGGTATAAAAGTGTGAATAGGAGTTTACTGATCACATAGAATGGTACTGATGAGTTGTATGTGTATGGTGATGGGTAATTGGAAGGAGGAAAGGCATTTTGGGGTGGGAGGGAGGAGAATAAATGCTAAGTTCAGTAGTTGGAATCATAAATTCTTTAGTGTTCTCCAGAGATTATAGCCAGCTATATTTACTTGGAATTCAGATGCTGAGTTTTGGAAGATGAGTTGATAAGGAATAAATATGGATGAAATAACGAAACTCAGGGTAAGTTTCTTTTTGTAGAAAATGCCTCCATTTGCATTTTATCTTTGGTTTCTATGTGTGTGTGTGTGTGTGTGTGTGTGTGTATTTCCTATGTTTTCAATTTAAAGGTCATGGCAGAACTTTTTCTGGTCTTTTTTTTTTACCTTTTTCTTTCAACTTTTAATCGCTGTGTACACTTGAAAAATGTTTATAGCTCTGTCAACACTGGCATCTTCTGCTTTTAGTATTCCAGGGACAGAATTCACATTTGAAAGCTCCTGGGTTTTAGTTCGTGGTGACCCCTCTGGCATCTGCTACACCTGCAGAAGATACTCACCAGATTGGCACATGTGATGGAAAAGCCTATATCTGAGTGCATCCCCAGCTACTTCAAAACATCTTGGCTTTAGAAACAGCATGTTCTGAAATGAAAGAAGCCAGTTACAAGAAAAACACATATTGTTATGATCATACTTGGGTGTAATGTCTGCTTTCAGCAAACCTGTAGACACTTGTTAGGCTACACCTTATTCTACGTAAAACAAAGATCATCCCTAGTTTATTTTCTATCTGTTTGTTTACAACTTGGTTTCACACAAAATAAAGATTGTTTTATATTTAAACTGGGGCAAGAAGGCTCAGGATAGCCTGTGCTATCTGTCCTTACTCTGTCCTTACTCCCCTCTTGGGGGTGGTCTCTGTACTCAGTAAAAACACAGTTCTGGCAGGCAGCTTGCTCTCCATATAAGGTAGAAGATTGCTAGACTACATGTGTTTCACCCTCAGCCTGGTCTGGGTTATTTCATGCAGCGACCCTGCTTTAGACTTGTTTACCTGGGGCTGGAGATAAGGTGCGTGAGATGATTTTTACAGACAGTGTGGTTACTTGGCTGTGTAGCATGTTCAGGAGACAACAGGAGACAACAGGTGGTCTAACTGCTGAACTAAAACCACTGAATTTTTTTGAAACCACTGAATGTTTCGACATGTAAGTTTTATCTTGAAGCTGATAAAACACTTGAAATCATGTCTGATTTTTACTAAGTATTTTAAGAGCATGCTTTTTCATTGCTTTCCATGTTGCAATCCATACTTGGCGACTTGTGTGCTAACATTTATTATTCTGCTTTCACTTTGTGATGTGAGCTCAGTAGGAGGTGGGTGCAGTTGAGCTTTGGAAATGCAGGACCTGCTCCAGAGATGCCAGGGCATGTTGGGCCTTCTGCTGAGACTTTGTTGTCAAAGGAGAGTTCAGTAGGTTTGTATTGGCAGACTGGCCTCACTTCACAGGTTTGAACAATATGCATTTCTATTTTCAAGGCTTTAAAAAAAAAAATTTGGACCATTCCTGACAGTACTTTGGTGGCTATGCCCAGTGTGTGCTTCGAGGACCCTGCAGTGTTAGGGATTAGACTCAGGGTCCGCATGCAAAGTGTATTGTCCAGCCCCTATCTTCAAGAAATCTGTATTTTGGGATAATTGTTTTATCTTAATAAAAAGGAGCACATTGATAGACAGAGAAAATGTGGTTGCTTTCCTATTCCCTACAGAATAATAGGTGTAGATTTGTTTTCCAGTCTGTTGAGCTTTCATTTTTTCATTAACAGATTTTTCCCTTGAAAAAGATGCTTTTAGGGGTAAAAGTGGATAAGGTGCTTTGTTGCATGTAGCTGACCATGGTTGATCCCTAGCATCACCACGATCCTTTGAACTTGTCAGGTATGATCCCTGAGCTGCAGAGCCATGAGTAAGCACTAAGCATTGCTGGGTGACCCTTCCCCCCCCCAAAAAAAAGTCATTAATAAAACCCACCCACAACCTTGGAGGCAGTTTATGAGTAGTTTCTGAGTTGATAGGACAGCAGGAGGCCTCTGTTGGGCATGCTCATTCCTGCAGAGGGAAGTTTTCTTGAATTAGGAATAATGATTGTTGCCCAAATTCTATGTGTTTGCTGTTTTTAAAAAAGTGGGGTGCTTTGGATTAATATTTGGGGGGGGCCTGTTAGGCTTTGCTTGCCCTTGACTTGCCATCACTAGTGGAAGTAGGTAGTTCTTTCCCATGATATAATTGTTTTCAGGCTCTCTATTTTATTTTATTTTTATCTTTTTATTTTTGGGTTTTGGGGTCACATCCAGTGGTTCTCAGGAGTTACTCCTGGCTATGCACTCAGAAATCATTCCTGGCAGACCTGGGGGACTGTATAGGATGCCAGGGATTGAAGCCCGTTCTGTTCCAGGTTGGCAAGTGCCCTACCACTGTGCTCTCACTCCAGCTTCCCTATCAGGCTTTCTTGTACTGTAATCACAAAAGCTTTGCTGTATTGGATCCCTTTTTCCCACAGCAAGGTGAATTCCCCAGGTCTTCCACCTGAGGCTAGATCAGAATGCCTTTCCAGGTATGAATGGGGAGACCAGAGAGAGCCAGACAGAGCCTTGGGGTTTTTTTGTTTGTTTGTTTGTTTGTTTTTTGTTGTTGTTTTTGTTTTTTTGGGCCACACCTAGAAGCGCTCAGGGGTTATTCCTGGCTCTGCACTCAGAAATCGCTCCTGGCAGGCTTGAGGTACCATATGGGATGCCAGAGATGAAACCTAAGTCTATCCCGGGTTGGCTGTGTGCAAGGCAATTGCCCTACCCACTGTGCTATCACTCCAGCCCAAGCCTTGGGGTTCGTAGAGAGATTTTCATATTTGTTCCAATTGACCCTTTCTTCTCTACCCCTGTAGTTTCTGTATTATCTCTCTGGCCCAACCAGTCCCACTTTTTAAAGATAAATTTGCAGCATGGGTAGAGAGATAATATAGCTGGTGAGGTATATATCCAGGTTTGATCCTCCACTACCACCAATAGTCCTCTGAGCCTGACAGGGGTGGGTTATCCCTGAGTGCAGAGCCAGGAGTTGGCCCTAAGTACGGCCAGCTGTGACAACCCTCCACCTCAACAAAGATAAATTTGCAATAAACCTTGGCATTGAAGTGTTGGAGTTTTTTCTAACTGAAAACAAGACTGAAGCCACTGGATAAGTTGCTTTAGTGCCTTGGGAAGGGACTTGAAATGCCTCATGCTGGATTTCAGTAGATTTTGATACAGATATTGTTTCCATGTAGTTCTGGTTCAAACAACTGTATGGATTACTGTACATATAAATAGGTACAAATGCATATGTATGGACACATTTCATCCATGAAAATCATGTCTTAGACTAGAATGCCCTGCCAGAAAATGTCATCTTTGAGTGCACAATAATGAGTAAGTCCTGAGCAAGGTTTCCTTGCTCCTGCCCTTCAGTGAAAATGTTTTCTTGGAGATGTTTGTCTTTAATTGGAAATACACCTCTATCTCTAAAAATTCATTCCTTTATATATGAATACATGTCTTTTTTTTTCTTGGGGGGGGGGTTATAACTAGTGGCGCTCAGGACTTACTTCTGGCTCTGCACTCAGGGATCATTCCTGTTAGGCTTAGAGGACCATATGGGATGCTGGAGATCAAGTTCAGGTTGGCTTCTGCAGTATTGCTTCAGCTTTCATAATACAGAATTTAAAACTAGACAGAAACACAAAAATGTTCAAGTGGCCACAATATCCATTTTTCAAGTTTTCTGCTTTAAAATAATTTATATTTTATTATTTAGTATCAAGCTTTGAATAATTTGGCCAACAACAAAAAAATGCTGTTGGCAGCTTCTAAGATTTTTTTTTAAGCCAACCATTTTTTTTTTAAAAGCCTACTTCAGAGAATTAAGGAAAAATAGTAATTAAAAGGGTACTGTCAAGGTTTGTAGGTCTAAATTTAACATGCCAGCTGTGTTTATATTTGTAGGGTTTTGTGAATCATTCTGACTCCCCTTGTGGCTAGCATGCCCTGTTAGGAAGAGGAGACTGTTCAAATGGCCATAAAGAAACTAAATTCTGAAATACAGCTTTGGGAAGTAGTCCCTGGAATGTTGCTGTGACCTACAGCTATGCTATCAGTGTCTGGAGCAGTTTAGAGCTGGTGGGTGTTAGGTTTGACTGTCCAGTGTCACTGCAGTATCTCTACCTGAATTCTTCAAGAGCATAGCACAACCACTCTGCTTGAGATAATGTTTTGTTGAAGCTAAGATGCCATTAAATAGAAGAAATGCCATTATGTTATGTTTCAACTAAGAAATAACCTTGACAATCGAGCCATGGGAAATTGCTTTCTTAGGCATTACAGTTTTCATCTTCTATTCACTGGGAGGACACAGATAAAGAAGGAAAAGGGAAGTAAACTTCTTGTCATGTTCTTGCTACTTACATTCAGAGTCCAAGTCTGAATCATTCTCTGATTCTTATTGGACAATTGATCTGAGCTCTGTGTACCTCCATTTGGTGAAACCTGATATTGGGGCCAGAGAGATAGCACAGTGGTAGGGCATTTGCTTTGCATGTGGTCGACCTAGGATGGACCCGGGTTTGATTTCCGGCATCTCATGGTCACCTGAGCCTGCCAGGAGTGATTTCTGAGTGCAGATCCAGAAGTAACTCCTGAGCGCCGCTGGTGTAACACAAAAACCAAAGAGAAAAAAAGGAAAAAAAAAGAAACCTTATCTCAGGACCAGAACGATAGTACAGTGGGTAGGATGTTTGGCTTGCAGATGGTCGACCCAGGTTCGATCTCTAGCATCCCATATGGTGTCTGCCAGGAGTAATTTTTGAGTGCAGAGCCAGGGGTAATCCCTGAGTGCCACTGCTGGGAGTGGCCCAGAAAACAACTCACCCCCAAAAGAATGAAACCTGATGTCAAGCATTTCTTCAAAGATTGCTTTTTGATTGGTTCTGTAATGTTCTTCTGTTGACATACACTTTGCATGTCATGAAGTATATCCTGACCAACCCCAAAAGCAAGATGGTGTTGAGATGGGAACATTTGACATGTGAATAAATGTGCATTTTAGAATCAAGGGACATGGCAGCAGAGGAGAACATTTTGGACAAGGTGTTACTGTCCAGAATTTAATGGTAGGGTTAGGGAACGGGAATCTGGGGTCTTTTTCTTTATTCCAAATTCTAAACACTGTTTAGCTCCTATTTTGACTTTGCTTATCTTTCTCATTCTAGTATAGTCTCCTTTCTCTTAGGGATCTTAATGGTGAGTTGAACTTAGATAGTTAATCTTGTTAGCCTTGTTGCATCTCAGAACTTCTCTCAGGCATAACACCTTCTCTGTTCTTCAAGTGTTCATAGCTATCTGTGAATTTTGAGGGGTACAAATTGGAAGGAGGCTTGCTGATTTCAAGGTATTGGTGGTTAAGTGAGAAATTGGAATAAACCTAACTACCAAGACTACAGAATTGTCTCTCAAGGCTCATTCTGGGTAATAAAACATTTCCTTGATTCTATAGACTTAACTATCAGTAAACTTTTCTGTGTCCCCTTCCCATACATGGAAGACTATCAGTTTAGAGTATGTATGTTAAAGCACTGAAAAGTTTAGTAAAACTGTTGGGCACTATTTCCCTTGGATTTATTATATTTAAGTTGCCTTAAAGAAATTAAAATGATCACATTTTAAGAAAATACAATAGCAAAAGGTGGATTGGATTGGATCTGTATTAGGTTTCTTGATTTTAAAGATGCCAATGGGCAATCAATGAAATCACAAGGTCTGTATTGTTTGGCTATTCTTTCTTTGTGTATGTGGATGGGGGCATACTGGGTGGTACTCAGTCAGGACTTGCTTCTGGCTCGGCACTCAGAGACCACAGTTGGTGGGCTCAGGGGACAATAGGGTAGCCAAGGACAACCTGAGTCATCTACGTGCAAGGCAACCCTCTACTCAGTGTGTAATTGCTCTGGGTCTTCTTTTTAATTTTTAAATGATATTCTTTTTTTTTTTTTTTTTTTTTTTTGGTTTTTGGGCCACACCCTGTGACGCTCAGGGGTTACTCCTGGCTATGCGCTCAGAAGTTGCTCCTGGCTTCTTGGGGGGACGCCGGGGGATCGAACCGCGGTCCGTCCTAGGCTAGCGCAGGCAAGGCAGGCACCTTACCTCCAGCGCCACCGCCCGGCCCCTTAAATGATATTCTTATTATTACATTGTGACTTACCAAGTCGTTCATAATATCATCGTTTCAGGCATTAGATATTCAAAGACCATTTTGACTTTCCTTTTACCATTATCCTTAGTTTCTCACTCACCATCCCAGCCTACCCCCTTGCAGGCACAAAGTTATGAATTATCCAAACAAATGGAATTATCAATATGGGTCATTTTATAAGAATTATTATAATATTTGTTAATAGTGTTATTAAACTCATCATCTAAGGATTTACTGGGCTGTGTCCACCACCAAACCTGAAACCCTCGGCCAGAAATGGCCCAGATCCTTTTACTCTTAAAATAGCTTTTTATCCTTGATCACCTCCTGTCTTTCCTTCCTTTAGGACAAATTCATCTTTGAAGTCAAGTAAAATCTTGCCTCTTCCAGAAAGTCTTCTCTTATTTTCCTTATGAGACACATCACTTTTCATTAGCTCTCACCATGTGCATTTTTCTTTTTTTCTTCTAAGGGATAGGTGTGAGATTGAGGCAGGGGTGTGATTTTGGGGTGGCTCCTAATGGATGCTAATGATGCCCAAGAGGCTTACAGCAATTCTATGCCCAACCAGGCCAGTCATTCAATGCAAGGACCCAAGGATGTGGTGCTGCCAAGGTCCTGTGGCAGCAGGAATTGATCACCCAGGCCAATCCTGCAGTGCTGAGCTACCTACTGTTGTGCCAAGGATAAACCCTGGTTGGGTGTGTGCTGACTGGCCTTGGACCCTGACTTCTGTGCTGTGCTCACTCTTGACTCCAACATCACAATTGTTTTGCAGAGCAGTTCCCCCCCCCCCCCCTTTATGTTGTTCCCTGTGGCAGATTAAAATTATTGTCATCTAGTGATTGTTTAAGGTTATATGTTATTTTCCGAGACCCATTCTGGCAGATACAGATCTGCTTTCTTTTTATCCAGTGAGTTTAGCCTCACCACTCCTGACTGCTCTCTCCACAAGGTAATTATTCACTAATCGATTTATTGATTGAGTAACACCCAATCCCAAACTAAAACCACTGCATTTGACTCATTGGATTGTCTATATCTGTCCTTCCTTTTAATCTCAAATCTATAAGGATTAAAATTTTTATTTGTTTGCATTTATTGAGGTAGCATTTTCATAAATCTAGCTAATTCCCCTGTGTTACTTTAATTTCAGATATTACAAACCTCGTTTTCTTTTTTTTTTATTTTTTTACCTGTAATCAGATTTATGATTGTTAAACTGTGTAAAACATATTTAACAAAGAAAGTACTTCCACATGGTTTGTCAATTCATTAAACTCCATGGTAAAGAAAGTGATGAGACTGATATATGCTTGAGGATAGACCACACTGGGATCTTAAATATAACTATTTCTCTTGTTGATGAAATTTTGGTAAGGTAACTTTTTCTGTGACAAAAATATAGATGATTAGGTGCAGTATTGGATTGTGGCTCTTTGTTCACTACATATTTTAGTCATTTTGATTTTTCTACAATATCTTTTTAAAATCACTGGAGGACAAGATGTTCTAATAGCTGAGAATTATAAAACTGAAAAATATTCTCTTTCACCTTTGATTTTTAATCGGAAACTTTTTTCTTAATGTCTTCTTTCAGAGAAGTCATGTTGACTTATACATCGTTAACTCTGGTATCTTTGCTATTGTATGGCTCCTGGTCTGTGGAGGATCTTGGGTATTTTTGTGTTGGAAAGGTGAGGCCTTAGGCTTTGCCTTCCTGGAAGCACCTGACTTGAATATGGCTCCCATTTTGTCACATCTCATCCCATCCCAGAAGCCTCAATTATAGTGTCTACAGATGAGTGATCTGGCAATCTGAGGGCCTCAGAGACTAACTTCAGGCCATAGGTTATTGTGTTGGAATTAAAGTTGGTTTTTGTGTGAATTAGGCACTCTGTGGCAGACAGTGTTTCTCAGCTAGAAAGTTAGAAGATCAGCCCCTCTTGACCTTGCTTTCTTCTTGTACTCCCTTTGTCTCACCAGTTGCTAATTGTTATGATCCTGGCAACTCCTATCCCCTTTTGCTTTGACCCACTTGTCATGTGCTGTGGTTCCCATCATGTGCTGTGGCCTTTCTGTCATGTGCTATGACTCCATGTTGATGTGATTACCTGTTTAGGTACTATGGATCCCTGTTGATGTGACCCCTACCCTATCATGTGCTATGGCCCCCTAATGATTTGACCCCTCCATCATGTGCTGTGGCACCCATCGATATGGCCTTGTCACATGCTGTGGTACCCTGTTGATGTGATTTTTTTTACCTGTGGGCCCCTGTGGATATCCTGGTGACCTACTAAAGGCCATATGACTTTACAAAGGAAACCAATCCCAATGGTTTTTCTGTTCCCCTCTGTTCCTTATTGCAATGATGACTGTGGTAGAATACCCCATTTCTTAATTTTTTTTCTTTTCTTTTTTCTTTTTTTTTTTGGTTTTTGGACCACACCTGGTGGTGCTCAGGGGTTACTCCTGGCTGTCTGCTCAGAAATAGCTCCTGGCAGGCAAGGGGGACCATATGGGACACTGGGATTTGAACCAACCACCTTTGGTCCTGGATCGGCTGCTTGCAAGGCAAATGCTGCTGTGCTATCTCTCCGGGCCAACACCCCATTTCTTATTGTGACCAAACCACAGGCCTTGGTGCTCCTCCAACTTGTCGTCAGGCTCTTGTGAGAATCATTTGTATTTTGCAGTTAGTGAAAATCAAGATTCATTTTTTCCCCTCTCTATTCCATTTTAGAAACCTCCTTGTTAAAAGTCCCCTGTTAAAAAACAGTGAGGACCTCATTGTCATTGTCATTTATGCTCAAGCAAATACATTGAGATCACATGCTAGTCTTGGCATTACCAGACACTTCCTATAGACTGGAGAAACCAATGGTGATCCCTGGGCTATCTGCTCATGATAGAGAACCTTAGAAAATTCAGGAATTCACGTATGGCCAGCTTGTTCGAGATTAAGAATCATAACAATGTGAATGAATGAGGGAAAAAGAAAGCCTGTCTCGAGTACAGGTGTGGGTGGGGTGGGGAGTAGGTAGATCTGGGAAATTGGTGGTGGGAATCCTGCACTGGTGAAGGGGGGTGTTCTTTACATGACTGTAATCATACAACTACAATTATATTTGTAACCACAGTGTTTAAATAAAGATAATTAAAAAAAAGAATTCAATTCTGCTCTATTTCAAAACATATATAGCCTACAGTTGTGAGTGAATTTATTTTCTTAGGCTTTTAGTCCAGCTGGTTCTCTGCCTACTCCTTCTCTACAGGTAAATAAACCATGTAAATAAACTTGGACTTTTCCCCCTTTTTTTCTCTCCTCACAAAGCAGTAGCCTCCTGCATGTTCTCTTGCTGTTAATGACAAGTTAATGATGGTCTCAGAGCGTGGGGCTTCTGACAATTATGACCATCCATGGTGCTCAGGCAGACCCTGGACTGGCATATTGAAGAGTTTCTCTCATGCCTCTCCCTCCGCTTCCTCATACCAGGGTATCCTGCACATCCCTCCCTCCAAATATCTCAGCTCTTCTTTCCTCTCTTCCCCAGCTCAGTAGTATGGGTGAATAACCATATTATGTTGACATTGGACATTTGTTGCTACTTTTACTGTGTATCTTTAAATACCACTTGTGAGAGAGACCTCCTTATATCTGTCCCTATTATTTCGACTGGCTTTACTCATTACAATAATGTCTAGTTCTAAGAAAGAACAAAGTCATACAATGGCGCTCACACCTTTATAAGGTGTGCCTGTGGGGTTCATCTGCTTTATTTCACTTTTGTTGTTCCAGAGATGGTATGCAGCGTGGTGGTGGCAGGTGCCACACAGAGCTGCTGGGACCAAGCTCAGCACATGTGGCCTGCACCAGGTATCCAACTCCAGGTCCTCTCAATTGCAAGGCAGATGCTTTTGCCACCAAGCCTACCCTCCACCTCCATACGGTGATTATTATATTTAGTTTTGCCTTTTAATTTGTTGGAATAGAAACTATCTTCCCCCAAATGTATTTGCATTTACAAATAGCACCCTGAAATCTCTACTCATCATATAGAAGTAGAACACAAAAGTTCTAAAATTAAACTGCTGAATTTACTTAAGTGCAAAAATATAAGAATTCTGAACATTATTTCATAAAAGTAGGTTTTCTCTTTTTTTTTTTTTTTTTTTTTTAGTATAAAGAATTTTCTTTTTTTTATTTTTAAAACTTGTTTATTTAAAGAACTGTGATTTATAAAGTTATTGATAGTTGAGTTTTAAACATAAAATATTTCTTTTTTTTTTTAATGCATAATTTTTTTTTTATTTAAACACCTTGATTACATACATGATTGTGTTTGGGTTTCAGTCATAAAAGGAACACCACCCATCACCAGTGCAACATTCCCATCACCCAAGTCCCAAATCTCCCTCCTCCCCACCCAACCCCCGCCTGTACCCTAAACAGGCTCTACATTTCCCTCATACATTCTCAATATTAGGACAGTTCAAAATGTAGTTATTTCTCTAACTAAACTCATCACTCTTTGTGGTGAGCTTCGTGAGGTGAGCTGGAACTTCCAGCTCTTTTCTCTTTTGTGTCTGAAAATTATTATTACCAGGGTGTCTTTCATTTTTCTTAAAACCCATAGATGAGTGAGACCATTCTGCGTTTTTCTCTCTCTCTCTGACTTATTTCACTCAGCATAATAGATTCCATGTACATCCATGTATAGGAAAATTTCATGACTTCATCTCTCCTGACAGCTGCATAATATTCCATTGTGTATATGTACCACAGTTTCTTTAGCCATTCGTCTGTTGAAGGGCATCTTGGTTGTTTCCAGAGTCTTGCTATGGTAAATAGAGCTGCAATGAATATAGGTGTAAGGAAGGGGTTTTTGTATTGTATTTTTGTGTTCCTAGGGTATATTCCTAGGGAGTGGTATAGCTGGATCGTATGGGAGCTCGATTTCCAGTTTTTGGAGGAATCTCCATATCGCTTTCCATAAAGGTTGAACTAGACAGCATTCCCACCAGCAGTGGATAAGAGTTCCTTTCTCTCCACATCCCCGCCAACACTGTTTATTCTCATTCTTTGTGATGTGTGCCATTCTCTGGGGTGTGAGGTGGTATCTCATCGTTGTTTTGATTTGCATCTCCCTGATGATTAGTGATGTGGAACATTTTTTCATGTGTCTTTTGGCCATGCGTATTTCTTCTTTGTCAAAGTGTCTGTTCATTTCTTCTCCCCATTTTTTGATGGGGTTAGATGTTTTTTTCTTGTAAAGTTCTGTCAGTGCCTTGTATATTTTGGAGATTAGCCCCTTATCTGATGGGTATTGGGTGAATAGTTTCTCCCACTCAGTGGGTGGCTCTTGTATCCTGGGCACTATTTCCTTTGAGGTGCAGAAGCTTCTCAGCTTAATATATTCCCATCTGTTAATCTCTGCTTTCACTTGCTTGGAGAGTGCAGTTTCCTCCTTGAAGATGCCTGTAATGTCCTGTAGTGTTTTGCCTATGTGCTGTTCTATATATCTTATGGTTTTGGGGCTGATATCGAGGTCTTTAATCCATTTGGATTTTACCTTTGTACATGATGTTAGCTGGGGGTCTAAGTTTAATTTTTTGCAAGTGGCTATCCAATTGTGCCAACACCACTTGTTGAAGAGGCTTTCCCTGCTCCATTTAGGATTTCCTGCTCCTTTATCAAAAATTAGATGGTTGTATCTCTGGGGAACATTTTCTGAGTATTCAAGCCTATTCCACTGATCTGAGGACCTATCTTTATTCCAATACCATGCTGTTTTGATAACTGTTGCTTTGTAGTACAGTTTAAAGTTGGGAAAAGTAATTCCTCCCATATTCTTTTTCCCAATGATTGCTTTAGCTATTCGAGGGTGTTTATTGTTCCAAATGAATTTCAAAAGTGTCTGATCCACTTCTTTGAAGAATGTCATGGGTATCTTTAGAGGGATGGCATTAAATCTGTATAATGCCTTGGGGAGTATTGACATTTTGATGATGTTAATCCTGCCAATCCATGAGCAGGGTATGTGTTTCCATTTCCGTGTGTCCTCTCTTATTTCTTGTAGCAGAGTTTTATAGTTTTCTTTGTATAGGTCCTTCACATATTTAGTCAAGTTGATTCCAAGATATTTGAGTTTGTGTGGTACTATTGTGAATGGGGTTGTTTTCTTAATGTCCATTTCATGCTTATTACTATTGGTATATAGAAAGGCCATTGATTTTTGTGTGTTAATTTTGTAGCCTGCCACCTTGCTATATGAGTCTATTGTTTCTAGAAGCTTTTTGATAGAGTCTTTAGGGTTTTCTAAGTAGAGTATCATGTCATCTGCAAACAGTGAGAGCTTGACTTCTTCCTTTCCTATCTGGATTCCCTTGATATCCTTTTCTTGCCTAATCGCTATAGCAAGTACTTCCAGTGCTATGTTGAATAGGAGTGGTGAGAGAGGACAGCCTTGTCTTGTGCCAGAATTTAGAGGGGAAGGCTTTCAGTTTTTCTCCATTGAGGATAATATTTGCCACTGGCTTGTGGTAGATGGCCTTCACTATATTGAGAAAGGTTCCCTCCATTCCCATCTTGCTGAGAGTTTTGATCAAGAATGGGTGTTGGACCTTATCAAATGCTTTCTCTGCATCTATTGATATGATCATGTGGTTTTTATTTTTCTTGTTATTGATGTTGTGTATTATGTTGATAGATTTACGGATGTTAAACCAGCCTTGGCTTTCCTGGGATGAAACCTACTTGATCGTAGTGGATGATCTTCTTAACGAGGCATTGAATCCTATTTGCCAGGATTTTGTTGAGGATCTTTGCATCTGCATTCATCAGTGATATTGGTCTGTAATTTTCTTTTTTGGTAGCGTCTCTGTCTGGTTTAGGTATCAAGGTGATGTTGGCTTCATAAAAGCTATTTGGAAGTGTTTCTGTTTGTTCAATTTCATGAAAGAGTCTTGCCAAGATTGGCAGTAGTTCCTCTTGGAAAGTTTGATAGAATTCATTAGTGAATCCATCTGGACCTGGGCTTTTGTTTTTTCGGCAGACATTTGATTACTGTTTTAATTTCATCAATGGTGATGGGGGTGTTTAGATATGCTACATCCTCTTCCTTCAACCGTGGAAGATTATAAGAGTCCAAGAATTTATCCATTTCTTCCAGGTTCTCATTTTTAGTGGCGTAGAGTTTTTCAAAGTAGTTTCTGATTACCCTTTGAATCTCTGTCATATCAGTAGTGATCTCTCCTTTTTCATTCCTGATACGAGTTATCAAGTTTCTCTCTCTCTCTTTCTTTGTTAGGTTTGCCAGTGGTCTATCAATCTTGTTTATTTTTTCAAAGAACCAACTTCTGCTTTCGTTGATCTTTCGAATTGTTTTTTGAGTTTCCACTTCGTTGATTTCTGCTCTCAACTTTGTTATTTCCTTCTGTCTTCCTATTCTTGGGTGCTTTTGTTGAGCATTTTCTAGTTCTATTAGCTGTGTCATTAAGCTACTCAGGTAAGCTCCTTCTTCCTTCCTGATGTGTGCTTGCAAAGCTATAAATTTTCCTCTCAGTACTGCTTTTGCTGTGTCCCATAAGTTCTGAGAGTTTGTGTCTTTATTGTCATTTGTTTCCAGGAACCTTTTTATTTCCTCCTTGATTTCATCTCGGACCCACTGGTTTTTGAGCATGAGGCTGTTTAACTTCCAGGTGTTAAAGTGTTTCTTCTGAGTCCCTTTGGAGTTCACAAATAATTTCAGAGCCTTGTGGTCAGCGAAGGTAGTCTGCAAAATTTCTATCCTCTTGATCTTATGGAGGTATGTTTTATGTGCCAGCATGTAGTCTATCCTGGAGAATGTCCCAGTGTACATTGGAGAAGAATGTGTATCCAGGTTTCTGGGGATGGAGTGTCCTATATATATCCACTAGGCCTCTTTCTTCCATTTCTCTCCTCAGGTCTAGTATATTCTTGTTGGGTTTCAGTCTGGTTGACCTGTCCAGTGTTGACAAAGCCGTGTTAAGGTCCCCCACAATTATTGTGTTGTTGTTGATATTATTTTTCAGATTGTCAACAGTTGTATTAAATATTTTGCTGGCCCCCTCTATTCGGTGCATATATGTTTAGGAGAGTGAATTCTTCCTGCTCTACGTACCCCTTGATTAATATAAAATGTCCGTCTTTGTCCTTACAACCTTCCTGAGTATAAAGTTTGCATTATCTGAATATTAGTATGGCCACTCCAGCTTTTTTGATGGGTGTTGTTTGCTTGGATAACTTTTCTCCAGCCTTATTATTTGAGTCTATGTTTGTTCTGACTTATTCAGGTGGCGTTTCTTGTAGGCAGCAGAAGGTTGGATTGAGTTTTTTGATCCATTTAGCCACTCTGTGTCTCTTAACTGGTGCATTTAGTCCATTTGACGTTGAGAGAAAGAATTGTCCTGGATTTAACGCCATCTTTATTTCAAAATTTGGTGTGTCTTTTGGGTTAGTCTTGTCTTAGATTAGGTCTTTCAGTTTTTCTCTTAAGACTGGTTTTTGTGTCTGTGAAGTTTCTGAGCTGTTTTTTGTCTGTGAAACCATGTATTCTTCCATCAAACCGGAAAGTGAGTTTTGCTGGGTATAGTATTCTGGGTGAAGCATTCATTTCATTCAGTCTTGTCACAATATCCCACCATTGCTTTCTGGCATTGAGCGTTTCTGGTGACAGGACTGACTGTAAATCTCAGGAAGCTTGCTTGAACATGATTTCCCCTTTTGATCTTGCTGTTTTCAGAATTCTGTCTCTATCTGTGGGATTTGTCATTGTGACTAGGATGTGTCTTGGGGGTGGTTTTTCTGGGGTCTCTTTTGGTTGGTACTCTTCGGGGCATGCAGGAGTTGATCACATATATTTCTTTAGCTCTGGAAGTTTCTCTTTAAGATGTTTCTTGACCATTGATTCTTCCTGGAAATTTCTTCCTGGGTCCTCTGGGACTCCAAGTGATTCTTAAGTTGTTTCTGTTGATCGTTATCATAGACTCTATTTTCGTCTGTTCCCATTCTTTGGACTAATATTTTCCAGTGTCTGCTCTTTTGCTTTAAGTTTTTTTGTGTCCAATCTCTCCTGCTGTATGGAATTGTTATGTATCTCATCTTCCACAGCACCAAGTCTATTCTCAGCTTCTGATACCCTGTCCCAGAGCTTATCCATTTTGTCATTCACTTCGTTTACTGACTTTTCAGTCCTGTTAGTTGACATGTTTATTTCAGTTTGTGAGTTATTGTCATTTCTGCCTTCATATTTTCTTGGTTCTTATTAGTGTTCTGTTCAACCTCGATCCGATGGTTTCTTGGAGTCTGTTGAGCACCTTCCATATTGCTAAGTCTAAAGTCCTTATCGGAGAGGTTGATTAGTTGTTCTAGTCATTATCTGGTCCTCAGAATTGTCATCTTCATTCTCTATGTCTGATGCTGGCCTGCGTTGTTCCCCATTGTCACACGTGTATTGTGGGTTTTTCTACGTGTTGTGGTGTATTCATTGTCTATATGATGTAGGCAGCACACTCCTCTGGCTCCTCCCTTTCTGGATGGGCTGACTTGCCTCTAAGGGAGGGGAGTCCTCCGTGGATGAAGCCTCACACTGGGTCAAATCTTAGGCCCGAGCATGCAACAGAGAAGACAGTCCAGAGAGAAATGTTTGCTTCTGTGATATAGCGCCGTTCTTAGTGTGATTTTTCCTTCTTGTTGCAATGGAGTTCTTTCCTTAGAAAGAGTGCACGGCCGCGTAGCGAAGCGGAGCGGCCGTGCTCCTCTGAGCCTCTTTTTGCCCCACTCGCAAGAGTTTCACGCAAAAGGACAGTAGACAGACATAGACAGGTCACACTCACAGTCTTTCACAGCTGAGCCCCACTGGGCCGGTGTACTTTAGCGGATTTTCCCCGCCTGGTGTCACACACAGGGAGCCAGCTTTTGCAAAGGATAGCCGGTTTTTATGCTCTGAAGTCCCTCCCTGAAAATGGCGTCTGGGCGAGCGAGGTTTCTGGAGGCTCTTTTTGCCCCACTCGCAAGAGTTTCACGCAAGAGGACAGTAGACAGACATAGACAGGTCACACTCACAGTCTTTCACAGCTGAGCCCCACTGGGCCGGTGTACTTTCGCGGATTTTCCCCGCCTGGTGTCACACACAGGGAGCCACTCTCTTTTTTCTTGATGCTGTGTTTTAAATAGCTTTGGTTCACCCATCCAAACATCAGACAATATCATTTTTTTTTTTTTTTTTTTTTTTTTTGGTTTTTGGGCCACACCCGTTTGACGCTCAGGGGTTACTCCTGGCTATGTGCTCAGAAATCGCCCCTGGCTTGGGGGGACCATATGGGACGCCGGGGGATCGAACCGCGGTCCTTCCTTGGCTAGCGCTTGCAAGGCAGACACCTTACCTCCAGCGCCACCTACCCGGCCCCAATATCATTTTTTTTGAAAAAAAATTTTTTTAAATAAAAAATAGCTGAAAGGGCCCGGAGAGATAGCACAGCGGCGTTTGTCTTGCAAGCAGCCGATCCAGGACCAAAGGTGGTTGGTTCGAATCCCGGTGTCCCATATGGTCCCCCGTGCCTGCCAGGAGCTATTTCTGAGCAAACAGCCAGGAGTAACCCCTGAGCACCACTGGGTGTGGCCCAAAAACCAAAAACCAAAAAAAAAAAAAATAGCTGAAACAAGTGCATTTATCTGGATACACTGTTTTATTAAAAGGCTTCTGTGTAATATCAGCATTGCTGTGATCTAGTAGTTTCTCTCATTTGGAATTTAAAAGAAAAGTGATCCAAATGATTTAAAATGTCTTTATTATAGAACAAATGATACACATTCCCTCACAAAGTTATCAAAAGGGTATTAAAGATGATGTCACTGTATGTGAGGGGACTGCATCTCTCAAAGCTTTGAACAAGATGGCTGTCCACCTGTAGCAAAAGGAGAGAAATGGGTATCTCTTCCCCATATCTGCAGCTGGGACCCATAGGGATGTGTTTCTGGGTACAGCCCAGCCCAGCGCCCACTTTCTAAGCTTCTGGCACACTGTCCCGACTCCATCTTCTAATTTACTGCAATGGTAAATAACGTGTCAGGGGGCTGCCCTGATCATTACATCTTTCTGGGACAGAGATGAGTGGAGCGAAAGGAACGCCTACCATATGGCAGAGGGAGCAGATTACCCTAGATTCCATCCTTCAGTGTTCTCTTCCAGTGAAAGCTTCACAGGTCTGTCTTGTGTGGAAGTAAGGCTGAAAGCCACTACAGTGGTGGCTGCTCTGAACGAAATTGATTTGGGGCATTGCAGAAATAGTTCTTGGGACACTGCAGAAATAGTTCTGTGGTGTGAGTAAAAGAAATAGTTATAAGAGTCAAGTGATGCTCATGGCAAAAAACAAACAAACAAACAAAAAGCCAAAACAGAACAAATTAGCAATAATCACACACACACACACACACACACACACACACACACACACACACACACACACAAACCCAACCAAAAACTAAAAATCCCAGCTCAAGGTATGTTTCAAGCAACCTTGTTGTTAATTGAATACGTTTAAGTGGATTATAGTTCTCTGTTTACATTTTTTATAAAATTGGACGTGCTATCTCGGAAGAAAAAGGCCTCCTGGATATAATTTGCATTTCTTAAGAATGTAGCAAACCTGTCACTGTGTGCTTAAAATAATTATTTTCCTATAGAATTTTAACATGAATGCTAAAAACATTACCAGGAGCTTGAATGAATGTACTAATATTACCTAACTTAGGCCCAGGCAGACTTTTTTAGAGATAAATATTGTCTAATTTTTAACTGGTAGTTGAAGTACTCTCAGGGACTGTTAGCATATCAAAGGGAGTGTTGAGTTGCATGGTTGTTTGTTTTGGACCTTAGAAATTACTGATGTTTCTCTGTAGAATGCAGAATGGAGGCAGTGATGCTTCTAGATGATTCACCCAGGAGAGGATAATCACATTGAGTTCCGTGTCTGTGATTGGAGGTGCTGAAGATGGGGAGAATGGACTTGTGATTTAATCAATTCTTTCATTTCAAATCTGCTTAGTGAATTTGCAATAATAGAAAATCTATTTTTTTTCTTAAAAAGGCGGATTTAGGTGGATTTGTGTTGAATCTTTGCTGCTATTATGCAGAATGCATTTGGAGCAAAAGAGAAGGGAAAAGAATGGTAGAGCATTGGTTCCTTTAGGTACACAACACATTTTGGGATAGCCTGGCACATTTTCTCATAAAGGTGTGTTTAGTTTACCAGAAGGTAGAGGAGAATTGGTGAACTATTGTTGGGAATGATTATGGTTGGCAACTATTAAACAGAATGTGGCATTTCAGCCCTGCTGGGAGTATCCATAGAGGATCCTGGCACTTACCAGCCCAATTCCTGCCATTTCTCATTAGAACTGAGCATTCATTTCTCAGTCCCTGTCAGCTGACTGTCATTGGAACTAAGTCCTGGAACTCCTGAACACTGTTTGGGAGGATTCCTTCCTTTTTGTCCCCTACCTCCACCCAAGAATCCCTCATCCCAAGAATTGCCAGTTAGGATATATAGTTTCGTGATTTTGATGAGTAGATACTAGGTCAGGGATCTCAAACTCAATTTACCTGGGAGCCGCAAGAGTCAAAGTTGGGGTGAGGCAGGGCCGATAAGGAATTTCACACACACAAAAAAGTCCTCAAACATCATTATTAACAGTTTTAATTATTTCTTCTGAACATGAATAGGACATTAAGTGAAGATCATGAACAGTTCTTCTGAACATGGCATCTTTTGCCTATTCCTTGCTGCCTGAGACTTGACAGTGCTTCTTCTCACAAATCTGAACCACATTTGGCTATAGAGAGGAAGCAGTTGAGACCCTCAGTATGGCTCGAAGATGATCATCATTAAGTCTAGACCTGCACTTTGACTTATTGAAGTTCAATGTGGAGAATAACTTTTCACACAAATATGTGCTCCCAAAAAGGCACATCGTGCACTTGAACATTCGGGAAAGCTCAGGGAAGCTGGGGGGCAATTCTCTCAAAAATTTGAAGCACAGGAGGGGCACCTTGCACATCGAAGGAAAAGGGGTCCACAAAAATTTGGAAAGTGGCTCTGTGCTTTTTGAAGTCTGCAAATCTGTGATCAAATTCCTTCTCTAGCTTAAAAATAGCATATTTCTCACCACTGAATGGTATGCCTGCAACCACAAGTTCCTTGCATGCTGGGAAATGGCAAAGGTTTGTTTGTCTGAGAGAGTTGGGATTTCCATAACACAAGTTTTGTGGAGAATGCTCTCACGTTGTCATAGGCAGCACTGATAAGCTGCCCCAAGCCTTGTAACATCTTGTTTAGTACATTCAGCTTATGTGTGATGTCAACAAGAAAAGCTAAGTCCATGAGCCATTTGTGATCACTCAACTCAGAAACAGCATTCCCATCCTTCTCCATGAAGGCTTTCACTTCTTCTCTCAACTCAAAAGATCTTTTCAGGACATTTTCCCTGCTGAGCCAAGGTACCTTGATGAAACAGAGCACATCTCCATATTCTAACTCCATTTCCTCTAAAAAATCATGGAACCTCCTGTGCTTTAAGTCTCTGGATCTGATTTGATTGGTGCATTTCACAACAGACAATCACATTGTCACACAGCAGGTATTTACTGCAAAGGGCCTGCTGATGGATAATGCAGTGAAGAGCAGTGGCCTTCTCTACACCCTCCTCTTGAAGTTTTTTTTGAACAAGTGCCACCAGTTCATTTTTCCTCCCTGTCATCGATGGCGCTCCATCTGTTATTATTCCAACAAACCTCTTTCATGGCAAACTTGCATTCTCAATGACATCACACAGATGCCGAAATATCTCATTAGCAGTGGTCTGGCCATGCATTGGAATTATTGTGAGCAGCTCCTCTGTCAATTTGAAATTGCAATCAATACCACAGACATAAATTGTGAGCTGTGCAGTGTCTGTTATATCTGTGCCCTCATCAAGAGCAACTGAGTATGCATCAAAACATTTGGATTTCTCACACAGTTGATGATAAATGTCACTTGATATGTCAGAAATGCACTGCCACAGTGTTGGCAGAAAGGCTGATTTTGCTAAACTGACCTTTCTTTTCTGGACAGATAATACTCGCAGCCTGTAACATGCATTTTTTTTTTTTAACAAACTCTCCTTCTGTGAATGGTTTCCCTGCCTTAGCAGTCATCTCACTAACCATGTAACTAGCTTCGACTGATGCAACATTCTCTTTGGTTGCTTTCTTGAAAAAAATGTTGTTGCCTCATTAGACATGCTTTAAGACTGGCAGCCCGTTTGGCTCTCTCATTTCCTTGATATTTTGCACATTCCTCAGCATGTTTAGTTGAATAATGGCATTTTAAGTTGTATTCCTTGTGCACTGCAACTTTCTATGAGCAAATAAAACATATTGGGATGCCCCTGTGCTCAACAAAGAAATACTGCGTCTCCCACTTTTCCTGAAATTGTCTGTGCTCATCATCAATCTTTCTTTTCACTGCAGGCTTTGATGAAGTCATGATGAAGATATGACAAAATCTAATTCTGTAATAAACTTCTCTCCCTTAGGCCTCCAGTAATGCAAGGGACAGTGGGCAGGAGCAGCGGAAATGACGTCTGCACTAGGTGCAAATATTCGTGATTATTTGCTTACTGAATATTCGCAATAAAAAATTACATTAGTAAGAAAAAAAATCGCAAAAGATCTCATTAAACATTTCATACCCCGAACGGAACTGCTCGGGATATGTGAATGTTTTTTTTTTTTTTTTTTTTTTTTTTTTTGGTTTTTGGGCCACACCCGGTAACGCTCAGGGGTTACTCCTGGCTATGCGCTCAGAAGTTGCTCCTGGCTTGGGGGACCATATGGGACACCGGGGGATCGAACCGCGGTCCGTCCAAGGCTAGCGCAGGCAAGGCAGGCACCTTACCTTTAGCGCCACCGCCCGGCCCCGGATATGTGAATGTTTAATGCGATTTTTTTTCTTACTAATGCGGTTTTTATTGTGATTATTCGGTAAGCAAATAATCGTGAATACTGCGATATTTGAAGGCTGGCCACGGGCCACAAAATGTTGTACGGAGGGCCGCAAACGGCCCGTGGGCTGCGAGTTTGAGACCCTTGATCTAGGTATTTGAAATTTGAGAACTATTTGTATAGGATTTTGGGTAAAAAATGGTTTATATTAATTCGACAATGTCTTGTGTTATGTGAGAAGGTGACGAAATGATCCTGTTATGATGTTTACTTTCATCATGCCCATTTTCACATGCCAGTACACTGAGTCTTCGGAAAGTGGGCTGACAGAGAAAAACAAACCATCGTTTGTTCAAGACACACCAAGGGTTTAGTTCAAGACACACCAAGCTTTCTCTGCTGCTCTGCCATGTTTCACAGAATTCGGTAAAATGAAATTCGGTAAAATGAAAGATGCGCCAGAGGTTGTTTGATTCACAATCCCTCTGAGAGAACCTGATTTTTCTGGCTGGAGAAGAGTAGATAACATTGTTGATATTTTGCCATGTTTTATTAAGATGTGGGGTGGAGCCAGGGATGTGATATTGTGGTTGTCCAACAGCATCCTTGCATATGTGAAACACTGAGTTCAATCCCTGGAACCACCTCATCCCTGCTGGCCCTGATCTCTAGCATTGATAGATGTGTCAGCATAGCAACAACTAGAGATATACAGTACGCAAGGCAGTTTCCACCCTCTAACAAAATTTGCCTGGCAAATTTTAGTCTGCTTTGCCTCCCTAGGGTCTTTTCTTTTTCCTTGTGGTTCCAAACTGCTCCCAGATGTCCTTTACAACTGGGGCCATGAGGGATGATGTAGACGTGTGCATACCATATGTTATTAGCCAGAACACTGTAGCTGCATGCAAGACTGGAAAATGTAGTCTGATCGACCACATGCTCAAACAAAAAGCATCCCAGGTGGCCAGCCTATGCTGTCTTAGTTCACATTCTGGATTCTGTTTGGATCCCAGGTGAGAGTGGAAAGGCAGTGACTCAGATCGTAAATGCTCATGTGTTGGCATACGTGAGACACAGTTCATTTCAAAGTAGAGTTGAATGAGTTGGGAAAACTTGGTTCCAAAGTTTACTCA
Organism: Suncus etruscus; assembly: GCF_024139225.1. NCBI lineage: Eukaryota > Metazoa > Chordata > Mammalia > Eulipotyphla > Soricidae > Suncus > Suncus etruscus. Next base: position 142,178,234 of record NC_064848.1, on the reverse strand, counting down.
TGTGCCTGAATTCTTTGGATTTTAGTTGAGAATTTCTGGATTTTAGTTTCTCCTGTTTTATCAGCAGTGATAAAGGATGGAAAAGACTTCCTGTTTTCAATTTATACCCAAACTCCACGAAACAGCATCATAGGACACCTCTGCTACAGAAAGGAATGAATACATTCATTGCATTTTTCTTTAAATTTAAATAAGATAAAGAGATATTGGAATGATAGTACAGTGGGTATGGCACTTGTCTTGCACTTGGCTGACTCAGGTTCAATTCCTGACAATCCTATATGGTACCCAGAGCTCCTGATGCCTGAATGCAGAGCCAGAAGTAACCCGTGGGTATATTCCCAAAACCAAATAAGATGAAGATTAAACTCAACAATAAAGCTATGGTATCTGTTATAGCATCCTGTTATTTGTCATTGTACCCCAGTCTCAAAAATTTTCATAAAAAGCTTTGTGAAAATCAACAAATTTTGACATGTATTGAGATATAGCTCACAGAAATAGGTATAGAAAAGGTATTTAAAACATTTTTGTCTACACCAGTGATCATAGTGCATATGTGTACTAAGCAACTTAAAAAAAAAAAAAGAAAATTGGTTACATTGAATAGTGAGCATTTACTCTAGATGCTTCAGGCCACAAAACCCCAGTGAGAAGTTGTCAGATTCCATTTCAAGAAAGCAAGGTTACATTTTGATATGTATTTTCTGCTAAGTATAAATCTAATCAGCAAGCAAAAGAACATTTAATGTTTCATTTTGCTAGGGGCAGCAAAGAATGAAATGATAGATATAGTTCAGATTTACAGTTTAAGTTATATTTTCTTTTGGCCTATGCCTTGTGGAATCAGATAAATTGGTCTCCATGTCTATTTCACAGCCTACACACACGATTTATGGAGTGATTTTCTAGAACATCCCAAACTGTAGTGAGTCTTTGTAGCAGTGCTTCTTATGTGTAGGAAATGAATCTCCATGGTACTTTACTGTGCTTATGTGGCGCGGTGTTTGTTGCATGATGTAGGAATTCCTGTTGGTGCTTATCTTTCACTCCTTTATCTGACTTAGCTTAACCTGAGCTGACTGTTTAAGTCAGTGCCAACGAATTTTTCATCAGCTGTCCTTGGTCACCATATATCATTCATCATACGATGGCCATTGGTGTTACCAGTTGAAAAATATTCCTGAAAGACAATACATGAAATGCCACTCGGAAAACTGCAGTGAAATGAGATGATTTGGGCTCTGATTTCCCCTCATTTTGTACTTATATTTAATATGGCCCTTGTGTACCCTTTTTCGAGGCACTTTGAATCTCATCATTTTCAGCAGAGAGGAATTTCTATTAAGAACCCTGGACTTGCTTCTAGAGAGCAGATTAAAAAAATCAGGTGCTATGGATGCTCTTATTATAGTGACTGTGTGATTGTACATGTGTCTTTGAATCAGTTGCCTTTTAAAAACATGTTACAAATGGGAACAGGCAAGAAAAGAAAAAGCTGAGGATCAAAAGACAAGAATCAATTTTCTTTCTTGAGTTTTGTGTTCACTGCCAATTCTCTTTAGTCTGAATATGGATCGAACTTCTGGTAGACACATAAGCGATTTATACATTTGATGTTCCTGATTGAATGGAGGCAGGATTTTTTTATTTTTGAAAACTGTTATTTATTGCCTATTCACAAATTGCTTAAAGATGACCTTTTTAATGGTGATGAAAATAAAAATGTTATTTTTGAAGGTGACAGATGCAATGAAATATAAAGAAAGAGAAATAACAATTTCCTCTCTTAGAAGATCATTATTAATGTCCTTTAGTTTATACCATTCCTAGCCATATATGTGTGTTTCTAGTTTTTTTTGATCGTATTCTTAGGTTTGTTTCAGTGTTAAGCATTTAACATGCAAAACCAAATGAATACAAAATAATACACTTATATCTTGCCCCTTTACCTAGCTGTGAGAAAGCTTCATAGGTTAATATTTTGCATAGCATGTTTCTTAGTATTAGTGTGGTATTTCATAGTGTGGTGGTGGTGTATTTCTTTGTCGTCATTTCCGTTTTTTTTTTTTTTTTTGCTTTGCGTTTTTATTGTTTTGTAACAAAACATATGTGGTGGTACCTTGTTGTCGAAATATTCATTTTTTCATGAGCCTTACTATTTCTGGGAGATTTAATATATATTTAAACAGGCCCTGAAAATGAATTTTTAGACAATACTTGATCCACATCAATTTTACTTTATCTGTTAGTCTCTTTATCATTCATCATAATCTATGGCTTTAGCTGTGTTCAAAGACAATGAAAGAGTTTCAAATTAATTCTTGTTACTGTCAGATGAAATTCATTCACGATAAATATGTGAACCTTGAAGATCAGTGCTAAAATACTTTTATAATTGGACATAGACAACAAGCCAGATGCTAAATCCCCATGAAAGATATACTACACATTTTTCCTTTTGTTTGTTACACACACATACACACCCCTCCTTTCCTCTTCTTAGATTGAAAACATATCTCTCTCTCTCTCTCTCTCTCTCTCTCTCTCTCTCTCTCTCTCTCTCTCTCTCTCTCCCCCCTCTGTTTCTCTGTCTCTGTCTCTCACTCACTCACTCACTCACTCACTCACTCACTCACTCACTCACTCACACACACCCCTCCTTCCCTCTTCTTAGATTGAAAACATCTTGGTTCCTAACATTTCGAGACTCTGATCTATGTAATAATCTTTTGTAAAATATAGTATTGACTCAGTGAAATGTTATACAGTATCAGCCAGAATCGTAAATATAATATACTAGTAGTTCTTTTTAGCCTTTCATTCTGGTTTCAGAGTGAGTTCATCTTTGGCCATGAAATCTCTCCTTATTTCACTTTATTTTATGTTTGAGTAAAGTCTTATTATTAGTAATTTGTAGACAAGAATTTAAGTCACAGAGGAGCATGTCAGGAAGAATACAGAGGTGTGTTTTAATTAAAGCATTTTAAAAATAAATTAAAATTGTTGGGGGGATGGAGAAATAGCATGGAGGTAAGGCGTTTGCCTTTCATGCAGAAGGATGGTGGTTCGAATCCCAGCATCCCATATGATCCCCCGTGCCTGCCAGGGGCAATTTCTGAGCACAGAGCCAGGAGTAACCCCTGAGTGCTGCCGGTGTGACTCAAAAACCAAAAAATAAAAAGAATCTTAAAAATTGTTGGGCTGTGTTTCTTATTTAACTTTGTTTTTTATTGTGTTTAAAAGAGTCCAATTCTAACCTGCATTTGTAGTTCACAATTTGGTATCATGTACATTCACTCTCTACTAGTGCTCCTGAAAATGAATGTCTTCTAACTGAAGAACCTTCATCTAGTTGTTACTTCTCAGCCATTTTCCAGGTGCATATACATTTAAAGGGACCATCTCACACCATTCTTACACTTATTTTTTCTATTACATATGTATAATATCTTACTAAAATAATTTCTTGCTCTTGAATTCCTGGGAACCATTAACCAAGGTGAAGTCTGTTAAAGTCATTGAAAAGTGCTAGGACATGCCATAAATTCTAATTAATTTAAAGTCATTTAGTTCACAATTTGTCCTGACACTCGGGAAGATTTATGTTCATTTAACACTAACACGTTAGAGGGTGGGAAATGGGGTAGAAGGAAGGAGGAGATTTTGGTAAGAAAATTCCCTGAAAGGAAATCTCAGATTACTCAGCAAATTGCTTTTATGAAATCATTTATATTAGAAATGAGCTATTTACAAAGTTTAAGTTAGTATTCTAATGATTAGTTTTATTAAAAATGTTCTTGGGGACCTTTGAAAGACTGGGTCCAATTGCTGATGGTACTTAAGAACAGCTTAAGTGCATTTCTTTCTAAATTATCCTGGATGTTTAGATTGTCTTTAGTCTTACTGCTATCCTTCCATTTATTCTAGATTGGTGTATATTATTATATGCTGCAGTGAAAGCTAATTTATTTTTGGTGTTTATAGAGAAATTATTCCTTTAAACTCTCCCCTTCCTTAATATCAAAATGGGATCTCTGTGAATTATTATAGGTTAATTTACGCTGAGTAACTTTAAATGCCTTTCTCATTCTACTTGAATATGAAAATAATACGGCTGTATTGAACCATTTGTCCTGTGTTAATTCTGCTGTTGTCACCTATGAAACACGGGGCTGTAGTTGGGCAAGAGTGATTTGTTATAGATAGTTTTGATGGGATAGATGGCAGCTGGAAATAAATCTGTTTGTGTGAAATTGCTTACTTAGAGGGATTAAGTAACCAGAACAACAACTCTGTGACTGCTCAGTAATGAAAATATTGGAATAGTTTGTGGGTAGAAAGGTTTTAATTTTATGTTTTCCTTAGGTCTTTCCTAGGATGTCATCACTACGGTATTGCAAGGGTGCCATTGGTATCCACTATCCCATTTCCATGGACTAGTAATGGCTCAGTCACGCTTTCCAGAATACTAGCTGAGACAGCATGCTGGGCCCGACAGAACATATGTGATTTTGTTGAGTGTGGAGACAGGAAATTAGTAACGCTGAGAATCTTGAGGTTGAGGTTCCATAAAGGAAGAAAATAGATTTTGCCATCACCTCCAATATTTTTATTGAGTTTGAACAATCTGGATTAGTTTTCATGGGCTCTTTAGGACTCTTAGTGGTTATGGCAATCATAGGGATAGCGAGGTTTTTCAGGTTGGATGATCAGGACTCAATGGTGGAAAATATTGTTTCCAAAGTTGCTGGTAGGTACAGGAGCTAGATAGACATTGTTCACCGTTTTCTGGTGTTTGAACAATTACCTTGTTTGAATAATTGTTTGAACAATTACTTTTGGATGTACTATCAGAAATTCATGTGTTTGAAATCTTGCTTGCCTAGTTTAGGACATTATTATAATTATTGTTATCATCTTCATTGTTTTTGGAGCCATACTCGGTGCTTAGAGGCTGCTTCTGTTGTGTGGTGCTATGCAAGAGACTTGCTCCCTGAGGTGCTTGAGGGACCATATGGTTCTGGGAATCAAACCTAAGACTCTTGCATGCAGAGCATGTGCTCTGGCCTTTTGACTCCATTCCCCTAGCCCAGAACTCAATTCTTTTCTCTGCTAGCAGAAAGTTTTAAGATAAATTGAATCTTTCCAAGGTTTGGTTGTTGGGTAGCAATTTGAGATGATTTTAATATATAAACTTAGGATCAAGACTTTTTTTTTATTTTCTTTTGGTTTTGTTTTTGGGCCAAACCCAGTGGCACTCGGGTTACTCCTGGCTTTGCACTCAAGAATCACTTCTGGCGGACTCAGGGGACCTTATGGGATGCCCGAAATTGAACCCAGGTTGACCACATTCAAGGCAACTACCCTATTTGCTGTCCTATCACTTCCATCCAAGACTTTTTTTAAAATTATATCTACTGTACTTATGCTATTATTTTTTTTAATTAAAATTAGTTTCTATTAAAATATTTGACTCAAAGTATTAGTTTTGTATTGCACACTACTTTCCAGCATGGCAAATCTGTGTTATAAAAAGGCAACATTGGGTCTTATAATGGGGGAACCACTGGCCTGGCTAGAAGGAGCAGTTGCTTGTTCTATCTTATAAGGTTCCAGTTTATATTAGAAAGCTTATGTAGTACACTATGTAAGTTATGAAAATATAATCTCTTCAAAGGCAAGAAAGTGTTTTCCATCTCTTCTCATTATAACATTGGTATTAAGGACTTTTTGGATCATTCGGAATATAATTATAATAAATGTTTCCTATTGCCATCTTCTGTTTAGCTTAACTTTTCTGTAGCTGATTTATTTTACTTCTAGAATAAAGGTTACGTACATTCTTACTTTTCAAATGGAAGACAGGACATGGCCTTTGGTTCTGAAATACCTTGTGCACAATCATTCTTACGTTTCAAAAACGGTGAAATCAGCTCACTCCAAGCTTCTACACGGCCTCACCAGAATTTATTTATTTTATTAGAGATAATAGCTACTCACGACCACATTGAAATTGTGTTTTCTGAATAGTAAGTAGAGATTTGTTCATGTAGATGGTGGTGGTGGGGGAAATCATAGGGCCAGAGCTATAATCTGACTTAAAAAAAAGAGGTTGATCTGATGATTACAATGTGAATTAAAACCAAAAGCCTGGAATATTACACTATAGCATAATGAAAAATACCCCAATATGTATCATGCTGTCTCACCATTTTAATATAGTTGAACTACCATAAATAAAATATGAATTAAGCATGGGTGAAAAACTTGAATAGATTTTTCAAAATCTTCCCAGGAGAGGCCATTGTTCCTTAGTCATTAGCTTGTGTGTTAAGTAGATCCTTTTGGGCTCTTCTTCCTTAATCAGCCATCAGTGAAACCACTGAGGTCCAGAAGTCTGTGTTCCTCTCACAGTTTCTACACCTAGTATTGTTTTACTCTCTGTTATGATGAAATAAGGTTACAATTAGGTAAAAAAAAAATAAATTTTCTTCCAAATGAATAATAGTTTTCAGATGGGAGTTAGTTGGCATTTCCTAAGGTTAGCTCGATTAAAGGAGAGTTTACTTGCTGGCATATTGAAGGCAGAGGGTGGTGTTGGATATTTGCACTATGCTAGGCAGTGCTCGGGGTTTACTCTGTGTTCAGGGTCACTCCTAATGATACACAGGGGACTTGCAGGGGATCAACCTAGTGGTTGACAGTTTGCAAGCAAAGACCCCTATACTCTCTCCCTTTCTCTACCTGTAGATTTTTGAGTCTTACTTTTCTTGGGTATTGGTTACTTGGAGAGACAAATTCTCTCTAGAAAATGGTAAAAGTTTTGATTTTGAAGGTCCAGTAACTTAGGACATCACAGCCATAAATGTTAATATGGTTGGAGCCATTTTAGTTCAACCATGTTACAGTAACAATTAATTTAAAACAGGGGCTGGAGAGATAATAAGAGTGGTCAGGGTGCTTACCTTGCATATGACTTACTTGGATTTGATCCCCAGCATCCCATGTTGTTCCCGGAGCGCTGCCAGGAATAATTCTGAGTGCAGAACCAGGAGTAAGTAAACCCTGATTGCTGGATATGGCCCCAAAACAAAACAAAACAAAAAAAATAGTTTAAAACAAATAGTCAGCAATTAAAGACTATTGAGCTATAGTTAGGGATTAAGGTTAATAGCTAATATTATAATAGCTAATAGTAAAACACTTAAGGGATTTCTTTGCATATGGCTGATCTGAGCTCAAGCCCTGTCCCAGTTCGTGGGTTTCGGCAGTGCCAGGAGTGATCAATCACTTAGCAAAATACCTGAAGAGTGAGCCCTGAGTTCAGTCAGATGTGACCCCAAATCCTAAACCAAAAATGTTTAAATAATCTTAAATTACTAGGTGAATTTAGGAATTTTATTAGTGATGAATGAATTTTGCGGTATAATACAGTTTCTATCTTTAAAACACTGATAAACAGACACAGACATACACACACAAACACACGTTCCAAAGGTAAGAAGACTGAGGTTTGGTTTATGAACCTGATTACTGGAGAGGTTTCTGAGTTTCTGTTTACCAAAGCAAATTATTTTGGTAATTTTTAAGCACTTGAAAGTGATCTTGTCCTCTGTGTCTTACTATTAGAGAATACTTTTAAAATAATGTGTTGTGAACCTTGCATCAGAATGATATTTAGGACAGTGAACTAGACTATTCTACATACATGGTGTTCATCTGTATTACTGCTCTTTAAACGACCAGATCTTTATGAGTAATGTCATTAAAGTCTGCAATAGCTTTTAGAAATAATAACTTACATTCATCAGTTTCTATGAGTATTGATTACGACTGCCCTTCAATCATGTGTAAATTCTCACTATTCGCAAACAAACAAACAAACAAACAAAAACGCCCTCCAAAAACTAAAAATAAAACAAAACAACAACAGCAAACCTCATACAATCTCTCCTATCTCTTCTCTTCTTACTTCATCTCTAAAGTTGGTGGAAAGAGTCCTGTAATTGCCAATTCTGTGGTTCTGCGCCCACTGATCCCCAGTGCCCACACAGTCTGATTTTCACATGCTCCATGGGATGATAGTAATTGCAAACTAACCTGCCAGGTCTCCCCCCCACACACACACTTGCCTGGGGGAGACATTAATTCACTGAACCTGGACTGGGCCTGGGAGTCCTCTTTCACTCAGTACCCCAGGCTGCTCCTGCCAGTTCATCAGCCTTGGCATGTGAACTGAAGTGTATGTATCATTCCTGCCAAAGGCATCTTGGTTCATTTCTTCCTTCCCATTTTATTCCTTCTTTACCCTTAATGATGGCCTTCTTTAACCAATTTTCTCCACACCAGCCTCCCTCATTTATTGGTTTTTAAGGCCTATTCCTTATCCTTGTGCTTTTCCCCTCTTTATACACCTCTTTTTTTGTTTTTTTTTTTTTTTGGGGTCCAGGAGTATTCACTGAGCTCAGATCTGTAATAGTCCCAAATCAGCGTTTTCAGCCAAGTCTCAAATCAAATCTGAATTTCAGGTTCAAATATCTAATTGCCTACAATTCCATGTGGTGTGTCTACCATTACTTCCAATTGAATATGTCTGAAGCTGAACTCATTATCTTTCTTCCCCAAACAGCTTCTCCTTCTTTACTTAATTGACCATCCTGGGTATTAATATTTGGGCATCTGGCTGCACCTTTGCCTTCTCTCCCTTTTATCTTTTCGACAGGCATAGATGATGTGTTTTTCCTGGGGTAACTTGCATGGTAAACTTCTTTAGGCCGGATTTAGGCTCTCATCAGCTTTTACCAGAGTGTAATATCAGGATCACCCAGAGGACTTGTTAATATTGTATTTCTGGGTCCCACCCCCAGGGTTTGGACTGATGACCCTTTGGCCGAAACACTTGCATCCCTAACAAGACCTTGGTGAAGAAGTTGTTCAGAAGGGGGCAGAAGCAGAGGCATTTTTGTTGGGTTGTTGCTTTTCTTGACTTGCTTTATTTGCAAACCACAGCCAGAATTCCTTCCTTCCTTCCTTCCTTCCTTCCTTCCTTCCTTCCTTCCTTCCTTCCTTCCTTCCTTCCTTCCTTCCTTCCTTCCTTCCTTCCTTCCTTCCTTCCTTCCTTCCTTCCTTCCTTCCTTCCTTCCTTCCTTCCTTCCTCCTTCCTTCCTCCCTCCCTCCCTCCCTCCCTCCCTCCCTCCCTCCCTCCCTCCCTCCCTCCCTCCTCCTTCCTCCTTCCTTCCTTCCTTCCTTCCTTCCTTCCTTCCCTCCCTCCCTCCCTCCCTTTCCTTAATCCCTCCTCCCTCTTCTTTTTTTCCCTTAAATTTAATTTACTTTCATTTTTTCCTTTTCTTACCCAACTTCTTTTTCTTTCCTTTCCTTTCCTTTTCTTTCAGGGTAGAGGTGGTGTTTAGGATTTTTGGGCTATATCCATCAGTGCTCAAGGCTTACTACTCCTTACTCTGTGTTCAGCGTTCACTCCTGATATGGATCTGGGTACCATATGGGATGCTGGGGATGATGCTGTGCAAGGCAAGCTCCCTATTTACTTATTGTACTCTCTCTCCAGTTTGTGGTAAATCTTTTTTCCCAACAACTTTCACCATATTTTACCCATCTTATACTTTCTCTTTTTCTTCATTTACCACTGTTATAATGGTTAAGGTATTTGCATGCATGGTTGTGGTCCATAGACTCTCAGCCTTTGTGCTTGTTGGGAGTTGCATCCTAGTTGTGGGGTTCACTACTGGGGATCACACATGTGTTTCCCGAAGGTTGACCTCCAGCCTCTGCTCACATATCTTAAATTGTGTCTTTCCTGGGGGATCATGAGTCATCTTTGTGGTGCTTGAACACATCTGGCTGTGTTCTGGATCTGGGATCCAGATCTGGGATCTGGGATCCAGACAGTAAAGTTGCTGGGACCATGCTCTGTTCATGTTCATTGGAGATTGGGAAAGATCGCCAAACTCAGGGCCTCTTGTTAGCATGGTAGCTGCTTTTGTCATCAAGTTCTTCCCTAAGCCCCAACTATTCTCATATATTTAAAACTATCCAAGATTCCCTAGTTTTAGAACATTTCTTTTCCAAACTCTGTTTGCTGCTCTAGACTCCTTGAAGTTGAGCATCATTTGGCCTTCTATTTGATTTCAGACAAATGTGCTTTATTTGGTTAACTCCCCACCTATCTTATATGGACCCTTGCTCATTCTACCTCCTTTTGGCTGTAGTGCTCCAGGATTCTACCATCTTTCCATAAGTTTCCTTAATACCAAACCCTAGTGGCCCATGTGATTAGATTCTGACTGCAGTTCTCCTTCTTGGTGGGCACAATATGTCTTCATCTCTGATAAAGGCCAAGCTTTAGTCAATGTGAATTTATTACCTGGCAAATTGATTGATTTCTCTGGTTTATGTTATTCCTAGGGGGTCATTTATGTGGAAGAATAAATTATTAAGAAAACAAACCCAAAAAAGCTTTCTATGACTGAATAGTGAATAGAAAGCAACTTAAAACATGAAACCAAAGCCTTATTTTTTATACTGTAAGCTCTGGGTACCTCTCATCTCACTTGTAAGCTCTTTTGTATTGGCAGTAGTATTGGCACATGAATTTTGGAAATGAGGATTCAAAAGCAGATGTGGCAGCAGTGCTGGAAGTGATGTGGTAAACTGGGTGGGACAGTGCTCTTTGTGTCCTTTGCTGAGCAAGACACATGTTCTTTACTTAGCATATATGTGATTTTTACAATGTGTTGTATGTTGTGTGTGTTACAAGTTGTGTGTTGCATTTCATTGATTTTTTTTCAAAGCTACTCCATCATCATTGGTGACATTTCACCTAATGAATGACATGTGACTCTTTTTCAAGAAAAACAACCACTGTTTTATTTGGCCCACGATTAGCTGTTTTCTTTCCTTTAGCAAAAGGGGAGTTCGAAGCTCAGATTTATCACAGTTGTGCTGTGATGGGGAGGGCTATGGGAGATCTTGTCATTTAGAGCCTCTTTTCACAAAGACAGACAGACATGGTTTAACATGACAGCTGGTTACTGAGCAAATCACAGAAATCAATTGGGCCAAAGATGGAGCCCCCTTCGTTTCTGGCTGGGCCCTCATTGTCTTTCACAAGTCCTTTTGTAGCAGACATTGACGATTGCCAACACGCTTTGTGGCTACAGTGGAATGAAATGGAACAGATATGGATGATTGGGATTCTTCATTGGGGGCTGGTGATTTAATGCTGCTTAATTTATGGTTTCCTCCCCAGTGAACAGAATACATCCATTTGAGAAACAAACAAAAATTAAGCTATGCATCAAAAAGCAATATCCAGATGTAATTATTAGTTTTTATGTTTAAATTATAGAGCTTATTTTCCTAGAGGCTCCGTGAGGTCTTGCACCTATTATTCAGGATATTTAGACAGGAAATGCTAAATGGTTCTATGTCCCAGTACAGGTCTTGTGAATTGTCTGCTTGGCAAGGTGGAAGCAGTAGAATGTGAACAGTGAGCGCATCTGGTGCTCTCTAGCCACTGTGGCCTGACACTTGCCATCACATTGCCCTTGGAATGCCCAGGGAGCTACTTCTTGAGCACTTGCTGTGAAGCAGCAGTGAGGTGGATGCTCTCGACATATCATGTCATTCAAAGTAGATGTTTCTTAGGGTTTATAAACCCAACTAGAGTAATAGTCCTACAGCTAAATCATTAGCTTAATGCTGTTCATATTTAGATTGCTAAGCTCTTGGTAACACTGTATCCTCTGATTCAGTACCTGTGGTCATGCATGTGCAGTTTAGGGATTTCCTTTGGACATATTCACACACTTTTAGGTAGAAGCAGCATTAGTAAGTCTTCAGGCATTTTGGGCAGAGGGCTCTGTTCAGATATACCTTTGTTGAAGCACCCTTCTTATATTTTATTGTTAGATTGTAGTGAATGTAACTCATCATCCAATATTCTACTTACATTGTGTGTGTGTTTATTTATTTGTGTGTTTATTTTTGGGTCATGCCCAATTGTGCTTAGGACTTATTCCTGGCTCTGCTCTCAGATCACTCCTGGCCAGTTAGTTAGTTGATTGTGTGTTTAAATCAGACTTACTTGTCTATCAAGTTGGTGGGTAAATGGCAGACTATTAGCTGTTCCTTTCTAACACTGGAAATTTATCTTAGTCATCTTTGAACTCTTGTCCCATCACCCTCTGTGTATTTTATAACAGAAGGCACAGAATGAGAATTATTCTGCAGAACTTGGCTGTGAGTCATTTAGTTCTAAGAATCTGGGTGTTGTATTTCATTGATCTCACAGCTGGCATCTTCCACTGTGACTTAGTCCATAATCAGTGCTTCTTTCGTATTAATGAATTGACCAGAATTATAAGATTAAAGGTTGTTCTCCTGAACCAAAACTTTTACTTAGCCATATTTTATGGTATGTAAGTTGTGGTTTAGCTGCCTCCATTCTGCCTATGTCTAAGTCTTTTTTTTCTCTACAATCTTCAGGTTGTAGGAAAGAAAGGGTTATGCTAGATGTACATTCATTTTCTTCTTACAGCAAATTTTTATGGTTTCCCTTCAGTGTTTTTAAACCAGCCTATGAAAATAATAGGCTTTCTAAAATTAGACATGACATGTATCAGCAAATGATAAAACCAGAAAGAGAAATGGAGGAAAGGAAAAACCCCAAGGGAGCTGACATTTTTCTAAGAGGCAAGTCATCATTTTTATTAAGTAATTTATATAGATTGTTTGAGAAATACTGTAATTGGGGAAGGAATTATAGAGTTAGGATTATGGAAAGAAAATGAAGGAAGAGGAGAGACATTAGGCGAAGAAGTTACACAGGAAATTGTTGTGTCCCCTGAGGTCCAGAGAGTTTTGGTCCAAATCATGGTTGCATTTTCAATCTTTTGTGTTTTTATAGATGATGAGGCTTTCAGAAAGTCATTCTATCTTTTTGGAGTCATTTTGGTTTTCCATTCAAGGGATTTTAGATTTATTAGTGTCCCTTCATTCCCTGTTCCTCTCTATCTACTTTTACCAGTTTGTGAATACAGACTCGAAGCATTAATATAGAAGACAAACATAATAAATGGAAGTTATGCTCTATCTTAGGATTAAACTAGGAATCTGACTACCTAAGAATACTCAATACAGCTTCAAGAATCATGTTAGGAATCTTGTTGTTTCTTATTTGATCCTGAACCCAAATTGGACATTTAGCTATATAGAATTTCTTAAGAATTTAAATTCTTAGAAGTTTGGAATGTGGCTATAATATCCAAAAGACTGGTAGGAGTAATGAAAGAAGATTCTTTGGACTAACCAAAATGTATGGCAGGTAGTATACTAAAAAAATAATTGGTTGGAATCAGGCGCTACTTTTAATTGCCATTATGAAAAATGCCTTCATGTTTGTACTTAAGACACCATGCTTAAAGAAGAAAGTTAGGATTATGGAAAGAAAATGAAAGAAGAGGAGAGACATCAGGTGAAGAAGTTACACAGGAAATTGTTGTATCTTCTTGAAAAGACCCGCCAAAGGACTGAGTATACATATGGAAGAAAACATTCTTTTATTCTTTTATTTTATTTGTGAATTTTGTTTTTTTTTTTGCATTGCCCCTGAGCTGCCTCCTTAGTTCTTGTGCACATTTAAAAAGGCACCGTATGTATGTGTAGGTCAGAGCTATGGAAACAGACTCACTGAGCTCGAAATAGTTCTGCAGATTTCCATGGCAAATCTGATTTATTTGGTGTGAACATTTTTTTTCTTCTCTACTGTTACTTTTTCCTCGTTTCACAAATTTTGCCCTTCCCTAAAGATCTGCTTGGAAATTCACTGAGCTAATAGGCAAAGTTGGCCTTTCTTGTCCTTCTCTTTAAGTAGCCCATCCTGAAACACTGACCTTTTAGTTTAATAACAGTTTTATTTGAGAAAATGTTCAGATCCGAGAGCTGAAAAGAGTGTTTTGAGAAAAGCCAATAGTGGTCTCTGAATGGTATATTTATATATATTTTTCTCTTCTCCTTTTGCACTTTGATTAGAATTATGAAAATAGAATTATGAATTAGAATTAGAAATATGTTGTGGCTTTCTACATTCTATTGATTTAAAAACAAGTAACATGATTTTAAGAAAAGTCAAATTTGTTCAAAGCCCATTACAACCCTGGTTTTGTTGGCTGAACTTGGCCTTGCCATTTCAGATTTTAAACCCTTTATGCTAGGTCATACTTTATCCTGTGTTATTTAAATTACTCGAATGTAGCTCAGGTAATTATTTTCTCAGCTGTGACCTTGGATAGGAGACTCAGAAGTTAAAAAAATATATTTTTTTTTACTCATTCTAGAAATAGCTAGTGTACTATAAAGACAGTGGTGCTTTGATCCTTTTAGTGATTTAAAGGGATGTCAGCTCTCTGGTTCCGTGGTCTTTTTGAATGGCTTTTTGGCCCTTTGTATTGCCCGGAGTGTGCTCTCCTAGCCCACCTCCCCTCCTGCACACCTAATTGCCATCCTCCAGTTGGTTTCTGCTTCTGTTTCTTACTTAGGTGGCAGAGCTGAGGATGATGGACTAGATGGCTCTGAGAGAGACGTTTCTTCTCAGTGAGATCTTCTGTGAGCCACTACCCAGTGTGTCTCTGCTTGGGGACTGAGTTTATTCCCTTCCTTTCTGGGTGGGTCATCGCATCAGAAAAGACATGCTGCTGATTCTTGTAATCGTGTGAGTGAAACTCCATTGGAGTTTGATTGAGCACTGGAATTTGGTCAGATACAAGATTTTCTTAAGATAATTTGAACCGGGCCGGGCGGTGGCGCTAAAGGTAAGGTGCCTGCCTTGCCTGCGCTAGCCTTGGACGGACCGCGGTTCGATCCCCCGGTGTCCCATATGGTCCCCCAAGCCAGGAGCAACTTCTGAGCGCATAGCCAGGAGTAACCCCTGAGCGTTACCGGGTGTGGCCCAAAAACCAAAAAAAAAAAAAAAAAAAAAAAGATAATTTGAACCAACCAAGAGAAGTAGGGAAGGTAGTAGGAGGGTTAATGTTACACATACTGCTTGATTGTGTATTGATCCTAACTGGCATGCTTTTGTATGTATGCATATATGTATGTATGTATGTATGTCTGTACATATGTATGTATGTATTTTGTTTTTAGGCCACACCCAAAAATTCAGGGGTTATTCCTAGTCTGTGCTTAGAAATTGCTCCTGGCAGGCTCGGGGGATCATATGGGATGTCAGGTATTGAATCTAGGTCCATTCTGGGTCGGCCGCAAGAACAAGCAAGGCAAATGCCCTACTGCTGTGCTATCGCTCCAGCCCCTTACTGGCATGTTAAACTTAAGTGAATAGTTTGATCAGATAGTACTAATAGAAACCTGTCTTTTGCTACTAATGGAGCCCCTAGCTGTGAACTACTTGGAAAACTACAGTTTTCATATTTTTTTTTTTTTTGTGCATTTGTGAGAAGTAGATGGGAATGTGGAAAGTCCTCTCTAGTGGAGTCCATATTCTAGAAGTCCATGTCCAACAGATGCCTATGTAAGCCAGTCTGTCCTTCTTTGGGCTAGGAAACTAGAACTCTGGAAGGTCATAAGACTTATTCAACATCTAGCCCCAGAAAGACAAAGACTCTTAACTTGACCAAGCTATGGTTGCTGAATTTCTATGATGTTACTTAAGATTTGCTTGAGTGCAACAAGAATTCTCCACTCTAGTTTCTTTCTTGATTTTATGTGACCTTTACAAAGCAGAGACTTGAATCTTTCTCATATCATAGATGGAAATAGGAGAGGAGACAAATTGCAGCAGCATCTCTAATTTGATGGAACCCTGGGAAACATTCAAGAACAACTTCTTTTTTTTTTTTTTTGGTTTTTGGGCCACACCCTGTGACGCTCAGGGGTTACTCAAGAACAACTTCTTGGGAAAAAAAACTGCTGCTTAGAGAGGTTAGAAACACCTGTGAATTCTTTTAACCTCAACTTGTAAGTCTTCCCTTTTCTAATTCCTTTCCCTTTTTCTTTTCTTTCTCTCTTTTTTTTAAACCTTTGGAGGGATACATGTAACATAAAATTCATGTAATATCTCATAGATAGGATACAAAGTACAAAACCATTAGAGTTATTGTAATTCACATGTTGTGCATCTTAAAGGCATTTTGTCAGATCAGAGACTGTACCATGTTACCTTTTGTGTTTGGTTTCTTTCAGTTTATCTGATGTTTTAACGAGGCTCACTTACACTGTAGCATCTTTCAGTCCTTCTTAACTTTCCATAATTCCATTTTTATACTGAATTGTCACATTTGGTTATCTGTTTATCCATTGATGAGCATTTCCATTGCCTCCAGTCTAGAGCTTTTGTGAATAGTGCTGCTGTCCATATCCATGTTTGAGTTTTTGTGTATACATCTGTTCTGAATTCTCTTGCATATACGCAACTTAAGAGTGAAATTGCTTGGTCTTATGGTAACTTTGTTTAGCATTTTGAGAAACTGCCAGATTCTTTACAGAGGTCACAGTTTTGTACATTTCCCTCTGTAATTGTAGGTAGGTTCACCGTGCTCTACACTTGTACCAACCCTTTGCTCTGGATGAAAATAGTGTGTTTGAATTGTTGTTATGATGTTTTGATTTGCCTTTCTCTGATGGCGAATCGGGTTGTGTTGAACTTTTTTCATGTATTTCATGCTTTTGGTCTCTCATATCTTCCTCAGAGAGTGACTGTTATTATCTTTTGTGCATGCTTAGAAGTAGGTTGTGTCTTCTTCAGTTGTTAAGCATCATTGTATAATATGGATCAAGTCAGCTGTCTGATATGCTATATAACTTATTTTCTGATAGTCTGTAAGACTCTATTGCTTATCATTGCCCAATACCAGCTGAATTTTAGGCAGGATTATGCAATCCTATTAAAATTCTTTTTGGACATTGCCCCCATGCAGGATGCTTATATATCAGGAACATCCTCTAAGCAGACACAGCCCTTCTATCTTTTTATGTTAATAGATAAAAACTTAACCTATTGGAATGTGAGTTAGGTTCTCTTTCTTTTCCCAAGTGCTTCTCAGTCCTTCCTTCCTTCCTTCCTTCCTTCCTTCCTTCCTTCCTTCCTTCCTTCTTCCTTCCTTCCTTCCTTCCTTCCTTCCTTCCTTCCTTCCTTCCTTCCTTCCTTCCTTCCTTCCTTCCTGCCTGCCTGCCTGCCTGCCTGCCTGCCTTCCTTCCTTCCTTCCTTCCTTCCTTCCTTCCTTCCTTCCTTCCTTCCTTCCTTCCTTCCTTCCTTCCTTCCTTCCTTCCTTCCTTCCTTCCTTCCTTCCTGTTTTTGGGTCACACCTGGCTGCACTTGGGTTACTCCTGGCTCTACCTTCAGAAATTGCTCCTAGCAGGCTCAGGGATGTCAGGATTCGAACCACCATCCTTCTGTATGCAAGGCAAATGGCCTACCTCCATGCTATCTCTTCGGTCCCCACTTCTTTTGATCATAATTTGGGTAGTGGGTTTTAGCTGAAATAAAAGGTCAACATTACTTCATTGAAAAGAGACCTTTAATTTTAGAGTTTATAATGTACACTGCTTGAAGGGGGGAAGTGAAAGGAAAGTTCTGCTTAGTTTCTCCTCCCTCTACACAGCAGGTAGGGTGTTTGCCTTGCACACGAACAAGGGTTCTATCCATGGCATATATATGTTCTTCCAAGCCTGCCAAAAGTAATTTCTGAGGGCAGAGCCAGGTGTAACCTCTGAGTGATGCTGGGTATTGCCCCCAAATAAAAAAGAAACAAGCAAAAAAGGCTGTGAGAATGGGCTCACTTCTCACCCAAAAAAAGTGTTTATTTTTTGTTTCCTTAAATCTTTGTGGGAAAAATAATCCTAAGAACAGATAGTGTAGATAAAAGCAGAGACTTACTAAGGAGGTACACCCCAGAGATGTGGGTGCAGGAGCTCTCAGGAGGAGAAATGGCCATACCCACTCAGTTTGGGGCAGTTTGAAGGTTCTGCGTAAGGGATAGGGCCAAAGCTGTGCTTGGGGTCTGCTAAGGTTGCTTTTGCATTTATGTATTATCTGCTGCTCTTATATTACATGTGAGTCAATGCATATTTTGGGTTTAATGAAAAGGATGAAACAGGGTTAGGGTCTCTGCATTGAGCATACTCCAGTAAGAGGCTGGAAATGTTATTTCAAAAGTCCCTCTATCAGAAAAGGGATAAAGGATCTCTAGGCCTGTTTATTTTATCTGTAGGTAGATACATGAACTCGCCTGTACTTGTTTCTTGTAGATGTTGTGTACCCTACTCTCTGAGAGCCTTAGGTAGGAGAGTGGAATGTTGTGGACTAGCAGCCACAAGGTTCACTTCCTGAAGTTTCTTTCTCCTCTCCTCCACACCCCCATTTGTTTTGGCCATACCTGGCAATGCTCAGGTGGTATTCCTGGCTCTGGGCTTAGGACTGATCCCTGGCTGTACTTGGAGGAACCACATGGAATGCCAGGGATTGAACCAAGTCAGTTGCACACTTGGCAAGTACCTTAACTTCTGTACTTGCTCTCTGATCCCTGCTTCCCACCTCTTTATGAATGACTCGAAAAAAGAATGGCACAGAATTCACTTCTGTCTAAAATATGATTCCACATGGGTTTTTAGTGAAGAGGAACTAGTCTCTGCTTATTTCTTAGGAGAGGGTTTTAGGACAGTATGTTTTTTTTTTCTTTGTTCTTGTAGCTGTAAGACTCTATAAAACATGCATCATCTTATTGGAAAGACCAGTTGTTTTAAATCAAGACACCAGGTATTGAGGGAGCACCATGCCTTGTTTTTCTCCACTTGTTGGCACTTGCATTGGAATGTCTTGTTTCCTCAAAAATACGGGTTCAGGGCTTTCATAAATTTTGGGAAAAAAAATGTACATTGAAAATGATCTTCTGTCAGTGATAAATGATTTTAGGAAAGGTCTCATTATGGACCTAAGATCATGTTGTGACCGTGTCCCATCCCTAAGCCTGGTATGATTGTCAGATTTTTAATGATAGGACATAACTGTAAAGAATTTGGACTTAATGGCTTACTCCCTACTGGGCAGAGGCAGTTTCTTGAGTTTATTATAAATTTTGGCAGGTGTGGAAAATTCTGGGTCACCAGGGAACTCTTGATTAAATTACTCCTGAAGTGCACTAATTGGTCTCTTCTATAGTGCTCAGAGTTCCAAGAAAACATGCTGACCAGCTGGCCGAACTTTGCCCATTAAGATCTAGTCTCAGTTCTGTTTTTCCAACTCTTTTTGGCTTTGTTTTCCAAGAAGTCACTTATTTCCTCTTTGTCTTTATTGATTCTAGTTTCAGAGGAAGAGTTGAAAAGAAGAGTCGCTGAGGAGCTGGCATTGGAGAAAGCCAAGAGAGAATCTGAAAACCAGAAACGGTGAGTTTCATGGAGGCTGAGGTTTGGGGGTGGAGCTGTTATAATTATGAAGTATTTGTAGGGAGGAATGGTTGTAATCATGCTTATCGTTTGTGTGTTTTGAAACTCCACTTGTGTATAAGGTGGATTTACAGTTTTGGTTTGTGCTTGTTAAGTGCTATGTTATCTCCCCAGACCTATTGATTGATTCACTATTCATGTTTGGAACCTTATTTATTTAATTTTGATTTTGGGGTTATTCCCAAAGGTGCTCAGGGGTTACTCCTGGCTCTGTGCTCAAGAATCACTCCAGATGGTACTTCTGGTGCCTGGCGCCAAGTATATATGGGATGCGGGGGAATTGAATCTGGGTTGGCCATACCTGTTTTGTCTCTCTAGTCCCTGAAACTTTATTTAAATACTCTGACTTACAAAACTGTTCCTAATACCTTTCAGGCATTCAGTATTTTAATACCAGTGTGATCTCCTCTCTCCATCAATATCCCTAGTTTACCTCTACCCCTTCACAACTCTTCACCCACCCCACCAGTTCCCTTAGCAGGCATAAAATAATTGACTTTATATTGCTTGTTACAACAAATATCTCATAATGGTGTTATTACAGTCATTGTCAGAGGATTTACTGAGCTGATAGGTGCTAGTAGAGTTCAAGTGTTACTGTTTTTTGCTCATTGAACATAACTTCTATGCAACTTTCCTATCTAATTTTCTGTGCTTCTACTGCATTGTTGGTAATTGTAAAATCATCCTACACAACTGTATCTCAAGCCCCAGGTGAATGAATCTAAAGCAGAGTCGTTGCCTGAAATAATCCAGACCGGACTGAGGGTGAAACGTGTAGTCTGGCAGTCTTCTACCTTGTATGGAGAGCAAGCTGCCTGCCAGAATTGGCGTTTTAATTGAGTACAGAGACCACTCCCAGGTGGGGGAGTAAGAGTAGATTGCTCCGGCTATCCTGAGCCATTCTTGCCCAAGTTTACATGTAAGATAATCTTTTTTTTCTGGTGGAACCAAGTTGTAAACAAACAGATACAAAGAAACCAGGGATGATCTTTGTTTTGGGTAAAGCAAGGTATAATCTAATAGGTAATGTGAAATTTCCCCGTGCTGCTTGAGGAGCTGGGATGATTCAGCTGCAAGGCGTTTCAGCTGGGTTGTTTATCTACTGACCAAACTCAGGTGTGGGATTGATCTCTGGTCTTTAATGATGAGGTCTTGGCCCAATATCATCCAAGAAGTCTCCAGAGGTCTGAGGCCAGACACTTGCCTTGCCTGGGCCTACTCAGCTGTGCAGTCTTTCCTCCTGACTTGATTCCAAGTGACAAATCTAACTCGTATATGGTTCTTGGTTGTGTGAAAGTTGATTCCGATTTTTTCTGCCTGTGAGGCATTTCCCAGGCTAGCTTCTTTCAGTGGATGCATTTAAAAATTTAAACGCATTAAAATTATACTGTCTCTTGTAGATATGAAGGTTATGTATGTTCCTGCTGCCAGCCGTGGATATCCTATCGTAGTCATAGTTTCCACATTAGCGAATAGCACTGATTCCTGATAAACTCACTTTATAAAAACTCCAGACATTCTAGCTTTAGTTAAGGTCAAACACTCAAAACTGTGCTCACTTTGGCAACACATACTAAACTTGGAATGAAAAATCTAAACCTCACATAATTCTGTGTTATGTAGATTGGGCATTTTCTGTTTTTTTGATTTTATTCAATGTGTACTTCTTTATTATCGTTGTCATTACTACCACTATGGCTCACAGGGGGAAAATATTGTTCACCAAGTGTTTTTGTAATGGCATAGATCTGGAAGCAGTCCAGATGCCCATTTTGGAGCACTAGATGAATGAATTATGGTGCATGACTCTAGCAGACTACCAGATAGTCAAATAGATTCTTGTGTGCTGATGAAGAAAGAGGTTGAAAAGCTATCAACTGTAAAAAGGCAACATTCAAAACAGCACAGATAATATTTTTGGGGGTAAAAAAAGCACCACTTTTTAAAACATTAAATATAGACTTATTCATAAAAATATGTGAGCACATTTTAATCCAAGATAGTCAAGTGCTTCCCATCTGTGCTCCTTCTGAAATTTGCATACAGCAAGGAACATTATTGTTATATGATCCTCCAAAGTGTCTCTGCTATTAGTACTAAGCCTGTGTCTATTACCAGTAGATGTTTAGTACATGTTTTGTTTCATCTTTGAACTGCTTAACTGTTTTATTTGAAAGAGCAAAATGACAGGCATCTTTGAATTGGCTTCTTGTCTTCACCATGCATAGGGTCTTAAACATATAATTTAACCTCTTTGGATTAAATTAAATTAAGTATTTCAGTTCTCTAGTGAGGGACTTACAAAATGGCCTATCTTATTTCTTCTTTTTTGAGCTCAGCTAGCTCCAGTTCTTTAAAACTTAGAGAATAGGATTTGAGTTTGAGATGATAACCACAGTCTCCTCAGGAAATGGAGAAGTCTCATTCATGACTTAGGGTTTGAAAAATCAAGGTGTAATTAGCCTTGCTAAAAGAATCTTTGGACATTTCATTGGATTCTCATGTAGCACTTTATAATGAGTTAATTGGTTTAGATTGATGGAGTATATAATTAGATAGCGAGGTTTAAATATTACAAAAAATTATGCCCATTTTCATTAAGAAGCCAAGAAGATCAATGTGTTATGGTAGAATTTCTTATCTTTGGAGTTTTATTATTTAATTAAATTTTATTTTAATAAAGCTTATTTTGGTGAACTTCTCATATTTACTTTTTTAACATTGTTTCACAGATAATTTTTTTTTGATTTTGTTTTGGGGCCATCCTGGCTCTATACTTTTAGGTATGTTTTTGGCTGTTTTGGGCCTCACCTGGCTGTGCACCTAACTCTGCACTCAGGGATCACTTCTGGTGGTGGACCATATATATGTTGCTGGGGTTTGAACCTTAGTTGACCATGTGCAAGCGGTCTACCTGCTGATCCCCTTACAGGATTTTTTATTTAAACACCATGGTTATTTGGTTGTTCATAATGCATTTGTTTTTTATTTTCACAGATAAAATTATTCATGATTGAGTTACAGACATATAATGTAAACACAACACACACACACCCCCAGCAAAACACACACACCCCACCCCCAGCAAAACACCTTTTCTCCCCATACAGGATTTTACACATTTACTGTGGCATTTTCCTCCCATCATCACTTCCCATTTGCTTGGCCTGGTCCTTGGAAGGAAGGGGCTGATGAGATCAATTAAGGTTCCAGGGGCCCCAACACATGAACTTGCTTGGCAGCTTCCCTGTAACCCAAACAAATGCCTATAGATAAAGAATTTATTTTTTTGCCACCTGTAAGAAGGGCAGAAGCAGAGGAGGGCAACCTTTCTATTAAGTTTTTATTTAGAAAAAAATGTCTTGTTTGAAGCCTTCGTCATGGAAACTTCCAGCTGTTAAACTGTGAAAAAGGTTTTTTCATCTATATGATAGTTCTGAAAAGAATCAATATCCCCTCCCCCTTACTCTCCCTGAGAAGAAGCTTGAGCCAAAGCATTAAGAAAGATTTTGACGCAGTATTTTAAAAGCAACATTTTTGGAGTCACAAAGCTTTCCTGCGGTTAGCTTACTTTTGAGATTCACACCAGCAGTGTTTGGGGGCTATTCCTGGATAGGCTCAGGAGACCCTTTGGTGCTGGTGATGAAACCTGGAGTTCCTGCAGCTACAGCGTGTATTTTCTTAGGCCTCTGAGCCGTCTCCAGGCCCCTATCTCAATGCATTTTTGCATCACAGTATCTGTTGCCTTAACTGTAGAAAGTCAAAGCCTTGTGAGTAGCTCTGGGGGAAAGTTCCCTGTGTCTCAGTCTTGTCACAGGAGTATGCACTGTTTCCCTGCTCTCTTTCCACCCCTAAATCACCCAAACTGTGGGTCATCTCTCACGCATATTTACTTATGGGTCTGGGCTGTCAGCACACAGGAAAGTGAAGAATCAGGAAATGCTTCTGGTGGTGATATTTTTTCTTTATAGATTATTTATGATCATTATTTGTCCTTTTTATTAGGGCCATTTTCAAGCCCCTTCAAAAATGGAGATAAATACAACAGATTTCCTTCTCTCACTACGGCTTTCTGTGATCCTTCTTTTCATCTGAGTTTTACTTAGTTTTCTCCCAGGGCGCATATGAGAGAGAAGAAGCATTTTGGGGGAAGATTGGTGATGATTGTAGCAGGGAAATATTGTGAAATGGCCACTAGATCAGATTCAGGAAGGACTTTGTTTCAAGTTAAAATATTTATTTATTGTTTTTGGGCCACATCCAGCAGTGTTCAGGTGTTGCTCTTGGCTCTGCACTCAGAAATCACAACTGGCAGGCTCAGGGGATCGATATGGGATGCCTGGGATTGAACTCGGGTTGACCATGTGCAAAGGAAACTCCTTTCCTGCTGTTCTATCACTCCGGTCCCATTTAGTGATTTTTTTTTTTAACAATACAGTCAATATTATCATTTTATACTTATGTGTTGCTAACCCTCGCTCACCTCTTGACTTGACACCTCTTGACTTGCTGGGTCCATTTACCCTGATCCAGAGATCCCTTCTTTCGTTTGGTTTTTGTTATTTGGAAACCTGAGACTTAGCCCTTGTTACGTTTGGGAAGGAAGAATGTTTTAGAAATGCATTGGTGAGATTTGAGGAGTCAAAAAAAGCTGAGAAGGAATCATTAGCTTGGGATAAACCAAGAGAACTAGAACAACTTTTTAAAACTGTGCAGTGGGGAAGAATCAACAAAGTCTAAAGAGTGTCAGAGAATAGTTTAACTGAGAATGGTGGGAACTGTGTTGAATTAAAATTACCTTCCATAATGTACCACTTACAAAATAAAGAGCAACAGACCTCTTCCATTTGTGACATTAGGTTATCAGAAATTTTTATTGGAATAGTTTATGGAGATTGACTTTGAAATTTTAAAGACATATCACTTGTGTATTTATGAAAATGAATGTTGGGTTAGGATAAATAGGCTTACCCAGTGGCTGACAGATTTGTGTTTCCTGGGGATATGTGACAATGTCTGGAAATATTTGGCTGTCCTTGCTATTCAAGTTATTGGCATTTAGTGACCAAGGCCAGAGCTGCTGATTAATGTCCTGTAATGAATGTAGAGGATACTCCCCCCACCCACCATATACCCTTTCCCAAAGATAGTTATCTGATTTCAGGTGGCCATTTGAAAGCCATAAGCTCTTCATCAAGGAAGTCTTGGGTCTTTTCCTCTTGCATCTCATTCTTCTAGTTGACTTTGTGATGTGTCTTGCTGTCCTCGTTTCTCCACACAATTCTCTATTCCATCACCCATTCCACAACGGCACAACATTCCCTAAAAGATCGCTCTAAACTCTGGGATCTTGCCAGGCGGCTGACACCCGTTTTGCAAATTCTGATGCTTACACACATGCTGTGACAACTGTGCAGTCACGGGCCTGGCAGGCAGCGATTGTAAGATGCTTTCAGGCATGCAAAAACATGCAAATGTATGGCCTCAGACCTGTGCATCTGCAATATGGCCCATATGCGTTCTGGACCAGAGCCTCTCTCAGGCTGAAAATGAGCTCTAGAGCTCTGCCTTTCCTTCTTCCTAATCCATGACCACATCAATCCATCTCTGGCTGGGACTGCCACATGCATTTAGCTCTCCTGCAAAAATCTTTTAGACCAATGGAACTAACTGTAAGAAGCCATTTGCAGTTTACCTGGAATTTAAATCTCTCCCCATCAATTGCAGATAAAACGTTCTTCAAAGTTGTCTTAGAGTTGAAGGTTTGTACCAGAGCCTCAGAGGTTGCTGTGATCCTTCTGACAGTATGGGGTTTGTTCACATATCTTAAAGGTTTGCACGTGGCATCACAAGTCAGTGTGCCATTAAGTCAGTGGTCTCATTAGCCAGCAATTAAAACCACAGCACACACCAAAGTTGTTGTGTCTATTTGGAATAAGTTTGCTAAGCAAAACATCCAGTGGCTGGAGTAGTTGTGGGTGTCCTGGAAATCCAGTCAATTCAGTGTCTTTGTCCACACACTTTTGCTGTGTGCTTCCTCCCTTCTCTGGGTTCTAGCTGCTGCTATTGTGCTGTGACTATGGCAGACCAATGGAGGCGAGACATAATAGTTACAGTTCAACTCTGGGTTTTAAACATGTGATCTCCTGCTTCTACTCCCTATATGCAAAAGCCAGTTTCTGACATCAAGAAAAATGTGACTCATCCTGACCTCTGACCTCTGACATTTGATTTCACCTTTTTACCTACAAGGACAAGTGAACCTGTATCTATTTCAGTAACCTTTTTGTAGGAAACCAATGAG
Organism: Suncus etruscus; assembly: GCF_024139225.1. Classification (NCBI taxonomy): domain Eukaryota; kingdom Metazoa; phylum Chordata; class Mammalia; order Eulipotyphla; family Soricidae; genus Suncus; species Suncus etruscus. The sequence continues at coordinate 142,152,448 of NC_064848.1, read as the reverse complement.
AAAGGAAATCACTATTTGATGTTATAACTCACTGTAACATCAACAAGGTTATTTGCTGACCTGTTTCTAGGTGAATGTTACTTGAGATTTCCCCCAACTTTTTATTGTTCATAAAAATCACATTAGATTTGTGAGACTTAAAAGATAATTTTCTTTAATAAGTGGATTAATAAATGAGTCAGAATTTTTATTTGCTATATGAGTAAGTTAGAATATTTCCACAGTTCATTTATTTCTCTTATTTAAAGCATCAAATAAAGCAGGGGTCTTAAACCCGAGGCTCGTGGGCCGTTTGCGGCCCTCATACAACATTTTGTGGCCTGCCCTAGAGGAATCTTTTTTTATTTTGTTTTGTTTTAGTTGTTTGGGTCACACCCCACAATGTTCAAGGCTTACTACTGACTTTGCACTCAAGGATCACTCCGACCTTGCCTCCTGCGGCCCCCAGGTAAACTGAGTTTGAGACCCCTGAAATAAAGACTGAAATGTGTTTATTTTACTTTCTTTCTAAATACATTAGAGGTAACAAAATAAAACATTTATCTGTTTTCCTTTTTTGAGGGATGGTTGGATCAGGGAGCAAGGATCCTCCTGGCTGAAGGGTCATGCCTGGCAGTGCTCTGTGGACTGTATTATGTGGTGCCAGGTATCAAACCCAGGTCAGCCAAGTACATGACAAGTGCCTTACCTGTGGCTCTTAACTCTTCTGGCCCTTATTTCACTTCTCTTATTAAGTAATTGCTATCTTTGGAGGAGAGTGCTGAGGAAGGAAGAAGATGCTCCAGAATCATCCCTGCTTTTGTGAGTTGGCATTCAAAGAAACATACTTAAAATAGGAAATCATCGGGCCCGGAGAGATAGCACAGCGGCGTTTGCCTTGCAAGCAGCCGATTCAGGACCAAAGGTGGTTGGTTCAAATCCCAGTGTCCCATATGGTCCCCCGTGCCTGCCAGGAGCTATTTCTGAGAAGACAGCCAGGAGTAACCCCTGAGCATCGCCGGGTGTGGCCCAAAAACCAAAAAAAAAAAAAAAAAAAAAAAAATAGGAAATCATCTCTGTAGCCTGGTGCCTGTCATCTAGTTAACACTGACAAAGATTTAGACAATGGGATGAATCCCTAGGACTGGAAAGTCTTAAGTCTTTTCAGGAAAGGTCATCTCTTCTACATACATTTATATGACTTTGCAGTAAAAATTTAAAAATTAATTAAATGATGCTTTTAAATTCAGATGTTTCTCTCCCCTCCCCTACCTCTATTTGTTTTTGTTTTGGAGCCACATCTGGGATTATTCTTGGCTCTCTGCTCCTGTTTGGGATTGGAGGACCATATGTAGTGCCAGAATTGAATTGGGGTTGGCAAGGCAAGTGCCTTATCCTCTTCTGTACTATCTGGCCCCTAAATTTAGATATTGACCAGTGACTGATATTTGCTTTTTATGTGTTTTTGTTTGATTTTTGCAGGGCTGTAGGGGGACTTCCTAAGTGGTGCTCAGAAGGGCCCTCCTGGTAATTCTCAGCTAATAGGGTTTGAGCCTATCATTGCAAGGACATGTGGGTGTGATGCTGTTTGAAGTTTCTGGAGTGGCAGGTTAGCCTGGCTACCTCAGAAGCATTGGCAGTCTCTAAAACTGTACCTAATGATGTTCAGGGCTACCAAGTGGTGTGGAGACTCTACCTGGGGTTCAACACATTCTCAGCATTCTTAACATCTGTGCTCTCTCTCCAGATTCTAATTTACAAATTTTTGTTCAGTGCTCCACCGCTTTCCCCACTGATAGATACAAAGGACACAGTTACTCTGAAATTTTGTACCTTTCATCTGCACATAATCTCTAGGTAGAGAGTTATTGAAACAAATACCTTGCAGTGAACAATTAGTATAGGTAACTGCTGTTTATCGATGTCTTATAATAGTCTTGTTTTCAAGTGACATTAAATGATCACTTAGTAGCTAGTATTTTCTAAACTTACAGCAGTCACAGACAGATGCATTTTATTTATGATTTGCAAAGGTGAGTGCCATGATCTGGCTTATTGCTCTTTAGAAATTTACATCTGAGGTCCAGATGTGGACCTGCCTTCACCCTTGCTGGGAAGGGTGCAGATTTCTGGTGTCCTCCCCAGACATAGACATAGGGTAGGGATAGTTTGCTACTATAATTTGCAAGATATTCCTCTATAAATTCTGACACAAAAGAGACCCACAGAGTAAAAAAAAAATCCCTAAATTTTAGATTAATTTCTCAGGAAACTCAAGGCAACCCATTGAACTAAAAGTTCCATAGTATGTGGCTGATTTAGGTGCTGCTTGTACGTTTTTATTCCATTTTGCTTTCAGGCAGATAAAGACTGAACCAGTTGTGGCTGTAATGGGAATAGGCGTTTTCCATCCTCCCAGGAACATGGTTGGAGACTCTGTGTCTGTGGGAGGTATCGGAATCTTGTACCATCTGCTGCCTTTTCTCCATCCAGTGGCATTTTTCTGTGTCTAACAGAGACGACTTCTTTCGGTAACCAACAATTAAAGAAGGTTGGATCTACCCTGTCCTTAATTCCCATTACTTCTTTGACTAAATCCAATTTTTTTCCCCCATGGCTGGAGAAGTGGACCCTGAATTCCGAATATTAAATATGGGAAATCAGAATCAATTAAGCAAGCCATAGAAATCGGCTCTCTTTCCATTGGTTACAATCGAAACAGAAGCGTTCAGCCACTTCTTGTTCAGGTATTTCTTTAGGCCGTAATTACATCTTTTCTCCTGTGGCATTCATTGAATCTGAAGTCATGGATTCGGCTGCTGGGCTTTGCATCAGAAACTTTCTAGGAATTGGTTTCTGTGTGTTCTATAATTGTCGCTGTCCTAGTTGACACTTTTCTAGAGCAGTTTGGGGGAAGGGAGGAGGAAGTTACTATGCACCAACTCCACAAATCACATATTCTTCCTGACACATGCTATTAGCATATTCTTCCTGAGACATGACATGTGTCCAGCCTTCCAATCAGCAGTAGCACCATGTCCTCACACAGACGGTCTCCTAGCCCTGCATTGTTCTGATTTGTAGGCAAAAAAATCCACCGTAAAACCTTGTAAGAAGCCCTTTACCCTTTGTCTGTGGCCCTTGTTGTGGTCGTGTACTTGGCTGGCCTTGGCACTCCCACATCGTATCTTGGCACTGGCCGTCATGTTCCATGAAGTTGTGGAAATCATTGGGGTCACGCTCCTTCCCTGGCGGTGATGTACATATTTGTGCCTGTGCAGTTCCTGCTCCTTGAGTGGGTTAGTTACTCAAACACATGAGCCTGCTGTGTCCAGCAGGTGTCGCTGTGATGCTCACATAGAGGGTCACAAGATCACACATCCACTCATCCCACTGAACTCAGTGCCTGTTGGAGCATGGGACCTGTTTTAATTCATTTCCTTCTGTTGTCACAGTGTGGAACCCTAGCAATGAGGAACTTAGGTGCTTCGGAGCTCTCTGCACTGGGCTGGGACCAGGGGATCCCCAAATCACCATGTGGCTCACTCATCTTCACATAGTCTGCCTCTCCCTGTGTCCTGGGAATGGTTGTTCTGCAAGTTTGCACCTACTGGCTTGGGGAGGAGAGGGAAGCATTTCCCTTGACATTCTTTCTTTCTTTTTTTTTTTTTTTTTTGTTCGTTTTTTTTGTTTTGTTTTGTTTTTGTTTTTCGGGCCACACCCGTTTGATGCTCAGGGGTTACTCCTGGCTAAGCGCTCAGAAATTGCCCCCGGCTTGGGGGGGACCATATGGGACGCCGGGGGATCAAACTGTGGTCCTTCCTCGGCTAGTGCTTGCAAGGCAGACACCTTACCTCTATTGCCACCTCACCGGCCCCTTGACTTTCATTTTTAACCCCTCAGTTAGTAAAAGATCTCAGGAAAATGGTCTATGCTGTGTGCTGGGCAGGCTGGCTGCTCACTCAAATGGCCTTTGTCTTGGTCCCAAGACCTTTGAAGGATTCAAGTGTACAGTGAATATTTAACATTCTTCTTTCTCCTCCTGCTTCTCCTCTCCCTCCTCCAGCTCTTCCTTCTTCCACCCCCTCCCTCATAGAGGATGCCATGGATGGCATGCACAAAGTTCTGACGCTGTACTATCACTTTGGCTCCACAGTGACCATTTCTTGTCATGGGTGGAGCTTTATGTCATCTGCTTGTTGGCACGCATATGTCCTTTGAGGGTGCTTTGAACTATTGTATTTCAAATCAGGAGATTTTTCTGCTTGACCACAATGTGGTGGCCCACTTGGGTAATGTTTGGGATGAGAGTCAGTTCCTGCTGGGCACTGAGGCACAGGTATGCACAGCAGTGAACAGCTAGGTCTCTGTGGGGGATCTGCCCTCCATCCTCCTAGTCTGCAGGCAGCCAGAAGTTGCATGTTTTATTTAACAGATGCGGGGAGAGAAGTGTTTTGTATTTCTCCTTTTTTGCATACTTAGATTTGTTTTGCTGAGAGGGTGGGGGCCACTAGGGTGCTTGGGAATGTATGTAGTGTGGGGATGGATGCTGGGACCTTTACATGTACCAGGTATTTTGAACCATCTCTACCTCTAGGACTTTATTTTAAATAGGAAACTTGTGCTCATAGTATTGTTTTTATTTTAATTATTTCATCTATTTTATTTTAATATGGTTATATATTTTTGTTTATTGTATTTATTTTATATGTTTCATTATTATTAATTTTATTTATACTTTTCTTTTTGTTTATTTTATTTATTTCATCTATTTTATTTTATTATTTATATATTTACTTATTGTTTTGTATCTATTTATTATTTACTTTATTTAAGCTATTTTATTTTGGTATTTAATTTTATTATGTATTTATATACTTATTTTGTATTTATTATTTATTCACTTTTATTATTACATCTATTTAATTTTATTATTTATTCATTTTTCATATATCTATTGCTTTGTATTTATTCATCATTCATTTATATTATTTATTTTATCTACTTAATTATTAGTTATTTTATTATTTATGAATACTATTTATTGATAATATATTGTTATAACTTGATATGCTATTATATTTATGTTTATATACAATATATTATATATCCATACATATTTATATATTATTGATTATATGTTATATGATTTTATAATTACTTATGATTTATAAATTATGCGTTTATAATATATATTGTTTTGTATTTATTCATTTGTATTTATTTCATTCCATTTATCTTATTTATACATTTATTTATTGCCTTGTATTTATTTTTGGTTTTTGATATTTGTTGCTATTTATTTGCCTCCAGTAGTTGAGATATTTTAATAAGCCATCACATTTGGTTTTGTTTGGCTTGGATTTTGAGTCACTCCCAGCAGTGCTAATGGTTTAATTACTCCTGTCTTTGCCCTTGGGAATCACTCTTGACAACACTCTGGGAAGCCTATGTGGTATGAGGGAATCAAACCTGGGTTGGCCATATGCAAGGCAAGCATTCTAACTGCTGTAATATTGCTCTGGCCCCATCACATTTAATTTGTAAATGTCTGTATCTTACTCAGTTAATTAGCTACTGGGACACTGTTCCTTTAGAACTGGAAATTTCTCTAACAAAATCTATGCAGCTAGCTTGCAGCAATTTGTTCCTGATCTCCTTTTTAAAATGACCTCCTGACATTCAAACTTTGTGGGTCCTTCAGATTTAAGCCATTTCATTTGAAAACATGATTTTAGTTGAATTGTAGCATAGAAATTGAGGTTAAGCACATAGATATTTTGACAAATGAATAAAATTCTACTTTCATGGCAACTTCTCAAATGGATTTTTTCCATTTCTTCTGCCCTGTGATAGATTTTTGTGAATGCTGATTAGTTGAATGCCAGACCCCTCTAACATTCCATAAATTATAATCTTGCTTTTCTGATAAATTGATAATTATAAATTCATAAATGAATGCATTAATTTAAAAACTATTTCCCAGAGTTGTTGGTCTTAGATAATCCTCAAATTATTGAAAACAAATGATACCAGTTTATTTTAAAAAGGGGGAAAAAGTTACAAGGGCCAAGGAGTTAGTTCAGTGGTCAGAAGCAGGCACTTTACATCTCTTTTCCCCATCCTTCTTTTGTGACATTGTGGTTTGTGGTAATGCAAATAAAGGGGTGCCATGAATGTCCTACTCTACTCTAACTGGACTCTCCACTTTTTGTGGCAAACTACCTACAATGGAACGGCCCTCCTGATTTTCATCTCTATTGGCTCTGGATATCATCCCCACACTATCTTTTATTTTTCTCATAAGTGATGAATGAGACTATTCTATGTTTACCCCTCTTTCTTTGACTCATTTCGCTTAGCATAATAGTCTCCATGTCCATTCATGTATAATCAAAATTCATGACTTTATTTTTTTTTCTAATAGCTGCATAGTATTCCATTGTGTAAATATACTCTAGTATGTTTAACCATTCCTCTGTTGTTGGGCATCTGAGTTTGGCTGTTGAAAATAGTGCTGTGTTGAACATAGGACTTTAGAAGTCATTTTTGTATTGTGTTTTTCATAGAAGTAGTATTTCTAGATCATGAGGAAGCTCTATTTCCAATTTTTTAAGGATTATCCATATTGTTTTCCAAAAACACTGGACTAGATTGTATTCCTACCAGCAATGAATGAGAGTCCTTTTCTTCCCTTTTGATGTGTGCCAGTCTCTGTGGCATGAGATGGTACCTCATTGTTGTTTTGATTTGCATCTCCCTGATGGTTAGTGATGTGAAACATTTTTTCATGTGCAGTTTGGCCATTATATTCCTTTTTTGAGGATATGGCTGTTCATTACTTCTCCCCATTTTTTTTTTATTGGGTTAGATATTTTTTCTTGTTCAGTTCTGTCAGTACCTTAGATGTCTTAGATATTAGCCCTTTATCAGATGGGTATTAGGTGAACATTTTCTCCCATTCTGTAGGTAGATCTTTGTATTTTAGTTACTGTTTCCTGTGAAGTGCAGGAGCTTCTCAGTTCAATGTAATCCCATTTGTTTATCTCTGCTTCCACTTGCTTGGACCCTGGTGTTCCCTTCCTGAAGATACCTTTAGTCTCAGTGTCATGGAGTGTTTTGCCTTTGTTTTCCTTTATGTACCTTCTGGTTTTACTATGATATCAAGATCTTTAATTAATTTTGATTTGACCTGTGTGTATGGTATTAAAGAGAGGTCTGAGTTCACCTTTTTTGCATTTCATTGGCCAGTTTTCCCAACACTACTTGATGAACAGGCTTTTCTTGCTCTCTCTTGTATTTGTTACCCCTTAATTAAATATTAGTTGCTTGTTTACCAAGGGGTCACTCTCAGAATACTCAAGTCTATTTCATTGATCTCTGGAGGTCTGTCTTTATCCCAATACCATGCTGTTTTAATATTACTACTGTATAGTACAATTTTAAGTTGGGGAAGATGATGCCTCCCATACTTCTTTTCCCAATGGTTGCTCTAGCCATTCGTGGGTGTTTATTGTTTCAAATTTATTTCAGGAGTGTGTGATCCATTTCTTTGAAATATGTCATGAGTATCCTTACAGGGATTGCATTAAATCTGTACAATGCTTTGGGAAATATTGCCATTTTAATATTAATCTTCCCAATCTATGAGCAGGGCATATGTTTCCATTTCCTTGTGTCCTCTTTTATTTCTTGAAGCAGTGCTTCATAGTTTTCTTTATATAGGTCTTTTATCTTTTTTTACTTTTTTTTTTTTTTTTTTTTGGTTTTTTGGGCCACACCCTGTGACGCTCAGGGGTTACTCCTGGCTATGTGCTCAGAAGTTGCTCCTGGCTTCTTGGGGGACCATATGGGACGCCGGGGGATCGAACCGCGGTCCGTCCTAGGCTAGCGCAGGCAAGGCAGGCACCTTACCTCCAGCGCCACCGCCCGGCCCCGAGGTCTTTTATCTTTTTAGTTAAGTTGACTTCAAGGTACTTGATTTTCTGAGGCACAATTGTGATTGGGGTTGTTTTTGTAATGTCTTTTTCTTTTCTTTCATTATTTGTATATAAAACACCATGGATTTTTAGTGTTATTTTTGTTGCTTGTCACTTTCCTATACAAATCTATTGTTTCTAGAAGCTTTTGGTAGAGTGTCTATGATTTTTTTTAAATATAGTATCACTGCAACCAGTGAGAGCTTGATTTCTTCTCCTATATGGATGCCATTGATATCTTTTTCTTGCCTAATTGCTGTGGCAACTACTTCTAGTACTATGTTGAATAAAAGTGGTGAGAGGGGACAACTTTCTCTTGTGTCATGTCTTAGAGGAAAGGCTTTTAGTTTTTCCTTATTGAGTATAATATTTGCCATGGACTTGTCATAAATGGCCTTGACTATTGAGAAAAGTTTCTTCAATTCTGATCTTGCTGAGAGTTTTTATTATGAATGGGTGTTGGACCTTGTTAAATGCTTTCTCTGCATCTATTGATATAATTATATTTTTTCTATTGTTGATATGATTATGTATTATGTTGATTGACTTGCATATGTTAAACCACTCATGCATGTCTGGAATGAACCCTACTTGGTCAATAACCTTCTTAGTGAGCCATTGGTACCTATTTGCTGGGATGCTGTTGAAGATACTTATAACTGTGTTCATCAGGGATTTTTTTGTTCTCTTTGTGTGTGTGTGTGTGTGGGGGCATCTTTGTCTACTTTTGGTATTAGGGTGGTTTTAGCTTTGTAAAAACTATTTGGGAGTTTTTCTGTTCTTCAATATGTGAAAGAACCTGAAGAGGATTGGCAATATTTCCTCTTGAAAGGTTTGAAAGAATTTGCTAGTGAATTGATGTGGAACTGGGCTTTTGTTTTTAGGAAGACTTTTGATTACCATTTTAATTTCCTCAATAATGATAGATCAGCTCAGATATGCCAGATCTTCCTGGCTCAATCTTGGGAATCTTGGGAATCCTAGGATTTATCCATTTCTTCCAGGTTCCTTTATTTTATGATACAGACTTTTTTTTTTAATTTTTATTTTGATCATATTGCTTACATATCTTTCACAGTAGTATTTTAGGTACATATTAACATTGAATCAGGAGAATACCCATCACCAAATTTGTCCTCCCCCATCCTTGTTCCCTTCCTGCAACCATGTCCCCCCCCACCACCCCCTGGGCTGCTAGAATAGGTGGCCCCTCTTTGTGTAGCTTACTATTAGTGATCATCTATCTGTTTGGTCCTGGTCCCCTCCCTTGTTTCCCCCTCTATTTGAGAGGTGGAGCTCGATAATTTGAGATATGTGGTTTTGCTTGAAGGAAAGAAAAGCAATAGAATGGAGTAAAAAATAAGAAAAATAAAATAAAAAATATATCAAATAAGCTGAAAATGGCGGGGTCCTTCTAGAGGCTTTCAATCTCAGTTTGAGCGAGGACATGAAAAAGGTAATTGAAACACCACATCAATGCAGAAAGAAATATCAAATTAAATATCCAATGAGCATTACAGCAATAAAGACAAGCACCACACAATAGTGTCAGTTCTGAAATTAAACCATGCCGGGGTACAAAAAGAAAGAGAAAGATAAAATAAAATAAAATAAAATTGGAAACATCAACTTCAATATCTACACCAAAATAAAGACGTCAATAAAAATCAATCAATAAATTTATATGTGGAAAAATGATTATTTTGTGCTTTTTTTTTTTTCTTCCTGCACAGACACAGTAACTATTGGGGATATTATAGAGGGAATTCCCTTGGCCTAGGAGATACAGGGTTTCTCCACCCCTGAAATATACTGTCATGGGATTAACTATAGACTCCTTGCATGATCATTTACTCTTTCCTCGGTGCTTTTTTAGTGTATAGAAGACTTCTGCTTCGTCATGGATGGTAAAATCAGACCTCTGTATCTAGAGATCTTGGTGTCTGTACAGCTCAAGGAATTGAGCTTATGATGAAGTCTTTCTTTGTGATTCTAATATTGCTTCTTCGGTGTCATTTTAATTTATCTTCTGTAGTTGGTGGTCTTGGTTATAACATTGCTCCTATGATGGAGCCTGGGATAGAGTCTTTCGTTATGTTTCCGGAAGACCTGTTCAGTTGCACATGACTCAGTCAGACCTCTGGAATTGGAGATCTTATTTGTTGAACAGATCTTAGGCCAAAAGCTAGGCAAGTACTTTTTGTTGTTGTTGTTGGTTGTCCTGGGATGTGTACTGTCCAGTCCTGGTTGTAACAGCCAGTCATCTGTATATAGTGATCTTGGCTTTTGCACAGATCAAAGAGCGACATGTCTTCTGATTTTGTCTTATCCTTGGCTTGCTCTTGGATCAAGTTGTTCCCATTTCTTTGTTGTCAGGTTATCAATTTAGAACTGGCGCATGTTGGTGGTGTCAGAGTAGCATTATGGATGCCCTGGAGAGGATTTGGTTTTTGGAGCTGTTGTGGAGAACTCTGTTGTTTCTATGTCTGGGATCCAGGAGTCAGGGCTGGACAGTCAGTGCTTAATTCCCTGGGGTCTAAGTTGGTTCCACATGGCATACGTTCAGGGTGGGAGATGCCCCTGTGTTGTAAAAAGTATAAGTTCTTATCCCTAGTAGATAAGAGCTTGTTTTTACACTTAAAATTTCCCCTTTTTTAAATATACCTTTGCAGGAAGAAGTGGTGTTACATTATATTGCTGGTGGATTTGGGGGTGGAGAGAGAAGAAAACAGATACAGGACAAAAACTAAAAATATATATGCTCACACATATCTAAAGAAAAAATGTCCTTCCTTCCTTCCTTCCTTCCTTCCTTCCTTCCTTCCTTCCTTCCTTCCTTCCTTCCTTCCTTCCTTCCTTCCTTCCTTCCTTCCTTCCTTCCTTCCTTCCTTCCTTCCTTCCTTCCTTCCTTCCTTCCTTCCTTCCTTCCTTCCTTCCTTCAGATTAAACAAAAGACGTAATTAAAGGAATAAAGTGGGACCAGGAGAGATAGCATGGAGGCAGGGTGTCTGTCTTTCCTGCAGAAGGACGGTGGCTCAAATCCCGGCATCCCATATGGTCCCCCATGCCCACCAGGGGTGATCTCCGAGCACAGAGCTAGGAGCACCGTCCGAGTGCCGCCAGATGTGACCCAAAAGAAACAAAAACAAATCAAATCAAAAAACAAAAACAAAAACCAAACAAAGAAAAAGAAAAAACAAAACAAACAACAAAAACAAACCAAAAACAAAACAAAACAAAAAAAACGAACAAGAAGAAAAAAAATGAAGAAAAAGGGAGAAAGTGATACAGGAGATTACATTTGGGGAAAAACAAGATAAGAGGTAGTGCTATATAGGTCTATATTTATGATGAAAGTATAGGCTTCCTCATTGTCTTTTGAGATTTTCTTGTGGGGTGTGGGCTCCAGGCAGGGAGGTCTTGGGTAGAGTTCTTGCAGTGGGGGTCCTTTTGGAGCTAGGTCAAGCCACAGTCCACATTAGGGAGAGATGATTAGGAGGGCTACACTGCATGAGTCTATTGGGGTGTTGGTTCTATTATTCTTGCCAGGAATGAGATGTGAGTTTGAGTGGGAGTCTCTTCACTTGGGTACTGGGTACTGGATCGTTGGGGTAGGAGGTCGGTCTTGATGTCTAATGGATTAAGAACTGAGTGAGGGTGAAGAGTTATGATATGGTGGGGATATTGGGGATGGGATTGAGGGTGAAGGAATAGACAGATTTCTGAAAGGGAGAGAGGGAATAGGGAGAGGTTATATATAGGGTATAGGTATGGATTGTTTGTGGTTTAGGTTTGTCTCTTATGTAAATATATTTGTAAGTACATATCTTTACATAGAAATTCTATATATTTTATACCTTTCCCTTTTTTAAAATTATCTTTATTTAAACACTGTGATTACAAATATAATTGTAGTTGTATGATTTCAGTCATGTAAAGAACACCCCTCTTCACCAGTGCAGGATTCCCACCACCAATTTCCCAGATCTACCTACTCCCCACCCCACCCACACCTGTACTTGAGACAGGCTTTCTTTTTCCCTCATTCATTCACATTGTTATGATAGTTTTCAGTGTAGTTATTTCTCTAACTGCACTTATCACTCTATGTGGTGAGCTTCATGTCATTAGCTGCACCTACATGGGAGGATGGGGGGAAGTAAGGATTGGGACTGAGGCAGTAAAATATTAGAAATGAGCTTTGTAGGGCAATATCAAGGTCCCAATACAAGATGGATATTATGGATATATATAGAATATATGCACACAATACTATCAATATGGAAACAAAGAGAAAAAATTTACACTGACTGTCCCAACATAAACCAGTGCTAGAACAGCCTGCCCTCCTCCCAGAGCACATTCCCATTAGTGTAGGGAGAGATAGGGGGAAAGCCTGTTGACCCCTATAGAGTCCACCTAGACCAGTGCCCAGGGAAAGACTGAAATCCAGGGGATAAAAACCCTATACCTGGCAAGAGCTGGTCTCCAGAATCAAGGACGAAATCGGAAGCCAAATGTCTGCCTGCCCTCCTCCCCATGCACCTCCCCCCTGGAGTACAGAGGGAGGGGGGAACCTGACGACCACTAAGAGTCCACCTGAACCCACTTCTGGCCATCTGAGCTGGCACCCAGGGAAGGCCTGGAGTCAGGTGAAAAAGACAAGGACGGCTGGAGGCCTGCCAAGTCTCCCAACACTCCCCAGGCTAGGGAGAAAGGCTCTGGTATGGGGCCTCCGCAAATCCCATACCTGGCAAGAGCTGGTCTCCAGAATCAAAGAGGAAACCGGAAGCCAGATGTCTGCCTGCCCTCCTCCCCTTAGGTTTGTCTCTTAAGGAGGATTCCTATATCTGTGTGCTCCTGCCCACATATAATCATATAGAAGTTAGCTTAGGTATATATTAATGTAGAGAGGTGGGGAGGGCAAGAGATGCGCTGAGTACAGAAAGATAGGCAAGTAAATACTTGTAAGGAAAAGAAACTAATAGATCAACTTTTGGGTATGTATAGGATTCGTGTCTCGAGTACTAACCCTTGTGTTAGTGAGGTCTATCTATGTAGGTGTTTACCCTTTGCAGTATTGTCAGCAGTACCCTATATGTCAGCTTTCCTTTCCTATAAAGGAGGTAACTGTGTGGTTTTTGTTTGACATGGATTGAATTGATGATAATGAGGAGGAGAAGGTAGAAGAAGAGGGAGACAAGAAGAGAGAAAAGGAAAAACAAAACAATAAAAACCCAACAATCAAACAACAATAACAACAAAAATACGAAGTAATGAGAGGGGAGGGTAACAGAGCAGGGCATGTTAGTTTGCTTGGACGTGTTCAATGTCTATGCCTTGTAGTATAAATCTGTAGGTCACAGTTGTTGCTTTGGTGGTCTGGCTGTTCATGTGCTTCAGGTCCTAAAGGAAGGCACAATCTAGAGATAGAGGGTATGTTAAAGAGTTTTATCTGGACATTTTCATGTTGTAAACTGAGTATGGTTCCTCGTGTGACTGAGCACCGAAATACCACTGTAGGATGTTCACCCTTTGTACCCAGGAACCCCTTCTTCCGAACCCAGAAACCTCAGGGACGTGACCCGATACAGAGTTTTTCAAAGTAATTTGATTACCCTTTGAATTTCTGTAGTTTCAGTAGTAATATCCCCCTTTTCATTTCTAATTCAGTTTATTAAGTTTTTCTCCTTTTTGGGGGGAGTCTTGTTAGTGGTTTATCAATTTTCTGTATTTTTTAAAGAACCAACTCTTGCATTGATTGATCTTTTAGATGGTTGGTAGTATCGGACCCACCAGGACTATACATGGGTAGTGCCAGGGATGGAACTTGAGACCTTCCCAGCCTCATTGTTACCTCTTAGCTAACCCTAGAACCCTATAGTGTTGTTACTTAAAACAAAGCAAGATTGAAGTGAAAGCATGATCCAGCTTGCTTTCCTCCAAGTACCCAATCTCAAAAGTTGATTTTCATTCTACACAAGGGTAAGTGGATGCTTCATAGCCATAAAATGAAGGATTTGACTTTGAAACCCATGGAGGTCTGATCTTAGTCACTTCCATTCTCCTCCCTTACTGTTTCAGAGACTAAATTTGTAGTGATGCTGCCTGTTATCTATTAGCACAAATGCCCTCTGTAAGATCTTTTACTTTGCCTTACAGAAGGTTTGTATATTTTAGGGTTCAGAACAGTTTTTCCCTGGCTTGTGGCTTCTCATTAAGGAAGGCATTTAGTTTTAAAAGAAATTCACCAACTAAAAAATTCATAGTGTTTTTGTTTTTATAATTCACATGACTGTATTTTGAAATAAAAATGTCAAAACAATGTCAATGAGTGGGTGAAAATTAATATTTCTGTAGGTTTTGCTATAATATGTTGAAAATTGTGTATTTCTTTATAAAGCTATCTGTCAACTCACAATTCTGTCTTTATCGAATTAAATGAAAGTCAAAGCACGATCGAAATGAATTTCTGTAACTTATGATACTTGTGCAGCTCCACGCAGGCTTAAAAAATGCTCTCCTGAAAGCACAGGCTTTACAAACAGTGAAGGGTCACACAAGATCAGGATTAAGTAATGATTTCAGCATTCTTCTGACTGCCTTCATAAACCTTTCTCCCTTCCAGCCAATTAGCCTGGGTGTCACTGCTTTTAAAATACATCACAAATCTGCTAATCTCTCATCATCTCCATCTCTTCTTTAGTCCAAATTACTGATTCTGAACAGGGAATGACTTGCTTCTACTCCTCCATTCCTCCTAACCCTACTTAATTCCAACTTGCACCCTCTACCAAGTATCACCCTGTGTTATTTAGAGATGTCTTGTTTTCTTTTGGTTTGGTTTTTGGGCGACACCCAGTAGTTCACAGGGACTCCTCCTGGTGGTGCTCAAGGAACCAGTCAGACTGGAAATTGAACCCAGACCTCTTGCTTGCACTCAGTCAGTTGAGTTATTTCTCTGATCTGGCAGATTTTTAAAGTTTGTTACACATGGAGGGTACTGGTTGCATCTAGCATATTGAGGCCCAATATGCTGCCTACAAGAGATTACTTCCGGTCTTGCCCCAATAGAATTGATTCCAAGCGTCAGTGGTGAGATGCAGGCATCTTGGTCTGGCCACGATCCCTTCTCACTTGCACTATTACTGTTACAATATCTCTTTGTAGGAAGTGACTTTTATTTGCTATATTCCAGTGTTCACAAAGTATTGTGAGTGGGCTTTTAGAGACCTGACGTGGAAGACTGTGGAGATAGCTCCGAAGACTATAGTGCATGCTTTGCATGATGGAAACTAGGGTTTGATCCCCAGTACTGCATTTGTGTGACACACCTGCCCTCCATTTCTATTTTTTTGACCCTTGGCATTTTCTTTGCTTTATGATGCACAAGTGGCTTTTCATGAGGTTCTCTGCTTCCATCTTCTATTGATGGCTTTTATTTGACAGGAATATAGGTCTCTGGCATTATGTGACTGTTTCTCTCTTACTTTTGAGTTTTCTTTTACCTGATTGCTTTAGGTAATTATTCTTTCCTCTGTCTGCTCTCAATGCCCTTCTCAATTTTGATTCTTCTTAGCACTTTATCCCATGAGGTCCAAGCCTATTGTATGAGAATGTCAAGAAGAGCCCATTCCTGAGCGACACTAATATTTTAACATTAGGGGTAAGTAAATTTAAGCAGGGTAAGATTTCCACAGGGAAAGAGGCAGAAACTGCACAGGAAACTAGCAGCTCCCCCTTTCTGACCCTCTCTCACTAGCCTAGCCCTTTTCTGGGACATTAGCACCCTCCTTGGCAACCTCCCCATCAGACCTTTGTGATAGCCTGTAAGGTGATAACTCATTTGGTCTCCAAGTACTCAAGCTGTTGGACCATCTCACATCCAGTTGGGGAGGGGCAAATGAATATGGTAGATCTGCTCTCTCTGGGTTTATTTTTGCCATATGAACAGGGCTTTGAGGAGACCAAGAAGCTTGCCCCAGCCTATTTGGTATAGGCTGATTGGAATCTGTTGTTTTTTTGGCTCTAGTACTCGTTGCAAAGTCTTTCTGGTGAGTCTTGTTCTTCAGGAGCCTCTGTGATTTGTAGCATGTTTCATAATATCTCTTGGGGGGCTTTGTCAGCTCTTTCTATTTGACACAGAGGCTGTATTTCTCAGTCCCAAGGTAGTTGTGTCTTTGGTTCCAAGAACATGCGTAAAAATGATCTGTTTTCCCAACTTGTCCCAAGCAGGTTGTTCAGTCTGTTACATTTACAGATAGCATTGCCTATATGTGAAAATGGACACTTTGGGAGCTTAAGTCTAGGCTTTTGATTTTTGTTGTTGTTGTTGTTGACAAAGCAAAAATAAATAACAAAACCCACAGGAAAACAAGCATCTCCCCCTAAAACATCCAGGATTTCTAAGTCAATATTGAATGGTGCTTGTCCAGCATTCAGCATTCATAAATATGAGATGGAACTGATTTTTGGAGGAATCCTCCTGTGTTTTTGGGAATCTTCGAGGATGGTTTTTGGGATGGAAGTTGGGAAGCCTATTCCTGGGCCTATTCTCTTGATCTGTTCCTGGGAACCCTGTGAAAGGCACCCCGCTTTTTCTGTGAACTTCATTTTGCTTGAAGTTCAAGAGGATCCTGAAGTCACATGAATTTGCACCTAGCAGATTTGCTTATTTTCTCTGGCTGGCTGAGAGTTAATATATTGCAGAGACCTGAGTGGACTTTCCTACCCCTCTCCCTTGCTGGCCTACCTGGCTCAATGGCATCAGAACCTTGTTCAAGCCACCAGCAAGGACCACAAACCAGCCGCACTGACTGATTTGAACCCAGAGCATTTGTTTCTGTATGTTTGCTGAATCAGACACTGACTTGTGTTTCTTGTCCTCCTGGATTTAGTCTCCTAATTCAAAATGGTTGGTTTTATTTTTACATTCCCTTTTCACTGTCTCCTGTGCCAGCAGCTTGTTGTAGCAATGCCACCTTGCTCAGTAAACTTGGCTTTGGACAGCTTTTCACAGACATGAAACAACAAATCTACCCGTCAGGGACAAAATGAGAGAAAAATGAACAATATGAAGAAGGAGCCCTTTGGGAAGCGGCAGAAAAAAATGTTATATTAAAATCGATGCCAGGGCCTGACCTTTTGTGGGACTGTATATTTTAAAGCCTTTTTATTGATTCTCTTTTAATAACATGTTTATTCTAGTTTACTGACATAAGCCTTGGGAGAACACAAAAAGGAAAGATCAAATTCTTTGTGATGGTGGTCATTTAAATTTGTCTTAGATCTTTTTTCTTTCTTCTTTTTTTTTTGACAGTCCAATGATATCTTTATGCATTTAGCATAGATCATTTTGATATTGTATAAGACCCACAGATGGAATCAAAGTGATGTGATTTAAAACGAATATTGTTACGAATCTAAAATTTGCTCAGTCATTGTTTGTTTTTTTATTTGTTTGTTTGATTTTCCATACCCAGCACTACTCAAGCACCACTCAGGAGCCACTCCCAGCGGGAGTGACAGGAATCGAACCATGGTTAGCCAGCTGCCAAAGCAAGTACTACAGCATCTCTCTGGTCCCATATGTTTGGTTCACATATGCTTGGTTGACATGAAAGTGAACCTCTCACACCCACATTAGAATTTTTTGCCTTTTTATATGTATTTAGAACATAGTTCCAATTTGTTGGACTTTTTTGGGGGGGGGGGGTTTCAGTCTTAGAAACCATTGGCAGTCTGAGCAGCTGAGGCCGGGGACATATCTTGACAGTTCTATGCATAAAGTTGTTTTTCACTGTATAACTAAAGGCTATGCGATATGTGGATGAATAGGATGAAGAGAAAAATTTCCTTATTTGGCTATTCAATCATGTCATTTTCAAGACAGAATATTCATTACTTTTCCCCACCAGGGGCTGCTTAGTATCATCCTGGCCAAAGACCAATCAGTCCAGGGGTGTCAGTCAGGCAAGAAAGGAGGTGCTCTGGGTTCATCCTCTCTGTTACTTCATCGATTACTCATCTTACCTTATTTGGATGGCTCCTTCCACCCCATGCCTGCAACGGTTAGATTGTAAATGGCAAATTAAATTAGAGTTCATCTGGAGAACATTGCACTAATAGGCTTGGGAAGAAATGCTCTACCTGGATCTAAGGTACAGTTTTGATATAACTTTCTTATTGTTTGTGGGTTATCTCATATCCCGTGTTACCAAACAGTTCCAGGAAGACTGTAATGAATGAGCAGGATGTTTAGAAAGCACAAAAATATATTAACCAATTAGCTAAGAGAAGTGGAACATTCAGGAGAGGTTATGTGGCTTCATGGGAGAGATGGAGTTCTTTTGTGTCACGATGGCAAATTTGAGGGAATTAGTAGTAAAGTCAGGGTCAGGTTGTTACATTGCCCATATGCCCATGTCTTTTACCTCATCATATCTATATATTTGGCTAGAATTTTTATTCATTTTAGATGGGTAGTTTCTAGTGAAGTTGTCATTACGTTAGCGATAGAACATAACGAAAATTTAAGTACTTATCACCTCATTGGGGTTATTGTTGTTTTACTTTTCACCTTAAAGTGTAGCTTTTTTTTTTTTTATAATTAAGTACCATGGTTACAAACACATTTGTAATTGGGTTTCAGTTATAGAAAAGAACACCCCCACCTTTTCCTACCACCAATGCCTCCCATTTTTCTCTTATGTTAAACTATATTTCAAACATAGTTTGAGAAGCAAGAGAGATAATATAAGGGTTATTGTCTTGCCTCTGGCCACCCCCAGTTTGATCCCCAACTCTGCCTATGGTTCCCTGAGCACTCCCTGAATACAGCATTGGGAGTAAAGCCTGAGCACCACCAAAAACCCAAAACAAATAAAAATAAAATATAAATTGTATTCTGGAAAAAAATCTTGTCATATTCTTAGTTGAAGCAGATTTTATATGACCATAAAAACCTGTAATGGAGGTCTGTATGTGATTGATGGATTGCACACCACACACTAGAACTACAGAATGTGGTGTTTATTCGTGTAAACACTGCTTATGGTGGGCACAGCAGTATTTCTAGATTGACCATAAGGATTTGGCCTAACTGGGACTTGGTTCTAAGGAGAGTAGGATGTGTCAAAAGATCAAGTGTCAGCAGAAGCAATAAACCGCTTTCTTAGTAAAAAAAAATTCCCTGTACTTAGTATGCACTAAATAAATACTTGGTTGAATGACAACTTACCCATACTTTTATCTTTGGTAGAGTAATGTGATGCCTGATTTTTACTGATACCAACCTAATAAGTAAAAGGAAAGGAAATCACTAAGTTAGAAGAGGCAAATGAGCAAACGAAATGGGTGAAAGAGCTCTTACTATGTTATGTGCCTTTCCTTTTTGCTTTTTGTTTTTATCGTCTCTGTAGGATTTGGTTTTAAAATTTCTTTTGTGAGAGCCTCAGTTTTTGTAGCATGGGTTGAGCTTGCTATTGCCAACATGTAAGTAGTTTTGCTAAGATTCTTCTTAACCTCAGAGCAGATGCAGAGAACTTGTTCATTGCTTAGCTGGAGACCCATCTGTACGACCCTCCTGATGCCCCAGATTCTTATGAATAGAATATAGCAGCTAATGAACAGCTATGTACAGATAAAGCACTTAAGAGAAGGGAGGCGTGTGTGTGTGTCTGTCTGTCTGCCTATTTGTCTTTGCGTGTGTGTGTGTGTTTTGACAAAAAAAAAAAAAAGCAATCCAAAGTAAAATAGTCTAGTTCTAGTCTGTTGTCAATAATAAGTTCTTTGAAAATAGGCAAATCACAAAATTTTCTAAATTTTTTTTTGGGTGTGTGTGTGTGTATGTGTATGGATTGGCTTGTACCTAGTAGTGCTCAGGAGCTACTTCTGATTCCATGTTCAGCTCTTGCTCCTTGTGCATAGGAATCCATGTAATGCTGGGGTTTGAACTTGCAGCTCCCACTTGTAAAGCATGTGCTTGGAGCTTTCAGCTCTCTCTGGCTCGAATGTATTTAAAAAAAAGAGTCAAGTAACCATGAAAGCAGCAAATTCTGCTTCCTTCCTACCATTATTGTGAAGATCAGTAATACATTGAACTAGCATGCACCTTATAAATATCTATAATATTGCTGTCTTAAAAATAATACTTCAAGTCTTATTCCTATTCTAGAAATTAGTTACCTTCACAGACTTCTCACTCATATATTCTTTTATTTTCCACATTTTATTCTGCCAGTTTGGGTTTACTGTTTCATTTTTTGTTTAGACATATTTTACCACTCAGGTTCTATCACAAGAAAAGCAGACTTATTGGCTAAACACCATGTTTGTTTCTCTTATATTTTTATTAATGAATTATTTTGGTTTTGGTGGTACTCAGGAGCTAGTTTCTACCTGGTGTTTGTTTGTTAGTCACTCACAGAGGTAGGTAGTTGTTGTCTTAATTTATATTAAATAGTCCTATTGTTGGTATTGGGAGATGGTGAGGCCTTTCTGGACTCTACCCGGCTCCCACAGCCCCTATGGCCTGGCTGGTCTGAAGGTTGCAGGGTGAGGGCAGAGAGATTCACAAAGCAGTCAGATGAAATTTCAGGAGTCAGCTTTAATTCACAATCCCTTCCACCATGCACACCTCCTCACATGGCCTCTATACTAAGCCTTTTCCTAGCAGCTACTTCTCTATCCCTTCTGGGCTCTCTCAGCCTCTGTTTCCCTTTCAGCTGCTTTTTCCAGGCTTCCTAACTGGCTTCTAGGCTGACTAACTCCCTTTGGTGATGCTCCTGCTGCTGCTTCTTTGATGATACTGAATTGCTGATACTGAATCTGATGCTGTATCTCTGATGATGATGGCTCTCTTACACTTCTCTCTCTTAACTCTCCTTCTTATCCCCTTTCTCTCCCCTTTGCAGATTCCTCTACCAGCCCATTCCAGATGTGGGCAGTTCAGATAAAGTTTCAGGAGTCAGCCAGCTTTATTTCAGTCTCTACTGCCATGTACACCTCCTCACATGGCCTCCATACTAAGCCTTTTCCTCAAAGCTACTTCTCTACTTTTACTGGGCTCTCTCGGCATCTGTCTCCCTTTCAGCTGCTTTTACCAGGCTTCCTAACTGGCTTCCAGGCTGACCAATTCCCTCTGGTGATGTTCCTGCTGCTGCTTCTTTGATGATACTGAATTGCTGTTGCTGAATCTGATGCTGTATCTCTGATGATGATGGCTCTCTCTCTCTCCTGATGATGCCTCTCTCCTGCTTCTCTCTCTAGGTTTCCTTCTTATCCCCTCATTCTCCCCACTGCAGATGCTACCTGCCCATTCCAGGTGTGGGCAGTTCTCAATTCAGATGGGATAGATGAGTTGGGGGAGGGGATACCCACAGGTAGGTGAGTAGTTAGGTAGGGAGGGAGGGAAGGAGAGAGAGAGAAGGGGGAGGGAGAGAGAAAGAGAAATTACAGTTCAGCTTATAAAAGACCCATAGATTATTTGATATACATATAACATGGGTGTGCTTGTTCATTTTATGGTTCTTCCTCAATAGGAAATTTCTTCTCATATTTAGTTTTTAAGGTCCAGAATTCTAACTATGGTTTCTAATGGAGTTTCCTTTACCAGGACTCACCAGTTATTGTGGCAGGAAGTTGCCCTAGGTTCCCAGTTAACATGACTAGGAACATAGGTGTATTTAAGCAGGTGTGTTTACTGAGTGACACAGGTGGGCTGCAGGGTAGCAAGAGATGACAGTTCACTCTAAGCATGATAATTTAGGTGAGTACACACTTTGAGCCTCTGCAAGTGTCGAACAAAAGATGATGTCAGTTTTGACTTGTCAGCTGTCTGTAGCAGCACATAGTCATGGTAAAGATGTAAAAATGGTCTTTACGTTATTGTTTTTCTTGTTATGAGTAAAGGATAGTGCAAATGATCATATCCTCAATTTCACATATTTTTAGTTACACAAGATATTTAAAAAGTTGCTTATGTCTTAGATGACAAAGATAAAAGCATAATAGTGACATTTGCTGTTCTTTTTTTTTTTTTTTTTTTTTGTTTATTTTGAGTTACACCCAGCAGCGCTCAGGGGTTACTCCTGGCTCTATGCCAGCGGTTTCAAACTCAATTTACCTGGGGGCCGCAGGAGGCAAAGTCGGGTTGATCCTTGAGAGCAAAGTCAGTAGTAAGCCTTGAACATTGGGGGGTGTGACCCAAACAACTAAAACAAAACAAAACAAAAAAAGATTCCTCTAGGGCAGGGCCACAAAATGTTGTATGGAGGACCGCAAACGGACCCCTGCTTATGCTCAGAAATCACTCCTGGCAGGCTCGGGGGGGACCATATGGGATGCCAGGATTCGTACCAACGACCTTTTGCATGCAAGGCAAACACCTTACCTCCATGCTTTCTCTCCGGCCCCACAGTTGCTGTTCTTAACTTTGCTTTTTAGGGGTGGGAGCGAGAGTACTGCAGGTAGGAAGCTTGGCTTGCATGTGGCTGACCAGGATTCCATCCCCAGGATCTCATATGGTCCTCCAAGATTTGCCAGGTGGGGTCAGAAACAAAACAAACAAAACAAAGACCTTTGCTTTTTATAAACAGTGTGTTATCTTGTCTTTCCCTGGGATTGATCTAAAAGCAGAGAGATTCATTAACCATTGGAAGCCCACTTGTAAAACAAACTGGTTTCTGTTTATTTCAAGAACATGATTACTAATTCTGTACTCTGAAGCTCTGTGAACATGTTTTTTTGTTTGCTTTTCTACAGAACTTTATTTATTTACTTATTTATTTCAACCATCGTGATTTATGGGATTAGCAAGTGGTAGAGGTAGTGCGGAAGATACAGAACTAGAAGTTACGTAATGTAAGGACAGTGGTAGAAGGTGGGCACTTCGTTGATGTTGAGATGTGGCAATTTTGTGTCAACCACAAGTTAACATTAAATGTAGTCATGTTACCTAAATAATAACAGTGATGATGATGATGATATTTAAAATGTATCAGGTTCTCTATATGCATTATCTTCTTTACAATTTATTTTAAAACAAAATAATCAAAGTCAGAGCAATAGCACAGCAGGTAGAGCATTTACCTTGCATGCAGCTGACCTGGATACAATCCCAGGCAACCCATATGAGCCTGAGCCTGCAGGAGCGATTTCTGAACACAGAGCCAGGAGTAACCCCTGAGCACCACTGGGTATGGTCTATAAACCAAACCAAACCAAATAAAAACAAAACAACTAATCAGGGTGGTTGTCTAAGTAACACATTTTTTTAGCTGAGGACACTGAGGCAGAGGAAGATCCCAAATAAAAGCTAGCATTTAAATCTAACCTCCAAGTCCAAAAGACATTCTGGAATCTGGCCCTATCCTGCATCCCACCCTTAATCTAGGTTGCTATGTCATTCCAGTTTTAGGAGTTCAAGCTTATTAGACTTCCCTATCACTAAAATAATTTTATTTGTAGGGTATTACAATTCAAAAGAGTATTCTTTATATAAAGATAACCTGGCACTACTGAAAAAATAATCAAGGTCTACTCATACAAGATCACAACACTGCTTCCATCTCTAATTCATTTTTAGCTTGCTTTAATTGAATTGACTAACTCCAAATGGGAGTACTACTTTATAGGGCCACATTAATTTTTCCCATTTTTAAAGATCTATAGAACACTTATTAAAATTGCCTTTCCATTTAGTGTCACATAATGGCACCTCCTGCAATCTTCACACACAATACACTCCTATGGGCAGTAAATGTTGCGATATTAACTTACCATTCATTGAAATAGTCATTGAGCAAGAATAAAAATGAAAATATGTGACATGCTGGACAGGCTTAATATGGTTTCTAGAGGGAAATGAAATGGCTAAGTAACTGAAAAATAAACCACACATTTGAATTTTTAGCAGTTTCAGTATTCATGTATGTGTGGGTATAAAAATGAGAAGTAAGATGTAAGTAACCAATGAAATTGAATCTGATAGCTTTTAAAAAAATCTTTTGGGCATTACTGTAATATCTACCTATGCACTGAAATTAACAACCAAGAGTGTGGAAAGACACCTTGGGTTTTGAATGCTTTCAGAGACAATAGGTAACACAATTTGTGGTAGAATTTGAAACTTCCACTATTAGAATGTTTTTTCATTCTTGTAAAGAATGATATCACTTATTTGTGGTATTTAGAATAACTGCATGAAGAAATGTAATGGTCTAAATGGGGGTTGTCTCAAACACCCTTGGCCCTAGATATATAGCAAGGAGAAAGAAAGAAATTATATAAAAGAGGAGAAAAACAAATATGAAAGCATGGGGGCCAGGGGCCAAGTGGTCTCAAGTGCATTGCTGGTATTAAAAAGCGAGAGAACTAAGTAAATATCTAAGCCTAAAGCAACAACAATGGAATCAAGAAATCTAAACGTTAACCATTTAAACTTAAAATGGGCCTGTTATACTGGCAAGCTGGGGGGGGCAGGGGTGGTGGTATGGAATGTACTTGGAAAACACTGGTAAAGGGAGGGGACACTGGTGGTAGGATTGGTCCTAATTCATTGTATGTCTGAAACCCATTTATGAAGGACTTTGTAAATAACCATGGTTTCAATAAAATTAAATTAAAAAATTTTTTTTAAATCTTTATATATCTGTATGCAATATACTATTTTCATTTTGGGAATTTAACAGCACTAGCAAAGTTGGCTACTGCAAGTCACCTGGCTCTTCTTTTAGAAGGTCTTTCTAAAGGGAGGGAGACAGGACTCTCTCCCTTAAATACTGGATCCCATTATTATGGAGGTAAACCTGTGAATTTTACAAAGGGTCTCTCAGACCTGAAAAATGAGATGCAAAAACAATGGAGTCAACAATACACAGGAACCAATTGTTGAGCACCAGTGCCAATTTCTGAACATTTTCACTATCATACATTTTTTAATCACTTGTTAATACAGAAAACAAAAGAATGACTCCTCCAACTCATTTCTCTTACTTGCTTCTAGAATTAGAACATATGCTGGAATATAACTGATGCCTTCTGTTCAAGAGTCATAATTCATCTAGTTTTACCTAGCTTGTTCATGAACTTTCACCAAGAGAGTTCTATAGTCCTAAGAAATAATAAAGGAAAGAAAAAGAGAAAACACACAGGTAAAAGTAGGCAAAAAAAATTTTACTCTATACAACTAGATAATAATTCTGTGAAATGGATAAGATGGTTAAGATAATCACATATTCAGAACATTTATTATGATCCTGTATCTGTGCTAAAACTTGCCATGAGATGCTCCACTTACTCTTAAAAATAACCTCAAGATAATCCCTCCGGAGGTTGTTTTTATTATTTTCCATCTAACAGATGGCAATGTAACCCCTGAGAAAGTCAGGCTGTTCCCTCTATGGTCTCACAATTAGTTGGGCAAAGTCCAATCATGCTAATCCCTGAGACCACACTCTTCAACAACATACTTTATTGCCCTTTAATTCAAAGAAATAAGTTCTCTGGCAATTTCAGGAGGAGAGAGCAAGTCAAGTCTACCAAAGTCTACCCTACCAAAACCACACAAGCTGTAACCACCACCCAAAATTGCCTCCTTGCCAGTGGCCCAGCTTCACCAATCAACCACAGAGCTCTATATAAACACCAAGCCAACAAAACTCCAGGTATACTGGTATTTGGGTTGAAATCTCCAGTACTCCATACTCCCACCTTCTTGTACTTCCTAAAGTCTTGGCAGCCGAAACCACACCCCACAAAAGCTGCAATATTAGCCACAATGATTGAAATTTCTGGCTCTGTGCACACACAGCCATGCAGCTACTCCCATTTTTTCAGTATTGTAATTCCAGTGGGAACAGACTCATTTGGATGTCAACATGGATTCAAAGCCATTTAAAGTTCAGAAACAAAGCAAATAACAGAAAATCAACTAGCAACACATCACTTAACAAACCTTCTGACAATGATTGAATGACCTCACTGTGAAATGCATTAATTTTCACAAAATTTTCTTAGTGAACTTCTTAAAAAAATCTTTTTATTACCAATTGCTGTAAGTAAGCAATATAAAAATATGATTTTGTGGGGAGACAGAGAGATAGCATGGAGGTAAGGCATTTGCCTTGCGTGCAGAAGGTCGATGGTTCAAATCCCGGCATCCCATATGGTTCCCTGAGCCTGCCAGGAGCGATTTCTGAGCATAGAGCCAGGAGTAACCCCTGAGCGCTGCCGGGTGTGACCCCAAAACCTATATATATATATATATATATATATATATGATTTCATGTCTGCCAAGGGAATATGCTTGGTAAGTTTGGAAATCTGGAGACAGTGGTGGAGGGAATTTTACATTGGTAATGGTTTTAGAACAAATATATAACATATATAGCTATGTAATACATGTTCTTTAAATAATTTTATAACTAAAAAGAAAAAAGAAAACATTCTCTATGGGAATAAAAAATGCCTTCCCCTTCTGTTAGGCAACAATGACTTACAATACTATTAAATATAGTTTCGGGTATACGATGTTCCAACTCAATTCCATACATCGACACTAGTGTCCATATCTCTCCATAATGTCTTGGCTCTCCGTTCCACACCCAAAAGTAAGAGTTTTGAAATGACTAAGCAGGTCAAAGAAAGCTTAAGCTATAAGAAAAGGTATGTAGCGGCAAGAAACTATGAAATCTTTGAATAGAAGTAGAGGATACCATGTTAAATGATGTTAACTTTAAATTTAAAGGTTTTTTTTTTGTTTTTTTTTAATGTCTTAGCAAGGTTTGAATAACATACAGGCGAACTACAACCTTGCAGAGAGAAAACAGACCATTCTTTAGTGAGAAAGGTGCTATCAATTCCTGAATGGCTGATAAACCACAATGAAAACACTGAGCTGAGACCCAAGGAGAGAATTTTTAATGAGCACTGCCTTATTGCTTTGGCATTTAGGAAGCAGTATGATAGACATACCGCATGCCTGGGTATGTCTATCATATGTGGTTCTGTTCATTTACCACAGATAATCAGGGTGTCCTTGGTTGCATCTGCTTCAAGTATCAAATAAGATTTCAAAGGCTCATGGAAGAAATAAAACATCTCTTTAACAATGCAAAATGATTTCATATGTATTGGGCTAAGTTAAAGCTGTTGTTAAAACAAACTTATTCTAGTACCTTTTCCCTTTTTTTGGAAGTGGGGAGTCATCCCCATCAACAATGGAGATAGATGTTAATCCTTGGAGCGCTTTGGGATCACGTGGTTTAGGGGACCAAATTCAAGTCCTGCATGCAATTTACCTTTTGAAATATCTTCCCAACCCTTTGAGCTCTCTCCTTAGCCCATTCTTATTTTTCGTTTTTAAAGGAGATTTTAAAAATCAAAAATTGTATTTCTAGTTTGCATTATATTGCATTGATTGTGAGGCTCTCACAAGTTATTTTTACATTAAAATGTGATATATTTGCCTAAAATGGCAGCTTCAAGCCCCCCCAAACCCTACAGCCTTCCACAGTGTAACCATTTATAACACTGTGTGCGTGTGTGTGTGTGTGTGTGTGTGTGTGTGTGTGTGTGTGTGTGTATGTGTGTGTATTTAGGTCATTTTTCTAAGCAGGCTGTACTGCTTTAAGTACATAGTAAATTCTTAACAGTTATTGTAATTTCATCTAGATTTTTGAATTTGGATAAGTAGAAAAGGTGACAACTACATATCTGTATGCCCTTTTCTTTATTATTCACACTTGAGAAAAGTCTAATTACTGACTCTCTGCTCCCTTAAAGAGACACTGTCATTACCTGAAGGAACAGTAGCCATAATGCTTAGGAGGAATTAATTAATTTTCATTGAATCTACAGCATCAGTTCTTTTAAATGGCTTAACAGAAAAAAATGGACTCACTGATTGTGCCAGTAATTAAGATCTTATACCGACTGCAGGCGATTATCTATAATTGACAATGTTTTCAAGTTTTCCACAGTATACAATTTTAAGTAATCTTGTTCTTCAGTCTTGTTCTTTCTAAAATAATTGTTGATAACATTTGGTGTCCTGGTAAAAATGGAAGAGTAAAATGATTATGAAGCATTATATAAATGCAAACAAAAGAATGATGCTGGGGTTAACGATAGTCACAAATCTTTGAAAATAATGCTTTAATATATATTTATATATATACTCTTCTAAATACATAATGCTTAATAAATAATCAATAGTGGAAACTTCTTTTTTTTTTTTTTTTTTTTTTTTGGTTTTTGGTTTTTGGGCCACACCCGGTAACGCTCAGGGGTTACTCCTGGCTATGTGCTCAGAAGTCGCTCCTGGCTTGGGGGACCATATGGGACGCCGGGGGATCGAACCGCGGTCCGTCTCCTAGGCTAGCGCAGGTAAGGCAGGCACCTTACCTCCAGCGCCACCGCCCGGCCCCAGTGGAAACTTCTTATGTTAAATTGAGTAAAGGAGCATGGAATATCACTGAAAATCAGTATGTTTCCCCCAAATGAAGGAGATAGGTTGTAAACTTTGAAAATAAGACAAGCAGAAAAGTAGACATTAGAGCAGTGTTTTTCAACCTTTTTGTGCAAAGGCACACTTTTCATGAAAAAAAAAAAAATCACGAGGCGCACCACCATTAAAAAAATGTTAAAAAAATTTTAACTCTGTGCCTATATTGACTATATAAAGTAATTCTCTTGAATAGGAATCAAATAAACACAGAAATTATTTTATAATTAATTTATTATGAAATAATCTATTGATTGGTCTATTTGTGAGCCAAAGCTGCATGTTACAGATGAAATTGGAATTTTTCCTATGGCACACCAGACAATATCTCACAGCACACTATTGTGCCGTGGTACAGTGGTTGAAAAACGCTGCATTAGAGAAGTAAATACTTCATTTGCCTTCACACTCCTGTTAAGTTAGTGCCTCTTTAGTCTTTTAATATAGGAATACATGGGCAACATGGAAATTGATATTTATATTTAACATCTCAACAATAATGTTAGCATAAGGTTTTCTGCTGAGCCATGCTGGAGCATTGTTGGTGCCCAGAAAAATGTTCCTTTTGATTATTTTGTTTCTTTCATTACTCTTAAGATTTTTTGTTTGACCCGGTATTCATTACTCTTATTCAACTTGATCCTACAACAATCATTTGGCATCCAAGATGGGAATAGTAATACTCTTCGAGAAACCCAACTCAGATTTGATTATAAATTCAGTGTGAGGGATTGTAGAATCTTTAAATCTAGATGCTATACCTCTAGGTTATGTTTTCTTGATTATTAATATGACTGCAAGGCATTGCTAAATGGGCTTGGTTTTAATTTCTTCTAAAAAGTAGTGTTTTTAAAATGGCAGATATTCTTTTTTTTTTTTTTAATTTTTTGGTTTTTCAGGTTACACCCGTTTGATGCTCAGGGGTTACTCCTGGCTAAGTGCTCAGAAATTGCCCCTGGCTTGGGGGGACCACATGGGACGCCGGGGAATCAAACTGCAGTCCTTTCTTGAATAGCGCTTGCAAGGCAGACACCTTACCTCTAGCACCACCTCGCCGGCCCCTAAAATGGCAAATATTCTTATTCCACTTAGCATCGTTTACAGTACTTTCTGTACAGTTCTGCGTTTTTTTCCTCCTATTATTGAGCTGAATTTCACAAGTCATCCTCCTGAAATTCCTCTATGCCCATTTTAAAGGCTTTGCAAATGAGAATCTAACAGTGTAGAGATATTGCTCATTGGATTAGATTGCTACATTGCAACAACTTTGTTGTGATATCCCTATTATTTCCTTTAGTATAGTAGATTCAGATACAGGTTCATTCTGAACTTACTAGTTTATTACAATTTCACCCTTTTAAAAAAGAGAAATGATCAAATAGACATGTTGATGCACCTGCAGTTTTGATTCTTAAAATGTATATATTCTTCAGTGTACTTGACCCAATATAATTTTTATTCTAGCCCTACCTTTTCTTACCTCTTGGCCAAGGCATATGAATTCCTAGTAATTTGAAAATTATAATGAACGCCACTTGATAAATGGTGTAACTCTGTGAATACTGATAAGCACTAGAAATTCAGCTTCAGAAGCATCCGTTTCACACCTGAGACCCCCAACTTCAAGTTTAGGTTAAAGGTTTGCTTGGAGTCCACAGTCTTTTTTTCCAGGTTCCCTGATAAATGCATCGATTCCAAACCACATTTTTCTTCTGCATCAAATCGAGGCAGCACTCTGCATCATTAAATATTAAACCTTATATTCAAGAACATTATTCACTCATTAATATTGCATTGTGGCCTAAACTGCATTGTTCAAAACATTTTAGGGTGTTATGCAAGTCTGTCAAGAAACATTAACAAACTTAGTCATGTTGAACTAAGCAAAAAATGACAAACTGTTTGCTCCACAAACTTGGTGTAGTAGTTGGATCTTTGTACAATGTAAGCATTTTGAGTTGGGAAATTTGAAAATCACTGTAAAGATAAAATGATAGTAGCGCAGGCCAGATGGAATGAATATTCATCTTTGTACGTAACATCTGCTATACATCTTAATGAAATTTATAGTTGTTCCTGAAATTTTTCTTCTTTGACAGTATTTAGTTAGCCTTAAAGTTATTTTAACTGGGGGCTGCCTCGGAGAGTTGGTACAATTCAAGCTGTTTCTGAAACGGCAGTATCTGACTCGGGGACCATTTTTCAAATTTCCATGACGAGTTCTTAGAGCTACAAAATGGAAGCAAGATGGGTCTCCTGTGAACTGTGGAGTACTTGGGAAACTTCTGATATTCAGTGGAGTAAGAGAGATCTACTTCAAACCTTAGTCTCAGTGACAAAATTTGTTCTGGATTGCTGTGTATGGATCTGGTTTCTTACTGCTTTTTACAACCTTGTTAGTTACAGTAAGATACCAGAAAACTCTTCCCAGTAAGAAAAATGACAGAAGCAGAGTGTGTGTGTGTGTGTGTGTGTGTGTGTGTGTGTGTGTGTGTGTGTGAAATTGTTTCTTCTTAAAAAATGGACTTTTTTGGTACAATAGGAAAAATTCACATAGCCAAAGGTGTGAAAATTCACAATGGAGATTTTTTTTTTACAGTGTTTAAAAAACCCAACAAAACCCAACTTATCTTTTTTTTTTATCTGCAGAATAATCTAGTAGATTCTATTATACATTAGTGATTGTAGTCACTTAATGGATTAGAATAGGATGGGGGAGATCAGTCAGAGAGGTTGAATTTTGATTTGAAAGCATCCTTGATCATTAGATTCTGTTTTTGAAAGGAGGATTAGATGAATTTTTCTGTGATATATGGATCAGAAAGCTATATAAGTAGCCTCATCTTGAACACCTACAGCTGTTCTTTCAAAAATGATAGAAATGGGCATTGTGGAGTAAATAATGACGGTGGCACAGTGAATTCCCGCTGGCTGAGAGTTAAATTATTCATTTTGTTAGTTTAGCTAACATGGATCGTGCTGCGTGGGATTGGAGCACTATGTCAGTGACTAATATTGCATAATTAAAAAGCCTCAGTTCCTCAGGCCTGTAATATAGTTGAGATTTAGAGACGGTTGTTAACATTGTAAAAAGATGGTGTTATATATATGTATATATAATATAAGGAACTATCTGTATTTCTGAAGTATCAAACACATCTGACTGCATATACCCAAGAGGTAGACTGTACTTGATCTTCCAGATCCTCCCCTTGCTTAGTTGACCAGGCCACATTATCTTCCAGGTTTTGTTTTTCTCTAAGTGCTGCCTTTTTGCCAACTGTCCATTTAAAGTCCTCAGGAGCTTAGGCGTTCCTTCCTGCTGTAGCTCTTCTTGCTTTCCTCCTCACTTAGAATTAAGTTGCCAGTTGGTGAAGGCATTTGAGAGGATCTCTACCTTTGTAAGGACACAATTGAGGGGGCTGCCTCGGTACTTATCCCTTTACAAAGGAACTTAAACATTTCCTTATTACCTTAAAAGCTTTAGTGCCTCTTGAAGGGAAACAGACGGAACATAAACCTCTTGCAGTGTTTGGATACACTTATCCATGGTGCTTTGTAGTTATCATCAATGGAACTGTAATCTTTGTACTTGTTCATTGCATTTAATTTTGTATGCGGATTTGTACCCCCAAAGATGATGCAGCAGCAGCTGTTTTCCTATATTGAGAGGGAAAGGAACAGAACTGAAGTGTGTCCTGGATCGTAAGTTAACCACTGGTTGCCGTGTGCTACCCAACCCATGGTGTTCTTATAATTGCATTAGGTTCAAGTGAATGACATAGCTCTAGAAGCAGGCAGAAGACTGTCTGACTTGTCTGGGAAGGCAGAAGGACTTGCTCCATTCATTCTTGAATGCCAAAACCAAACATTATGGCTTAAGGGGCCTTGGCTAAGTGTTTTGGTTAACACTAGTTAAATCCATGTGGGATTCTGAGCAGAGAACAGAATTGTAAGACACTTGCCACCAGGTTTTCTCTTGTGAAACTTTGCATAATGCATTTCCCTTCTCTATTTGGCTTCTTAAACTCCTAAATAATAGTGACTTTGGGATTTTTCTGAGGCTCATGAGAAATAAATTATGGCAAGCACCTGCTCTAATGGTCATAAAGAGGTACTTTGTAAATGGTAAATACCATTTAAGTTATTGTGCATAACTTTTGTTTGGTTAACATATGTTGCACGCTAAAAGTCTTCAATACTAAAAACAATAGAATAGAGGACCACATGGATCTGTGCCTTATGCACACATGAATTTGAATTATAGTAGATTCCTCGTGAGTGAGGCTTGGATGTTATGCTATGTCTCCTGCAGATGGATTTCTTATTCATACACTGTGATCTAAAGATTAAACCTAATTTTTAAAAGTGCCTTTTAATGTGTTTTCATTTTGGACAAGTTCATTTGCTTTAATTTTCCCTTTGATGTGGTTTCTGAATGGTAATTCTTATTTCTGAATAAAATATGTCTCAGATTGAACTTTTGTGTCAGAGATGGAATTGAACAAGGGAATAAGTAGGAGTTACACTAAAGGGATGGCAGGCAAAGTTATGGGAGTTTCCAATTTTCACCATTTCCGTATTGGTTCCAGCCATATTGTTTTTTTGTTTGTGGTGAAAATTTGAATGAATTTCTGTATTGCGCATAGTGTAGCAGTCCAGGAAATGTGTTTATGTTGGAGTTTGGAATATTATTTAACATGACTTCATAGGGAAGGCTTGAAATAAGACACCTGATAAGATTGAAGTTTCTGTTGACCAGTAGCGTCAGGGAGACTTGAAAACTAATTGTTTATCCAAGGAGAAGACATAGTGTATGCTGATCTTGGTCTATTATATTTTCTATTGTACAGATCCACATGCTTTGTAAGATAATCATAGGTGTGGCCCCTTTAACTCTTGATCCAAGTTTTGAAGTTACAGAGCAGATTTGAGATAAAAAATATAGGGCCATGTTTATTCAGTAGTAAGGCTGAAGAAAATTCTCTCTCTTTTTTTTAATTTAATTTAATTCTATTGAAGTCATTGTGATTTGCAAAGTTCTTCATAGATGGATTTCAGGCGTACAATGGTGCAGAAAACTGTGCAGTTTCTAAAGATAGGATCCAAGGTTTGGAAGTGAATGGCTGATGTCGAGTCAAGTCACTATAACAGTATAAAGTAAAAGGCCCCCTGCAATAAAAAATTTCGGAGCTCCTATCCCTATTATTAGATAAGAACTGTTTTCTGTATGTAAGATTTCTTCATTTTAATGTACCTGTGCAAAAAGAAACAATGCCACAGGATACTATTTGAGCATATGGGGTAAAAATAACAAGTCACACAATCCCTATAACCTGGTTATAACAGAAACACAGAACCTAAGAGAAACTTATCTATTAGAATTTTCTCTTAAACAAATCCTAGAAAGGGATGCGGAAAGCTACCTCTACATAAGGAGATACACCTAAAGAAATATAAACCCTCTGTTAAAGATTTTGAAGTAGTCTTGGAAGGGGAATAAAATCCATAGTACAGCTTCTGCTGGTGACATCTTGTGGAGTTTGAAAAATGGCTTGCAGTGGTCATGGATCAGGAAATGTTCTCAAGTAGAGGGTCTCTCAAAAGCAGGGCAACAGTAGCCAGCAACAATCCACAGCAAAGGGAGGTGGGAGAGAAGGGGTCACTGAGAGCAAATCAGTAGCACTGATAGTGGCAGCTTTTTCTCTGGGCTGAGGCAGGAGGTGAGCTGGGCGGGGGCGGGGGGGCTGTCCTTTCACTTTTGTAAAGTGGTAAGTAGAGAAGGGAAAAAAAAAGAAGGGCTATATATAATGGGGAAGGACTATATACAACACAGACATTATGTACCATTGAGACAGACATTAGATAGATATAGACGTGTCCACCACATACACAGTCACATATAGACAATAAAGATCAACTCATAGGTTGCAATTGAAAAACGGACCCCAGTGGAACTGGTCAGAGTGCTTAAAAATATATAAAGCTACCAGGTCAAATGGAAAAGTTATTCAATTCCTAGGAAAATCATCATTGGGAGGGTAAACTGCTGAAAAAAAGACTTTATGGGTTAGATTGTGTGTAGAACATTTTTAAAACAATCATAATGTTAAAGTCTAGAATATTAAGAAATACGGTAATGAGCACCATGTGTCTACACTATGAAAGGAGTCTACACCATGAAATATCGTCTAACTGGTGTTGAGCATCAAGGTATCTTTCCTGAAAGCAAACTGAAAATAAGGGCATTGTAATATAATAGTACATTAGCTTGAATTGAAAATAAATTGCAAAAATATACTCATTGAGCACTGTAGCAAGAGTGTGGCATGCAGATGCTTATTCCAGTGATATTTGTGGACATAAACATTAGATCATATTAGCAGGCATAATCAAGTGAAAGATGAATAATTTAGAATATTTGTCAAGTTATTATCATAAAGAGTACTGAATTAAGAGTCTGGTATAATATAGCACTGTAGAAACTAGGGCATCCAACCTATATCTTCAAGAATCACTGTGAACAAAACCATTGAAGAGTTATAGACATATTAAAATTATGGGGCCGGAGAGATGGCATGGAGGTAGAGCATTTGCCTTGCATGCACAAAGATGGTGGTTCGAATCCCGGCATCCCATGTGGTCGCCCATGCCTGCCAGGGCCGATTTCTGAGCGTAGAGCCAGGATTAACCCCTGAGTGCTGCCAGGTGTGACCCCCCAAGAACCCCCAAATAAACAAAAGAGTTATAGACATATTAAAATTAAGACATTGAAACATTCTTATAATGAGTACTGAGTAATTTATGGCTTCCAAACACATTACACACCAGTTTCTGTGATAAAGCATTAGAACATTATATTATTATCTATAAAGAGCAGTTAGTTGAACACAAGCTCAATCTAAACAGCTATATCTGTTGCTGCAGGTCTCCTTGAAGTATAAAATAGAATATAAGCTGCTGGAGATTTCAGACGAGGTGGAGATTTCTGAAATTTCTTGATCATCAGATTTAAATTAATGTTGTCTTGCATTTTTACAAAGGCTGTGCAGTGGCCCTTTTCAATTTCACAATGTCGGTCTGGTCTCCCTCCATCAGTGTTCCCCGGGTATATCTCATAGCATCCCTTTTGCCCCCCAGTCTGCCAGTATAACAGGTCCATTTTAAGTTTAGATTGTTCAGATTTGGGTCTCTTGATTCCATTATTGTTGCCTTTGGTTTAGATATTTAATTCTGTCCTTTTTTAACATTACCAACGAACCTGAGACTACTGGCCTTTGGTCCCCATCCTTTCATATTTGTGTTTCTCCTCTTCTGCTTAGTTTCTTTCCTTCTCCTTGCTATACTCTGTAGCCAATAGTGTTCAAGACAACTACCATTTAGACCATTGTGTTTCTTCATGGAGTTATTATTTTTTTAATATATTTTGTGGTAGTCGAACTACCATTTTTTGCCATCATGTCAAACTGCATTCAGTTTAAAAATCTTTAATTCTAAATCCATTAAATAACAAAAATATAAAAAGGCTTTTGTCTTCAATAATTTCTTTTTTTTATTTCTTTTTTTATTTTTTTATTTTTTATTTATTTATTTTTATTTAAACACCTTGATTACATACATGATTGTGTTTGGGTTTCAGTCATGTAAAGAACACCACCCATCACCAGTGCAACATTCCCATCACCAATGACCCAAGTCTCCCTCCTCTCCACCCGACCCCCGCCTGTACTCTAAAGAGGTTCTCCATTTCCCTCATACATTCTCATTATTAGGACAGTTCAAAATGTAGTTATTTCTCTAACTAAACTCATCACTCTTTGTGGTGAGCTTCCTGAGATCATCGCCGCTCGGCTGCAGAGGATGTGTGGCCAAGTGGGGCTGTCCTTTGGTGCCCACTCACAGTGCACAGAGTCGCTTTCTGGGCAGAAGCCCTGGGACACCAGCCCAGGTGCTTGCCGAGAACCTTCCAGAGAAGCAGAGCCCAGCCTCGTGGCTTCGCAGCCCTGATTGCTTCCTGGGTCCACTCTCGCCCGGCCCCAGCACCGGCTTATATAGTTATTCTAAATACCACATATAAGTGATACCATTCTATATTATCCTTCTTCTTCTTACTTCATTTAACATATAATGTCTTCTAGTTCCATCCATGTTGCTGCGAATTGCATGATGGCATCATTCCTTACAGCTATGTAGTATTCCATTGGAATATATACCACATCTTCATGATCCACTCATCTGTTGTTGGTTATCTAGATTGATTTCAAGTCTTAGCTACTGTACTGCAAGAATAGTGGTGTGCAGGGAAATTCTCTTTTGAGAATAATAATAAAGATGTGGTTGTGCTCCATGGTGTGAAATTTGAGTGCTAAGCACCTTTCATATTGTTCAACTTTCCTGACTGGGAAGTGGGCATTCCTTTGGAAGCTACACTGTCCCTTCTTTTCACATATCATTGCATTATAATCTTCACCTTTCCAAAGGTCTGCCACTCTTTTCTTAGACTCATTTTTTAAAATTTATTTTTATTCTATAGGGCCACACCCACCTGTGCCATTTACTCCTGGCTCTGTGCTCAGGGATCACTCCTGGCAGGTTTGGGGAACCAAATTAAGATCTGCCTCTTTCTTCCCCCCACTCCCTACCTCCATT
The DNA here is from genome assembly GCF_024139225.1 of Suncus etruscus. Lineage (NCBI taxonomy): Eukaryota > Metazoa > Chordata > Mammalia > Eulipotyphla > Soricidae > Suncus > Suncus etruscus. The sequence continues at coordinate 142,115,335 of NC_064848.1, read as the reverse complement.
GCCATTATACAGACTCTGACATTTGTAAAGGGGATAGCCTAATTCCAGCTGCTAATTCTCTGGAGAGCTCTGACAAGTAAGAGTAGGTTCATGTTAGTTTTGGTGGTTTTGATGATTGTAAAATCTACCTGAACGTATCTGAGAGACTTTGTTGGTCTCTGTGTCCCTGTCAATTTCTGAGTGTTGGGTGGGGGAGTGGGAGAGATTGGAACACAGAGACTTTCTTTGTTTTCCTTGGCAGGGGCCTGGAAAGTTGTCATCTGGTGTGGTAGTCAGTGTTGGCCTCTGAGGTGGTGACAGTGCAGCACTCAGCCATCTGGTTGCCTGACCCACGACCCCATGTGAGTCAATAGATGAAAAGCTGGACTCAGGAGTCAGAGAGTAAGCCAAGGGACTGGGGTTACTCTGAAAGGATGCTTTCTAGCAAGACCTGTTGGGGTATTTCAGTGGTGGTTTTAACGTTTGTAGCATTTGCACATAATGCTCCTAGATCATAAGACTCATGGATTTTAAGATGCATTTTGATTTCATAACTATTGAAGGGGTGTGTGGAATAACCACATTCCCATTATATCTTTTTTGCTGCAAGAAAAGCCTAGATTCTAGAAGGAGAGGAAGGGAAGAGATCAGAGTAGAGGTGATGATGGAAGGGCATAAACCATTTCCCTGAGTTGAAGAAAGGCTGGGGATTGCACATGGAAAGACGGCGCTTTGTTCTAGAAGGTTCTGCCGAGGAAAGATACTCCTCTTGTCATGGACCACTAAGATTTTTGAACTCACAGGATAAAGAGAAAAGCTTCTAAGCTTCCACACAGACAGAAGCACTAATTTATAAAGGAAATGGGATCAGGGTGGGTTTAGTATTGTTTTTTTTTTTTTTGTTTTTTTTTTTTTTGTTTTTTTTTTCCTTTTGACAAACTGGATGCCAGCAAGTAGAATGACATCTGGAGATTCCTGAGAAAAAGAACTGATTCATCCCCATCACCCCATATCCCCATTCCCAGTCTGAGCTCTCATTACTTACCAGGGTGAAAAAGAGACGAACGGATGTGCAGGGATTTAGAGAATTTATTAATGTTAACAACAGGCAGCAAAAATGCATTAAGGAGACTAAACTCCGTGGTTAAGTTTTACAGAGAGATTTCAATATAAGAATGGTTAATGAGGTATTTAAGAGCTGAAAAGTCAAAAGAAAAGAAAGTTCCTATTCTCCATTCTGCTCTCTCAAATAAAAACAAAGACTCACAAATATTTCGAAGGGTATGCTGTTAAATAGCAGTGTAACATATATTAATACATAATACATTAATGTAATCAAGTTGGCATAGGTAAACAAAGGTGAAAATAATTAAACTTCACCAGCAAGACATATTCTGCTCTCCTTACCCTTTGTTGCTGTTGTCTTTGCCGCCATTCCAGGACTGTGCAATGCTTGGCCAAGACGCTTTTTGAGGAGGTGGCTCACCTGGCCTTGGTGCCTGCAAAATATTTTTTCAGTTGTGCTTGTTGGTAGATGTACACCCAGACATTGTGCGTTCACCCTCTGGCTGCTGTGTGCCAGAGATCACACATTGTTGTAACATCAGGAGACCCAAAAAGCAGGAACCACCTCACCTACAGATCATTCTTGGTGCATGGTGGCTGCACCGGGAAGCAAACTCACAGCTTCATATTTGCAAGGCAGGTATTTTTGCTGTTGAATTGTTTCCTCATATGTGGGATTCATCTGGATTTTTGAAACTCTTGTTGTATATTTTCATATGGTCAACATCTCCGAAGGACCACATTTTATGAGTGTATGGTCACATGTAACTCATGGTGGCCTTGTTGCATGATCTTGAACTCTAAGGTTCCAGAAATAACCCAGGAGGAAGCAAGGGCCCTTATTAAAATATTGCAGCTTGCAATTGGGGCCCTTTGAACTGCAGTTTAGACTAAGGAGAGGACTGCTTGCTGGTGCTGCTCCTGTTTCTACTCTGTGATTGGAAAAGAACTGAGAGCCTATCCAAAGGTTGAATGTTGTCTGTGGAGTGGAATGTAGTAAGGGTGGTTTTGTAAGCCCAAGGCACATGGCAAAGTGGATCCAGTAGCAACAGGACAGGGTTCTGTCTGCCGCTATTCAGAGGAGTCTGAGTGATGTATGGAGCTGTAGGCAGCAAACCAGAATGGCTTTTGCTGCTGTCACATCTGTGGCTCCTTCTGGCTTCCTGTCTTCAGGATCTGACCATGACCCAGTGGTAAAGTTCATTAGTGACTGGGAACTACCAACCTTCACAATCAAAGCAGTGGGGAAAAGAGGGTCTGGGAGCTAAGAGTCATAGCTAAAAATCTGACACAGTAGTTCATCTTTGGGAACTCCTAAATGGATTTCAACCAATGACAAGTGATCTAGAGTGGCTCTCATCAGAGAAGGTAGAGAGGAGATAGCCCTGTGAATGTGTCTTGGCATTGGTATGTGAGTGCCAGACTGGAAGTATCTCCGTTAGGTGCTAATAAGGATTCTTTATTTAAAAAAAAAGAAAAGGAATCTTTCTAGGGGCCTGAGCAATAGTACACTGGGTAAGTTGCTTGCCCTACACATTCCATATGATTTCTTGAGCATCATCAGCAGTGATTTCCGAGTATATAACCTCTGAGCACCATGGATGTGACATAAAACCAAAACCAAAACCAAAACATGAGACAAACCAACAAAAAAACTTTCTATTTAAAAATAATTAAGTTTCACAGGAAGTTGCAAAGAAAGGACAGAGGGGTACCTTGTGTTCTTCACCCAATTTCTCCTCATAGCTGGAATGATCTTTTACAAGTTATTCAATGGCACCACCTTACAGAGCTTTGGTTCAGCAGCAAGGCAGAAGGACATGGCATAATGCATACATGCCAGCCTTTGTCGTGTGTGTGGTGGGGGTTGGGGACTGTGGTCCGCAATATAGTAAAGCCAGGAAACTATTTCCCTGAGCTCATGCTTCATGCATAAGGGATCTTAATATGGGAAAGAAACATTCCCAGAGAAAGCCTAAAAACATTGGATGGATTTAAAAGCTCTGAAGAGCTGGATTTTGACAGGGCAAATCAGGAGGGAAGCGAGTAAAAATATTTAAATGATTACGTCTTACACAGGGTGGCGGTTCAGAAAATGGTAGAATTGTATTTTTTAGACAGTCGTCAGGGAAAACATGTGTTTAGAAAGGGAATGATCAATAGTCACCAGAAAAGTAATAGAAAAATACCACTGATCTTTTTGAGGGGGGTGTTTAAGAGAATGAATAGTAATTGGATATAGTCTAGAAAGCCAAGAAAAAAGTGGTAAGATCAAAGTAAAATTAATAGTAAACACTCTACAAAATGAATAATGAAATTCCCTGTGTCATTTGTTTTGCTGTTAAGAGTTGTGAGTCAATCTGGTTGTTTATCCAAATTATTAGGAAATGAAAATAGGATTAAAAAGATATCAATACCTTTGTGTTCATTTTAGCATTATTGACAGTAATCAACACATGGAAACAATCCATCAGTAGTTAAATGAATAAAGAAAATACAGGCCTACATATTTTTGTATGCATATCTTATTAATCGAATATATATATAATTGAATATATATAATAGAATTAGTCGTAAAAAACACAAGAAAAAGTAACAATAGTAACAGCATGTAGGGCATGTAACAATAGTACAGCATGTAGGACACTTGCTTTACATAAAGCCTGCCTGGATTCAATCCCTGACATCCCATATGGTACCTTAAGCACCTCCAAGTGTAATTCCTTAGTGCAGAGTAACATTACTTCTGAGAGTGCTCAAGAGTAACCCCTGAGCATTTCCAGGCATAGCGCAAAATTAAAAAAAAAAAGAAAAAGAAACTCTTGCATTTTTACTGCATTGATCAACTTTGATTGTATAATGCTAGATGAAATAAGTCATATGGTGGAAGACAAATGGTGCATGTTTATTTTGATTTTGGAGACACATCTGTTCTCGATGTTCCGGGATCATGCAGGACTAGGGATCAGATCTTGGACGCGCATATGCAACCCTTTGAGCTATCTCCTTTGTCTCTGTACTATGTGTTCTTACTTATATATGAAATCCAAAATAGTCAAGCATATGTAAATAAACAATACAATAGTAGTTTTTATGGTTAATAGGGAAGGATTGATGTCAGAGATAGGGAGATGTTGTTTAAAGGTATGAACTATATAAGATATTGAAAATCTGGACATACAGTGTACATCATTAGCAATCTGTTATGTATTTGTAAGCTGTTAAGAGTAGAGATTAACTTACTGCCACACCCATAGTCATAAAAATCATGTAAGGATAATATGAATAACCTTATTTTGTAAGTGGTTCACAATATGTTACATTATATTGTCACATTGTATTCTATAAGCTGGTATATGTTATATGTGACTCATATCTGAATAAAACTGGGATAATATTATAATTTAAAAGAAGAGTTCTAAGTAGGCACAATTATCCACTTAATGATTAAGGCTGCCAGATTATATTAAAACACATACATACTCTAAGAACTATGTATTATCTATATGACATTCACTTAAAGGAAAGTAATTTGTTTTAAAATTAATAAAGGTTAAAAATTAACGGATTAAGGGGCTGGGCGGTGGCGCTAGAAGTTAGGTGCCTGCCTTGCCTGCACTAGCCTTGGATGGACCGCAGTTCGATCCCCCGGCCTCCCATATGGTCCCCCAAGCCAGGAGCAAGTTCTGAGCGCATAGACAGGAGTAACCCCTGAGCATTACTGGGTGTGGCCCAAAAACCAAAAAAAAAAATAATAATAATAAAAAAAATAAAAAAAAATTAACGGATTGGCAAAGCTATACCAAACAAAAAGAAACAGGAGAAAAAGTACAATGAAGTCAACTCACAGGATAAAGAAATACAATTATGTAGTGATAAAAGGTACACTCTATAAAGACATCAGTCCTTAATCCTTATGTGTCAATCAAATTAGCAGCTCAAAATAGGAATAAAAAATGAGTAGAAATTCAAAGTCTACCTGATTTATAAAAATAATCCAGGACTATGTGTAATCAGTTTTAAGGATGTCAACTCAGGATTTGATTAAATAATTTACTAAACTTTTGACATGAAAGTATCCATCATAAAAAGAGCTGCAGAAACTTGGGTTTGTATAGGTGTATGTGCAAGATACATATTGTAGTACCTGGAAGGTAAAAGGGTGCCATTTGGTTTAAGCTTGAAAGTCTTTTACATTAAAAAAATATTGACCCCTGTGTCAACCCCACCCCTACACAACTATATGTCTTATAATGGAGAGAATGTTCATATTTCTCTCGTTAGTCACCAGTTTTCTAAGACTTGCCCACTCACCAGGGACATAGTTTCAAAATATGTGTTCTGACCACTCCCAACCCCCACCCCACAATATGTGTCCTTCCGGTGAAGGGGCAGAGATTTTTAAAAAAACATGTAAAATACAAACATACTTTCAGGATTGAAGTTTGCTTTTGCTTTGTAAATGTCGTCTGCTAAGGTGATGCCTTATCTTTTGAACACAAGAGTCCTCAGAGAGCCACCCACATGGCTCAGACCTTATTCTCTATCTGTGGGGAAGGCTGGTGGTGTGTTCCAACTCACATTGCCATCAGACCCTTGCTCAAGCTGCTCTTCTAGATAAAACCAGGGGAGACTGGTTATTTATTTGGGCTCAGGAGTGTGATTTAGCCATTATAGTCCTAATCTTGCATTTAATCTTCTCCTTTTCCTCCAACCAAGGTGCCTTCTTCCTCTAACCCAGTGGAAACAAACCATCTGCAGGATCACTTTATCTATGATGGGGTGGAGAGGTTTAGCGAGGTTTTCTAAGCAAGCATGTGCTAGTCATGGCTCAGTCCTGAACAGTTTCTTCCTCAACTATTATTATACATTTACCTATAGGCCCTACTGATAGGGACATCCTAATCACTCTTGGTCTTCTGTGCTTTGGGCATCATAACATCATAACAGTTGATGTAGATCAAGGTTAAAAAGAGGGTTAAGGGGCTGGAGAGATAGCATGAAGGAGGTAAGGCATTTGCCTTGCACGCAGAAGGATGGTGGTTCGAATGCGGCATCTCATATGGTCCCCTGAGCCTGCCGGGGGCTATTTCTGAGCATAGAGCTAGGAGTGGCCCCTGAGCACTGCCGGGTGTGACCCCCCCCCCAAAAAAAAAAACCAAACCAAAACAAAAAGTGGGTTAATTGGGTTGAAGATGCCACTAAATAATCAGTTGAAGCCAATCAAAGATGTGTGTAGGGATCTTAGGAAAGGAAAACTAAGTTTCTTTATTTGTTTTTATGTGTGTTTCTAGAAGGCTTAATGTAATTTTTCTGTAAGGAGTTTTAAAGGGGACAGTGGGTGTGTGGGCTCTGGTGAAGTTATCTAGTGAATTAAAATCAGAAAATATTTTTGCCCCCCAAAGGAAGGTATTTTTCCTTGCAGTAGTAGGGTAGATTTGCCAAGAAGATGATCTGGGGAAATTGAGGATTGGCAATACATCTTCCCTAGGGAGAACTAAAGTGCCTTACAGCTAGGTCGTAGACAGTGTGTGAGTGGGAAGAGGAGTACCTGGCAGTGGGAATGAAAGGTGTTTGAGGATACGGCTGGAGGGGGGGTGGTCATCCCCAGTAATAGTTACAGGCTTCCATTAGGAAAAATAGCCTGATTGTGTCTGAATTTAATGGTGATTTAAAACAAACTCAGTTTTTAAAGAAAATGCTCTGGAAAGGAAGTAAATCTTGATGATTGTGATATTTTGAGTGCTATTTAACATATATGTGTGTGTGGAAACAAGACAACTAAATAAATACCTAATTTTGAAGGTGAAGAGGACACACATGGCTGTGCTTAGGAAATAATTCCTGATGGTGCTTTCATTAAACCCAGATCAGCTGTTTGCATGCCAAGTTCTATACTCAGGTTCTATCTCTCCAGCCTTAAGAAATACCCTTTTGGTTCTACTTGAACCAGATCACAATACTGACCAAATAATATTGCTTTACAACAACCTGTCACTCAGCTTTTTAATGCAATGTTGGTAATTGCTTAATGAGCTTATATAGATAGTAGTTATGTCTCATAATGTTTATTAAAATATGCTTATACTTCCTATTCTTTCAAAATTGTTTATCAGGTGTCTCCTAAGAACCAGGTATTATTTAGTGTCTGGGTTACAAAGGTGGGTAAAGACAAAATTTTTAACCCCTTTACTTAAGTTCTAATGTATGTATATACTCATAAGTATACCTGTTTTATGTATCTGTCAAGTTATCAGGCTATCTATCCATCAGTCACTCACTCACCCATCCATCTACCTATCTATGCCTGACACCATCCATCATTGGTCTTGTGATCTTAGGCAGATTATATTTTCTGTAAGTCTTCATTTTTGTTTCATCTTCATCATCTTAGATATTGTAGTGGATAATGTTGTGGTATTTGGTGGTTTATATCTATCAAATGCTTTAGAACTAATTTGGTATAAAACGACTGTTACTAAATGTTTACAATTGTTACACTTCTAGATATTACATATTAGAAACAAATTACTTGGGCCCGGAGAGATAGCACAGCGGCGTTTGCCTTGCAAGCAGCCGATCCAGGACTAAAGGTGGTTGGTTCGAATCCCGGTGTCCCAGATGGTCCCCCGTGCCTGTCAGGAGCTATTTCTGAGCAGACAGCCAGGAATAATGCCAGATGTGGCCCACCCCCCCCCAAAAAAAGAAACAAGTTACTTGATGCCTATCAGACATATGACCTTAACATGGATATAGTAATATACATTCATCCTCAGGCATTTATTTTGGAATTCCAATGTTTGTATCCATTTAGTATTTAAAATAATTTGAGCTGAAAAGTATTAAAATTCCTATGTACTTTTATTATTGTAAAATCATTTGTGGAAAGCTGTATACTTGTTCTGTCATTATTTTTAATAGTCTAATAATTAGCTGGTAGAATTATCCAACTCAGCTATTCTGTTAAAAAAGTGAGTAGTAAACAGCCTCTTGAATGCTTGGTCAGCATGTTTTGACAAAGTATGAGCATTAAAATAAAATTCATCATTAGCGTTAAAATAATGACCTTTGAGATTGCAGTTGCTGGGTTTTCTCTTACAGGGTTTGAAGCCATCTCTCTGACTCAAGTACATTGCAGTACATTGCAGATATTGTTCATGGTTCAATTTTAGATAAATCATCTTCTCAGATCACTTTATCTCAATATCTTTCCCATTTATTCCCACCCATTATCTGAGGCTCTTATCAACCCTCTTGTTGTAATATAATGATATATTAAATCATAAAGTAATTTTCTAAGCTGGAATTGTATAGGCTTCCTTCCATGTCAGCCCATATACATGAAGATCGATCTTCTGACCCACTAGTGGCCCATGAGCAGTGTACAGGATCCGAGGAACAATTAAAGCCCATGAAAAGCCGTAACACATTGTGGAGTCATTTTGATTTTAGTCCATTCTGACTTGATCGACGGTTCGACGATGAGCTTCTTTTAATATTATCATAAATAATCTGAATTAAAGAACCCATCTATAGTGAAGGGCTCTTCATGGGGGTGTTGTACTCTTTAAGAGGCACCTTCTGTGGCTTTCTAAGTCACATACTGGGGACTTCCATTTGATTCTTCCTGTCTTTTGTGTGTGTGAAAAAGGAAGCTAGTTAGGCTTCCATCCTGGAGGATAAGGAAATTGAATATTTTCCCTTTTTCCCTAATATAGGCCTCTCGAAAGTTATCTTTCTTTGCATTTCCCACTTTTTAAAAACCCTTAGGTTTTTTGATGTGAAATTTTTACACAGAAAATGAAATATACAGAACTAAATCTTACATATGGGAAGCCTAGGAAACATAAATGTATGAGCAGTACGTGCATATATATATATATATATAAATATATATTTCCATTTAAAAGGACAAGTTCTAATAATATTCATTAGAGGAGATTTGGCTGGTTTTTAGAAATTCATTTTGCTGGTGTTTCTTAAATCTCTCACCTGATTGAGAATATACTGCTAGTAAGAGCTACATTACTTGGGCTTGGAGTGTAAGGGCAGAGCCGACTGCTATTTGTTTTATTAAGCTTAGGCAAGCTGTCCAATTACTTAATGCAAATAAGAAAAGTTTACACTAAACTCCCGACTTCTTTGCTTAAAACTCCAGAGAATTTAAATGAGGAGAGATATGTATTTAAAAGAAGGAGATTTAAATGAAACTTAAATCAGGGGCTTAATGTAGAATAATATCAGACCTAGAGATCTGAAATAATAAGTGGGAAATACCAATAAATAAAAAAGGGAAGGCATTCCCCAGGATGCTGGTGTGTTTATATATTGAGAAAATTTCTAATCTCTCCCCCACTGCTCTTTTTCTTACTTTCATTTATTTCTTTTATTTAATTTAAAGTTTTATTTATCTATATAATTGTACCAGGAGATTATTTCTTCAATCTTTGGGCATTAATAATACAAACTTATTCCATTTCATGCCTTCTTGGCCCGTCATAGGAGTCTTGTAAGTAAGGAGAGCTCAGCGTGGGCTCTGTCCATTTCTTTCCTTCTATCTCTCAGGGTTTCCAAAGCAGTCTGACTATGAAGTTTGGCACCAGCTTTGAGGCCCCAGTTCTCAGAGAATCTCAGAAGCCAGGAGCATCTCATTCAGCTGAAAAAAATCAAAGAGAGGGGTGGGTTATAGGCACATTCATCTGCCATCCACCCACTGAGAACGTTAGACCAATTGATGGGTTTAACTAAGTGAGAAGATGCCAGAGAAGAAGCCTGAGATGGAGTTGGGAGGTTTTGAGAAAATAAGTAATTTTTTCTTTGCAAAGGGCTGGACTTGATTAAAAGGTTCAAATGAATCACTGAATGAAAACTTGCATGAAGAGAACTTGGCCATCCATGAATACAGGACAGTTTAGACATGTCTAATCTGTTGCATTTAACATCAACTTTTTTTATACCTATGGACTGGGAATAAGAGAAATATTTCATGGACTGGCTGGCAGCTAAAACAGAAACAAAAACCCATTTCAGTAGAATTTTATTCATTAAATCCAAAGTTATAAAATTACACTTTCTAGCTAGTGTGACATCTGCTGCTGTTTAGAGGTCAGAAAATTTGATATCATGTGGCTGAAGCATTTGTGAGAGAAGAAGCTCTGCAATAACTTCCATTCGATTTCTCTGCTTTTCATTAGTGACATGGCTGGAAAAGTCTTTTCACACAAATAGGTAGTAGAGAAAGCAGCGGTTACCAGTGAAGCAGCATGTGAGTCATGCAGCCATTTCGATTGGGGGCGTGGGAGGGATTTTTGGTGACCACCGTAAAATTTTGTGGATAAGTTGAAGAACAGGGAGTTAGAACATTTATTTGAAGATTTGCCCTGTTGGCATAGTTTGAAAGGAGTTGAAACTTTCTTTGACAATTTTCTACAAAGTATTTCTACAATTGCAAAGGTGGTCTAAATCTTAATGGACCCTTTTAGGCTTGGCAATTTTTTTATGGGATATGGCGTATGCGCATGCGCATGTGTGTGTGTCCATATGTCTGTCCATCTGTTTTTCCATCCACCTATTTGTCTATCCATCTTTCTGTGTCTGTGTGTGCACCTGCACAGACCTCTAGAAATAAACCATTCTTGGGGCTGGAATGGTAGCTCAGTGATAGGTCATTTGCCTTGCATGCAGCTGACCTAGGACGGACCATGGTTCGATCCCCCAGTGTCCTCTATGGTCCTCCAAGCCAGGACCAATTTCTGAGCGCATAGCCAGGAGTAGCCCCTGAGCATCACCAGGAGTGCCCCCCCCCAAAAAAAAAGATAAACTATTTTTAGTGTTTCATGACCAAGATTTCATCAAAGATTTTCCCATCTTCTCTATTTTACTTAGTTATTATATTTTAGGTTTCAGTTCAGGGATCAGCTTCTACCGTCATAAGAGCATAGTAACTTTAATCTTTAAAACTAGTGTAGTTATCAGAATTTATGCTTCCTGGAGGCAGGGACTGTTTGTGTAGCTTACTACTTTATTCTGAGTCGTCACCACAATGCCTGTCATCAGTAATTAAATATTGAATGAATGATTGATGCCCCTTTACTCTTATCTGCTATACAGTTATTATCAAGTAGGAGGACATTTAAAAGTAGGGCTAGGCAGGGGTGGGGTAAAAGGGAAATGGGAACATTGGTGGTGAGAAAGTTGTACTAGTGAAAGGTGGTTTACATAGAGTGGTGTACATTCTATTCTATGGACATTTTTTGTAACCATGGTGCTTAAATAAAGAGATTATTTAAAAAAAGGGACTAGAAATATATGTACTGAACTAAGTGAAAAATTGTATAATTTGGGGATAATACTCCATTTAAAAATTATCCCCTCTCAAGAGATTTTCTAGAATGGTAAAGAATATATTTAATAAAGAATTTTGTAAAGCTTAGAAAAAGCAAAAGACCTCAAGATTCTGTGATTCTTAAAAATTTCAAATGATAGATTCCTTCTATAACTCTTTTCCTCCCCCTTCTCTCCCTTTGTATTCCTTCTTTCTTCTAATCTGCCTTTCCTTCTATACAAATTAAGAAGGAAGGAAGGAAGGAGAAAGGAAGGAGGAAGGAAGGAAGGAGGAAGGAAGGAAGAAGGAAGGAAGGAAGAAGGAAGGAAGAAGGAAGGAAAGAAGGAAGGAAGGAAAGAAGGAAGGAAGGAAGGAAGAAAGGAAGGAAGGAAGGAAGGAAGGAGAAAGAAAGTTCAACTTATAAAGTTGAGGAGACAGTTTTGAGATTCTTGATTGATTTGGATTTCACTCATGTAAAGAAGACCACCCATCACCAGTGCAACATTCCCATCACCAATGTCCCAAATCTCCCTCCTCCCCACCCGACCCCCGCCTGTACTCTAGACAGGCTTTCCATTTCCCTCCAAGCATTCTCATTATTAGGACAGTTCAAAATGTAGTTATTTCTCTAACTAAACTCATCCCTGTTTGTGGTGAGCTTCCTGAAGTGAGCTGTAACTTCCAGCTCTTTTCTCTTTTGTGTCTGAAAATTATTATTGCAAGAATGTCTTTCATTTTTCTTAAAACCCATAGATGAGTGAGACCATTCTGCGTTTTTCTCTCTCTCTTTGACTTATTTCACTCAGCATAATAGATTTCATGTGCATCCATGTATAGGAAAATTTCATGACTTCATCTCTCCTGACAGCTGCATAAGATTCCATTGTGTATATGTACCACAGTTTCTTTAGCCATTCGTCTGTTGAAGGGCATCTTAGTTGTTTCCAGAGTCTTGCTATGGTAAATAGTGTTGCAATGAATATAGGTGTAAGGAAGGGGTTTTTGTATTGTATTTTTGTGTTCCTAGGGTATATTCCTAGGAGTGGTATAGCTGGATCATATGGGAGCTCGATTTCCAATTTGTGAAGGAATCTCCATATCGCTTTCCATAAAGGTTGAACTAGACAGCATTCCCACCAGCAGTGCATAAGAGTTCCTTTCTCTCCACATCCCTGCCAACACTGTTTATTCTCATTCTTTGTGATGTGTGCCATTCTCTGGGGTGTGAGGTGGTACCTCATCGTTGTTTTGATTTGCATCTCCCTGATGATTAGTGATGTGGAGCACTTTTTCATGTGTCTTTTGGCCATCTGTATTTCTTCTTTGTCAAAGTGTCTGTCCATTTCTTGATTCCATTTTATGATGGGATTAGATTTTTTTTTCTTGTAAATTTTTGTCAGTGCCTTGTATATTTTGGAGATTAGGCCCTTATCTGATGGGTATTGGGTGAATAGTTTCTCCCACTCAGTGGGTGGCTCTTGTATCCTGGGCACTATTTCCTTCGAGGTGCAGAAGCTTCTCAGCTTAATATATTCCCATCTGTTAATCTCTGCTTTCACTTGCATGGAGAGTGCAGTTTCCTCCTTGAATATGCCTGTAGTCTCAATGTCCTGGAGTGTTTTGCCTATGTGCTGTTCTATATATCTTATGGTTTTGGGTCTGATATTGAGGTCTTTCATCCATTTGGATTTTACCTTCGTACATGATGTTAGCTGGAGGTCTAAGTTCAATTTTTTGCGAGTGGCTAGCCAGTTGTTCCAACACCACTTGTTGAAGAGGCTTTCTTTGCTCCATTTAGTATTTCTTGCTCCTTTATCAAACATTAGGTGATTGTATGTCTGGGGAACATTTTCTGAGTATTCAAGCCTATTCCACTGATCTGAGGGCCTTTCCTTATTCCATTACCATGCTGTTTTGATAACTATTGCTTTGTAGTAAAGTTTAAAGTTGGGGAAAGTAATTCCTCCCATATTCTTTTTCCCAATGATATTATTTTTCAGATTTGTCAACAATTGTATTAAATATTTTTCTGGACCCTCATTCGGTGCATATATGTTTAGGAGAGTTATTTCTTCCTGTTCTACATACCCCTTGATTAATTTAAAATGTCCATCTTTTTCCCTTGCAACCTTCCTGAGTGTAAAGTTTGCATTATCTGCTATTAGTATGGCCACTCCAGCTTTTTTATGGGTGTTGTTTGCTTGCATAATTTTTCTCCAGCCTTTTAGTTTGAGTCTATGTTTGTTCTGACTATTCAGGTGTGTTTCTTGTAGGCAACAGAAGGTTGGATTGAGTTTTTTGATCCATTTAGCCATTCTATGTCTCTTATGGTGTATTTAGTCCATTGATGTTGAGAGAAAGAATTGTCCTGGGATTTAATGCCATCTTTATATCGAAATTTGGTGTGTCTTTTGGTTAATCTTGTCTTAAATTAGGTCTTTCAGTTTTTCTCTTAAGACTGGTTTTGAGTCTGTAAAGTTTCTGAGTTGTTTTTTATCTGTGAAACCATGTATTCTTCCGTCAAACCAGAAAGTGAGTTTTGCTGGGTACAGTATTCTAGGTGAAGGATTCATTTCATTCAGTCTTGTCACAATATCCCACCACTGCTTTCTGGCATTGAGTGTTTCTGGTGACAGGTCTGCTGTAAATCTTAAGGATGCTCCCTTGAATGTAATTTCCCTTTCTGATCTTGCTGTTTTCAGAATTCTGTCTCTATCTGTGGGATTCGTCATTGTGACTAGGATGTGTCTTGGGGTATTTTTTTTCTGGGGTCTCTTTTGGTTGGTACTCTTCGAGCATGCAGGATTTGATCACATATATTCTTTAGCTCTGGAAGTTTCTCTTTAATGATGTTCTTGACCATTGATTCTTCCTGGAAATTTTCTTCCTGGGTCTCTGGTACTCCAATGATTCTTAAGTTGTTTCTGTTGAGCTTATCATAGACTTCTATTTTCATTTGTTCCCATTCTTTGACTAATTTTTCCACTATCTGTGCATTTGCTTTAAGTTTTTTTCCCAATCTCTCCCGCTGTATGGAATTGTTATTTATCTCATCTTCCACAGCACCAAGTCTATTCTCAGCTTCTGATACCCTTTCCCAGAGCTTATCCATTTTATCATTCACTTCGTTTACTGAGTTTTTCAGGCCTGTTAGTTGACATGTTATTTCAGTTTGGAGTTTTGTGATTTCTGTCTTCATATTTTCTTGGTTCTTATTAGTGTTCTGTTCAACTTGTCCATGGTTTCTTTGAGTTCTTTGAGCATCTTCCATATTGCTAGTCTAAAGTCCTTATCCGAGAGGTTGATTAGTTGGTTGGTCATTATCTCGTCATCAGAATTGTCATCTTCATTCTCTATGTCTGATGCTGGCCTGCATTGTTTCCCCATTGTCACACTTGTATTGTGGGTTTTTCTTCGTGTTGTGGTGGTATTCATTGGCTATATGATGTAGGTAGCCACACTCCTCTGGCTCCGCCCTTTCTGGATGGGTCCACTTGCCTCCAAGAGAGGGGAGTCCTCCGTGGATGAAGCCTCAAACAGGATCAAACCTTAGACCCGAGCACGCAGCAGAGATGACAGTCTGGAGAGAAATGCTGGGCTTCAGTGATCCAGCACAGTTCTTAGTATGATTTTTTTTCTTCTTGTTGCCATGGTGTTCTTTCCTTAGAAAGAGCGCATGGCTGCGTAGCGAAGGGGAGCTTAGTACTCTTCTGGAGCCTCTTTTCGGCCCACTCCCAAGAGGTTCACCAACAGGATAGTAGACAGACACACACACAAGCAGCACTCACAATTTTTCTGTCGGGCCCGACTGGGCAGGCGTAGTTTCGTAGATTTTCCCAGCCTGACGTCACCAACAGGGGACCAGGCTTCTGCAAAGTAATGCTTATAGCAGGTTTTCACATTCCTTGGCGTTCTTATAGCAGTTCCTTGGCGTTCCCGCCCTAGAATGGGCCTCGGGGAGAGCAAGTTTTCTGGAGCCTCTTTTCAGCCCACTCCCAAGAGGTTCACACGGCAGGACAGTAGACAGACACACACAGGCAGCACTCAAAATATTTCACAGTCGGGCCCCACTGGGCAGGCCTGCAGTTCTTTTTGTAGTGAGACTAAACTTTAAGGATTTTAATTTTTTTAAAGTGATTTTCTTTCAAGTCATCTGATATTATTATCAATCTTCCCATAGCCAAGTATGATTAGGTCTGGATATTGCAGAAGCTCTGAAATGTTGTGGAATATAGAACACATTTCTGTTTTATGGTATTCAAAGTGCTTTAGGATTGAATCACCCTTGTGACACCAATCAAATTGTGGCTTGGTCCTCAATAACTTGGTTTTGTCTCTCAAGCTATTACTGTACCTAAAGTCTTAGGCATCTGTTTCACTTAGCTTGTTTTTCATCATTCTCAGGTAGGAAAGATGACATCCATTCACTCCTGCATGTATCTATTGCATTATTTGCTGATCACTTACTATGTTTGCGTTCTGTTATAAACCTTGGGCATAGACTAATGACCAAAAACACCGTTGTTCAAAATCTAACTGTTGTTGATTTTTGGGGAGCTTATTGATAAGCAGAAGGAAGGCAATGAAGAAGCATGAAGAAAGGTGGGAGCAGTTAATGTGGTCAGTTGTCAGTTTCAGAAGTTTTTAAAGCTGATAAAGATGAATCAGTTGAGGGGCCGGAAAGATAGCATGGAGGTAGGGCATTTGCCTTGCATGCAGAAAGACGGTGGTTCGAATCCCGGCATCCCATATCGTCCCCCGAGTCTGCCGGGAGGGATTTCTGAGCGTAGACCCAGGAGTGACCCCTGAGCGCTGCTGGGTGTGACCCAAAAACAAAAACAAACAAAAGAAATGATGAAGCAGTTGAAAGTGATAAAATTGGGGAAAAAAAGGTGGAGTAGATAAAGTAGCCACACCTTGTGTCCAAGATGTAGTTAGTGACTATTTCTTCTCAAGAAAACAGTTTTATGGATTTTATGCATTGATTTCATGCATTGATATGTGGTGAATTGGTGGTGGCTTGGCAGCTCAGAGTGCTGAATGTTGGCCACCTTACTTCTTGGGTCAAATGAAATGCTAAACTCACAAGACTCGAAACATAGATTATCTGGCCCTTTTCACAGGCCTCCTTCAGTACTTTGCAGAAATGACTGGAACTCAGGGTGATGTGTTTAATTCTCTCCGAACTCCCCATGTCATACTCCTGAAAAAGAACAGGTGGTTCATAAATCAAAAAAGGAATTTAGACAGTAGTAGAAGATATCCTCAAAGGAAAAAAAAAAACTT
This sequence comes from Suncus etruscus, assembly GCF_024139225.1. Classification (NCBI taxonomy): domain Eukaryota; kingdom Metazoa; phylum Chordata; class Mammalia; order Eulipotyphla; family Soricidae; genus Suncus; species Suncus etruscus. The sequence continues at coordinate 142,098,681 of NC_064848.1, read as the reverse complement.
ATGATTTGGGAGTGAATTCAGTATCACTGAATGGAAGTAAAAGTTCAAACGAATCAACTGCTTTTCTCTTTATTGATCATATAGTGGAAACTCATCATCTGATCCTGAGTAAACCTGTTTGAGTGGTAATTATGTTACAGGCATCAGGCTAAGGTGGGCATTATTGTGGTCCAATTTACTCCAGGAATATCGGGTCCCAGGAAGTTAATAAAGTATTCATTTCACTTGTCAGGTTTTACAAACATTGATTTAGACCCAGTTGTCCAACTTCAAAGGTGATTCTAAGTATCACAAACTAAGTAACCTTTGTTTTTCTTATAGTGTCAATGATTTTATGTTCATGTTTTGTTTGGTTAACAAAACATACTATCTTTCAAAAGTGAATCACATACTTACATTGTTGTTAAAATTTATGACATATGCAAGCAGACTAACTTCTAACTTAGACAGTGAGTTATTATTAAACAATATTTCAAAATAATATTCCCAATTGGTAGATAGGAGAAAAATCTATATGCAATTCATTTATGATTCATGGATGGATTTTTTTTATGAAAGTTTTCATTGTTTAAATATATGTATGTTTAATACAGTCTTTTGGCATATAATTATTGTAGATATCCATGAGTGATAGTAATATTTTGTTTTTTATTTTTGGGCCACACCTGGTAGTGCTCACAGATTATTCCTGGTTCTGTGCTCAGGAATCATTCCAGGTGGATTTGAGGAATCATATAGGATGCCAGAGATCAAACCTGGGTCGACTGCATGCATGCAAGGCAAACACCCTACCCACTGTATTATTGCTACAGTCTTGAATGATAGTAATTTTTATTGTTTTTAGTTTCTACCTCAATTGTGAATAGACTAAAACTTTTTTCTTGTGGGCCCTATGTTGGGAGAAATGCTTTTCCTTTACTCTTCTACAATGTGATCCATGACCTTAACAGCTACTCTAATATCCTTATGTCGGACCACTTGGATTTAGATATTATTCACCTATTATATATCACCAGAATTTAATTGAATTTATTTATGTTTGTGCAAAAGAGGGTCTTAGCTCTCAACCTAAGTGTGCATTAGTATCACAGGGAGGACTAGCTAAAAGGTCATTTGCTGTGAAACTCTGGTGCCTGATCAGAAAGTCTAGGAATCTGAACTTTTTCGTGGTGTCTATGAATAAGCATTTCTACCTTCTTTTCAGGTGCTGCTGATGGCTGTAGATACTTTTAACTTTCTCCACTATGAGGAAGGGGCCTGACTTCTAACCCCTGCCATTTTTTTTTATTAGTTATATATGCCCTGTGAGTTAATATCACTGATGTTGTTGCAGTTGAAATAATAGAGAGAAATTGGGCTTTTAATTTGGAATTGTGCCTAACAATTACGGAAAAGCTTCCTACAGTTTCATTCTTTTTTTTTTTTTTTTTTTTTTTTGGTTTTTGGTTTTTGGTTTTTGGGCCACACCTGGCGTAGCTCAGGGGTTATTCCTAGCTGTCTGCTCAGAAATAGCTCTTGGCAGGCACGGGGGACCATATGGGACACCGGGATTCGAACCAACCACCTTTGGTCCTGGATCAGCTGCTTGCAAGGCAAATGCTGCTGTGCTATCTCTCCGGGCCCTTTTTTTTTTTGAGTATTTTCAGTACAGGTTTTCTTGCATTTCTATTATTCATCTGAATTATTCAGAACACAGAAGATGTAAGTTAAATTTTTAGATGGAAACTATTCTAATGGTGGACTATAATTTCAAAGCATTTTTTAATCTGTTCTAATTGATTTCTGAGCATTTCACTTTTAAAACAGCAGAAATCTTATTTTCAAATTTTCAAGGTTTTTTTTTTTTTTTTTTTTACTGAAATGTGACAAGTTAGTATTGAGTTTAGTGTGGTGATCTACATTCTTACTTACAGATTTCACTCAGAATTCCACTTATGCCAGCATAAGAATCTTAACATCTCCTTTTTAAAGTGTCGTTTATACCTTTGGGGATATGATGGTATAGAGGGGTTATTCTCTTCAAAAAGAAAAGGCAATCAGACAATCTTTGTCCATGAGATTAGACTGAAATGCACCCTCTTTTCATGATTACTTTTATGTGCCAGAACTATGGTGAAAATCGGTGCCAAGGTAGTTTATCTTTTTCTTGCACAATGAGGGACTGTAGTGGGTTGTAGCTTAATATGATCTTAGTATGCGATGAGATTACCCACACACTTAATGCAGTTGTAGTCTTCATTAATAGCATTAGTATTGTGTACAGATCCTGGGGGATCTAGCTTAACTGGTCTCACTTTGCTAGATGGATGGGTCTTGCTAAATCTGGTGTGTTTAGTTTGAAGCTAATGAACAAATTAGCCTATTTCCAGAAGGGAGGAGCCCTGCTCTTGAGAAGTCCTATTTTTTAGATTTGTTTTGAGGACTGTTGGCAAATAGGAGAGTTTGTGTTCTCAATTCCCTGCTTTAAAAAGCAAGATTGCTGAGAATGGGGATCTGCCCTTCTTGTTGGGCCTGATCTCTTTGACTGATGTGTTGTCTGGTATATGCACAACTCACAATTGAATTCAGTCAAATTTCAGAGAATGAGTGTAGGTACCTTCAAATGTGGGTTTTATAAAAGTAACTTGCTTTTAGACTTGTGACAGATCTTTTAAGAACTGGTATAGGTAGAGATGGAATTTATTTTTAGGTGGACAATTTACATTTTATGTAAAACTTGAGTGAAATTGGGTACAGTAGGTAGGGCATTTGCCTTGCCTGTAACCTGCCCTGGTTTGATCTCTGGCATAAGTAATTCCTTTCGCACAGAGCCAAAAGTAAGCCCTTAGCACAGCTGGTTATGGCCCCAAAACAACAGCAACAACAACAAGAATTTTATGAAACTAGATCAATAAGTTATTACTTTATGACCTTTGAATTCTATTATTTTAAATGTTTTGGTACAGGATATATGGAGGTATGCTAAAGTATGTACCTGGCCATTAACTCTGGCATTATCTGTTTCTATTTTCTTTTTTGGGAGGAAAAGGATGCCCAGCATCCAGTGGTACTTAGGGGCCACTCCTGACTGCTTTGGGGGCATACCTGAGGGGATTAGGATTCAAACTAGATTTGAGGCAAGGCAAACATATTAACCTCTGTACTGTCTTTTTTAGTCCATTTTTGTCTTTTCATTCAAGTATTTTGTTAAAAAATGTCAACCACTCACATCATCTTTGTTAAGTGAGACATTTCTTGTCCTTTCAGAATGAAGCAAAGCAAAGAACTGGATCAACTAACCAGAGCTATTCTTCGAGAGAGAATATCAAGCGAGGAGGAACGTTCCAAGGCAAAAGGCCTGGTAAGAAAAATATATTTAGTAGCAATGTCTTTTCTTTAAGTTCCCGTTGTACATTTCTGAACATGGAAGTACTGTTTGTTAACTTGTAATATTGACATTATTCATGTTCTTTTGGCTTATACGTTTTTGATTTGGGCCTTTTTCATATAATTGATAGTTTATCCAGATTAGCCAGCAAGACTGAAGGACAGGTCATATGAAAATTGCTAGCGGGCCGGGCGGTGGCGCTAAAGGTAAGGTGCCTGCCTTGCCTGCGCTAGCCTTGGACCAACTGCGGTTCGATCCCCCGGTGTCCCATATGGTCCCCCAAGCCAGGAGCATCTTCTGAGCACATAGCCAGGAGTAACCCCTGAGCGTTACCGGGTGTGGCCCAAAAACCAAAAAAAAAAAAAAAAAAAAAAAATTAAAAAGGGCCGGGCGGTGGCGCTAAAGGTAAGGTGCCTGCCTTGCCTGCGCTAACCTTGGACGGACCGCGGTTCGATCCCCCGGTGTCCCATATGGTCCCCCAAGCCAGGAGCAACTTCTGAGCACATAGCCAGGAGTAACCCCTGAGCGTTACTGGGTGTGGCCCAAAAACCAAAAAAAAAAAAAAAGAAAATTGCTGAAGTAAGAACCGATCTGCATGTGTGCTCATGTTCTCCTGGAAGAAGGGAATATACCTCTACTCCTTATCAGTTGTATATTGTATTTGAAACCTAGTTTGTTGCTCTTTCTGCTGGCAACCAGGTGTTAATCTGGTTGGTCCCTAGCAAAGGTGAGTTAAGTTTGATTCATCAGTCTCTGGGCTTTGAAGAGGAAAAATGTAGTGCAAGATTTTCTGAAGCCATCTTTTTTGGAGGGTGGTGGTTGGGTTTTTGGCTACACCTAGCAGTGCTTAGGACTTATTCCTGACTCTGTGCTCAGGGATCATTCCTGGTAGGGCTTGGCACCATATGGGGTGCCAGGTATTGAAACAAAATCATTTGTCTGAAAGGCAAGCACCCTTCATTCTGCATTTCCTACTCACTATGTTATCTCTTTAGCCTTAAAACCAAGAGAGAATTATATTCTGGAGAGGGCTTTCCTTGCTTGCTACGATCTTCCAGGGCTGTACCCGAAAGCACACAGGAAATATTTTTTGTTTGTTTATTTGTTTTGTTTTTGGGTCACACCTGGTGGCACTCAGGTTTACTCCTGGCTCTGAGCTCAGAAATTGCTCCTGGCAGGTACAAGGAACAATATGGGCGCTGGGATTCAAACCACTGTCCATCCTGGATAGGCTGCTTGCAAGGCAAACTCCAAACTCCTTACCACTGTGTTCTCTCTCTGGCCCCACACAGGAACTATTTGGTGCTAGGGATTAAGCATGATGCCTTGTGCATGGAGACATGTATTCTAGCCCCTTTACCTTCCCAGTCTAAGAAACACATTTTTGTTTGTTTGTTTTGGGGATCACACCTAGCAATGCCCATGGATTACTCCAAGCTTTGTGCTCAGAGGTCACTCTCTGATGTTCAGGGAACTATATGTCTGCTAGGGATTGAAGCAGAATTGTCTGCCTATTAGGCAAGTGACATAACCCCTCTTCAGCATAAAACATTTTTTTAAAAGAAAAAATGTTCAAAACTTTACATAATTATAAAATTTGTTTTAAAAAATTGTTAATTGAGGCTGTTCCTATGGCAGTGGTTTATCAGAACTTATTAACGTTAGTTTCACAAAAGTTGGTACATAACCCCCCCCTGCTCAATTTGAATGACAGTACTTTCCCTTAGGTCTATTAATTACATGACTAAGAGTCAGGATAATGCTATCTGTAATGTTTTTAGCATCTTGTGGTTTGTTTATGGGTCACACGTAGCTGTGTTCAGAGTTAATTATTGGCTCCGCCCTCAGAAATCACACTTGGTAAGCTAGTGGGGGACAGAGAGGTTCAGGGGTCAAAACTGTTTGGGCCTTGCACAAGGTGAGCATCCTACTTACTTGCTATACTGTTTTCCCAACATCTTTATTGTGGTTTTGGACCGTACCTGAAGGTACAGGAGGCTGCTCTTAGTTCTAGGCTCCTGGGTCATTCCTAATGCTGCTTGGGAGACCATGAGATGCTGAAGGTCAAACCTCCTGTGTGCAAAGCACATATATAGCTAATTGATATATAGCCCTTGAAAACTTTTTATCCCCCCCCCCCTTTTTTTTTTCTGAGCCATCCCTGGCAGTAACTCAGGATATACTTCTGGCTTTGCACTCAGATTTACTGCTGGCAGGGTTCAAGAAACCTTATGGGATGCTTAGGATTGAACCTGGGCTACCTGCATGCATACCTGTTGTACTGTTTCTTCAGCTCTCTTGAACTTAAAAAAAAACTACTTACATGTATATATATGTATATATATACACATATATGTAATGTATATACATCATATATATCCTTAAATATGACTCTAAAATATACTTTTAAATGGTTAAAGAGTTTTCTGGTGTATTTTATTGCTGTGTGCCTTCGAAATCATTTATTCAATGCTTCTTATGGGGTAAAATGGAAGTTTTTAGGATGAACTTGGGGTTATAACTTTTTAATTTCCATGGAAACTTTATTATATCCTCAGATTCTGGAGAGTTCCAGGTACTTTTCTGAGCCTGTCATGTTCGGTATGGCATGGTCTGACTATACAACGGGGAACTGTCAGGATAGACTGTAAGGGATGTCCCTTGATCTCAGGCCAGTAACCATCAAAAATCAGGAACTGAAGACCTAGAATAGTGAATAGGGCACCTGCCTTGCACATGGCTGTCCCAGGTTCAATTCCTGGCACCCCATAATGCCCGCCATGCTTTTAAGTAATGTTCTTAAACACAGAACAGGAATATCCCCTAAACATTACTAGATGTGGCCAAAAACCTATTAAAAAAAAAGAATACGTTAGTAGTAAGGATCTAAGGGTCAGTTCTCTACCTTTTCCTTAGTCATTTCTTTGAGTCACTAGCCTAACTTGGTGTCAGTGGAGAAGAAAAAAAAGAAACCAGGTTGTATTGAACCCATTTTGTTTATAACTAACCCAGTGTCTGGGCCAGATGAAGTGATGATAAGCCAAACAGAGCCGGTGGACTCAGAAATGTCAGGGGACTGGCCAGCAGCCATCCCCAGTACATTCATGTGGAATGGAACTAAGCCCAGAATAAAGGGGAAGGACAGTCATTTGTTATGAAAGGGATAATTTCAGCATTTAGCACGCACTTTGTTGGGTGAGTCAGTCATTACCATCATATGTACTCCTTAGTTTTGAAGGCTTTGGGAGGAAGTTGAGAATATATCTGAGGATGTTATAACTTCTCTATTGGTAGGTCAGGATGAGACGAGAGGGCTAATTGAATCGCTATATGAGAAGAGGAGGTGGGGGAGTGAGCTTTATAAGTTTCTAGGGCATAGAAGAATATTAGTTGGCATTTCCCTCTCTGTTCTAGCATTTGTGGATTCTTAGCCACAAAGCCCTCTTTTCTGTGCTTTTGTATGCTTAAGTTTGAGCATATTAACTAGTTCTTGCTTAGTTCTAGAAGATAGGCAAGATTGGTACTTCTTAACAAATTATTGGAATAGTGTAGATGACAAGGCATGGAAAGAGGATCTGTCTCAGTAAAATAAACAAACAAATAAAAAAACCCTGAAATTAAGAAACTTTCTTAGCTAACAGCCATTAAAATAGCATTTTTTTCAAGTTTGGTTCAAACAGTGTCAAACTGGCCCTTATTTGCTCTTTGTAAATCTCATCCAGTCCTTTTCTGTATGTTTCTGTTGAACAGATTAAGCATGATAAAGACCCCGACACTGTATGTTCTTCTGTAGGTTTCTTCATTATGGAATCTGAGGTCCTATGGTAGCGATGGCAGATTTCCTTATAATTTCTGGATTTTGGCTTCTTTTCTAATATTAACCATATAGAGAGCCTCTAGAGTTTATGCAGTTGGATTGACTAGTTCAAAGACAGCCTGTCTGGAGTGTTCTTAGACTTTTCATGGCCATAGCAACAAGGTTATCTACATTAATTTAGGGACCCATGAGTTGAATCTTATTTATAAAATGACCTGCCTCCTCCCTTTTTAAAAATTTGTTAGTATAGGAGACATGTCATTCTTTAGGCATAGAGCAGAAAAAATAAAAAACCAAATCTGTAGAAAATAGGTAGTAAAATCACTTAAGTCATTACCATCCTGACCTGGGTGAACATTCTGTTTTTTTGGTTTTTTATTTCTTTTCTGTTTCACAAATCAATATGGAATATTTCTAGTAATATGTGTAAGTCCATTTCACAAAACACAGACCATAGTGTCTACAGTCTTGAAGAATTCTAACCTTAGTGCTCACACTTTTAAAAAGTTTAGCTTACATGGTTAAAAGTTATTTTCTTTTTTTTTTTTTTTTTTTTGGGCCACACCCAGTAACGCTCAGGGGTTACTCCTGGCTATGTGCTCAGAAGTTGCTCCTGGCTTGGGGGACCATATGGGACACCGGGGATCGAACCGCGGTCCATCCAAGGTTAGCGCAGGCAAGGCAGGCACCTTACCTTTAGCGCCACCGCCCGGCCCCAAAAGTTATTTTCTACTAATGAATATGTATTAGTGTGATCCATTTTAATAGTTCAGTCCATTTCACTGAATTTTTCTCTATTCAAATGTTGTAAGAATATTTCAGAAAATTTGGAAAATAAAAAAATGACCGAGGAACCATCGCATATCACATCAAGTTGACTACTATTCAATCACACAGGACCAAGGCTCATTGGTGCAAATTTAGTATGTGTCAGAGCCTAGATTTGATTCCCTGCACCATTAAAACAGGTCAGCCTTTATTTCCCTTAATTTTGAACAGTAAACAAGCAAATGATCATTCAAGGGGCCGGAGAGATAGCATGGAGGTAAGGCGTTTGCCTTGCATGTAGAAGGACGGTGGTTCGAATCCCAGCATCCCATATGGTCCCCTGAGATTGCCAGGAGCGATTTCTGAGAGTAGAGCCAGAGTAATCCCTGAGTGCTGCCAGGTGTGACCCAAAACAAACAAAAATCATTCAATTTCCCCTTGTTTCTATCAGTAAAACTAAGTCCTGCTGGTCTTAATTTAAAAACAAAGGAAAATAAGAAGCCAAGTAATATATATCAAAGTGTATGGACCATATTGGGAAGGGTATATAAATTAAGCCATTGTAGAAACTGGTATGGTGACTCCTCAAATATTTAAGAATGTTAAGTAAACAAAGAATGATCATATGCTTTTACAATCCCACCTTCCAAAAGAACTGAAAAATGGATCTCAAAGAAATCTGTGTCTACCTATTCTTCTAGCAGCACTCTGGCCAGTGGTGAAAAGGGGCGGGCAATTATTACATAAATTAATATATAAATAAAATCAGAGTGGAGAGACAGAGACCACTTGGCATGTATCCATGCATGCAGCTGACTTGGGTTTGAATCCACAGCATTCAGGCACTGCCAGCAGAAAATCAGGATTAAGCCCAGAGCACTGCTTGTGTGGTCCCAAAACAAAGCAGAACAATGGAAGGTGGTTCAGATAACAGGCTGTAACACAGGTGAACCTTGAGGGTATTATGTTCATTGAAAGAAAGAAGCTGGGGCGGGAGAGATAGCATGGAGGTAAGGCGTTTGACTTGCATGCAGAAGGATGGTGGTTCGAATCCCATATAGTCCCCTGTGCCTGCCAGGGCCGATTTCTGAGTGTAGAGCCAGGAGTAACCCCTGAGCACTGCTGGGCGTGACCCAAAAACCAAAAACCAAAAACCAAAAAAAAAAAAAAAAAAAAAAAAAAAAGAAGGAAAGAAGCCAACACTCACCACAGAGGTGATCTATAGTAGTGGGGGTCATTGAGACACTAAATCAAAGGTAGTAGCCCCAAGTTGCAGGGGGAGGGCAAAAGAACTCTTGAAATGGGTTTGGAATTTTAGCTTTGCTGTGTTCAGAATTCTGAAGAACTACAGTATGGCAAAATACTTATACTTGTAAGTGATATATACAGGTGATTTTATTTCCATTCTGTTTCACCACAATTAAAAGTTAGGGGAAAAAATCTCTAAAAGGGGTGTGCTGGAGTGATAATACAGGGGTAGGGCATTTATTTGACTGACACGGGTTTGTCTCAGGCATCCCATATGATCTCCCGAGTTTGCCAGGAGTGATTTCTGAGCACAGTTAGGAGTAACCCTTGGGTGCAGCCACATGCGGTCCCCAAACAAAAACAAAACAAAAAGAAAAAAAAATCTAAGAGAATCAGCATTATTATTCTCTGTAAATGTTTCTGGGAGTATAAAGCTTCTCCTGATTTCCATGGTCTACATTCTAGCAACTCTTATATAACAGAATTGTAGGATATGACGTGTAGCTTTATATATTTTATTCTATTTTATTTTGGTTTGGGCCACATCTGGCAGTGCTCAAGGGTTACTCTTGTCTTGACTTTCCCCTATGGAATCACTCCTGGCAGTGCTTTGGGGGGTCAATATGTCTTACTGGGTAGTGAATCCTTGTCAGCCACATGCTAGGCAAGCTCCCTACCCAAGTACTATCTCTCCAACTTTTGAAATATGACTTTAAACCCACTCTTATCTCTTAATCCCTCTATCCCAAACTAGGGAAGGTCAGTCCTGGGAATTAGTGATTGACATGAGTCATCCTAAATCATGTTAGCATTGTTCTGTGATCACTGGGTTTTCCCACTCCACCCTCTTTCAACTTGCTGCCATTCCTCACCCAACGTGGGATGCTGAGCGATGGCTGGGCATTGATTTGCGCCTCTTTATTTAGAACCCAAATGTTGCAGCCAGCAAGAAAGTAAAGGTTGGTTTTCACACATGGGAAGGGATTGGAAAGCTGTCTTTCAGGAGAAGTAGGGGGGTAAAAGAGCCCACAGTGAATGTGATATTGCTACTGTGAATTAAATCCCTCTCTCCTTCACCACCCACTTGCAGTTGACATTTCGGGGGCCCTCTCACGAGTTGTGCGTGTGCAGGCTCTTCCACAGTTGTTGTCTCAGCTAGCTTTATTGAAGCTCTTTGGAAGGGCACAGTCACCATGGCCCTGTTGTTGAAGTTTTAAAATAGGAGCAGATAAAAACTCTTTCTCTCTGGTGAGAATTTCTATAGTTGAAGAAGCCTGTTGGCCATGCCCTAGATTCCAGGAGAGTTTAGACAGCCCCTCCCTGCCCAACTCTTTGCCAGGTACCAACCTTCTCATGTTCTGAATTTTAGCCAGGGTTGGGTGTTAGAGGGGGTGGCTCACATGAATAAACCTGTTCCAGAAAATTCACATTCAAGGCTTCTTAGAAATGAGAAACTCCTTTGGAAGAAAACAAAGACCAGCACCATCACTGAGCTCCTGTGATTTGATGTTTTATGCATCTTTTAAGACCTTATTGTACCAAGGCATCAGTTTTTTTATGCCTTCTGATTTTTTTTAAGAGAAGAAGGTTATACTTTTATTTTTGCTTTGCAATAATATGTTTTTTTAAAAAAGAGTAGGGAGAATTTTTTCTTTTTGCTTTGCAGTTATATTTTTGAAATGCCAATTAAAATTCTTATGTCTTGTTTCCTGTCTTAGTCAGGCTGGTTTAACTTTAGTCATTTCTTGTTATCACCACACAACTAAGTAATAGTTTCTTCTTGAAACTTTGAAAGACTATTCAATACAGGCATTTTGGTACTATGGCCATATTATCTAAACTATAAAATAATGAAAAGAAATAAATCTTAAACTCATTTAAGGAAACTCTTTGGTAGGTTGGAGCTTCTAAAGGTAAATGTAAAATGTTTTATGTCTTTGGATAGGTCTTTTATTGAGTGTTTATGATATGAATAGCATTGTGGTACAGAATAAGGATAGAAAATGGAATTAAAAAACTAAATTCTTTCCTCAAGGAATTTACAGTAGCATGTGGGAGACAGAGCCATGGAAGTGTGCTTAGTTTGCTACTGAACCAGGCCACATAGATACTTGGGAGAATTCCCACCTTGGTGAAAGGAAGGCCCCTTTTTTGACTCACTGCTCCATCTGCATCCATTGGCTTAACTTTGATTGGAGAACTTTATGTAGGCCGCTGGGTAGCATGGGGTCAATTATAAGTACATAGGTAGTGGTGTTGGGTTTGCAGCATGGGAGAATGAGATCTTCTCAAGTTTTTAAAAATGAAGGAAAGGCAACAAGAAAGAATAGACAAGATTTTCCTGGGAAGTGGTATCTGAAACGATTCTTGAAGTGTCAGTAGGGATTGCACTTCGCTTAAGGAATGGTGTGACATTGTTATGACGTTGCCATAATATTTCATGCTATCATATGGAAACCTAGGAATGGGGGGATGACAAGGAATTGGAGGGTTATGAGTAAAAGGGATGAGTCAGAGATAAGGACAGAGCTTAGAGTATGACCATGTAAATAATGACGAATCTAGGGCTGGTTCATCCAAAGACTTGAAGGGGAGAATGAAATGAATGATTAGGTGAGTATTTTGACAAATAGGTGCATATTTAGTGAAGTGTAAAGGGCAAAACAGAGTGAGGAAATGGATGGTTTGATCGTTAGGTATTCTTTAGGCACTTCGTTTTTCTCTCCATCTTAGAATCATTAAACACCTACTCTGCTAGATGCATTTAGTTGCTGCGGATTCAAAGAAGAATCAGATCTGGTTATTTTTCTTCTAAAAGTCTCCAGGCAAACCAGAGCGTTTGTGGGAAAGGTGATTCTTTCTTTCCTTTCTGGGGGGTAAATTCCCCCCCCCCCCAAAAAAAAACTTAGGAGTTTTGAATTGGCAAAAACTGCATGTTGTTTATTTAGTAAAAGTAGCACTAAAAAAAATTAGGGTAGGTGGATGAATAAATTTTATTTTTGCAAATATAAGTGACTGTTTCACCAAGTTGTCACTTTTCATCTGTAGTCTCCTTTTTGTCTGAAATGTTCCAGTGAAGCAATCAAGAAGAAGAATTGATTAATTTTGTGCTATGTGCTTTTCAGTTCTGTGTTTTGTTTGTGCTTCAAACTGTGACAGTTGAAATTTCATGGTGAAAGAGAAAAAAGGTTTTGAATTTGGGGTCTGGAAGAAAATGACTAAATTAAAGGAAGCTGATAAGAACCGCCTCTGCTGGCCAAATAGGAGGGAGATTCTGCTCAAGGGCAGACAGTATGATTTGGTTTGTAGTTTCAAAATGATCCATGTGCCTTTTGCTTAAACGTTTTGTGTGAGTGAATAGTAGGCATCATCTCTTGGAAATTCTCTTTTAGTAAGTTGCAGTCATGGCTGTCCTGATTCTTTCATTGGGCACTAAAAGGTACATAATTGTTGTTACTATTTGGGGAGTGCAATTTAGTACTTTGCCTATAACCTATACAGAAATGTTTCTTCTGGTTTTAAGTGCCATGTGCTGCTTTTCTTGTAGAGCTTCTGAATCTGAATAGTTTTGACATGCATGGAGTATTCGTTTGCTCTGAATGCCAGATAATGAGGTTTGTAATTTTTGAGGGTTTTTTTTTTTTTTTGAGGATAGTTTCAGAGAGGATTTATGCTTTTCTGTGTGAAGCATCCAATACTAAGGTATAAGATATTTTTCTCATATTACTGGTGAGACAGGACCCTGGACTCTATCTGCAAGTCCCATTCTTTTGGAGTTGGGGGTTGACCACACACTAGGGGCTTACTTCTGACTCTCTGCTCAGGTATTACTTCTAAAGTTAGCAGGCTATGGTAACACATTCATATTCTTTTTCCCTTTCTATGCTGTTACCACAGATCATCTTTATGAGAGAGAGATCTCCATTTGCCCAGCCTGGGTATATGTTATATGTTATAACCCAGAGAAAGACTAGACTTGCTGTTACAGATTTAAAATATTTCTTGCAGACCTAAAATATTTCAGGAGGACCTACTTCTAAAATGTGCTTAGTTGTACTACCCCCTCCTCACCCTGCATTGTAGAAAAACCTAGAACCTTAGCATGACCAAAAAACCCTGGAGAAGTATGGTATGCTGAACTGGTATAAAAGGGCTTGGAGCAGAGAAGGAACTGAGTATTCTTTTGGTAGGGAGAATGAAACCTCACTGTCAAGATTGGGGGGTGGGTCTAGATAGTGAGAATATGAGGTGAAAGTGAGTACAGTTCACTTGTGCTGCCTCTTTTCCAGGGAACCATCTCAGACTGTGTCACCTTGTGGACAATGTGCTCTGAGAAGCAGCCAGAACAGTTAATTATGTAGTCAGCAATGGGTTATATTTAAAGATGCCTAAGAGGGGCAACTCTTCACAATATGTTTTTATTTTGTTTGACTGCAGCTTTAACAATTCATCAGGTGGCTTACAAACCAGTTGGCTGACAACAGCGACTTTTGTTGAGTGGCTCCTATGTGAAAGACCTGCCATAAATAGCATATTGACATTCCATCACTTGGTCATTATGGGTGTCATGGTGAGGTATGGAGAGCACTGAGTAAAAATCCATAGGTAACTGAGGTGCAAAGGACTGGGATAATTCCATCTCTTTATAATGACCTGGCATTTACGGATAACTTCTTTGCTTCAGTGTCTGGTCTGAAATGAACTGTCATTAGAGCTTTGGAATTTTATTGAACTGACATCATATTCCCATTCCCTACTGAAGAGGCTAAGAAATTACAGTCTTTGGTGTTTCTTTAGCCTGTCACACATTAAAGCTTTAACAGGAGCATAATGAAGTCTGTCAATCCTTACAAATCCCAAGTAAGAGATTTGCACATTGAGTCTTGAAGGAAACTAAGGCAAATGCATGTCCTTTTGTTCAACAGTGATCTTTCCAGTGTGTCTCGATGGCAAGTCTTAAACTATTCTTTCTGATATATCCTTGTGGAATGGCTTCCAGCCATTGTGTGTGGTCTTTTGTTTTAGTAAATTCAGTAGTAACTTGAGTAGCAACAACATTGACTATGATATACGCGTGTGCATTGAGAACTTCATTTGTGTTTGGACATGAAATCTCTTACAAATCTTTTACCATCTTTGGACAGCTTTGAATGTATCCTTGGTTTTATTGCTTAGATATGATTCCTAAGTATAATTAGGAATGTGGTTATCAGTGGGTTGGACACATACTCTTACTTGTGTGAGGCGGGGGTTTAATTTCTTTATAGTTTGGGGTAGTTCCCTAACCCATAGAGGCAGTTCCCATTTTGTTTCAATGTGACTCGTTCCATTCCTTTTTTACTAACTATATTTTAAGGATGATTTCTCCTGAAAATACTGAGGGGCAGACTTACCAAATGAAGTAAGGCTTCCATTCTCTGGAGAGCAGGAATCTGTTTACAAACCTGCAGTATTTATTACATACCTCATTTAGCCCATTCATCATTTTAATAGAAAAATGAGTCATTTTAGATGATTCTGAAATAATTCGAGGTAAGCTACATAGCCCAAGGCAGAATGTGATTTACTCAGACAGCGCCAGGCTATTTTGAAAATAAAAAAATATAATGGAATGATCAGCACCAATAATTTATGATTACTTGTGGTAAACTTATCAGATGTCTTCATTGTTGGGAAATTTGTTGTTTAGATTAGAAGTTGAGTTTTCTTTTTTAGCTAACTTTTTTTTTTTCTTTGATTTTTTGGAACACATGGTCACAAAATTTCCTATTTAAATGGGTGTCTAAATATTTCCTACTTGTTTGAAACATATTGGGAATTTCACTCAGGATTTGTGCCTAAATTTCATTCAGGATTTTGTTTTGATGGGAAAAAAAATCAATGGGGTCAGATTTTGTTGTTTATTTGTGTGTGTGTGTGTGTGTGTGTGTGTGTGTGTGTGTGTGTGTGTGTGTGTGTGTGTGTGTGTGTTTGAGGGAGGATACCTGGCCCTACTTAAGGGTTACTCCTAGCTTTGTTCAGGAATTACTCCTGGCAGTGCTAAGGGAATCATATAGGATGCAGAGGACTGAAACCCAGTTGGACATATGCCAAAGACTCTACTTGTGGTACTGTCACTTCGGTCCTTGTTTTTTGTTGTTGTTTTTGTATTCAGATCTTACTCCTGGCTTTGTGCTAAGAGATCTGTTTTTGATGGTTTCCAGGGCACCATTTGTGCTGCCAGTTGGGGTTGGCCATATGCGCATATGCAAAGCAAGCACCTTACTGTACTTTGACATTCCCTACAGCTCCCTTTTTCCATAATGTTAACTTTATTGGAAAATATAAAATCTACTTATGTACAGGGCTAAAGTGATAGTAGGGCATTTGCCTTGCATGCAGCTGACATGGGTTCAATTTCTGGCATTTCATATGATTCCACAAGTACCACCAGGTGTAAGCCCTGCATACCTCCAGGTGTGGCCCCAAAACAAATAACGAGAAATGCATTTTCTGCTTTGAAATTAAATATGAGACCTTTCTCTGGTCTCCTAACTTTTCTGACTTTCAGGGGATCACAGCTTGCTGATTACTTTGGAATCACAGTTTTGAACCTCCAAAGTATTTCAAGTTATTTATTTTCTTGGTAGTACCATTAGGCTCATAGGCTTCATTAATAACCAACATCCCAACAAAAGCACATGCTCTTTAATTTGGGTTCTTTTCAATTTAGCCAAGAGCTTTCAAGTCCAGTATCTGATTTATTGTTAATAAATGCTTGCTATTGATAGGGCATCTATCAGTTCTGTTACAGAAGATCAAGCAAATGTCTGAAGAGACTACAGGTTGAACAGAGAGAACCTGAGCTACAAATCAGACCCACAATTTAGTGAATTGATTATCTTTTAACGTGAAGTGATTTGTGAAAGCATGTAGGACTAAGATACATAGATGAGGCAGAAAGTATCACAAGTAGAAATTAATGTCTGCAAACATCATGTATATGATGAACATACACATCTCGAGATAGGTTCTCCCAGTCACCTCAGCAGCGGTTGCTTTTTGTGTATAGGAGTATTTGAATATACTTGTGTATATGGTAATTAAGTGAAAGATTCCATTTAGAATCATAACACTACCAAGAGTGAAGAATAATTAAAGAAAGTAAGAGATCTTAGAACTGAAGTCTCTCTGAATTAAATAGGTTTTGGCATTTTAAATTTGAACTTTTAGTAATCCACAGGGGTTTTTCCCCCTGGGAATTCCTACATTGCAAAGAATCCTGGTTAAATTAAGGGTTATCATTGTATACTTTAAAAAGTTAGTGTTGTTGGTTTTTGTTTGTTTTGTTTTTTTTGAGGAGCCCACACCCCAGTGGTGCTTAGGGGTCACTTGGGACCATATGAGGTGTGGAGATAGAACCCAGATTGACTACATGCCAAAGCAGGTGCCTTACCCACTGTACTGTCTCTTTGACTCAATGGTTTTCTATGTTCTAGAAGCTCAACTTTGAGTGAGCTGGTTTGTAGCAATTATCAATCATTTGTCCTGAGAAGAGAGCTAATTTCTAAAAGGAATAACCTTCTCCTTTTCTTATGTTCAATATAAATGCTTTTATTTGCAGGGAAAATAAGATATGATTTGATTATTTTTATATTTTGAATAAAAAAGTTAATCTGCCAGGATTCTTATCGGGTAGAATAGAGATGGACTTACTGCAGTAATTTTTTTAAAGAGTAAATGTAATATACGTTAACAGTGTCCACATTACTCAGGCAGTTGATTCAATCAATTTTGAATTTTGTGTTCTTATTGAATTTTATGACAAATTTAGTGTGAAGATATTTCAGGCTTTTTTTTTTTTTTTCTTATAAAGCCAGGCTCAGAATAGAACTATAAAGAACTGTTATTGACCATTTTGGAGATTTGTTAAATTAAAAATTAAATGAATCAAATTTAGAATGTAGTTATATAATTGTAATGTACTTATTCAGCTGCACTTAATAATACCAAGTGTAATTCTTATTGATGGCAGGTTAATTAATGTACTATAAAATTTGCTTTATTTTCTAAAAATAAGTTCTTTCTCTACATCTGTGGTAGAATGAGCTTTACTGAGCTTTACTTTGTCTAGTGTCGGGGAAATTAAAATCTTTAAAATTATTTTAGAGTATAAATTTTGCTGCATTATATATGTGCAAATATTTCTTACGTGTGGCAAACAATTTATTTAATTTTACTTGAAAATTTTTATTGTTGAACTGAAAAATCAATACTTTTTTTGTTTGCTTTTTGGACCACATCCAGCTGTGTACTAGAATTATTCCAGGCTCTGCTAGATTAGAGGGATCACTCCCGGTGATGTTCAGGGGACCATATAGGATCCTGAGGATTGAATCCTAGTTGATCATGTTCAAGGCAAGATCCTCTCCTTTGTACTGTTGCTAGGGCCCAACAACAGATTTTTGAAAATACTGATTTGGGAAACTTTGGAAAGCACTATTCAAGGAGCTTCTCCAGGCCTCTTGTGGTGATTCTTCATAGTTTTGTAAGCCAGGCCTGGCGATGCTAGATGTCACCAGGGCCATAAAGTGTATTTTAAGATGCTGCATGAAAATTAGAATTTTGAAGTTCATTTCTTAAACATTTTTCTTTGAAATAGTTTTTAAGTGCAAGAAGACCAGTGAGAATCATGAATTTGTGTTAGATTCATCCATTGTAAAATACCTACCAATGCCTATTACCATTTTATTGTCCTTTTCTAGTCATATACACTCCCATATTTTCTAAATCATTTGAGTATGGATTATAGACATATCTATTTGCTCCTGAAGGCTTTTTACCTCTTAAAAATTCTTGCCTATTTCTTACACAAGCAGAGTTGTCAGTCATGAAATTTAGTATCTGGTATCTAGTTGTACTCTTTGCTCTAATCATGTTTATTATTACCATCTTTCCTTCTGGTTCCATAATCAAAATATCATCTATTATGTTTAGTTGACATATTTCTTTGGGCCATACCTGGCAGTACTCTGCGGATCGAACCCAGGTTGGCCACATGCAAGGCAAACATTCTACCAGTTGTGCTATCCCTCTGGCCCCAATTATCATGTCTTTAAAGAGTTTAAGCATGATTTGTGAGTCTGAAGAGGGGAGGGCTGAGGGAATGCTTTTTATTTGTGTTCAATCCCAGCACACTTGGTCTCTTCAGCAACCCAAGACAAAAAACCAGAGTTATTGACTTTCTCCCTCCCCACACTACTGGGTGTGGCTCCTAACCCAAAATGAAGGAATAAATAACTAACCATGAGCACCAGTGATAGATGAGTACTTTGTTAGAATATCAATGTAGCAGATATCTCAGCTATATTATTTAAACCTATTAGAGTAAACACGTTTTATTTTTCTTCATGGTTTTCTTGAACAATCATTGGATATAGAATAGCCTTCTTGTTGCCCCACTGCTCCTCCTCTTGCCTGTACAGCTCCGTGTAATTTACAGCAAATTACTTTTCTTTCTTTATGCCCTTTGTTGCCTATCTCTTAAAAATGAGCACAAGCTTATTAATGTATTTTTCTCTTCATCTGTTATATTGATGAATACATATATAAATACAGGATTCTACGAGAATGCAAAGTTCTGTATGCCTATGAGTAGACATTTTTTGTACTTTAATTTTGTTTTATAAATAGGCTAGCAATTCTAAGAATCACATCTTTTTATATATATTCTAGTTATTAAAAAAGTCCATTAGAAGAAGAAAAATAGTTAAAGTTGAAAGCCTCTATTTTCTTGGTTAAATTGGATTTTTGTTATCAAAAAGTTATTCTGATTAGTAAAGTGGTTTAGTCATTAGCACAGGTATAGAGATGCTCTTAGCTACTGCATTGAAAGGTTTGGACTGAGAGGGGACTTCCTTTTGCACATAAGAGCAGGAATCTTTCTGTTAATTTGCTGGTTGACTTAGAATAAAAAGTCAGACTTTTATTAGAAATCACTTGATATCATTAAAATATATATAATTAAAAGACATAGACGAACGTTTCTATACATGTAAAAATGAAAAGCCTGAAATTTTGATGTTACTGGTGGGTTAAAACCTTCTGTTCCTTCTAAGTTTAATAAAAGAAAGATTCATCCTTTTTTTTTTTTTTTTTCAATCTGATTTTTGGACCACACCTGGCTATGCTCAGTGTTTGGGAAACCATATGTGGTATCTTTGAACCCAGGCCAGCCGTGTGCTTGGCAAAACACTTTGCCCACTGTACTATTTCATCAAGTCAAAACTCATTTTTTTAAAAAATACTTTATTTTCCATTTCTTACTTCACCTTCCTGAAAATAATTGACTAATTTTCACTTTTATTTATATAATATTTTGCTCTTTGGCCCTGTGGTGCTCAGGGGCTCTTTGCTCAGGGGACCATGTTGGGCTAAGGATTGAATTAGGGCTGGTTGCATTGCAAAGCATGGGCTTTTAATCCCTTTACTTTCTCCTTAATCCAGCTAATTGTTACTACTAACATTCTATCTCCAACATGCCCATTATCGACATGAGTTTCTCTCTCATCTCTTCCTGACCTCATTGCATTGCTAGCACATGGACTATGAGTGGCATCTTTAGAATGTTCCATCATTTTCTGTCAGACCTGGGAACAGGACACATTTTGATGCTTCAAACTTAACCACACACATATACATCAACAACTCATTGAGAACTCAGTATATTTGAAAGCAGCATAATTTACTATATAACTTCATTTGGAGGAACACTTTGTAGCAATATTTAGAGTATTACATATATTCTGCACATATGCTAGAATATTGGTCCCCTTCTTGCCCTTTATTCTTTCTGTGAATATTCTCTTTCGTTTCCATGTCTGTGGATCAGACTTCCCAAGCCAGGAGAGTGACATATCAAAAGCAGACTCTTGAAGCAGTCAGATTTTGTCCTTGTAAATGACCTGACAGACCTGCATGTTCTGGATTATGAGTTCATTCCCTGAAACAAAGCTTTCCACAGAAGGGAGAAAGGCTGCCTTCTCTTCTAATGACTGTATGGGATGCCAGGTTGACTGCGTGTGAGGCAAATGCCCTTTCCACTGTGCCCACTGGCTCTGTTCTAGAGCTACCTTTTTTTTGTTTGTTTTGTTTTGTTTTTGGTTTTGGTTTTGGTTTTTGGGTTACACCTGGCTGTGCTTAGTGGTTCCTCCTGGCTCTAAACTCAGAATTCGCTCCTGGCAGGCTTGGGGGACCATATGGGATGCCAGGATTTGAACCTTCGTCCTTCTGCTGCAAGGCTATCTCTCCGGCCCCTGGAGCTACATTTGTAACTCAACTCCCTGCTTTGAGTTTGTTATCATCTTGCCTTGGCATGCTCTGTTTGCAGAAGACATGCTTCTCATGTTTCATTGGCTGTTTCTCAAGATTTATGAAGGAGGGAGGGGGAGAGGCATGGATTTCGCTTTTTGTCTAGCAAGTAGCAAAGCCTATTTGAATTCCCTAATCAATAATTGTAAAATGACTAGAAATTGATTGTGCCAGCTGTAAACCCATCCATGCATTTCTATTCAGGCCAGGCCTCCTGCAGAAGCGGGACAAAAGACTTTCTTACTCCCTGTATCACTGAAGACTGGGCAGAAGCAAAGTATCAGGCAACAGTGTATTAAAGTAACGTTCTTAGGGGGTCCACAGGGGAAAAATACAAACTTTGTGGGGATTGTCTTCACTTCTTTAGTGTATACTTTCAAGAGATAGAAAATAGTTTCTGGTATATGAGCAAAAAACATAATTTGCAGGCATTAGAGCTCATTTTGCAGAAAACAAAGACCTGGTCTGTTGCTTTTGCATCATAGCAAAAGCCCACCATAGGGCCTTCCTCAGTTTTTCTTGCTCAGTTTTTCTGTCTTTGTCCTGAAATTCTCCATAATATCTCTTTCAAACTAGACCTGGGGGGTGGGGAGAGGTGAGGTAGTTCATTTATTAAGATTGTTATTGTACAAGTGTCTAGAATTTTAGGGAGATTGAAAGGAGGTTTGGGATTTTGGGGCCATACCTGTCTGGGCTCAGGGATCACTTCTGGTGGTACTCAGGAACTATATGCGTTATCTAGGATCAAACAAGGATCAGCCCTGTGAAGGCAAGCACATTAACCCCTGTAGTTATCTTTGTAGCCCAATATACATATCTAGATAGGAAGGATGCTAATTAGTATTTGTAGGGAGAGACATATCCTTCCTATTTTCCAGTTCTCATGATGAAATATTTTGTAGGTTACCATCTTGCTATGGTGACTTTATGCAGCCCAGAGGTTCTCTTTGGACTGGGAATGTCCATTACCTGGGCTGTGGATATAATCTTAGTATTTCCTTAAAATAGTGGAGAAATACAGAAGGGAGATTATTGTTTCATTAGAAAGTGAAATACATTCTGAAAGACTACAGAGCAAAACTTGACTATATTATCATGTCTAAAGAAAGACTGTGTCAATCTTTATTTTTCATTCTTTAAAATTAAGTTTTAAAGAGATCGTTAAAAAAGCATTGAATATGTTTACAATGTTCAGTAGAATAAAAATCGATAGATATTTAATATCTATCTGTACAAATAGAAAGCTTGGGGGAGTTGTTTTTATTTATTTGTTTGTTTGTTTGTTTGTTTGTTTTGCCACACCTGGTGACACTCAGGGGTTACTCCTGGCTTGGGTGACCATATGGGATGCCAGGGGATTGAACCACGGTCCATTCTAGGCTAGTGCCGGCAAGGCAGACACCTTACTGCTCCGCGCCACTGCTCCAGCCCCTAATATTTTTTTCTTATTTACAAAAACATCTATTTTACTGGAGTCTCTAAATTAAAATGGGATTTATTTACTTTTAGCTGTTAGTGATTATTTTATGTATTCATTTGTTCTTTGGGCCATACCCGATGATTCTCAGTGCTTACTCCCAGTTTGAGCTCAGAAATCTTGTCTGGATATCTATATCTATATATCTATATCTATATCTATATATCTATATCTATATCTATATCTATATCTATATCTATATCTATATCTATCTATATATATATATATAGGGGGCTATATAGAATTGATCTCTGATTTCATTGCCAGGAGTATGCATTTTATACAACCAGAAATGGTCTGTAACTCCTTTCTCCCAAGAAACATGGCGGAAATGTGGAAAAAGTCCAGATAACTTACTGTCTTCAAGGCCACTCTTAGGAAGAATGGGTCTGACAGTGTCTGAGTTTTCTCAAGTCCAGATAACTTACTATCTTCAAGGCCACCCGTAGGAAGAATGGGTCTGACAGTGTCACTGAATTTTCTCTGTTTTCACCTTGAAATATAGAGGCAGAATTTTGACTCTTGAGTAACAAAGAACAGTAATCATCAATTGGTTTTGTTGCTTGATTATGAGGTTATATCATTTTCGTGTAGAATTAGAGTAAAGCTCTTCTAATTTAAAACATGCCCATCATAACCAGTGTCCATTAATTTAGCAAGAATGAACTTTCTCATCTTCCTTTTACTTATTGCGTGCTTTTGTGTGTATTACTGTATATGTGTACATTTCATTTATACTTACGTTTATTCAAGAATTATTTACTTAGAACCTTTTGGATGCTAAATACTGTGGTCTGTACACAGGGATTACACCCAAATATATAAAAAATGATCATTCCCTAATGAGGTTTACATTGTAATGAGAGGATTTGATGTACCCAAAGTAGTTAGTCCAGGAAGACTAGTTAATAGACTAGTTAGCACTAAAGGAATACAACTAAATAATTTGATCTCAACTTTTTTGGGGCACCACCCTATTTTATACCTATTTTATAATTATTTAGGGCATTTATTATTTGAATTGAAAAACAAATTTTTTGCCTTTTGGTGACAATGTTTTTAGAAAATATTCTCTAAAACCTTACAACACTATACAAATCTTGGACTTAATCTTCAGTTCATTTCTATTGTTTCTCCAGAAAACTGACTTAATAGGATGCGAGCGGGTATTTTCGCATGAGAGTAGGGGATCAGGAGGGTTGGAAGAGGGAAAGAAGAGCCTGATTTTTGTTTTGAGATGCTATTTAGGCAATGATACGGATTTTAATATGTGCTATTGTGTGAGCCTGCAGATCAGAAACTTTTAGATAGGTCAGTAGAGGGACAGAGTCTCTCTTTTGAGGATCTCAAGAAAGAACTTATGCGTTCCTTGTGACATTCCTCACAGGACTTTGCTATGTGGGAGTTTTCACTTCTGAAAAATTGGACCTGCAGCTTGTGGGCTCCTGTTAACTCTGACCCAGGAAGTCCCCATTTTATGGGAATGCAGAAAGTGGCTCAGGTGTGGGCTAAAATAGCATCATATTGGCATTGTCAGCTTGCTCACAGTTCCTGGCTTCTCAACTTCTTATAATGATACCTCTACCATTATGAGCCTGTCTAGCCAGAGGTTAAGGATTCTCTGAGGTGTGGTCATACTTGGCAGGTTCACCTAATCTAAGGCAACCAACTTTATTAGTACAGTGGCGATACTATTCCTTTTGACATGGTGGAGCTGTACAGCATGTATATGTACCACATGGGGAATACAAATACCGTATATTCACCCTTCAGCTGAATAGAAATGTGCTTTTCAAACACATGGGCATATGTGTAGCTCCTTTCTTATATCTGTAGATCAGGAGCTGGGAGAATACAAGGTCAAGCAAAATTCTTGTCTCAAGACACTAGAAGTATCCAGATAGAGATGATAGATTTGTTTGGTTAGATGATACTCCTGAGTCCATCTGTGTAAGTGGAACAGAAACCTATTGATGGTATGACAATGCAGTCCACTTTATACCATCAGTGGTAAGTGACACAGTCCTGTACTCATGTGCTTTGTAGTTGGGTGTCTCCATTAACCTTGATTACCTCCTAGCAGTATATTAAACTCGAGGCATTGAGGTTACAATCACTTAGTTTGCTAAAAGTTATACAGAGAACTTTGTAAGGTTCTTTTGTGTGACTTATGAGTTTCCCTTGATGAAGACTTTATATGACATTAGTTTGAGTGCTTTTGCATATAAAAGAGATAATGTGCCATTTAAATGGTCTGCTGCACTGGCCAGAGGAGCCCTCTACTGGAGTAATGACAAGAATTATATTATTACATGAGTTTCACGCCACTGGTTCTAAGTGGTGTACCTCATGAATGCCTTGACATCTCTCTTAAGCACTGCTTCAGGGCCCTCTAGAACACTTGGGAGGCCTTTCCAAACTTGCATTTTATCCTGTTAATCATGATTTTTTTAGTGCTCCGGCACAAACTCCTGTAGAAAGGATGGATACTGAGAGTTTTTTTGTTTTTGCTTTTGTTTTTTAAATGTCATCTCTAATGTGGGCTATCTTGTGTACTTTCCTTTCTATAGCCAAAACTCACTTGGGCTTGATAATACCTTCTTGGATGGGATAACTTATTATTTAATTCTCTGCTACACTTGGCCTCTCTGGCTCTGGCCATATTGGTAGCTGACTTCAAGAGCTGTGAATTTTCACCAGCCTCTGTTTGAATATCATTTCTGGTTATGGGTGCTAAAGGAAGGGGTAGAGGTTTTCAATTCTGACTATTTCTCAGAGTTCTCTGCTTAGTTATCAAACAGATGGAATCAGAGAGATAGTACAGATATTAAGGCACTAACCTTATTCATGACCCTCCCTGGTTCAATCCCTGGCACCACATAAGAGTCCTCAAGCTCCGCCAGGAGGGATTCCTGAGTACATAGCTGGGATTAAGACCTGAGCACCAAAAGAGACTTCCCTTAACACTGAGAAGACTTAACAACAACAACGACCTGCTTACAGGACAGGGCTCCCTGCATTGCCCTTTGATTGTGAGGTGAAAGGAGAGGATGCTCCACATCCTGACTTCAATGTAAGATATGCAGATTCCAGGATCTTTAATACAGAAACATGATACCAACAACAGAGACTGTGTGAAAAATAAAAGTGTGTTGGCACTACAGACAATGTATTGGATTGGACGATCTAGCTTGCCTGGAGCCTAGACTTCGTCTTGTGCCAAGAAACTTCAGGGGTCTGGTCTCTTTGTATTTAGGCCAACGTTATTTCTTTCCATGTCCCTCATATTTTGGTGGGCCTATGCAAACAACAATTGCCACTCTAACACCATTTTTACTGTGCTCCTTTGACTCTAATCCTTAAAAAGAACTCACTTAAAATTTGAGGTTAACTTAAGCTAATATGCATGTATATGGAAATGTAAGAAAATACTATGCCTGTAATGTTTAAGGAGTTACGTAAGTTTTATGGCTTTAGATTGCCTTGTGTACTGTTAAGAAATATTATAATGGGTTACAATCTGGGGACTTGAGGAACAAAGTAATTGTACATGGATTCTGTCTTATTTATCTTAATGTTCTTTGGCTGAAATTTCAAAGTTAAGATATCAGCAAGGGGACTTCTGAGAATTATGTTATGGGTGATTGTCCTTCCACTGTAACTTTACCTTGTCCTCTTTCTTTGCACCCTTGTTCTCATAATTAAAAATAAAAATTAAAAAAAAAAAAAAAAAGACCTGAGCACTTCTGGGCTTAAAAAAAATACAAATGTGGGGCCAGACTGAGAGTACAGCAGTAGGGCGTTTGCCTTGCACGTGGCTGCCCAGGATGGACCCGGGTTCGATCCTCAGCATCACATATGGTCCCCTGGGACTGCCAGGAGTGCTTTCTGAGCACAGAGCTAGGAGTAATCCCAATCACCGATTGTGGCCCGAAACCCAAACAGAAAACAAAAAGGAAAAACAGATGCCTCATTGGACTCGTTTACAGGGTGAAATCTGGGCATGTGTACTTTTTTGTAAAATATGACATTCTATTATTACTCAACCCTCATAGTGAACAAGCTGATGGGAAGAGCAGGAGAGAAGTAAGGTGCCTTCCTGTCTGGCTTTGCTCAGTGATCAGAATAGCTCTGGTGCAAACAAGGCAAGACTGCTGGTTGGTGTATGACAGCTTTGGTGCCCATATACATGTGTAAGCCAACTATTTTTATGTGTGAAATTATTAGGTCTATGTGAATTTTTCAATCTAACATCAGTCATTGATAATCTGCCCATTTTTTTTGAGGATAGGATTTGAGAAAGCTAATCCTACTCACCCTCCCTCTTATCTCATGCCCCGTGGTCCTCTTTCTGCATTTTTGATCTTTGAGAAAATAGCAGTGAATGGCCTTACAGAGAGAAGGGCTGACATCTGAACTCTTTTTGTGAGAGTCGGTCAATTTCCTGACTTTTACCCGAGTTTCTGTTTCTCCTCCTAATATCAACCGGTTTTCCTGGAAGCTTTCTTGGTAGGGTGCAACAAGTCAATAAATGTGCAGTCAGTTTGTAAGCTGCACACAACCCTATAATTGATTGCCACAGGACCTGTGTTAGTGTATCTCCACAAAAATAGCAGGCCCTTTGGTATTTCAACAAGTTGTAGACAGAGGACTTTCAGAGTAATCATAGGTTTCCATTCCCTCCCTCTTCCTAAAGTCTTACCTTCTCCTCAACCCTCCCACAAGTCTTGTAATTCTATCCCTTGAGACAGTCCAAGGAAGCCTCTCATCTCTGGTTGGAAAGAGGACCCCATCACACAGTAAGCACAGAACCTCCTCCTTGGCCTTTCCAACAGTTTAATTCCGAGCACGTTGTTAAAAACAATATTTCACCACTTCCGATTTTCTTAATTATCATGCAGATAAACAGTGGGGATCATGACATTAGAATAAGTGAGTGGCTTATGATTTTTTGCCGCCGAAAGAGAAACTCTTGCTGTTTCTCTCTCCCCCTTGAGCAATGCAGTAGTAATAAACGAGCAGGTCCAGAGTACTTGATGATGGATAGTTAATGGTGCCGCACCGCAGCCAACAGGCCTGCTCCCGCAGCATCTGTCACCATTCAGAGTCATTAGCATAACTTTAATGGTTTCTTCTCAAAATAATTTCTACCAGGGCATTTAGAATGCATCAAGGAAAAAAATATTGAGTTGTAGAGATGAGGAATTTTAAATGTAGACAAATGGTTTTCATTCCCACAGATGTAATTTCGATCAAACAGAGAAACCACATAGCAGTGTAGTAGAAAGCACAACAGAATTGATGGCATCTGAGGTACTTCTCTGGGAATTACTTTTTTTTTTTTCAGGCTTTCTAACATAGTTAATTAAGAAACTTGTTTAAATAAACATTTTTGTTTAAAAAATTGATAGGGTTTCCTGGGATCCTTAAGCCCAGCCCACCACAAGCCTTCCCCTGGTCCATTTGAAAGGTTCATTGGCTGCCAAGCACATTCTTTCCTAATTAGTCATGGACTCAGTGTGATTTTTAGAAGTTGAAAGATGTCTGGGAGGTAGCAGGTTATTTTAACACAATACCGGTAAATATTAGACTTGTTATTTATTAACTCATAAGAGGGATTTTCAAAGAAGCAAATTAAGCCATAGTTTTTCCTGAAATGTCAAAGGCAGGTGAGAGAGTGATCTGTATTTGGTTTATTAATATGAGTGCATTTGTAATAACATACTTACCCACAAAAAAAAAAACAATCAAAATGGCTTTCTTCAGTTTTTAAACTTGAAAGCTGTTGTGTACTTCAGCATATGTATATAGCTATTTGAGGAATCATTTCTTTTTTTTTTTTTTTGGGGGGGGGTGGTCACACGGGCAGCTCTCAGGGTTACTCCTGGCTCTATGCTCAGAAATCACTCCAGACAGGCTCGGGGGACCATATGGAATGCCAGGATTCGAACCACTGTCCTTCCGCATGCAAGGCAAATGTCCTATCTTCATGCTATCTCTCTGGCTCCTGAGAAATAATTTCTCATAGTTATGACCCTCTCCCTTCCTCCTCCTCTTCTTTCCCTTCCCTCCCTCCCCTCTCTTCCCTTTCACCATCTCCTTCCCCTTTCTCTCCTTCTCTCTCTCCCTTCCTTCCTCCCTTATTTTTGTATTTATTGAATCATTGTGAGATACAACAATACAAAGTTACAAAGTTGTCATGATTGCATTTTAGTTGCATAGTAGAGTATCCATCCCTTTACCGCTGTTTACTTCTCATGACCAGTGTCCCAAGCTTCTATCCCAACCTTCAGATTGTCTCAATGGCAGACAGTTTCCATTTTCTTTCAGACAATGTGGTTTGCAGTATAGTTACTTTACTTCCTTTAAGCATCCAGTTCTTGTTGCATGATCACGTTGCCACTCTCATTGTTATAGTGATCCCATCTTTGGTCTTTGACCAGTTGGTTATTCAATAGGGAGCTGTTTAATTTCCAAGTGTTTCTCCATTTTTATGTGTGAGTAACTTCTATTTTCAATGCATTGCGATCTGAGAAGGTAGTTTATACAATTGACATTATCAGGTATATTTAGTGCCCCAACATCATGTGGTGTCTCTTGGAGAATGACCCATGTCCATTGTAGAAGAATGTATATTCAACTTTTTGAGGATGAAAAGCTATGTACACACACACACACACACACACACACACACACACACACACACACTCACTCTTGTGCTCGCTTGCTTTCTCTCACGTCTACTATCTCCCTATCTTCCATTTTCTTCAAAGCCAGTATTTTTCAGTCTGTCTGTCTGTCTGTCTGTCTGTCTGTCTGTCTGTCTGTCTGTCTGTCTGTCTGTCTGTCTATCTATCTATCTATCTATCTATCTATCTATCTATCTATCTATCTATCTATCTATCATCTCTGACCCACCTCCCACCTCCCCCTGGCCCTTTGCTGAGTTTTAGTTTGGTTGATCTATCAGGAGGTAACAGAATGGTATTGTCGTCTCCAACTACTATTGTGTTTGCTGTCAATGTCCTCCTTGAAATCAACTAGCAGTTATTTTAAATATTTTGCTGGTTCCTTCATTAAGTACATATATACTTAGGGATATGATTTCTTCCTCATGTACACATTCCTTAGTCATTTAGAAATGACCTCTGTCTCTGGGACCTTTCTGGTCCTTAAGTCTCTGTCATCTGATATATTAGTATGGCCATGCTTACCTTTTTGAGGGAGACTTTTTCTTAAGGAGTTGTCATCCAACCTTTGACCTTTTATCTGTGTTTGATTTGATTCTTTAAATGTGATTCTTTCAGACAACTGAAAGTTGGATTTACTAATCCATCTTCTTACTCTGTGCCTCTTACTTGGTGGGTGCATTTAGAGTTAGACCCTTGACATTGAGAGAAATTTTTGTCAGTAGTTTTATGCCATCCTACTGTAGAAATTTGTTGTTTGTGATTATGTCTTGCTTTAATGTATCCCTTTTACAATTGGATTTGAGTCATCATATGAAGTTCATCAATTATTTATCTGTGAAGTTGTATATTGGTCCTTCAAATCTCAATGAGTTTCGGGTATGAGGCTAGGTAAAGTATTATTGGTGAGGTCTTCATTTCATTGAGGTTTTGTTTTTGTTTTTGTTTTTGTTTTCATTTTCATTGTATTCCCATCTCCCCTCTGTCTTAGAACCTGGAAGGTCTCACTTGAAAGTCTTCTCTGAATCTTGAGGATGCTCTTTTGCATGCAATTTCCATTTTTAATCTTGCTATTTTCAGTATTTTTTTTCTATCAGTAGTTTTCATTATTCTGATTAGGATGTGTCTTATCATCTTTTTATTTAGATCTTATTTAGATATTTTAATTTAGTATTTTAGCTGGTATCCTTCAGGATGTAGGTACATGTGCTCTTCAGCTTTGGGAATTTCTTAGTTTTGATGTCTTGACAGTTGCTTCTTCATCAGTTTGTCATCCTGGTTTTCTGTGGCCTTTATTATTCTTACATTGTTCTTTAATTCATCCCACAGTTCGGTTGTCAGCTGTTCATTTGTTTTGAGTCTTTTTTCCATCTTCTGCTGTTGTCTAGCTGTCATCTGCATCTCATCTTGGGCTCACTGGTTTTGTCCTCGGCTACTTTTATGTTACAGAGGCCGTTAGTGAATTTTTCATTTCACCTACCAAACTTTTATTTCTGTCATTCCTGCTTGTAGTTTTCTAATATGTACTTTCATATTCTCTTGTTTTATTGGCAGTTCATTTCATTGTTATTTGGAGCAACTTAAAAGTTCTCAACATTTCTTTTGCAAAGTCATTATCAGAGAGGGTATATAGTTAGTACCGATTGAGTCTTCAGGGTTGCTATCTTCACTGATCAAAAGTGGTTGCTTTCCCATTGTCACCTTTGCAGTCTGAAAGTGTTATGTGTGGCTATATTTGCAGTTAGTGTGTCTATGACATATGAAGAGATGTTGAAATGTGTGGTCCAAGAAGGACCTATGGACGAGATGGCAAGTTCTAAGTGCAGCTTAATAGCAACTTCCTAAACTCTTTGAGTTTGTGGGGCCTGGCTCTCTTTTTTCTGTCTTAGATCTATTCATCTATCTAGGTTTTTACCTTATATCTACAGCTGCACTGAGAGATAGGTAGGGTACCTGTTGTGTCATTTCCCCAATAAAATTAATCTCATATAAAACTGGTATAGTTATACATTTATGGAACTCAGAATTAGAAGGAATAGGACTTGTGTCTATCTTTTAACTGTTTTCTTCAAATAATGTGACTAATCTCAGCCCTTCTAGGATTATTTTTATAACCTTACCATATTCAAACTTCTAAATCATTTTTGGCAGTACCACACTTTTTCTTTCCCTTTTCTTGGTTTTGGGAAACAAGAAATTTTGTTTTTAGTGGTGTCTTTGTTTTTTTTTTTTTTTTTTGGTGTCTTTGTTTTTAAGGTGTCTGACCAATTCATGGTAGGAAGCTTGCCACAAATAGTAGGGTAGTGCTGTTTGGGCATAGAGACCATTATAACAGTGAGTTGGAATGATCATTCTGGATAAGAACTGGGTGCTGAAAGGAGATAAAGTGATATGCATGATACCCCTTTTTAGCAACAGTAGTGCAAATCACAGTGTCTAAAAGGGGAGGAATGGATGGGAGGAGAGAGAAGAGGAGAGGGGAAGGGAAAGGAGAGGAAGAAAAGAGAGGGTAAGGGTAAAGAAGAGACAGGAAGGGAAGAGAGGAGAGATTGTCTGGTAGGAGAGTCAGGTAGGTGGGTGGAGGGAAAATGGAAACTGGGGAAATCGGTGTTGGGAAACATGCACTGGTGAAGGGCAACACCAGTACCTTGTAAGATGAAATTCAATCATGAACAACTTCGGGGTGGGGGAAAACTAACTTATTAATAACAACCTTGTAACTGTGATGTTTAAATAAAGTAATTAATTTAAAAGATTCTTTGATTAGAATTAGAGACTGAATCTTGTTTTTGTTTGATACTCTTTAAGTCCATTTTTTTATTTTAGGTTTTTTAGAAAATAGACATTAAGTGGGAAGTTGGGTTGGTCTCACCCTGTAGTACTTGGGCCTGTTCCCTCCTCAGGGACCATATGGTTCTGGGAATCAAATTCCTGTACTATCTCCATGCATCTAGATATTTTTTAAATTAGTGTATTTAAAACCTTAAATCATGATTGAATTGGGAAAGATCTTTTCCATTATTAAACTCTATCTCTTATGTTCTGTACCAGTCATACATATACACTCAGAGACCTAAAAAGCAGTTTAGAACTCCATGTTGATGTCTGTTTTCATATATTCCTCATCTATAGGATTCAGTGAAAATGATTCTCATGTTTCTGTTCTAGACTCTGCAAGAGGGTCTTGGGAACACACACACACACACACACACACACGCACGCACGCACGCACACACGCATGAACTAGTTACATGTCCACATCCAGCCTGAATGTTGGATAGAAAACTGGTGTCTGTAAACTAAGATTCTTTCTTTTATCTTAAATGATAATAAGTAGTACTTAAAAATTATAGGCCCTATTAGAAAGGTGAGATGGATATTATGAGATGTGATCAGTCTGCCAGAATTGGTTGGTCTTTGAAATGGTTACTTGAGCTTTCTGATGCAAAACAAGTTTTTAAAGGGATTAAACACTTGACATTTCTTGACAATACCTTTACTATTATAAATTGTATTGACTTTTTGATTGCAGTATTCATTTGAAAACACCAAATACTATTATTTTTCTAGATGCTGCTATGATAAAAAGTTGTCAGTAAAATCTGGAAACTCGAAATAAATTTTGAAAATGGATGATGGACCAAATGGAATTCTAATTACTTGATTTCAACACATTTCTCTTTTATTTGAATCTTTCAAGAGAAAAGTGAAAAGCAACATTATCCTTGAGAAATTTTCTCTCAGCATCTAAGCAGCCTTTTTTAATTACAGAAAATGTCTTCAAAATCTGTTTTGCCATTTAAAAGTTTTAACTGTGAGAAAGTCAATTGTCAGTTGTGTAATAGAAGGAAAAATCTAACTTAAAAAAACTCATTTATATATTAAATTGAGAAGACACATATGTTATTTGAACATTAGTGGCTGATTTTCCAGACATTTTTTTTTTCTCCTGGAATTTGTGTTCTTTAAGAAATAATTTTAACGTTTGCCTTTCATGCAGGAGGTCATCGGTTCGAATCCCGGCGCCCCATATGGTCCCCCGTGCCTGCCAGGAGCAATTTCTGAGCCTGGAGCCAGGAATAACCCCTGAGCACTGCCGGGTGTGACCCAAAAACCACAAAAAAAAAAAAAAAATTTAAAAAGCCCTATTGTCAACCAAGTCATTCCTACCTGCAGAAGTATATTATTTTTAACAAGAATTGCTTAAAAATAAACCCACATCATACAATGTTTTATTTATCTTAAAGGATTTTCCTTGGTTGGATGTTATATTTATTCTACGAGAGTTTCTCCCTTTTTCCCCCCAAAGTATTTTCTTCTCCCATTGCCTCTATCTTTTAAGTTCTGCTATGTTATTTTGGGGTTTTGGACCATAGCCCTTGGTACTCAGGATATTCCTG
Organism: Suncus etruscus; assembly: GCF_024139225.1. Classification (NCBI taxonomy): domain Eukaryota; kingdom Metazoa; phylum Chordata; class Mammalia; order Eulipotyphla; family Soricidae; genus Suncus; species Suncus etruscus. The sequence goes on along the minus strand of NC_064848.1, from coordinate 142,065,566 downwards.
ACTCTGCTCAGGATTGCCCCCTCATGAAGCCTCAGGACTGTATGTTGTTCTGCTTGGGTTAGGTGGTTAGGGATAGGGTTAGTCAAATGGAAAATGGTTGACATGAAGAAAGGATTGACACCATAGAATGGTGGCATCTCTATGTAAGGCCTGTGCCATAACACTTTTTCCTATCTCTTCATCCCTCCTCTCTCCTGATCTCCACCTCTCTATTTCCCTTTACTCTCCATTTCTCCTTTTTCCTTTCCTTTCCTTTCTTTCAAAATTGCCTCTAAAAGCACATCTTTTTTTGAGTATCCATCAAGGTGATAAATCTTCATTAGCTGAGAACAGATTGAATCTTGGGAGATAGCAAAATATCTTTTGAAGTCTGGGCTGTTGGGTGATGAAGTGAGTAACATTTTTAATAGATCCAAAGTGACTGTAAAGCAACAAGATCAGATTTCTTGAAAAAAAATTTTTTAAAGTTCTAAAATGGGAACATTTTGCTCCAGGAATGTGGCTGGGGTCAAGTAGCTGGGAGACTTGGTAAAGTATCTGGAAGCCAGACTTGAGAGATAGCACAATGGGTAGGGTTCATGTCTTGCATATGTCATGCTGGTTCCACCTCTAGCATCTTACATAGTCCCTAAGCACCACCAGGTGTATTTCCTGACTTCAGAGGCAGGAGCATCACAGGGTGTTTACCTTTCCCACACAATGTATGTGGGAGCCTAGTATACAGGAGTCTTGAGTCTGGTCACAGGCATCATAAAAGATGAAATGATGATGATAAAAAAAGATGAGATGAAAAAAATTTAAGGGAGCTTTTGGTCTGGTGTGTATGTTTATTAAAACCATGTTATAAAATGTTGTAAGAGTTGCATAGACTTGGGTTTGAATTTTTATGCTCATTGTACAGTTGGTTTTGTATTTGTCCGTATCATGCTGGGTTTTTTTTGTTTGTTTGTTTTGTTTTTGTTTTCCCTTGAGGTTGTGGCGATGGAACTGCCTGGGGATCATTGTGACACACTCATTTGCTCATGAGAGTCTCTTTGGGGTTTCCCTTGGTATCTGTGCATCATATTTGAAGTATAGTAATTAAGCTGACACACAGGAGGAAATCAAATTTCACTCAATGTTTAATTATACCAATTGGTTACTTGATGATAGTCGTTTCCCCCCTTAAGCTTAACATTTGATAATTGCCTGCCAGATTTTTCTGCTTACCTTAAACACAATCATCATGTAAATCTATATGATCAATGATAGCATAATAACATTATTGGACACATAGTTCATATGATACCAAATTTTGTTGCTTGAAAATAATAAAATTTCAAAAGTAGAGATCTAAAGTAGTTAAAAATATTTGACTCATCTTTTTAATAAAACAGAGTTTTTATTTAAGCTTTTAAAAAGTCTTCACTTTTATTTTGTGTCAATTTTGGAGGGTTGGGGGAACACATCTTGTTGTGGGCCTAACTCTGAGCTTAGGTATCACTCTTGCCAGTACTCTAGGAATGGGTGAAAAGGCCCACACATGATGCCAAGGACCAAACTCTGATTGTGCACATGTAAGGCAAACACTGTACACATTGCGCTGTGTATTCAGCTCCAGTGTTTTAAGGTTCTAATTTTAGGAAATTTTAATATGTCACTCTTGCTGCCATCCAAGTCTCTCTTTACTTTCTTCTCCTGACTTTTTATATCTTAGTGAGGAAGGGAGAGAGGGAATTACTGAATAGGTATGCTTAGATACTGAGATGAAATACCGTTTATTTCTGATTATTTGTCTTGTGAGATTTTTTCTATTTAATTTTTGATTAATAAAATTATGCCTTCAACTATAGTGCACAGTAAATTTAGAGCTCTCAGTGATTGACATATATATAAAAAAGTTATTTTATTAGTATATTTTTTGTCTATGTTCCTGAAAAACATTTATTTTGCAAAATATTACAATCTTCATTAGATCTTTAAAGTATTTTAAGTCTTATAAATAAATAAATATTCATTGGTTCTTGAGAATGAATAAAGGCATGTTTTTAAAAAATATATTGGTTCATATTTATTATCTTTGGCCCACACAGGGCGATGCTTAGGGTTCACTCTTGACTCTGAACTCAGGAATTACTCCTGGCAGTGCTCAGAGGATCATATGGGATGCCAGGGATTGAACCCAGCTGAGCCATGTGCATGTTAAACACTTTACCTGCTGTACTATCACTCCAGCCCCTACATATTCTTGAAACGGACAACCAATTAAATTTAGTGGCTTGAGAAAAGTTTAAGATAGTATAAAAGTTAACGAGTTAATTTATTTGAAATATTCAAACATTTATGTGTCAGGCTGTAGAGATGCTGGTTTATATGTAAATGAAATCCTATTACTTTGGAATTCAAGGTGACATATATATCAACTTTTTTCACTCTGCCTATGTATTTATAAAACTGGAGAATGATACTAAGTAATTGGATAGACAGTCCTGGAATTAGCTCTCAATGTCCTATAATAATAGAAGATTTAACATTTGCCATCCCCAATCTAGTGATGTCCCAAATAATAGGAGCATTTCATTTCAATCCAACTGAACTTTTCAGTTGCAACTGAACAAATTTACAAAAAGAGTTCTGACAGATGTCCATCCCTCCCAGTCTAAAACAGAATATATTTCTAGTCTAGCAAGTGCCTACTGTGTGTCAGACAGACACTATTTGTTTTCACAGAATTGAGTACATCTCAAAGAAATTTGGATGCTGTTGAATTTTTTTTTATGTCCTTCAAATAAGGGGGAGTGCTCAACCAATTATCATCCTATAGTTTATGAGCATGGTGTATCAAATATCAGCCAAATATATCAAATTTTTATATTTTATATATTTATAAAATATGTATTTACCAAATAAAATATTTTTATAATTTCTATAAATATATACTTATATATTTATAATCTATAAATATAATTACACATAGTTACCAAGACAATTGTATAAAGGCCCAATATAGTCATCATTAGCATGTTTTTTTAAATATTAAATGTTAAGTCATAATGTATTTTATAATTATTAGATGACTGCCTAGGCAATAATATACAGATGGTTATGTTTATCAAATTTTCCATTAAAAATTTTTTTATGAGGCCAGAGAAATAGCATGGAGGTAGGGGATTTGCCTTCCATGCAGAAGGACGGTGGTTCAAATCCCAGCATCCCATATGGTCCCCTGAGCTTACCAGGAGCTATTTCTGAGTATAGAGCCAGGAATAACCTCTGAGTGCTGTTGGGTGTGACCCAAAAACAAACAAACAAAAAAAATAATAAAAAAATGTTTGTTTCTGACCATTGTAAATCTGTCCTCTGAAGATGTTGCTTTATAGACTTTAGTGTTGCTATAAATGGCATTTCTTTTTTTTTCCAACTTAATCATGTAATTGGTGTGCTCACTTTTTTTTTCTCTATAGTGTATAAATTTTCTATTAATATTTTTATTTAAACACCTTAGTTACAAATATGATTGTAGTTGGGTTTCAGTCATGTAAAGAACACCCCCCTTCACCAGTGCAACATTCCCACCACCAATGTCCCAAATCTCCCTCCTTCCCATCGCACTTCTGCCTGTACTCTAGACAGGTTTTCTGCTTCCCTCATTCATTCACATTGTTATGATAGTTCTTAGTGTAATTTCTCTGACTGCACTCACCACTCATTGTGGTGAGCATGTTGTGAGCTGGATCTCTAGCCCTCCTCTGTCTCTGAGAATTATTGCAAAAATATCTTTTATTTTTCTTAAAACCCATAGATGGGTGAGACTATTCTGCATCTTATCTCTCTCTCTCCCTCTGACTTATTTCTCTCAGCATAATAGATTCCATGTACATCCATGTATTGGAAAATTTCATGACTTCATCTCTCCTGATGGCTGCATAATATTCCATTGTGTATATGTACCACAGTTTCTAATTTAGCCATTCATCTGTTGAAGGGTATCTCGGTTGTTTCCAGAGTCTGGCTGTTGTAAATAGCACTGCAGTGAATATAGGTGCGAGGAAAGGATTTTTGTATTGCATTTTTGTGTCCCTAGGGTATAGCCTTAGGAATGGTACAGCTGGATCATATGGGAGCTCAATTTCCAGTTTATTGAGGAATCTCCATATTGTTTTTCATAAAGGCTGGACTAGATGATGTTCCCACCAGCAATGAATGAGAGTTCCTTTCTCCCCACATCCCCATCAGCACTGATTGTTCTTGTTCTTTGTGATGTATGCCATATGCCAGTCTCTGTTGCATGGGATGGTACCTCTTTGTTTTGATTTACATCTCCTTGATGATTAGTGATGTAGAGCATTTTTTTATGTTGCATTTCTTGATGTGGCTTGTGTTTCTAATTTAATTCAGAAAATCTTTGGAGTGCTCTTTGTGTGTGCAAAGCTCTAGGCAAGCCCAAATTGCCAATAGTTTAGTTGATTTTAATATTCATTTGTGTAGCAAAGTTTAAAAAAAAATTTTTTTTAGGGCCAGGATGATGACTCAAAGAATTGGAGTATGTACTTTGCATGTGGGAACCCCAGGTTCAATTCCAGGTACTTTGTATTCTTTTGAGCACCATCAGAAGTTTCTGCTGAGTAACATTAAGTGTGGCTTCACCCCAAAGATTGTTTTTAATGGGCTCCCAAAAGGTGCTCAGGTAGGCCAGGGCCAATCCTAGTGATTCTCAACCTATCAGAGATGGTTTAATGCAAATGTAACAGAATTCAGGAGTACTTGAGGCCTTGTTGCCCAGGCAGTGATTGGAGACCTTAGGGTCTGCACTCAAAGACATTGGGGACCATGCAGTGCCAGAGATCTAACTAGGGTTGACTGCCTGCAAGGCATTCTTAACCCAGTAGTATCCTTCTGACCTTTCCCTAAGGTTTGCTATTTTAGAAAGTTTTATCAGTCTTTGTAACACTTAAATGAGTGCTACACAAATGATTGCTTTTTTTCATATTAATGTTTTTTTCAACGCATTATTATTTCTTTTTTCCCTTGAGCACCATTTGGGAAGTCTCCCTGCCTCACCAAAAAGTAATATTAAAGAACTTGAGGGGCTGAAGATATACAATGGGTAAGGCACTTGCCTTAGACGCACTCAATAGAGGTTTGATTCCCAGCACTACGTACATACAGCCTCCTGAGATTGTCCGGAATGATTCCTGAAAACAGAGCCAGGGGTAAGCCTTGAACACTGCTAGCTATAAAAAGTTTGAAGTCATTTGAGTACATATCATTTTAAGTTAGTAGAGAATAGAAAGCTGTTTTGATGTTTGGCCATCTCACTGGTATATATGTACATGTGTCTGGACACAAATGATTAATGAAACGGAATTCTTTTGCATTATATTTCTTCATACCATATATAGTTTTGGAATACTATGCCTTATTTGCAAAGGTTAATTTCATATTTTTTCTATTTTGCTTGTATTCATTTTTAATTTCAGCCAGTGCTCTTTTAAGATGAGCCTTTTGAAAGTTGATTGAGGAAGAAACTAAAAACATAAAAGCCATGTTTTTCTCTGGGGGTGGGGGGGTCACCCATGCAGTGGTCAGGGCTTAGGGGCTAGTTATTGAGATTATCAGTCAGCTGGGCTTGATGGTTGAATACTAGAGCCTGAGGTATGGTTATGCTCAGGCCCTGAAGTTCTAGAGACCACCAGGACAATGATCAGTGGTTATTAGCTGCCTTCAGGGCTCCACTTGGCAGTGTGGAGCCCTGTGGATTGAACTGTGGATTTAACAGGGTCTGATGCAGACCAGGCATATGCGCTAAAAAGTGTGGTCTCTCTGTCTTTTAGTATGCTTTTTCCTGGTGATTACCATAACACAACCAGAAGAATGATTCACACAACTGAGTTACAGTGAGGGAGGGGTTTGGAAGGGAAGGTCCTTAGTGGTGTTGAAATTATATACATGCGAAACTATTATTAACAGTATTTTAAATCATTAAATCTCAATCATAAAAAAATTTTAAAAATTTCCTTTGTGATGTGGACAAAAAATTTAAAAAGCAGCATCATTGCTGTTAGAGTCAAGGGCAGCCAGCACTTTTTCTATATTGTTCAGCAGGTACTAACCAATGCCATTTGCAACATGAAAAAATTGAAGGGAATTCATGGGAAGGAGGGAGTGAAATTCCCATTACTTGCAGACTGTGCACCTGACCTGGAAAGGCAAGAAAATCAACTGAGGCTGTTTCACAAGATTAAATCATTCAATTAGGGGCCAAAGAGGTTGCCTTTCTTTCATACACAAAGAACTGGGTTCTACCTGACACTACCTGGTGTAGCCCTAACACAGACTGTAGGCTGTTTGGTGACTTAGCAGTTCTTGAGATATGAATTATTTAATTTATGATAGATTTATGCTTTAAAAGATATCTAGGCCATCCCCCTGCCTGTCATGACTACATAATTATTAAATATTTTCAAAATGTCATTGATGTTGATTCATGTATTTTTCAAAGAGAACATCCGTTTCTCTACATTAAACATTTAGTGCTCAGGCTCTGATAATTTTTTGTTCGTTCATGTATTTTTGTGTGGCATTTGGCTTGTGTGTGTAAATAGAAAGTTTTATGCTTCTGTTAGTACTTGTGCTCAATTGTTCATTCTTTAAAGGACCTCTATTTGCTGATTCATTATCACTGTTTTCACTTCACATTGTGGAGTTCCTTCAGTCTGTTTATTGGCTGCCAAATCTTTACTGCTTTTGCCTGGTTGGTATGTTATTGCCTTCAGCCTATCTTTTGCCCTATGGGAGATAGCCCTTAGAAAGCAGATTGCTATTAATAAATAGCTTGTGTTATTTATTAAGGTTCACCTATGAACTTCCATAGTTAACTCTTCCTATTTTCATTGGGAATAGAGAATTGTTTGTTTGCTCAGGCATGAGACAATTTGTGTCATCTCTTTCTTTCTCTGTGTTTTATGGGTGTTGTCATACAGCATTTTCAAATCTATAATCCCTGTCTAGATCTCGTTGCATTCTTTTTAGCTCCTTAGTCTATCTCATTCAGCCATGTTCCTTCAATATTAAAAATGCACAGTTGAAGCTGTCTGAATATTCTCCTGATAAAGCCACAGGATTCAATGATGTGAAATTATAGTGAGTCCTTTAGTATCTTTGGAGAATTGCAATTATTAACACTGTGAGTAATTTTCTTTCTTAACTTATAGTTGTTAGAGAACAATTTAGAAAATTGATGCTTCTGTCAAAAGTCTGGATGAGGAGGATACAGGCTCATTCTGGATATGACAACATTAAGAACCCACAACTTTTACTAACTGAAAAAAGGAATCTATTTTATACTCCATTAAACTGTTACATATTATAAATAATTTATATCAGCCCTTGTTCTTGTCTAGATCAGGATGATAAACTACTCACTACAAGGATTTTTTTTTTAAAATGAATCTGTTAGTCATCTTTTCTTCTGCTCTGTATTACTTTCTACCCTTTCCCTGCCCCCCCCCCCTTTTTTCCCTTTGACTCTTAGAAAAGGATGCTTACCTCCTGAATTGTCCCAATCAATAAACTGGAGTCTTGGGATTGTTTTAGGGATCTGGAGGACAGTTCAGGAGCAAGGTGACCCAGAATAATTAGCTTCTGTTTACTAAATGTATTACTTTGGCCAAACTTCCATTTTTCTGAATCTCAGGATGCCTTCTCTTTCCCATGAGCATAGATACTTCTGAGGGTTTGTTTTGCAAGTTAAAAGAGAAACTGTGATTTCATCTTCATGAAATTCCTATAGCTATTTTTGGGCAGTGTTAATTAAGCAAGGCTGGAAACTTTCCATGCAAAATCCCACAATTGGAGATGGGAAGCCAAGAGCTTTTGTTAGCGATCTTCCACCTATCCTGTTCTTATTATACTCCCTGTGCTGCCTGATCACCCAGCTATTCCAGGGCATGGGCAGTAGAGCAGTTGGAAAAATTGGGGAGATAGAGCATTGAGAAAGAACATGATTCCAAATACTTGGGGTATTTCACAACTCCTAGGGCCTTACATCTCTAAGCAGTGGGCTGCTGATTGGTAAAGGTGGAAATAAGTTTTTAAAAGTGACCAAAAGAGGAAGTAAAATGGATTAAGGAAATGTGATATCAAGGGACAAATTCCAGGAGTTGGTGGTAGAGCAGAGTATTGCTACAGCCTGGAAGTTTCTGTCCTGCTAAGTGACATGTAACTCTGGAAGAATATGTTGAGATAAGGAAAGCTCTTTCTGAACTGAAGTTTGAGTCTGGTGGAATCTGTGTGGAGCCTTGCTGCTGATGGCCTCAAGAATGAGAACATAGATTTGAATGTCTAGACGGAAAATAGCTGGCAGAGAATTACACTGTATGAAATCTAATAACTTTTTTTTTTTTAATTTTAGGCCATACCCAGTAGTGCTTAGGCCTTACTACAGGTTTTGTGCTCAGTGAACCATCCTCTGTACTGGGTATTGTACCAGGGTTGGTTGCATTCAGGGCAAGTTCCTTAACCCCCTGTACTTTCTTTCTGACCCCTAATGCCTTTTGTTAAGCAGTCATTAAGGCTGACTATCACTCTTAGAGCTCTAAGAAATGGTGCCCATAGCCCCTTCTATTGGATGGAGCCAATTAGTCCAGGACTGAATTCTGAGAACTGTTACCCTCTGCTCTTCTTTTTTATACATTTGAATACAAAGTTTGAACTACATTAGGATTAAAATCTTGGAAGAATGAGTTCAATTAGTCATGCCTTAAAATAAGAAAGATTGGCACTGTGTTAGTTTAATGTCTTTTGAGAGGATACCGTCGAGAAAGTATCTGCCTTGCTTATTCCAGAACTTGGATCTTGCTTGTGCAAACTAGGATCGCTTTTCCACCTGCTGGAATTGAAAGCCGATTAATTAAGTGCAGTGATACCTTCCTCATCCCCTTTCTGAGTACAACTAATAAAACCACACATTTTTCTTTGTCTTCTCTTATTGACTTCCACTGAATATTCAGATATAGATATAGATGATATATCATCTATATATAGATATAGATACATATAGATAAGAGAGATATAAGATATATAGATATAAGATAAAGGTTTTATTGTTTGTTTTGTTTTGGGGGCACATCTGCTCTATCCAAGTTTCACTCCTTGTGGACTTGGCGGGAGGGGATCTAACCCAGGTCGATTACTTGCAAGGTAATTACACCTTACCCACTGTACTGTCTTGCTATCCCCACCTATTTACTATTAAATATTTGGAAATGGGAGGGTGAGCAACACTCCGTAGTGATCAGGGCTTACTCCTGGCTCTGTGCTCAGGAATCAATCCTGGTGGTCCTCAGACCATCTGTGGCACATAGGATTGAACTGGGTCAACTGAATTTAAGACAAATGCTCAAACCCCTGTACTAGCATTCTGTTCTCTTGGGGGGGGAAAAAAAAGAAAAATATTTTTTGTTTTTGGATCATACCCATTGATACTCAGGATTGACTTCTGGCTATGAGCTCAGAAATCGCTCCTGCCTCGGGGAGACCATATGGGATGCCAGGGGATCAAACCACAGTCCATCCTAGGCCAGTGTTTGCAAGGCAGATGCCTTATCTCTAGCACCACCGCTCTGGCCCTCAGAAAAAGTTTTTTTTAACTAAGGGTAGGACCCACCTCCTACCTCTGGCCCCGGATGACACGATTAGTTCTTATATTCTAATGTGTAATGGAGTCTGGAAGTCTGGGATTGGAAACTCTCAGCAACTCAGGGAGATCTGCCTACTTACTCTAAGACTGACATTGAAGGAAGAGACCAAATCTAAAAAGTGAGACCTGCATCGAAATACTTCTATAAAATCATACCCCTTGATGGCCTTCCTTCAATCATAAAACAAAGTCAGAGCTCTGAGGCTCTCTTCATTTTGTCTGTACAATTGCTTAGACAGGCTCAGGGAGCTGACATACTCTGAGGAAAGATTTCCCTTACAGATGGCCACAGATTTAATCAGGGAATTTAGGCTGCACAAAGGATAAGCTTCAGTTCTATAGAAAAGGCACTTAAACACCGCACCTTATTTTCTAGGGACATGAGATAATTGAGTTCCACCTAAAATCTTGAACTGTCTGACGAACATACTTATGTACCCATCTAGCTTCTGTGTGCTGATAGGTGTTAAATGGTTTGAAAACTGTAATTAAATAGCTGAAATTGTGCTGCAAAATCTCTAGAAACATTGCCTCATGTAGTATTTCAGTGTTAAGTGCTAAAATTTAATCCGAATAGCTGTGACTAATCTTGTCTTTATTTGTAACACATTCAAATTAAGAGGTGTGTGTTCTTGCTCATGTACTTTCTCATTAGCACTAATATTGCTAATGGGAGTGACAAATGCATTATGTTTTGCCTTCTATCACTCACACCTTTTAGATAGCTAGCTCCTTAGAGGAGGTAATTTTCCATGTGATACATTTATGGAGCGGATGTTTAATAGTTTTCCTCAAAAGAGAAAATGTCAATAGGGACTGCTTATTGGTTGATGGGCTACAGGGGAAAGAAATTTGAATTAATCAATTTGAACCATAGAAGAAACAGTGATGACAACTGATAGAAATGGGACACTCTACACTCATTTCTTCCTGCTTCTCTTGTAATTTCCCTCTTCCCACTAATTTATTGAGATTTCAAGTCTCCCCTCCCCCCCCCAACTCTCCAGATTGTTGCCTGGTTCCTCCTCATCAGAACTTCCTGTTTGATATGACTTCTTATTTGAATAACTGAACAGTTTTTCATATTTAAATCTGGCTGCTTTTTGAGACTATTCATTTCCTCAGACCAATGTGTTTGGTTGTTGTGTTCGCCCTACCAACATATCAGGCACTGTTGCCTTTGTGAGAGGGAGGTCCAGAGCTTCCCACAGTCCCATGTTCCCCCCCCCCCCATCCCCACACTCATATTCTATTTCATGTAAACATGATCTCACACTCACTTGCATATACACTGCATGGTTACTCATGCTTTGCACATGTACACACACTTTGCATAAACTGCAGATAACACTCTCACATGTCTGTCTGTCATACACATACTCATAAGCAGTTGCATATATACTCCATAGCCAACTCTTACACACATATTCAGTCATACACTTTCTCACTTAGCCCCAGGCTCTGCATAGCCACCTTACATAGTCAGTTTCAATCTTGTATATTACATTTTCTACTGCATATATGCATATTCACACTCATTTGCAAATATACTACATAGTCATGTCCCCTTGCATACTCATACACATACACACACACTCTACATAGTCGTACTCTTTTTTTTTTTTTTTTTTTTTGGTTTTTGGGCAACACCCGGCGATGCTCAGGGGTTACTCCTGGCTGTCTGCTCAGAAATAGCTCCTGGCAGTCACGGGGGACCATATGGGACACCGGGATTTGAACCAACCACCTTTGGTCCTGGATCGGCTGCTTGCAAGGCAAACGCCTCTGTGCTATCTCTCCGGGCCCATAGTCGTGCTCTTTTAAACATTTATATATTGCCACACATACACACACCCTGACCTCACCTTCTGGGAATGGCAATGCCTCTTCGGAACATTCCCAGTCAATTCTCGCAGATGCTCTAAGTGAAATTTCCTGTCAGGAAAACATTTCATTTTCAGGTCTCTGGCTACTGGGGCCGGGGGAGGTAGCAAGGGTCATTGGCGAAATGTATGTGAGAAGATCAGGGTGGCAGTCTGCTATGGTGACCTGTGGGGCTAATTTTCTGGGATTTCTGTCAAAATTGGTTATGTCTTTTCTTTAGAGACAATATTAAAAAGAGTGGCAAGGCTATTTAGTTCTACATTGTAGTTCATTGATATTAGGGATTAAATATTAATTTATATAAGATTTAGTTGACCCACTGATTTCCCAGAAGAATATTCCAAGATGGCTTTTTGGAATAGTCATTTCTGAATTTTGTATTGTTGATATTTGCTGTTTGCTGATGAGTTACTGAGATTATTTACTTATATATTTACTAGAGATAGAGATATTAGATGTGCAGTATAACCAAGAGGAAAGGATATTGACTTTAGAATCAAGACAGGATCCTTCCACTTCATAGCCTTGATCAAAGTATTTAACCTCTGTGAGATGATTAATAGCTAGGACTCCTGCCTCACAGAATGGTAGGAAAAGATGGAAGATCGCATAGATCTAAGGGTATTATAAGTTGTCCAAGTGGCATTTAAAGGACATAACTAACTTTAATCATTGAAGCACATTAGCAGTTCTATAGAAAATCATAAATTTTCTTTTTTTTTTTTTTTTTTTTTGGTTTTTGGGCCACACCCGGTGACGCTCAGGGGTTACTCCTGGCTATGCGCTCAGAAGTCGCTCCTGGCTTGGGGGACCATATGGGACGCCGGGGGATCGAACCGCGGTCCGTCTCCTAGGCTAGCGCAGGTAAGGCAGGCACCTTACCTCGAGCGCCACCGCCCGGCCCCAGAAAATCATAAATTTTCTTAAGTCATTGAAGGCATTGTTAATTTTTTTTTAATGCTATTTTATAACAAAACTGATTTTATTTTGTTTTGGGTTCACTCTTGACAACGTTCAGGAGCTACATCTAGTGGTGTTAGGGGTGACTATGTGGTACTGGGGGTAAAACCCAGGCCTTCAATATGCAAAGCATACAGCACTCCTTTGAGTTATCTCCTCACCACTGATATTTTTCTTAGTGCTAAGGATCAAAGTGCCTTGCCCTTGCACTTTGCTGTGTTATTTTTAAGTAATTCAAAATTTTAATGACTTAATTTCCATAATAGCAATATGTTTTTAAGTAAAACACCCTACAGTAATAAGGCATTTGATAAAGGCAATGTCCCTTGACAAATGAAAGATTCTTCAGTCTTTTCTAGGTAGCAGAGTACAAAAATACCAACTCCCATATTAAGTGTTTAATCAGTGACAATGTTTCACTAATTATAAGAGCTTGTTTATATACTGGCTGAATTCCTGTTTGTAAACATTGGAGGATCATACTAACTTACACAGCTAATTACCAGATGCAGAGAAAGCATAAGGTTTGCTACAAGCTGCCATCAGTAGCCTGAAGTAGCCACTGCTGCCTACTATTTCAGACTGTGGAGAGACAGGTAATGATATTATGAATACATTTATAATGTAGTCCAATTTCTTTTAAAATACATGTATTATTACTTTATCAGGAGTCTGTGAAATATGATTTATTTAATGCATTTCAGGCCCCATAATATTAAGATATAATTGAGAAGTGAAGCAAGGGAGAAAAACATTGCCTACAAATCAGTATGGTACATGAATCATAGGCTAAATTGCTTGTAATTTTAAAAGCACTTAGAGGAATTGTGAAATATATATAATGCATACTTATGTTTGGAAAGGTTATAAGAACAATAGTCCAGTTATTTTAGTATTTTGGTTCTAAAAATAGAAGACTTTGAATTGTTATTTAAAACCAAGATCACCATTTCTGTGAGCAAATCCAAATTTCTCTATGTCCAGTTCTCAGGAGATAGTTTTGGTGACTTTTCCCTTTAAACCTCTCATATCTAGCAGAGTAGTAGAGCAGCCTGTAATTTCTATAAAGGGCATAATCTACTCTTTATAAACTATACAACTGAATGAATGACAACAACCTGGTTGTTGCCAGCATGTTTAGAAGGGAATTCGTTAAATGGTACTTGGAATTTTGATGATTATGGCTCTGAAAAGATGGAAAATCACAGGTCTTGGCTTTATAGTTTAATTACTTGCTTAACAATCGCTAGTGATTCACTAAATCACAAGGCTTCCAAACAAATAACATCAGTAACTGCAGCTATGCCTGAGCAACTCCAATTTTCTTGACAATGGCCACCAAACTGTGTTTAGCCTAATATCTACTGTTAGTTTAACAGCAAGCAAGAGGAGTCACAAGCATGCCCTTGATGAGATGCCAGCAGATTGAACACTACCAGTGGTGACACTTGTGTCAAGAATTACATTAGCACGTTTCATCAAGACCGGTTAGAGAAGCAAATACAGTAATTACCCACATCCCTTTTTTGGATACGGGATTTAATATTTATGAGTACTGTCCAGCTTTTCAAAGTTTCTAATTAATAATTGGTTCTTAAAAACTCAGCGTGTGATTCCTCATAATTTGAAGAAGGTTGGGAAACAGGATGTGCTTAAGGTCCTCTCTATTTTAATGACCACTGGCGGCAGTTTTAGTTTTGGGGGGTGGACCATATCCAGTGGTGCTCAGTAGTTATTCCTGGCCTTGTGCTTAGGAATCTCTAGTAGTGATTGAGGACCCATACATGGCATTCAGGAACCAACCTGAGTCATCTGTATGCAAAGCAAGCACGTTAGCCCCTGACCTATCTTTCAGTGCCTACTGTTGTTGGTTTAAAAAAAAAAAAAGGACCAATTGTGATAAGAGACCCACAGGTGGGTGGTCAGAATAGAATTTGTTTGTATTGAGTTAGACACTCTGTCCTCACTGTCTTCACTTAAAGTTTTTTCAACTGTTATACTTCTCTCATCTGCCCCTCTTTTCTTGTAAACGGCCTCTGTTTTATCACTTAGGTTGGCACCTACATATTTTTCTCCCTCGAGAATTCTCTGAACCCCTATTCTTTAGTGTCTTCACCATTGGAATCATGGAGAAGAAACACAGTAGATCTACATTTAAGCAATAATAACAGTGCCTCATCTTTTATGGCATGCTTTTTCAGACTGGGCACTGTGCAAAGAACTACCCACTTGCTGTGATGGGAGAGTGACATGGTTATCTCTGGACAGAAATCCCCAGATTCACAGAAGTTTGGGGATTGGTCATAGTCACTGGGCTGCCACTGGGCTCCAAGGCTTTTTTACCCACCTTTTGGTTAAGGAACATCCTCTCACCTCAATTAGGAGTGTTGCTTTATTCATGGAAGACACTCTATGAAATCTACCCATGGTTGTTGATATTTTTACTGTTGTCTTAAAATTGTGATGCATAGTAATATAATTGTCATTATGATCCATTGTATGCACATACATAACTACAAATCTTAAAAACAATGTAATACTACTTGTATGATTGATTCTACTCTTTGTTTCCTCTGCTCATACTTTTTATTTTATTTTATCCTGTTTTTTTATTTTTTTTAAATGCAGGCTGTGACCCCACTGAAATGAGTTCATATTGTGCTGATAGGTAGCCACCAATCAAATCGCTGAGAAACAGTGCTGGCCTTGCCCAGGGGGTGATGTTGATCAAGAGAGTCAGGGAGTTCCACCACCTTTTCCTTTTGCTCCTCTATTGCCTCCAGAGCTCACACTTCTAATTTTGTTTGTTTTTTTAATTTCAGGAGATCTTGAATAGTTTTGCCAGTAGGCATTTGGACATGATTGAATTTTGAGGATGGATTAATAACCTTTCTCCAGGCTCATAGTTTCTCCTCGGCCATTTCATCATGGTCCTTTAGGAGTTCTATAGAGTTTAGATGGCAGGATTCCATCAGAACTTGATTTTGGACAACTTTCTCTGTCTCTTTCTGGAAGTTCTTCCAGGTCAGCCAAGTTCATTATAGTAGTTTTAGGGAAATAAAGTAGAAAACCCTTCTCTGTCCTTTTCCACTTCTTTTACCTGTGCTTCACAGATTGTATCCCATGTGCCTTCAGCATCAAATGTGGAAATTAAAGCCTCTTGTCTTCAGCCTCATGCCTTACAAAACATTAGCCAGACATCAGACTGTGGTTATCCCCAACCTTGTCTTAGGCTACAATGAACTGGCAATACAGAACTGGGAATTACCTCTTAGACATGGTAGGACCTTCTAGGCAGTGGGAATGCTTGTCATCTCCTTTAGTTCCTTCAGTTAGCCAGGAAATGAGTGTTAGTCTGTGCTGGACGGTTCACAGTTAAGGTGGACACTGTGGCACAGAAGTGGCATATCTTTTGGGGTATATTCTGATAGAGAAGAAAGCTGAAAAAATATGCACACACATATATTCATTCAGAGGAATGGTATGGTAAAAAATGGAGAGCTGACACTGCAGAAATTGTTCACTTATCTGGGCTCTAGCCCAGTTTTGTTTGCTTCCCAGGACCACTGGAGGATTTTTGTTCTGGAAAGGCCTCTGAATCAGGGAAGAATGTTATGAAAGTTGGATCATCACATTTGTAAAGTGGTCTCAGTATCACTGCAGCTTGTTAAAAGTTCAGATTTGGTGCCAGAACAATTGCACAGTGGGTAGGGCATTTGCCTTGCACACAGCTGACCTGGGATCAACCTGGGTTCGATCCTCAGCACCACATATGGTCCACTGAGCCTGCCAGAGCAGTTTCTGAGCTCAGAGCCAGGAGTAACCCCTGAGTGCCACTGGGTGTGCTCCTCCCAACAAAAGTTCATATTTGGGCCAGAGTGATAACAGTCTTGCATGCAGGTATACAGTCCTGAGCATTGCCTAGAGTAATTCCTGAGTGCATAGTCAGTGAGCATTTCAGGGTGTGGCCCAATCCCCTTACCCTGTCAGAGTTCATATTTTCCAATAGCACTTCCCGTTTGACACAGGGCTTTTGATGTTTCTCTCTCTCTCTCTCTCTCTCTCTCTCTCTCTCTCTCTCTCTCTCTCTCTCTCTCTCTCTCTCTCTCTCTCTCCTCTCTCTCCTCTCTCTCCTCTCTCTCCTCTCTCTCCTCTCTCTCCTCTCTCTCCTCTCTCTCCTCTCTCTCCTCTCTCTCCTCTCTCCTCTCTCATAAAGGAAATCATGTTATTTGGGGGCAAAATGGATAGTCCTTAAGGGGATAATGCTAAGTATAAATAAGGTAGGAAGTGAAAGACAGTTACCAGATGATTTCACTCATAGGTAGAATAGAAATAACTAAAGCAAATGACTGGCAAGAAACAAGATGAAATCTTGGAACTGAGTACAAATTGTGGTTACTGGAGACCAAGAGGGGAGAATGAGCAGAAAGTTTTGGTGGTGAACGGCACTGGTATGTTCATGGTAGGTGAGGTGAAAATTTTATACAAATCAAGATGTGAAGGCAAACCCTTGAAATTCCATAATATTGTGAATTAATAAGTTGGGAGGCATTAAAGAAAATAAGTGTGCAGATTTTCTGGGCCACCCTGTTGTACTTGGTGAAGAAGGATTGGTATGCTGACAAGAATAGTATTAGAGTTCACTTGGAGAGCACCTGCAGGAGCCATGATATGCTCCTGGGCTGTACCCAATGAGTCACTGTCAGTGTAACTACCCACACCAAGCCTTCAGCATCTGTTAGGGTGGACATTGTTGGCTGCCCGTGTTTCTTCATTAATGTCCTGGGAAAGTCCATATAGACCATCCTTGCCCTGCCTTTTTTAATATTTATTATTTTTATTTTATTTTATTTTTGGTTTTTGGGCCACACCCGACGGTACTCAGGGATTACTCCTGGCTCTGTGCTCAGAAATTGCTCCTGGAAGATTTGGGGGGACCATGTGAGATGCCGGGGATTGAACCTGGGCCCTTGCCCAGCCGGCTACATGCAAGGCAAATGCCCTACTGCTGTATTGTTGCTCAGGCTTTTGGCCCTGCCTTTTTAATAATCTCCCTCCCACCAACCAGAAGAGTTACTCCAATGTTGATTCTTTCTGAATCAATCTGAATCTGAAGCCTTATTCAGAAGTCCATATGTACTCGTGCTCTGAACCTATTCCTCTAGCTCTACCTCCACTTGGACACCAGAGTCCTTTTGCTTGTGTCTTCTCTCTCAGGATCCCTTTTGCTCAACTGAACTTCCAATAAGCATCTGAATTTCTTGTGGTAACTGGCTTAACTTGTGTCTTGTGATCTATAGATCTACAGATCTATAAATCTGTAGCATGTGGATCTGGACCAGATATGGATTGAGTTTAGAATAGGACTTGGGGGGGGGGTGAGGGGCATAACTGGTGATGCTCAGGCCTTACTCTTGGCTCTTCACTCAAGGATCACAACTGGAGGGCTGGAGATACCATATCTCCAGGGATTGAATGTGGGTTGGTTATGTGCAAGGCAACACCTACTGCTGTACTATTGCTCTTTTTTAAAAGGAGGGAGGACTTTATTTCTAAGCAGCCCTCCCAAAATGAAGTCAAATCCACATCTTTACAGGACAGTGCTTAAAAGGAGTGTTCTTAAAAACTCCCAGACAATTCCACCAGGCAGCCAAGGTTTAGAATATCTGCTCTAGCAGAGCAGCATATCATTTATGCTGTGCTTCCCAGAACATTCTAGAAGGTACATAGGAACAATTTGCCTGATGTTTTTAACATTGATCACAGAAGTCAACTGTGTCACATAGATGACTTATTGGCGTATGTCATGTTGAGTGCACCCAATGGTTCCCTTGATCTTGTTCTTGCGAAACTACTGTAGGGTTCTAGTTAAATTTAAGGTATCACCATGAGTTTGACATCATATTTGGTCAAAAATATGTTGTGATTCATGAGATTTAGTTGGTAATTGAATAATAATAGTTTTTTTTTCAGATAGCAGTTTCATTTAAAGCCTTGGAAATATTTTGCCTGTCAAGGTCAACTTACATAACCAACATCCCACTTAGGCACGTCAAACCAGACATGGATTTATATCTGAGGCTGGAAGTGACTGTGTCTATCGCAAACATCCCAATTCTGGCAGATATTTGTATCATCGTCGCTTCAGTCTTTTCAGAGGACAGAGCAGAAGGAATCTATTGGCCTCCCTCAAAATGGAAAGCTTCAGTAAAATGAAGAGCAGACATTGGGAGGCAGG
Organism: Suncus etruscus; assembly: GCF_024139225.1. Taxonomy (NCBI): domain Eukaryota; kingdom Metazoa; phylum Chordata; class Mammalia; order Eulipotyphla; family Soricidae; genus Suncus; species Suncus etruscus. Next base: position 142,046,805 of record NC_064848.1, on the reverse strand, counting down.
AAGCTGGAGGCAGAGTTTGGTTGAAGAGACTCAAGGGGAGAGATGGTGAGGACCTTTTATTTTTCTGTTGTTTTCTAAGCCAGGGTTCTCTACCATCGTTTGGAGGAGATGGAGGTGGAAAAGTTGAAAGGAGGTCCCTAAAAATTTTGTAGGATTACAAAAAGAGGAAATTTTCAGAGAAAAAGCTTGTTTGCCTATTCATGAGTCTGATTCGAGAGCCGCCCAGTGCTTTGATCTGTATCCGTCAGCAATCAGACTTTGACGTTCAGACCCTAGAGGAGCCACATGACTCATGAGCCAGTGAATGGGGACTAAAAGGGACCAGTTGGAGGTGGCAGGCACCGCGTTCCTCTCTGAATTTTACCAGCCAATCAGTCGTACCTTCCAGGGTAGAGGCCCAGGGAAGCATCTTGCTTTTGCTGCTTCTTAGCGTCCTCGTGTCTTTGACAAATGAACAATAAAATGTTTGATTCCAGACTGTCTTGCTGTTTTGCTGCATCCCCCATCCCCACCCCACACTTGTTCTTTTTCATGGAGCCTGGACCGAAGTGCTTTCTTTCCACCTCTCTTCCCTGACCCTGGGCTCTTGTGTCCATCAGGCTCTCTCACCCAGGCTGTGCTCTAATTGGCAAAACCGTAACCTGGCACCAGCAGTTCGTGATTTCAGTGATTTCAGTCTCTTAATTAGTGTTGGGGGCCGCTGGTGGAGCCAGGCAAGCTGAATTGATTGATGGATCTGCTGCTGGGAGGGCCTCGCCTCTGTCTGACCAACCCGTGTATTCCTTTGGAAATGACAAATTAAAATGTTAAACCTTTCCTACAGTGTTCATTGTGGGCGTTTCCTACCGCGTGGACTTCATTCTGAAATGAAGCCAGCTCTTCATCACTCAGGAGCACTTGCAGTGTTACCTGGAGGTCTCTTGGGTTTGCAACTCAGAATTTTGCTCTATTTTCTAACTCACAGCTGGCCATTTTCTTTGCTTTCATAATGCAGTGCAAAGCTGCATTATATTGCATGCTGCACAATACTGTTTCTTCCTTTCAGATGTAAGGCCACACGTGTGTGTGTGTGTGTGTGTGTGTGTGTGTGTGTGTGTGTGTGTGTGTGTGTGTGAAAGAGAGAGAGAGAGAGCGAATGTAGAAAGGATACTTGGAGAGGGGGGCTCAGGGTGGGGTAGGGGCACCATTTAAGATATACATTCTTGGCAAATCATAAGGGAAGAAAAGAAATAATACTAGTTCTTTTTAAAAGCTATTTCGAACCATTGCCATTTATGTTGAACATTTAGGTATGGAATAATAACTATTTTAGAATATAACATAATGACTATTTACCCAAATTAGTGCTTAAAGTTAGAGAAGACTACAAAATACTGTCTTTTAAGAGCCTTGTTTTAATACTATAATTAGCATATTATATTCCAGTAGAAGAAAACTACATAGCAATCTAAAAGAGACCAGATATTATCTGTGTTCAAATCTCATGTGCTTTAGTGTCATCTCTTTTCTGTAGCTTAATAACTTAGTGCTATATTTCTATTTTGAAAGAGAATCCTGAGTCCATCTCTTATCAGTAAACATTTACGTGAAATATTCTAATACCAATATCTTAAAGGTGCGTGCTTTATACTAGATGCCCATATAGATTATCTCTTGTGGAACTCCAGATCACGCAGATTGACTTCTTTTTTGTCTGTTTGTTTTTGTTTTTGGGTCACACCCGGCAGCGCTCAGGGGTTACTCCTGGCTCTACACTCAGAAATAGCTCCTGGCAGGCTCGGGGGACCATATGGGATGCCAGGATTTGAACCACCGACCTTCTGCATGAAAGGCAAACGCCTTACTTTCATGCTATCTCTCCGGTTCCAAGACATATTCTTTATCATTTTGGATTATTTGTGTTTGATATGGTTTGGGGCCACACCCAGTGATGCACAGGGGTTACTCCTGGCTCTGCAGCCAGAAATCACTTCTGGCAGTGGTTGGGGGATCATATGGAATGCCAGGGATTGAATCCTGGTCTGCTGTATGCAAGGTAAGTGCCTTACACTCTACTATCTCTCCAGTCACTCCATTTTATTAAGGATTCAAGAAGTTAAGTAGCTTGGTGGAAATCACTATTCCCATATCTATGGGCATGACTTCATTTAGTTCCTGTGACTCCAAAGCCAGTGTATTCCTTCCGCACTGTTATTAGTTTTCTATGATGTATTACATGCTCAAATTTAGTTCTGAAGATGGTCATGTACCTTCATAGAAACAAGTTGCTAATGGGATGAAGAGTCATTCAGGGTCTGGAGATGAGGCTGGGCCATTGTGATGAGAGAGGTTAGGATATTTCTTAGAAATGTATCTGACCTGAAAGTTTTTTAAGTATAGGAAGTTCAGGGTGCTTGGTGTCCAGAGAAAGTGGTTTTAACCAAAATATCCAGCAATGAAGAAAAATTGTTCTAATTAGGGATACAAAGTAAACAAACATAGTTATTAGATGAGAAAGGACCCACAGTGGAAGAAAGGCTTGAAGCACAGAAGATAAGATACATAAGAACTTATGTATCTTATGGTACTACATATGATTTCCTTTAATACCACCATTGATCATAGAGCCAGAAGTCAGCTCTGAGCACCTTAGGATATGGCCCCTGAACTCAAAATAGAAATAAATAACTAATGGGTTGGAGAAAATAAAGCAACAGGTGGAACCCCATTCTTTGCATCCAGGGAGCTCAGGTGTGGTACTGCTTCTGCGTTGCAATGCCAGGAGTGACTCCCAAGTACTAAGTGGGACATATTCCCTGAGCCCTATTGGGTGTGACCCTTAAACTAAGAAACAGTAAAGACCAAACTAAATGCCTGCTACGAAAAAAGAAAATGCTCTGATTTTATGCTTTAAGAAGTAAAATTATTGGGTGTGCGTATAAAGCAGTGGTTCTCAAATAGTGGGGACCTCAACAAACACTGTCATAACAAGCTAAGCCCCATGTTTATGTCTCTGGAGCTGAGAGTTGCTGTGTCCTGCTTCAAACCCCATTTCAAAAAACTACGTATTGCAAAATGTGCTCATTGTAGCCATTAATCCAGACATCACCTCTGATTAAAAAATCATTTCAAATTATTATATATATTTTTATTTTAAATATTTTTATTTTTTAGGTTAAAGTTTTTTTTAATAAAGATACTATTTACAGTCACCTGGGGGAGGGCGCGAAAAAATGTTTTCTTCTTCCTAGGGGGGCATGACAGAAAATAATTGAGAAACACTGGTATAAAGGAAGTATGTATCCAATATCATAGTATACTACCATCATAGACAAAATTTTAGTCACAGAATAATTTTGAATTAATCTGCTACTTTATCTTAGAAAATGGCAAAATAGTTGTAGAATATAAGCCCCTTTAAGAGATCACTGATGCCAGAACCAAAGAGCGGCATGATTTAATTCAAGTATGTGAAGAGAAAAATATGAGAATTATATATACTCAGGGTGGCCATAATTTAAAACAGCGAGCAAGTTTTCGAAGTCTTTGGCATGTATAGTCAGTTCTGTCATCCCCAAGAAAATATGAAACTCTGAAACTGTATTTTAAGGAAGTTCTGAAGCTTTTTTGAAGTCCTGGTTCTTGGCTCTAAACCCTTATTTGAAATTTGGAGAGCTCTCTGGACTCACTGAATTATAAGGGAAATACCTTTTTTATTTTTTCTTGAGGTGAAGGGCAGAAACACACCCAGCAGTGTTCATATCTTAATTCTCAAACTATGGCCTGCGGGCCACATATTGTATTTGTATGTTTTGTTTCTTCATTGCAAAATAAGATATATGCAGTGTGCATAAGAATTCGTTCATAAGTTTTGTTTTTACTATAGTCAGACCCTCCAATGGTCTGAGGGACAGTGAACTGGCCCCCTGTTTAAAAAGTTTGAGGACCCCTGATATAGGGTGCCAGGGATTGAACCCAAGTTTACTGAGTACAAGGCAAATGCCATACCCACTATATACTGTCACTACAGGCCCAGGATATATCTTTTTTAATTCCCTTTAACCAGGATCCTAGGAACTTGCTGCTTTAAATGTAATTATGTTAGTGTTTTAAAAAAAAAAAAAAAAAAAAAAAACCGGGTCCAGAGAGATAGCACAGCGGCGTTTGCCTTGCAAGCAGCCTATCCAGGACCAAAGGTGGTTGGTTCGAATCCCGGTGTCCCATATGGTCCCCCCGTGCCTGCCAGGAGCTATTTCTGAGCAGACAGCCAGGAGTAACCCCTGAGCAATGCCGGGTGTGGCCCAAAAACAAAACAAACAAACAAACAAAACCTTATACATCATTCATATAAAAAGGAATACTTGCTAGCTCAGCATTTCAGATATATCTTGTAGAAAATTTTTTATGGAAGAACATTTGTAAAACAATTACATATCACCCCAAATTAGGGATTAATTTGCCAAAGTAATTTCTGAAATAAAATAAAATATGAATGCACTATATAGGATATGAGAAAGAGAGACAGAGATAAGGGAGTGTAGCAAAATGTGTTTGATATCATTAGGGATTAATTTAGTCCTAGAGTTTGTAAAGGGTGGTGGAAGCCACCCCAGTGTAAAATAATTTTTATTTTGGGGAGGTAGACCGGGTATGACACACTTGGCAGTGCTCAAGAATTACTATGTTACAATTACTATGTTACAATTCATCTGGCAGTGTTCAGGTGACCATGCTGATGCAAGGGATCACACTCAAGCCTTCTGCATACAAAGTATTTATGCAACCCTTTGAGTTCTTACTGTAGTCCTGCAAATATTTATTAAATTAAAACCATACCTATTAAGAAAGCTTCTCTCTCTCTCTCTCTCTCTCTCTCTCTCTCTCTCTCTCTCTGTCTCTCTCTCCCTCCCTCCCTCCTCTCCTTTCTCTCTCCTCTCTCTCACTCTCACTCACTCTCTCTCTCTCTCACACACACATTCCATCTTACTATGAAATATGAGAAGAAATTTAATACTGCCGAAGAGTTCAGAGACTGACAGCTTATCCATCTCTAAATGAAGCCAATCCAAGAATCAAATCCGTTTAAGAGTTCTCTACTCATCCAGGTATGGATGAAGCCCCTTCTCGTGGAATTTATATTCTAGAAGTATGAGAAATAATAAACAAGACAAAAATAGCTTATAAAAAGGACTGTGAAATAAAACAGGTGCCTATTACAATATTTCAAGAGAATTGTTACATGCTCACTTTAACAATCTAAATGGCTTTTCTTGTGTACAAAGAGAAGGACACACCACTAAAAAATGATATGCTACTTTTTTTTATATTATGTTGAGACAAGATGAAGAGGATGAGAGTTTCCCTTATGCCAGTTGTAAAGGGTTGTTCACCCAATTTAAAATGGTTCCCCAGAATAAAGTGTCCATGGCCCCAGAACTCCAAAAAAATTTAGAAAATTTTGCACCCTTGTGTAGGCAAGTGATAAGTTAACAATCAGATAGTGAACTTTGGAGTTTAAAAGAGATGGTGGTATTTTTTAAATAATCATAAAGTATGCCTCTCTTCTCCCCCACTCCCATGCCCTAAGGAGCAGTGCTTATTTTGCTAATCAGCTACTTCTCTTGGAAACAGAATGGCTAAGGGGAGAAAGACTGTCCGAATTTCAATTTTGAAAAGCAAACACTGAGACTGCCACAACTGGACAAGTACTGTTGTATGTCCCCTTGTGGCTTCCCAGGGACAAGGTATCCCATCACCTTCAAACTTGCAGTCTGGACACATCCCAGTCTGTAGTTCCTGCCTTAACTTATGGTGATGGGGAAAAGGGAGCTTGATTTGAGTGCCTTCCTGTTGATTCTGGGAAAAACATTCAGTTAGTGTAGAACTGATCTGACCTGAACTTATTATTGGTGACATAAAGCATCACAAAAGGTGGGAAAATACTATGTGGGGACAGGGTGTGAATGGTTACTAAGCAAAATTGTGTGCATGCATCTTACAGGCCTCAGGGTGCAGTCCTAATGCTCAGGTCCCCTTAGGCTTTAGTCTGGGTCAGGGCCTCAACCTTCCCCACATGTCTTGTCCCAGCTGTGTCAATCTCAAACTTACATCTTCTTTCATGTTTCAATTCTGGACCTTTCATCTCCTCACATGAACCATTGGGATCTGTTGACCAGACAGTTCAAATTCCGGAGTGGGCCCTGCACCTGGTCAGCTGAACTCTGATGCCCATGGCCGACTCAGCTCTGGTCTTCTCGCTCCTTGATAGATTGAATCGCCCCAATGATGAAATCCCAGTCCTAGTTAGGCAGCTTTAATCACCAGTACCTTCCATATATTAGCTGCTGGTGTCCATATTCTAGCCACTGGTGTGCTCGGAGTTGTCTGAGACTTTTGTTCCTTTCCAGGATTAGGATTCAGTGGAAGAGCTGCACTGCCTTCTGAGACTCCTGAATTTGCTATTTATTCTACACTAGGGAATGAATAACACAGGGTTTAAGAAGTGATTTTAATAATAGGCTGGATTCAGAATTAAAATCCTATCGCTGCCTTCTAGAAGCAAAGAAAAGTAAGATCCATATGATGGGTCTGGATCAACCTGAGAATTTGTTATTTGAAACACTTGTTCTACCATGAGATTGTCAAAATTCAAAACAAGCAAAATTCATTATTTTACCTGTAAACCTGAGGAACAATCTAGTTGGCCATCAAAGTGATGCTAAAATTATGGCAACTCCAACAAGACAGTCTACAAAGAGACATCATCTCCCACAACAGTTACTCATATGGCTGATTTCTTAGATTCTGTTATGGATAGCTTTTATCCTGAGGGGAGTGAACCTGTGGAAGCTCTGCTAGCTTCAGGGCAACATCCACTGATCCTTCATGAATCATTTTCACCCCAGCTTCAGATTCCAGAAATCTTCAAAGAGATAAAACAGCTTCTCTGGGTCCAGAGCTATATTACATCGGGTAGGGGTAAGTCGTTTCCCTAGTACCCCATATGTTTCCCCACGCCTGCCAGGAGTGATTTCTGATTTAGGAGAAAAGCCCTGATCACTTCTGGGTGTGGCCCCCAAACCAAAAACCAAAAAGAATTAGCTGTCTCTTAGGGCCCTGATAGTGAAATTTTATCAGGTCCATAATAGATCCAGCTACACCTCCAAAGTCTTCTGAGGAAATGAAACCTCCTTTAGATCAGGACTTAGATGAGTTGTCAAGTACCCCTGGAATAGTTGATACTGCTTCAGTGCTCAGGAAGCCCCAGTTTAGCCTATAAAGGCCTCTGAGGAAAGGGAATCTTTGCCAATATATCTAGAGATGTCAGCTCAGCCATCAAAGTAATATATATGGTATGTTGTTCAACCCTCACTGCTTAATCAGAAAAATTACACTATTTTAACCCAAAATGAGGCCTAGCATTCTAATTTACCTACTGTCACCATTAAACCAGTCTCTGGTCAGATTTCCATAACTGCAGGATCACTCATGAGGGGGTAAATTTAAGCCCTTTAGGAAATCCTAAATCTAATTCGTACTGCAGAGAGCCACAAAGAGAATGAACATCTTTAGTCCAGAAGGAGGCCCAGGTTCAACCTCTAGATAGCCTTGAGGTGACTGAATTTTCAGTCCAGAAGGAATAATCAACCTGCTGTGCCACCTGTGGAGTTTGTAGCACAACCATTTCTGCATCCCGAAGAAAATGTTTCCAAGTCAGAATGAAGCTCAGCCAAGTGAAGACACTTGCCCAGTGTCACTGCTAACTCTGCAGATGTGACAGTTACCATAACTGCAGAGGTCAGTCTCTAGTATAGCAGGAGACTCAGACTCAGGAGGCCCACAGCATCCAGATTTCTTTCCTGCACACTTGACACACTGTCATGTTCCAGTCTCAGTCTAGAGCAGAGGCTTTGCAGGGCTCCTATGCTAGAGCTTAGCACCTATAACAGCACCTTCCCACTCTGGAAGAACAATACTCTCTCTTTGGCTCTCTGATGGAAACCACTTACTATTATCTAATACATTTTGAACCTTCATAAAGACCAAAAAAAACTTTGTTATTAGAAAGACAAAGCCACATGCATGTCCAAACAAGTTTATTGACCACTGGTTTAGTCAAGGAGCCTATGAAATAAGGCTATCTAAATAAAAGAAATCTACCCCTAATGCTAACTCCTTACCATTCAGACTCACTCCTTATATGTCAGTCCCCATATTTTGAGTGACAGTCTTCTTAAAGTACAAAAGAAAATATTCTCTCATTTTATATCAATGTCTGTATTTAAAAATATGTTTATATGCTCATTTTAGAAAATATGGCCATTTAAGAATACACCTTATACTTATTTAATATACAGAGACCATCATTGTAAATATTTTGAGTAAATTTCCTTATATACATAAATTGGAAAAAAATTATAGCCATTTAAGAAATATTCTAATAATTTGAACTTTGGTTTTTATTTATATAGCTCCGAATTCTTCAGAATCTAATATATTACTATGAATGTTTTCTGAGTATAATATAGATAAAAGATACTTCAATGAATTCTTCTACTGTCAAGAAAACCATCATTGGGGCTGGAGCGGTGGTGCAAGCAGTAAGACACCTGCCTGGCCTGCCCTAGCCTAGGATGGACCTTGGTTCAATCCATGGCATCCCATATGGTTCCCCAAGCCAGGAGCAATTTCTGAGTGTATGGCCAGGAGTAACCCCTGAGCATCACCTGGTGTGGCCCCAAAACAAAGACAAAAACAAAAACAAAACAAAAAAGAAAACCATCATTATTACTGTGGATGTTTATATATTAATATATTTTTTGAGGGCTCACCTAATGGTACTCAAGGGTATCCAAGCACGCATCTGGAAGTGCTTGAGGATATGGGATATCAGGAGTTGAATTCATGTTAGACACATGTAGAACATGTTTCCTATCCACTGTACTATTGCTGTAGCCCCTTTGTTTAAAGGATGTAAGGCCTTGCCAAGCAGTGAGGCCCTTCTCAGCTATATTCCATACAGTGCTACTCAAACCTAGAAGTGCCAGGGTAAACCATGGACAGCCAGGTGGTGTTTAGGGTTCATGGGACACCGGGAATGAAACTAGGGGCCTCTGTAAAGCCAGGCATGTACTCTAACCCTACTAATTATCTCCATATTTCTATTTCTTGACATAAGTAGGATTTAAAAAACTTGAAGGATTTTACTACTGATCATAGTTTAGATTCTATTAATACCATTAAGTTGATAGTTAAAATAACATAAACCTTTGCTTTTTGGTCTCTTATTCTTGTTTGAGATACCAATGGTTTCCAAGCAGTATGCATGTTTTAGGGGGTACAGGTTCACACTTCTTCAAGTCTGTGTTATCTGACAGTATTTGAATACCAGTATCTCTCCAGTACAACCTCCTCTGCCCTATTTTCAAAGTAACAATCACAGTCTAATGGTTTCTTTTGGTTTAGTTTTGTCTTTTTCCTTTGTATTTAAATTCATCTGACTGGTTTTTCTGGTATTTATTTGTTTTTTTCTTTTTTTGATTGATTTTGCATCACATACTTCATGTTGTCTCAAAGAGAGAATTTTTATTAAAATTTTCTATATTTTAAGTAGTTATTCTATGGTAAGCATCTTAATCTACTTATCCATTGTTGGTCATTTAGATTGTTTTCTTATCTTGAGTATTAATAAATAGTACTGCAGTGAATATATGTCTTGTCTTTTCAGATTATTATTTTTGAATCTGGAGAGACCGTGCATGGGGTAGGGCACTTTTCTTGTATGTACCCAATGGGGTACATCCCCATCACCTCGATTTGGTCCTCTGAGCCCCACCAGGAAAGATTCCTGAATGCAGATTCAGTAGTAAGTTCTGAACATTGTGAGGTGTGGCCTAAAAACAAAACACAAGATAACTATATTATTTGATATATATATCAAATATATATTATTTGATAGTTACCTAGGACTGAAATATAAATCTATTTGTGATATTTTGAGAGGTCTTTACATTGTTTTCTATAGAGATTAAACTGGTTTGCATTCCCTCCCAAGTCCTAGATGGTTTCTTTTCCTTCACATTCCCCCAACATTTTTGGCTATCCTCACAGGAATGAGATTGTATTCCATTGCTACCTTAACTTACATTTTTCTGACAATAAGTGATAATGAACATTATTTTCATGTGCTCCCTGGCCTTCTGCATGTTTCCGTTGGAGACCTAATTTGCGCCTGTCCATTGTTTGAATGGGGTTATTATTATTTTTGGTGTTGGTTTGAGTTTTATATGTGCTTTATGTCTTGGATACTAAACCTTTATCAGGTTTATTATATATATGATGAGCAGATATCTCTTTGCAGTTCAGTGGCTGTCTGTCCACTTAGTCATCATGCAGAAGCTCTTTCTGTTTGTATTTTCTTGATGTAAGACACTGAGGTAAACCGACATGAAAAGTTCAGAAGAAACTGATTCAATGGAATTTTTATTCCAGTATCCTGAGCATTTGCATCATCATTGCTAAATCAAAGCTACTACCTCATTATTCACTTAATTGCCCCCATCATGACCCATCTTCAGCATTCATTCAGGTGAAATAGACTTTTGATTGGTATCCTTTGTCCTTGATATCATTGGTGTTAAAGGTCTTTTTATTGTTTGCCTGCCTTGCATTCCTTAGCTGGACTTTCTTTCTAGCCAGGTCTTTAGAGACCCGGCCAACAGACTTACTTGAATCTAGATCTCTTCTGAAACCTGCCTGAGCTCTAACCTGCTATGAAAGAAGAGTCCTGGATGTTTTCTCAATTGTAGCAACACATAAATTTGTTATAGCCTAATACACATATTTTAGAGGATACTTTGGGAGATGGATATTCTTGACTTAGGGAGGTGATTGAGAATACTTTTTAGGAAAGTTGGGACCTTATATCAGTATTCAGTAAAATCTTAAGGATGTCTGGCAAATTTTGTTTTTGTTTTTGTTTTTTTAGTTTTACTTTAGTTTGAGTTCTTCCAGGTCTTCTGATATCTGTCCTGAATTTCTGACCATAGAAATAGACAGTGGATCCCAAGAATATCCTTAAATTAAAGAAAGACCATTTAAAATAGTTTGATAGATATGCAAGTGATAGAGCTATTTTAAGTGTCTTATTCATTGAAAACTACTACCACTTGTTTTAGAAACTCAAGCCACTTAAAACAGTTGCTTTCTTGATAACAGCTGTTTGATACTGTTATTAATGACTTGGGCAGGGGTCAGACTAGCAGACATAGAGGGCCTGAAGTTTCTTGCATATTTCACCAGATGACCAACTTTTCCTGCATTTATGGGCTGCTGTGAATTGTTTCCTGTTTGCACATCTGGTTAGGAGCAGAGCATATGGCTGGTTAGAAGTCAGAAGTTAGATAGCATTGGTTTGTGTGTCCATTCAAAGCAAAGATTGTCTTTCTTTTTCATTAATAAAGGCACTTGAGAAAGGGATCAAAAGCATTTTGTAGAAAATACAGTTTTCTCTTTGAGTGCTTTTGATACTGTGCTTTGCAGAATGAGCTAACATTTGTTTCACAAGCTTAGTTAGAGTGGAATTTTGTCTTGGGATGTGGTTCTACTCGATGGGTCAGGGACATATTCAAGTAAAGGTAAGGTTCATAAAGCCAGTCCCTAAAGTTATGTTATACAGTTCTAATCATTGTCTCCACCCCACCCCCCATATTATGTAGTTTCTTGTGTAAAGACAGATCAGTAGATAGGATAAGTATAAAAGACCCTGATGTTTGATGAAAACAAAAGCGTCTATGTATTAAAGTTGCCTGAGATCAGCTGGAAATATCATCTAGAGATATCTGGTTAACTTTCCTCTTTGACCTATAGCAGAGTGATAGAGTGGCATTTTCAAGAACCTCAAAGCATCTTGATTTTTCTGGCAGTGTACCTCCTTTTTTAAAAAAAATCCAGATAATTTTGGTTTAGGTTGGGTATATTACTTTTTTTTTCTTTATTAAAGAAATTTCATGTACCAAATCTTGAAAGAAATTGAAGACATGGAGCTTAAAGGTACCTGGCACCATTTTCTAGAAAACAATTCGAAAAGAAACATTTAAAAATACATCTATGGGGGGTGGATACATATACCTCTGTATACTTTAAAAAACAACAAAAAGTTGAAATTTGAAAATACCAAACAATAATAGAATGTATTTTTATGCAGCATCTCAATTGCCTGATATTTATCTCTGAAATAGGCAGTTTCTTTTGACCTTTGTTTTCCTCAGGTCTAGTCACATCTATTACATAGTGCAGATCTTTTCTTCCCACCTGTCCACTTTGCTACAGTGGGTAAGATTGTTTGCCTTGCACACAGCTGACCTGGGTTTAATTTCCAATATCCCAAATGGTCCCTCGACCCTGCCAGGAGCAATTTCTGAACTCAGAGCCAGAATTAGTAACCCTGGGTGCTCCTGGGTGTGGCCCAAAGACCCTCCTCCCCTTCTCCCACCCCCACCCCCCAAGTAGGTGAAAAATGTCAGCCACAGATCTTTCTAGAAATTTCTATCAATAACAAGTTCAGTGAAAATGGCACATTACTGTCTTGAAGATGTAGTGAGGGGGAACTGTGTCCCCCAGAACTAATGCATTTAATCCAATTAAGTTCAATTTTAACATGTATAGACAACAACTAGACAAATTTATTGGTCCTCATATTTATGGCTTAACACAGTAGTAAATCGTTGCTGGAAAGCAGTAATGAAATTCAGTAATTTTGAAATGAATTCCAGAGTCACAACAGTGCAAGATTAATCCATGATATATCCATGTTTTATACTTACAACTTTGTAGCATAAGATTCTTTAAAAAGTAGTTTTACTTAGGGCCACGCCCCCACCCAGAGACACCTCCCTCCCCACTGGAGAAAAAAATTTTTAGAAAAAGAAAAAGTAGTTTTACTTAAACAAGAAATTATCTTCTGCCTTTTAAACAAAAGGAAGACAAGATTCTTTCCCCTTTCAAAGCAAGACCTAAATGATTTTCTCTCCAATCCTGTTGTTCTATGCCACTCCATTTTCATTATTGACATTATTATTTCAAGGATTGTTTGTGTTTCAAGAATTTGTTTTTCTCCTTGAATTTTCCCTACCTATTTTTCTTTCTTACAAATTCGGAGGGGGGAAAAAAAAGAGTCCTTTCATGCATTATAAATGATTTTTTATTTGAGGATGTCATCTTGCTTTTTGGTTACAATGAAGATCAAAAGGATACAGGTTCACTTTCCCATGCTGGACCTTAAAAAAAAAAAGGCTCTAATTTAATTTGGTGCATCTTTAGCTCTTTCACAAGGCACGTGGCCCTCAGATGTCAGGGCATTACTGCATGCTGTGTGTGGTGGTGGATAGGGGTTTCTCTGGAAGGGGGGGGTTAGCTGAGAAAGCAAGGAAGCTGGAAATTTGGTATTTCATTTCTTTACAATAAGCACCCCAATGCTGCATATCTCAGAGGAATATATTTGTGTTGAAAATATTACTCGTTTTTATTTAAACTAAGTTTGGAGTCCCTTAAAAATTCCTGTTTAAAAATATCCACTCTATAGTTTGAACTTTGGTGTCATAAATTTTGAATATTCCACACTTAACTTGGCATTTAAAAAAAAAAAAGAGGGTAAAAAAAGAAGAAGAATTTTCATTTCTTACTCAGAACCAGCAAGTCCCTTTTAAGAAAGGAATTCTCCATTGTTTGTCATGAAAATTTTGGAATTTTGTAAGGGTGACATGAAAAGTTTGGAATTCTGTAAGGGTGAGAGGAGAAGTTGTTACATATTTAAAATCAAGAGCAATGTAAATAACTGGGAGACACTGACAGATTTTTTATTGTTGTTGTTTTTGTTTTTGGGTCACACCCAGTGGTGCTCAGAGGTTACTCCTGGCTCAAATCAATCCTGGCAGTCTCGGGGGACCATAAGGGATGCCAGGACTCAAACCACCATTCGTCCTGGATCTGCTGCATTTGAGGCAAATGCCCTACCACTGTGCTATCTCTTTGGCCCATATACATTGACAGATTTTTATAAATCAAAAACCATTGAGGGGTCTGAGCCATAGCACAGCTGGTAGGGCATTTGCTTTGCATGCTTCCAACCTGAGTTCGATCTCCAGTATCGCCATATGGTCTCCTTAGCCTGCCAGGAGCAATTTCTGAGTGCAAAGCTAGGAATAACCCTTAGTGCCACTGGGTGTGCGCCCCCCCCTCCCCCAAGCAAACAAACAGAAAACCATTTGAGTTATTCATGAATACATTTTGCCTTCTTGCTGCACGCTCTATTTTGATGCATGTGTTTATAGTGTGATGTCAGTGAGAAGCCATTATTGGGTGATGTAAAACCCCAGCCTTCTGACTCAGTGGGCTTCCATATGTTTTCTTTTATATTTCACATAAACCAGCCCTTTTTCTCCAGTCCCAGCTTTGTCCCTTGTTTTTACCCTTTTCACTGATATTACTCATTGAAACTCTAGCATTTTGGCTCATTCCTTATTTCTCCATTTGGGATCCAAGTACCATTCTCCTTCCATTTGCGATGGATGTCTCCTCTAAGATTTATGAGCAAATGCTATTCCTAGAGTCCTGATGAATTGCATAGTTTATCAGTGTTGTCCTCAAAGAATTGCAATATTCTTCAGTAGTTTAAGAAACCCATTCGTTTATTGGATAGAACTAATAAATATTTAAGCAATTCATCCCTGTATTTTTCTGCTTAATTATTTTTGTTCCTTCCCTAAATCAAATTGAACTGCCTATGTTGCCATTTTCTTCCTCTTTTTTTTTTTTAATCTCTAGGTGACAAATGCAATTAAAATATTCAGGAGCTAAAACCAAAAATGTTTCTGGTTGTTAGTGGGTTCTACCTTCTAGTCTAGCTCCTATCAACAAAACTTTATTTGGATAGAGTTTGGGCTTTTTATTTTTATTTTTCTCTTTTAGATTATATTTCATGTAAATTTATGGATGAGGATCTTAAGGTACATAAAAGTCTAGTTTAAAGATGAGTATATAGCCCTTGACAGTCCTGTTGTTAAGAATTTAAAAAATACTATATTGTAGTTGTTTGTACTTGCCAGAAATTTGGCCATTGAGTAAGTGGAATTATTTAATTTTTCCTTCTCTAGAATTTACTACATATTTTTATCTATATCTAATCTTATCTATTCTGTCCATATGGAAAAAGTTCAGAGTGTCCAGCCACACTTGAATCTATTTATAGATAGCCACACTCTGTCCAAAGATGTTGAAACACATGTTTAAAAACCAACTAAAATAACTACCTAGTTTTTGAAAAGGAATAATCAATATAAGTGTCCTAACTAAACAAAACAAAAATTTTATTTTAAAGTTTTCTGTTAAATGAGCTGAAATATTAACCCACTTTTGGAGGAAAAAAAGGTAAATTATTTTGGTGAGGAAAAAACAAAGATTTATTAGAAGCTTCTATGGATGCATTTGAGCTTTGATAGACTGTTATGACTTATTGTGATGTTTCATGACATAATTTGAAAGGTATACACTTTGTTTTCACTTTAGAAAGACGTTATTTTGATTATTTTGAATTCATATTCTAAGTAGCTTTTTATTTTGGCTTTGTTTCTGGACTATTTTTAAATTCTGCTTTGCATGTGAGCAAATATGTTTATTTTCACATGAAGGTTTGTATATAAGTAAGATATAGCTGAGTGCATTGTGACAGCCCAGTCAAGGATAAGTAAGGTAGGTGATAAGAAATCATACTGTTTTGAATTACATTTTATCATTGTTGGCTAATTGTTTTGTTTTTTTGGACCACACCCATTTGATGCTCAGGGGTTACTCCTGGCTATGGGCTCAGAAATTGCCCCTGGCTATGGGGGACCATATGGGACTCCGGGGATTGAACCGTGGTCCTTTCCTTGGCTAGCCCTTGCAAGGCATAGCGCCACCTTGCTGGCCCCCATTGTTGGCTAATTTAGAAAAGTAAGAAATAGTTGATCTGTTTATAAAGAAATAGGCAGTTGCCCCATATTTAAAATATTGTAGAACTACTTATAAAGATGTAACCTTAGAGAATCAGCTATGCTAAGCCCTCCCATAATGGAATAAAATGCCCTAAAATGTGGATTAAATACTTAGATAATAACTTTCAATAATTATGATAATTCTATTTTCCCATAAACTAATCAGTGCATTTCAATGCTGTTGATACATTTGATTGAAATTCAAATTTATCAGTAGTATTCGCTTGTACATTTATTATATAATTTTATTTCTCTTGTTGTCTTGAGCCAGGACAGGTTTTAGGACTCTAGACCTTGCATGAACTTTTGCAGGTTTTTGAAGGCTTTGGGGCCTGCTAATGCTGTTCATCGGTGTTGGGGCTTTGGAGGAGGTAAACCTAAGAACTGGTTAACAATGAGGAGAGGTATGTTAGTGATGATAGTTGCCATTTTGTTCCAGAGAGGTCCCTTTTAATAGCTGCAAACAGATTGTTGAATTAGGAAAGGACTAGGCAAACCTTTCTTTGAAGGGTCTTGTTTGGAAAGGTATCTAACCATAGTCTGTGTTCACTATGGTTCCATCTTAGCTCTCTCCCACAGCTGCTATTAGCCATCTAGTTTCCCCCCAATACCAACTTTTCCTTTACTTCCTTTATTCTAAATAGCATGATCTACTTTGGGAATGCTGCTCAAGCCTCACTCAGTCTTGCACATAAAGGAAGTGAAGAAGGAATTTATTTCTTCCCTTTCTTTTTTCTAGGACCTGTGGGTCCCTGTGTCAGGCAATCAAGGAACCCAAATCCTGTTTCTTCCTGTGAACTGAGATGTTACTTGAAGTTGAATAGTGTTTAAAAGCTATAGAATATTGTGTTTGCAAGTTGCATGCTTTGCGGGGAAATCAAAGCATTCATTTTCCAGGGT
This sequence comes from Suncus etruscus, assembly GCF_024139225.1. Lineage (NCBI taxonomy): Eukaryota > Metazoa > Chordata > Mammalia > Eulipotyphla > Soricidae > Suncus > Suncus etruscus. Next base: position 142,029,895 of record NC_064848.1, on the reverse strand, counting down.
AACAGATATCTGAGACAGTTAAGAGACCCCATTTACGGTTTGCAACTGTCTAAGGACTGTTTGCTAATGGAACATATATTCAGAATTCCCCAACAATGACCATCTAGTCTCATCTTTGGAAAATGTCTCATAAAACCTCTTTTACTTGACTTTTGTTGTTGTTATTTTGTGTGTGTGTGTGTGTGTGTGTGTGTGTGTGTGTGTGTGTGTGTGCCTGTGAGATGTGTTTCTGTGTTGTATTTAGTAGGATCTTGAGTTTTTTTAATTTCAGTTTTTTTAAATATAAATGGAGATTTTGGTCACCTCTTTCTAACCAGTATTAGGTTTATTTACTATTTACTTTTAAAATATGCCTAATATGCAGAGATTTGGAGATTATTAATTTTATTAGTTTGGAAAAGAACTGTTGCAAGGGCTGAAACTTGTCCAAGTACTTGGAATTTACTTGCTTTATTACATTTCCTAAATGAAATTTCAGAGCCTGGAGGAAAGCAGTAGTGTAAGTGTATTCAGGAATATGTAATTGGTTTAAATTCTTGGGTAGAGAAGAGTTTTATAAAATTAGAGCATAGTTTAACTTTTTGCTTGTGCATATATAGATCCTCAAATCTTTTAAAATTGGAATCATAATTTACTCAGCTATAATAACATTAAAACTAACATAGAATTCAGTTTGTATGTCTGATTATTTTCCTCCCTTTGTTCTACATTTAACACCAGGCCCTGGTTTCAGCTTCTCCCTGTGGTGGTAATTTATCATGAGAAAATGTGAGTAGGGGGTAGGAGACCAGTTCAACTCCAGGAAGTCCCAAGGAGGATAAAACTTGGCCCACTTACTGTAGTAGCTCCAGTCAGGGAGAATGGGTGAGTGGGAAGCAAATGACTTTTAATGTTACTTTTTTTGGTGCAATTCAACAAAGAATCTGAGCTCTCTTGGGATGAATGGTTTGAATTGTTATTTTCTTTCTTTCTTTCTTTTTATTTTTAATTATGTGAACAATGATGCAAAGAAAGAGGACAAGGTAAAGTTACAGTGGAAGGACAATCACCCAAAAACAGAGTTCTCAGAATCCCCCTGCTGACACCTTAATTATGAACTTACAGTCAAAGAATCTTAAGAAAAATAAAACAGAACCCATGTACAATTACTTTGTCCCTCAAGACCCCAGATTGTAGTACATTATAACATGAATTGTTATTTTCATCATAAACTACTGGTCCATATTTTGTAAAGTTTGAGATAGTTATTTTTTTAAATGGAGTATATGTACAAAATGATAAAATATTTAAGTGAACAATAATTATATTCTTATTTGAGTAATTGGGTTATAAGAAAACCTACTAAAAGTAACTGATGCCAACCTCTGGAACTTGGTTTGGATGACCCATTGATATTCTGCTAGCATACTAAAGTTCATGACTACTGTTTCTTCTCTTTTTTATAGCAACAAAGAAGCATGTATAGAAATAAAAAAAGTAAAACTTAGAAAATAATAACCTCTCTGATTGCTACGTGGAATACATTAAGAGAACTCATTGATTTTTATTCTGTGTCATTTTGTAAAACAGTGCTGCATTGAAATCCTGTATCTCAGAAGGGATATCAGATAAGAATTTTGCTTGCATGTTTATTAATTTTTCTTCCTAAAAAATATTGGATTTTCCAAGTCTTTAAAAGTTATCAGATTTTTTTTATTGGAGCAGGGTCAGCAACTTTTTGAGTAAAGGATCATATGATAAAGTTTTGAGTCTTTGCATGTATATATAGTGTGGCATGGAACTTAACTTTGTATAGCATGAAAAAAATTATAAACAATACACAAAAATAGATAAGGCTTTATCTTCTTTTTTTTTTTTTTTTTTTTTTTTTTGTGGTTTTTGGGTCACACCCGGCAGTGCTCAGGGGTTATTTCTGGCTCCAGGCTCAGAAATTGCTCCTGGCAGGCACAGGGGACCATATGGGGCGCCGGGATTCGAACCGATGACCTCCTGCATGAAAGGCAAATGCCTTACCTCCATGCTATCTCTCCGGCCCCTAAGGCTTTATCTTCAATCAAAGTGTATTTTCAGAACAGGTGGTCTATAAAATTACCCACATGCCATTTCTTCAAACCCAGGTGAATGAGTCTAATTCAGGCTGAGGGTGAAACACGTAACCTGGCAGTCTTCTACTCGTATGGAGAGTGAGCTGTCTTCAGAACTGCCGTTTTTATTGAGTAAAGAGACTCAATAAGAACAGATAGCTCAGGCTATCCTGAGCCAGTCCCACCCAGATTTACAAGTAAGACAATCTCTGTTTTGGGTTAAATCCAAGTTGTAAACAAATATACAAGGAACCAGAAATGATCATTATTTTGGGTAAAATAAGGTGTAGCCTAACAAGGGACTATATTTCCAGAACAGGTGAAGGCAAGATTTGCTCTTAGAGCCATAGTTTGTTGCTTTGGAATGGTGGTTCTTAATCTTCGTTTATTCATTTATTCAACTGTTTAATGTAAGACCCACATGATAAATGGAAAAGAATTGTAGAGATGATTTTTGACGTTCCAGTGAGTAGTTATTGTTCAACATCCCCCCTCACCCCCTTGAGAAAAAATCATAGGAACCCAAAACATGAGAGTAAGCTATCATAGCCATATCCTTGAATCTTCTGTGGTGTAACAGGTAAATTAGTCAAATCCATAATGCTTTATTAGTGGTATCAGTTTCCTTGGTATACTTCTTAAGGTTCTACAGCATACAAGACTGTACTTCTGTATGAATGTCTTTGTGAAGCTAATTTATTGGAATGAAATGTTTAGGACACATCAAACAGTTTGTCAAATCAGAAGCTAGAGATTACCCAGCTGTGAAGCTTCACACAGAAGCACATATTCAGCCTGCACAGAGCTTCTAGTACGCAAAAATGCTCTCCACTATTGTCAAAAGGAATGTGGAAATAAGTTGAGCCAAACAGTAATGCACCTGGTGTTCAGTCTTTTTTTAGATCTCTATCTCCAGCATGATAGAATTACCACAGACTAATCTGAAAAACATGTGACAGGAAATGGCTAATACTAGAGTTTGTTTAATAGCTTTCTAAGAGGAGGTTACATCAACTTTCATTAGGGAATTGTTTGGTCAGGGATGGGTTAACTACTTTCTGTGGGATAATTTAAAATATACTCCAATCTCAGGAATTTTGATGAAACTGAAGATGCTGCTGCTGCTTCACAATATAATTCTTTTCTGATCTGTAGTGTCTATTTGGTAGATAAAACAACTTCCCCGCTCTTGTGAAATTTGCTCAGTTACGTTCTTGACTTCAGTTGCTCATTATCAGTAGTTTCTCTGACATGCTTGTCTACCTCTTACCCAATGGGTTAAATTCATTGTATTTGTTCTTAAATCTGTTTAAGGCAGTTGTTATTCTTTCTGCATAAATTCATTAAAAGTCATATCTGTTGCTCTTTGTATCAAAATTAAGTGGTACAAAAAAAGTCTTTGTAAAGACTTATGAATTCAGTAAGAATAAGGGTGAAAGAGCCAGGGAGGAGAATGGGAATCTAGAAGGATTTCTCACTCCTGTTAACTCTCTAAGGGTCTTTTCTCACCCACTTTTAAAGAACTTGCCTTCAAAGGTGAAACTGCAGGTAATAATTATGAAGGTTATGAGCAAACCAGTTATAGAATACTTAAAGAAAAGAAATGCTCATTGACTTTGTTTTTCACTTTGTGATTTAGCTTTATTAGACTGGTCCTAATCATAGCTGAGTGCCTCCTAAATATGTCACATACTGTATAAGAGCTTTACATTAAATCACTTGTTGGGTCTTCACATCAGACCCGCTGAGAATGTCTAGTCAATGTTAGTATTATTTTAGTAATGGGAATCTGAGGCTTAAATGCAATTTCCCCAGGATGCTAAATGCTTGACTAAGACCAACAGTCCTGTCCCTAACTATACCATCTTTCTTTCAGCTGCCAACTGAAGAATTTTATATGTAGATCTTCTTTAATACAGTGATACTAAGATCTTAATGTGTTATGAAATGTTGTGTCAGTCTTCATTAGACTCAGATAGAGGTTGTCATGAAGTAAATTAGCTCTAGTTAATGCAAGAAAACTTGATTTAAATCCTAACCATGTTGTCATATCTTTGCATTCTGGTCCTTTCTCTTCATCTTCCATATGTTCTTAATTGTAGGGAGTATTTTACTTTAATGTCGTAAAAATGCTTTGTGGTGATAGTACAGTTAAGGCTCTTTTTTGCCTCGCATGAGACTTATCTGAGTTAGATTCCCAAAATCCCATTTGGTCCTCTGAGCCTACCAGCAGTGATCTCTGAGTATAGAACCAAGAGTTAGCCCTAAGCAGCACCAGGTATGGTACAAACATCCCCAAGTCCCCATAGAAAAGGCTTTTAGGAATACAATTTAATTTGATTGTTTAAAGAGGAACAATAAGGATAATAAATAAATAATAAATAAATAAAATAACCCCTTTGAGGAGAGTAAAGTTTATAGACTTGAAATGAAACAAGAGGGATATAGAGTTTAAATAACATAGAAAAGATTCCCCTTGCAGTTGGATAGTTGGGTAAATAATTATTTTTTTTGTAAATATAGATATTTAGTTAAGAGAAGGGTGAGGGGATTACCTTCTCTTAGAATGTGTTGAAGTATGATATGGAGGATTACTACAGTCTCTTTTCTAGCTACATCTGAGTATGGGATTATTTTTTTTAAGGATTCAATTTCAGCAGGAGGGATTTACTTTAAAGACAGGAACTAGTTCTGGTAGAAGGAAAGTCTGTTGGTTAATCTTCTCTGTGGAATTGTATAGAACAGTTTTAGATTCTGTTTAGATCCAAGCAAATAAACTAGCTGACCAAGTGCAAAGTTCTACAGTTACATACACTGATTGCACCTTTTTTTTTAATCTCCAGAATAACAGCAATGATAAACTTGAATTGAACCTGTAACATTTGAATGTACTCTAAGTACATTATATATTTGGGCTTTTTGGTAAATAATTTTCTACTATGTTCTTTTCCCTCTAAGGGGAAATAAAGAATGGTGGTAGGAAATGCAGAATTAAAGTAAAAGGTGGCTTCACTTACTGGTTTCCATCCTGTTTTACTAATTGTTACTTTTGATTCTCCCTAAAAGCACTTCAATGGTAGACCCAGACAGCAACAAACGTTTAGGATAGTGTGGAGTAAGTGGTTCCATACATTTTACATATAGGAATCCTGGAATAAAAATGTAATCTAGCTGGATCACAAGGAAATAGGAGAATAGATTATCCATAGACAAAAGTCACTATTTAGGATTTAGGGAGAGACTCAGGGAGTTCTGGGGTGTTGCCCTTTTATGTTATTTCTGCAGGGTGACATTCCAGAATGACAGTGCTAATTGTGATTTAGCAGAGAAAACTATATAGCTTTCTGAGCAACATTTATTTTTGTATTTTACCCAAAACAGCGTGCCCTTTCATGTAGGCTGATTCCATTGTGTCCTTAGTCCCCTCTTCCCTCTCCTCATCAAATTTAAAATTAGAGACATAATTAAAAGATGGCATAGGAGCAAAGATGAAGAGAACCAAGAAAGTATTTGCTAAAAGTCACAGGATTTGATTTGATTTTTCTCCAAAGAGGTACTAAATTGCTGGAGAGAAACGGAAAATCAGACCAGGGATGGTTGGGACTGAGGTTTAGGAACTTGAAGAATTAGAAATGTGAAACACTCAACTTGACCGCGCAGTTCTTTCTAATGCATCACAGTTATGGGCAAGAATGAAAGGAGGGGGAGTAAACAGGAGGCCTGAATAAATGAAAGAAGGCACATAAATGAAAGAAGGAAATTTCTTCGAAATGGATAGAGTTCAAGGAGGAAGAGAATGTAGCAAAGAGACCCAAAGAAAGAGAATGAGGGAGTGAAAAGTAACCACATTTACTGGCAACATACTAGTTTTAATGCTTTCTTAGGCATCATGAACCATGCTTCTGTCTTCAGGTGGTTCCCTCTGCTTAAGGTATATTCTGTTTCTTAGAAGTTGATCTTGGCATTGGCTTATTAGAGTCCCTTCCTCTTCGTCAAGTGTGTGTGAGATGAGATGAAGAATTTAGAGCATCTACTTATAAATTGTTCTCTATTTCAGCTTCCACAGAGAAGCTTCCTGTTCTGTGTTTCTAAATTAGTATATATATGTTTTTGGGCCACATCGATGACACTCAGGGGTTCCTCCTAGGTATGTACTCAAAAATCGCTCCTGGCTTGGGAGACCATATGGGATGCCAGGGGATCGAACTGCAGTCTGTCCTAGGCTGGCACATGGCAAGGCCACTCTCATTACCACTCCGGCCTCTAAATTAGTATATTTAACTAAACAGGGTGTATATGGGTTTAAGGTCTTTGCTCTGCCTCTTCCACTAAAAGGAAAGCCTCTGATGAGGGCCTTATGCTGAATTAATTAGAGCTTCTTCCTTTACTCTTCCTCTCAGGATTAGTGGTCAAGTAGATGAAGAGTAATCGGGGAAATGAAAGGGATTTAATATTTCATTGACATGTTGGACATTTCTTTACAAATACATCCTAATCATTCTTTTCTTAGAGATTAATACTTGTTTTCTCTTTTCTGAAGGAAAATATACTTTCTCCTGGTAGCATGCCTATTGGTATGAATTTGCAAAGCATCTTTAAGCAAGATTGTGTAGCCAGACACAGATGAGGCAGTCACCAATATAATTATTTTTAAATTATTGGGTGAGATCTAGAGAAAAGGAAACAATATCGAATGCACAGATTTATCTCTTGGCATAAGAAAAATAGAAAGACTGTCATAAAATTCAATCCTGGAAATCTCAATAGTTCCATCTTTCCAAGGAAGTTCTTTTAGCATTAGGAATATGTATTTGTATTTTTACCAAACAATGTAGGCACAATAGGTGCCAGAGGGGAAAAAATTTATTTAGTTTATTGAATCACCATGAATTACAATTTTATGGTTGTGTTTCAGGCATAAAATGTTCCAACAATGATCCCTCACCAGTGTCCACTTCCCTCCACCAATGTCCTCAGCTTCCCTATTCGCTACTCTTCCCCCTTTCTCCTCCCCAAACTGCCTTTCTAGCAGACATTTTTTTTTCATCTTTATTTTTTCGTTTAAGGCAGTGTGATTTACAATTCTATTTTTGAGATGATGTCATACATATCATTTTGCCTCCTACCAGCACCAGTTCTCATCCAGAATGACCATTTCCCTCTGTTATTATCATAATGGTTTCTTCCTTGTCTAGTACCTCTATTCACACTGGCAAGCGTTTTACTAAGTTACACTCTCATGTCATTCACTACTATTGCATTTAGACATTAGTTTTTCCCCTAGCAGTTCTTTGTATCCGTCAAATGAGTGGGGTCATTCTTTGTGCCAGAGAAAAATCTTCATCCATTCATACACATACATACATACATACATGCACACATATATGCTTATTTTCATCATCTACCTAGCCGTCCACCCACCCACCTACCCACCTACCCATCCATCCATCCATCCGTCCATCCATTCATCCATCCATCCACCAAGCCTCTATGAAATTTGTGTTATGTACTTGGTAGACTTTAGTTATATAGCAAGTGCACTTACACAACCTACAAATTTACTTTTTATTTATATAATTACGTTTAGGGGTGAACTGTTTCTGACCTGATTATTTCTTTATCATTGATTTGCAATGTTGTAGAATTTTATAACTTTATATGTGTATACCACCTTACCTACCACCAAATTTCTAGCATTGCCATTAAAAAAAAAAGACTCCTATACTGTACTCATTCATAATGACCAACTTACCCTCACTTTTCCTTTCTCTTAGCACCATTGATTTGTTGGTTTTAGGAGTTCTGTTGCTTCAATTATGTAATATTCTGTAGATGATGGGGAACCATCTAGTAATGGTCTTTTAGTTCCTTAGTTAAAAGGCATGGTTTCAATTTTTTTGGGGGGCCACACCCGTTTGATGCTCAGGGGTTACTCCTGGCTAAGCGCTCAGAAATTGCCCCTGGCTTGAGGGGATCATATGGGACGCCGGGGGATCGAACTGCGTTCCTTCCTTGGCTAGGGCTTGCAAGGCAGACACCTTACCTCTAGCGCCACCTCTCCGGCCCCCAATTTTTTTGTTGTTGTTGTTAATGCAAGATTATAGAGAAATTTCATGTCATAGTCTTTATGATGAATGACTTAAATTGATAGATTGTATCATATTTGCTCATTTTGATGGAAACATTGATACTTGTATGGAGCTGGACATGGGTGAAACTCCCACTTCAATTTTTCCAGGTAATTCTCTTAAAAACTCTATTTTTGGTGTTGGAGAGATAGCACTGCTGATAAAGCACTTGGTTTGCACTCAGCCAACCTGAATTTGATCCCCTGCACTGCATATGCTGAGCACTGCTAGGTGTGACCCCAAAATGAAAAATAAAGAACATTTTTCCTAGTGGCATACCCAAGTTTCCTTTCTGTTTGTTTTAGAATAGGGTGCTTGCCATCTTAAATATGTCAGGAACCTGCCTCCCAGTTCCATATTCAGTGGCTATTTCTGTGGGGGAGGTATTGGGTGATTGGGTTAGCAAGAAGCATTATGTTCATTCTTGTGTTACTCCCCAGTATTTTGGAGTGTGTTTCTTTTCTTTTTTTTTTTTTTTTTTTTTTTTTTTTTGGTTTTTGGGCCACACCCGTTTGATGCTCAGGGGTTACTCCTGGCTATGTGCTCAGAAATCGCCCCTGGCTTGGGGGGACCATATGGGACGCCGGGGGATCGAACCGCGGTCCTTCCTTGGCTAGCGCTTGCAAGGCAGACACCTTACCTCCAGCGCCACCTACCCGGCCCCTGGAGTGTGTTTCTTTTTCTTTCCATTTACAGAGCCTTGTTCTTTCTCAAAAATTTGCGCGTTTACTTTAGGTGATATTTAGAAAGTGCTGGTGGAAACCACTGTCATTCAGCACACGAGGCCTCTATTATCTCACACCTGGATCCTTTCAACAGTCCCCTTAATGGTTTCCCTGGCATTCTCCTCTCTTTCTAATCCAGCCTATATACAAGATTAATCTTCCTGAAATACTGTTTTCTTCACATTCAGAAACTGTTTGAGGCCCACCTCCCCACCCCCATGGTCTACAGGATTCAGTTCAGGCCTCTTAGCCTGAGAGTTAAGTCTCCTTACAGCCCAGTGCCCACTTCTAGCCTCTCACTGTAATTCCCTCTTCAGCTGCTGTCCTTGTCAAGGCCTCCTGTCTTCTCTCTTCTCTGCCTGTTTGCTGTCCCCTTTCACACAGTGCCCTTTGACTTTTTCTGTTCCTCTAAATCCTACTTATCCATCTTTTAATTCCAGTCCAGCTGATCACTTTTTTTGTGTGAGATTTACTACCTGTATTATATATTATATCCCTTAATATAGTGGTTTATTATTAGAGGTGGGGGCACATGTGATGGTACTTGAGGGTTGCTTCCAGCTCTCTGTTGTGTAGGTATTGCCCCAGGCAGTTATTATGTCAGTGATCTAACCAGGGTTGTCCATATCAAAGGCCTTAACTGATGCTGTCTCCAGCCCTGTGGTAGCTTTTTTGTTTGTTTGTTTGTTTGTTTCTATTTTGGGGCCACACCTGGTGATGCTCAGGGGTTACTACTCCTGGCTATGCTCTCTGATATTGCTCCTGGCTTGGAGGACCAAATGGGACACTTAGAATCAAATCGAGGTCCATTCTGAGTCAGCCATGTGCAAGACATACTGCTGCACTACCATTCCTGCCCAGCTTTTTATTTGTTTGTTTGTTTGTTTGTTTTTATAGAACTTAGATACTGCCTTCCAGTCCAACCTGTAAGTCCCCCTACCTTCTCAAAAGCATCACATTGGTAGATAGAATAGACTGTTGGCAGTTTTATAGCTTTGTGTCCAAACCAGAGCTTTAGGATTGTAGCTTATGGTCATTGAGTGGGACACCACAGGAGAGTTATTTATAAGTCTCCTTATATCGCAGAATTGGAGGCTCTTCACAGAAGAGTTCCTTGGAATATTTGTGGAATAGATAAATAGATGCACTAAGTTTCTTTTGTTCTTTAAATAAATAAATGACTTTAGTGTTTGAGCAAACATCCTAGCATATGTATAGGGCTTGATTTATTTCTAAGGAGCCAGAAGGGACACATTCAGAATATCCCAGAGTCCTTTAAGTATGGTCATGCATTGTTCAGGTTGTTTAGATCAGGGCTAGGTGGCTGATTGGAACTGAGTAAGTTGGCAGCCAGGTATTCTACCAAGCAAATCGGAAAAGTTCTCCAAAGGGTTGCAGGAACTATTTGTAGAATGGATCAATTAACAGTTCTGTGTGGCATTTCATCTCTGGAGGATGCAGGCTACCTTGGGTGACAGCCGTAGCAGCGGGACAAAAGATGGCTGGTTGCAGAGACCAGCCAAGCATCTTTCTCCACGTATTCAGCTGGTTGTCAGCCCTTCCTTGATCGTACCATCATTACTGCTTGTATTCATCTGATACCAGACAAAAGGAATAAAGGGAAAGGAAAAGGGGACTTGGGAGGGAATCTTTCAGCACTTAAACCCTGCTCGTCACACCATGGGGGCCCAGGGTCTGGTTTCAATAATCTCACATCATTTGCAGTTTATTATTAGTAAAATAGAAACCTATTTTTTTAGAACTTAAAAAAATTTTTTTAAGATTATGAAATGTCCTTTAAGCTCGTCTTTCAGGAAAGTGGTAGAGGGGGGTGTTAAACCACTAAATGTCATTACATTGCTTGTTTTCAGTTTCAGATTAATAGCAGGTGGTAGTCATTTTTCAAAGCAAACAGGCTGTCTTTTTATTTCAGTTAGGAAAAAAAAGCACTAATTCTTTACTGTAGCCTAGAATATTTTGTGCAAGGTGACAAATGGCAAGGATCACAAAACGTTGAGCACTCAAAAAAAAAAAATACTGGCTAATTATGTTTTTAAAGGGCCAAACCAGAGCAATATCTTTCTCGCTAACTGATTATGCATCTTGCTATTGCCGCTTCATACATTACAGGCATACTATTTTTAGGGAGTTTATTTTCATGCCATTCATTTGATTTGTGGCTATAAGGACTCTGTCCACTTCTGCAGTACTTGTCTCTCACAGGGTAACTGTGAGAGACACCTCTGAGCAGCTCTGCAGACAAGCACTAGGGCTAATGCACAGCTTTCAACACTCACACTCAAGCGTGCATGCTGGCGTGGGGGTTGGTGAGGCTCTGTTCAAACTCAGAATTTTTTTTTTTTTTTTGGTTTTTGGGCCACACCCTGTGACGCTCAGGGGTTACTCCTGGCTATGCGCTCAGAAGTTGCTCCTGGCTTCTTGGGGGACCATATGGGACGCCGGGGGATCGAACCGCGGTCCGTCCTAGGCTAGCACAGGCAAGGCAGGCACCTTACCTCCAGCGCCACCGCCCGGCCCCAAACTCAGAATTTTTAACAAGGAATCTTCTTTTCTTCTTATTCACAGCCTTGCTTTTTAAAGATGATCTCAGATATTGTTCAGCATGCCAGCTTGAAAATGCAAGACAAGATAGCCTGTATTCTATTCCTAACTTCTGACTTACTAGCTTTGCAACCTTTGTTGAGGAAAGTGAACCCAGAATGAGATCTTTAAATCCTAATGACTGTGGTTTCTAAGATACATTCCTGCTTCAAATGCTTATGATTCTTTCTTCTTTTGTCTGAGTATCTTCAATAGCTGATCAATATGGCATTAGTTGCCATTCACAGTTTGTCTTTTCAGATCATTTTATGTGCAGTGTCCTTATATGTGTTTTAAGAGGCTGAGGTTCCGGAGGTTGTAGGGCAATGACCTGGACTGGGACTGATACCTCTATGTGCAGAGAGGTCTAAAAGGTATCATTTAGCTCCTCAATTTGAACAGTTGCCAGGAGCCTTTTAGCATTTGATGAAATGATGGATGAATGGAAGTCATACTCAAGGGAAGATGATTCTGTTAAAGCCAGAAAGATCACATATAACCATGATTGTAAACAAACAAATATATAATGATAGTTATAACCATGAAGAAGGTAGGATGCAATATCAAATGGTAACATTCTGACTTCCAAGCAAAGCAAAGCAAAGCAAAGCAAAGCAAAGCAAAGCAAAGCAAAGCAAAGCAAAGCAAAGCAAAGCAAAATGATCTTCTTTCCTTCCTTTCATTCTTCCTTCCCTAACTTGTGCTCAGTGCTTTTTCTCTAGTTTGCTCAAAGGACATGTGTTGTCAGGAATAGAGCCTGGGGCCCCCACTTGCAAAGTATACCATCTAGCCCTTATGCCATTTAGATAGGTTAGAGGTCTAATTGGCTTTATTCAAAGATTAATGACTCAGGCAACATCTGATATCGCAGGTGGAATGGAGTTCTCTAACGTTATGTTTCATTGTTGGAATAAACCTAGTTGGGTTCTACCTGAGAAGAGTTGGAAATTCTGGATTCACCTGGCAGCTTTCTCTAGTTCTTATCTGCCATTGTACTTTAAGGCATGAATAAGTAGATACAAAGATACCCCTACTCTTCACATTTCCACGTACTCTGATGTGGTTATGGAGTGCTCGGTCCTAAGAAGACAAAGGATGTGAGGAAAGGTAGGTTGAGTTTCTTGGCAGTAATACAAGGGGAGAGACTTTCCATTGTTCCAGGCTGTTCCCAAATCCTGTGTCATGATGGTTCTCCCTCACCAAAGGATGAGGGATAGAATGATGGGAATAAAAGGGTAAATGAGCTCGATTCTAGGAATGATTCCAGAGGTCTAATTTACTATGACCCTCTCATGGACAGGAATCAGCCACCATATTCTCCTCTTCTGGCCAGTTTGATGCAGGAATCCATGTGACTTACTTGCATTTTATGCTCCTTTGCATTCCACCAGGCAGTTCATGGTTTGGCCATGGTCTCTTTTTTCTATTTTTCTTTTCTGAGATACACTTCTAGATTTGTGTTGTGGAGTTTATCTTTAGTTGACTCCACAGTTTCATCTTTTAGCCTCTTTATTTGGCTGTTTCAACTACAGGAACTAAAGCTTTTCAACATCCCATCACTGTCAGTTTTATGTGGGGAGGGGGGAATAGGATGAACAAAAGATTCGACATTCCATTATACTTTCTTGACCAGTGGCCATTTTTGAGGATATTTTTTTAAGTTATGTTTTATCCATCTTCTACTTTTCCAAATTCACATTTTTCCCCCTTAGGTAACAGTGTCATTTTAAAACTTGAAATTTAAAATCAACGTGTGAAATAGTGATATTGTCTAGGGTTGGGGATGCTCATCTTGCAAGATGAGAGCAAAAGAGAGAGCTGCTGGCACTGGTTTGATCTTTGAAATGGCACTGCCTATGCTGTTGGGGTCACTCCTGAGCACAGAGCCAAGCATAGCCTCTGAGCAGCCCCATGTGTGGCCCCCAAACCAATAATTTATTAAATAAGGACAGCATATGAATTTTCTTTGTCAGTTCCATCTCAACCATAAAATCACTCTGTGAGGCAGATTTTTTTTTGTTCATTGTTTTCATAAAGAGTTCAGCACTACTGTTTTTTTTGTACTGTTGGATGAGCAAGATTTTCTTTGGCTGTACATTATGTGAAACATGGGTTTTCACTGAAGTGTTGGTGAATGTGGTCCATGTAGCTTTAAACTGTAGAATTCCCTCTGGTGGAACCAAGTTGTTTCCTCAGTAGGCTGTAAAGAGGGAAGACAGAAAGAGTGCAGCATTCATCTTCTCACTCCCTTCTGCAACCTGAGTGGTTAGATAAGCCTGAGCTATAAGAGCCTATTATGGTAACTCCCCATTCTTGTTCTTCAAAGCATCTTTTACAAATGGAGAATGCCAGTTACTTGGTAGCTTCATTTCTTAGTTGTAAATATATACTGCTGTAATTCAATTGGCAGCTACCATTTGAATTTGCGTGAAAGAGTTGCCCATTTTACTCTCTCTTTTGCTTTAGCTCTCACCTACTTGTGTCTACCATCTGGTATTGGGTTCAGCAAATGGCCACAGAGGAAATGCTCAGGGAGACCCCCAGACCTAGCCCCTTTCCTCACAGTGGCAACCCCATTCCCATTGCCTGGCCTGGCAGAGCACAAATACTCCACACAGTGCCCACCTCTGGAACCACTTGCCACAGCAATGTGGCACTGCCTGAATGGTTGGATAAATGTATCTGAATATGTCTGAAAAAAATGTGACCAGGTAGCCTCCTAGTTGCTTTGCAGAACACCGAACTTGATTGAATTTCCTCTGACCCTACGTATAGAGTAGATTCAAAATGAACAACAGAAGAGTTGTTGGCAGTTAATGCAGCACAGTGCATTAAATTTGTGATAGTCTATTTCTTCACATTTGCAAAGAAAGAAAAAGAAAGGCCACCTCTCCCGCCTGCCTTCCCCAAAGGTTAGGAACCCTGCCTAGGTTCATAAATTAGCCACCCAACTGGTATTAAAGCTTTAATCATGTGGCACCTGTTTGGTGGCTTTTTACTGCTATGCAGCATTTCCAGCACAAATTGTATTTAGAGGGCCAATTGGATGTCCTCCGTTGGGCCTACGTAAGCAAAGGTTTCTAAGGAAATAATAGATGTGTGCAGGTGTAATCACCTCTCTTGGTTTGCTGGCTTAGCTTCTTTTATAAAATGAAGTGGAAATGGAAGACCAGCTCTTTATTTGTGGCTGCCCTTTTACTGGAATTCTGTGGCAAATTCTATTTTATGGCTGGGATAAGAGCGCCCAATGCTCTCTCTTTTGGGCTCTTCGGCTCTTAGTTTCTCCATTACTATGGCCCAGGTTTTTTCTGAGCTGCAAAAGCATCCTTTCCTCTCCTTTTCTCTCTTCCATCATAGGCATCAGACTGACATTTTGGTCTAAGACATTCTCTGCCACCTCTTTATTTCTCCTGGAATTCAAACCCTTATATGTCTTGTGGTTCTGATTCTGTCTCAGCACCTGCATCCTAGCAGACCAGAAACAAATCAGTGGGTATTTAAGAGATTTTAGAGACATCTTTTAATTCTTCTGCCTTGACTTTTTTTTGGGAAATCCTTAAAAATTGCTTGAAATAAAGTAATACACAAGCAGTTTATTTCTTCATTTTGAGGTTGCCTTATCTTAAAGTTAAGTCAAGAAATAAGATTGGGGCTAGACCCATAATACAAAGGTAGGGTGCTTGCTTTGCGCACAACCAACCTAGGTTCAATCCCACACACCCCTTTTGGTCCCCTGAGACAATTAGGAATAATTCCTGAATGTACAGAGCCAGAAGTAAGCCCTGAACACCACCAGGGTATTATCCAAAAAAAAAAAAAAAAAAAAAAAAAAAAAATAAAAAGAAAAATAAGATTAGGGAGTAATGGATGAGCTGTACAGCTGTTGATAAGCAGAATTTTAGAACCTACTTCTCTTCACTTAACTTTAAGACTTTTCTTAGTCAACCAGGAAAGTGTCTCTGCCTCCCTATAAAAATGTTTATCTCTGGGTTTTTTGTTTGTTGTTGTTTGTTTTTTAATTTTGGGAGCCACACCTGGTGGTGCTCAGGGCTTACTTCTGGTTCTGCACTCAGGAATCATTCCTGGTGGGCTCAAAGGACCATATTGGATGCTGGGAATCAAACCTGGGTCAATCCCATGCAAGGCAAGTATATCCAATGTGTTATCGTGCTGGTTCCTCATCTCTGTTTTTTGTTTTTGTTTTATAGCTCTGCCTGTGATATAGATTGCAAGAGAAGGAATGGATTCTGACCAATAGTACTTATTCTGAGAAAATTAAATCTAAATTGAAATTGAAAAATACAAGTGACTACAAAGAAAAGTAATCCTGAAGTGGTGCAATAATTGTCTCTGTGTTGTCCAATTTGTCAGATTAGTGACACCAAATACCTTGACATGGAAAGGGCAGAGTCACTAGCACCTCTATATTGGAATGCTTCCAAGATTTTTTAATTGCCCTCGGTAAAACAAAATTATATATACGTGCCCGGAAATGGAGGTATTATTATCCATGATAGAAACTAAAAGATGGAGACTTTTGTATAAATTGCCCTTAAGCCAGATAATTTCAAATGCTTGGTTTACCCTTCTACTTGGTGCCATATTAGCTAGATTCTAGACCAGTCTGCTCTAGCATGTCATGGCAGTGTTCAGTGGTTCATAACACCAATCTGTTCTGCACTGCAGCTGAATCTAATAAAAGCTTCTTCTTGCTCTCAGTTCATCTAATCACTATGTAATAAGGCAGTTTTATTAAAAATGGTCTTTAATGGCTTTTCCCTCCATTTGGTTATCATTCTTATCCTTAAGGTTAGTAGTGATTTCATAACGTAGAGTACTAATTTCTGTTCTGGGTCTGGATCTTCTGGGGCTTCCCTTTCTGTTTTCTTTTGAGAGAGCTCAAAAAGTATTGAGTTTTAAGCAACATAGTTTTTCTTTTACATTGGCTTATGTGTTTTCAGAAACTTGCGGTTTACAAAGTTGGTGTCTTTAGAAAACTGCTTTGTAGGTGCCAGAGAGAGCACAACGGTAGGGAGTTTGCCTTGCAAACCAGGAAGGACCCGGTTCAATTCCTGCCATCCCATCTGGTCCCCTAGCCTGCCAGGGGCGATTTCTGAGTCCAGAACCAGGACTGATGCCTGAGCACCGCTGGCCCAAAAACCAATCAATCAATAAAGTTTTTTTTTTTAAAAAAAAAAAAAGAAAGAAAGAAAACCTGCTTACTTGAGAATTGTGAACCCCTGAATAGTTCATCTCACTCTTGATACGGTATTTATTTAAAATTTCTTTTTGCACTGTGTCCTGTGATCAATGTTCTTTTTTCAAATAGGAGTATGGAATGACACTCAGCTGAATGAAGGGGTATGTCTCAGCACCCTTCATGCTGAAATTTCATGTCAAAATATCACATTACTTGGTAACATGAAACCTGTAAGTTGCAATGGAATCCCCAGGTCACCAGTTCTCAGAAAATTGGATGTATGAAATATTTAATAACAGGTATTGTGCTGTCCCTTCCCTGAGCAGAGCAAATGTTAAACAACCAGGACCAGTTTATGTCATCTGGCTCAAGTTTTGCCTATACTCAACAGCAATCACAGCCATTCCAATAAAAGAATTGATTGGGTTTTGGGGGAATGATAGTAATGATAGAGCTGATATTTTATGGGTTTTGTTTATTTATTTGTTTACTTAGTTTAAATTGCGGGAATTAAAGTTTCCAATTCCCTCCAGGGGATCCAATTTTATGTATAAAAAGCATCACTGAGTATGAGTGACTCATGTATACTTGAGTCACTACTAAGGACACTTTTATATGTTAAGCCTTTGCAATGCAGCCTTACTGCCAGGTTATAATGCCAGCCAATCTCCAGGCCAACTCTACAGAAAGTCATTTATTAAACAAAATTGTGTTAGCAAGGAAGTACAAAATGATTCATAAAACATTTTCTGTAAAATTCCACCAAAAGTCCTTGGGGCTGAAGAGGTGGCACTAGAGATAAGGTGTCTGCCTTGCAAGCCCTAGCATAGGACGGACCTCAGTTCCATCCCCCGGCATCCCATATGGTCCCCAGGAGCGATTTCTGAGCGCATAGCCAGGAGTAACCCCTGAGCTTCAAACAGGTGTGGTTCAAAAACAAAAAAAAAAAAAAAAAATTCTACCAAGTCCCAGTTTTCTGTTTTCTGAACTGCTTTCTTTTCAGGAATGATTCACCTGAATGAAGCAGAGCAAGTTGCTTAGCTTCAGGTAAGCAACATTCCTCTAGTGGATCTTGACAGGGAGCAGTTTTGCCAACTAGGGGATATAAAGCAAAGTTTGTAAATAGTTTTGCTTGTCACAGATTAGGGTGGAGAAAACCATTGGAACTAAGTAGGCTGCTTGTTGAACATTCCTTAGTGCAGAGGACAGGACAGCTCTCCCCACAAAGAATTCTTTTACCCTAAATGTCAAAAGTGAAACTTGAAGATCTCTGTCTGAAACCATTGCCTGAAACAGCACTGTTGAAGGATCAGTGATTTGAGTTATTGCACTTTTGTAAAAACAAAACTTGGAAGTTAATGCTATTGGATTCTGTAGCCTGCTAATATAACCAGTGTGGTTGTATCTTGATAATATTTTGTAGCCCTTAAAGTTTTGTGGATTTTGTGGATTTGTTTTTATTGTACAAATCAGAATCCATATTTAATATTTCTGTGCAAGTTAATGAACTGTTTTCACTAATGAAGTCTCATTTCCAATAGCCTCTATACATAGCAACCTTCTATCTTCATTCATGATTGGCCTTACTTTTAATTTCAGAAACCACTCATCTTTACATCCTATTTCTTTTCTCAGTAGAATAAATGGATGAGCCTGGCAGTAGCAAAAATCATTCAGTTGGCAGTTTTTAGTATGTAGTCACAATAAAAAACGAAATAGTAATCTATGGTTCTTGAAGTTGTTTTTGGGAGGACAAAAGAAAGGGAAATTAATAGACTCAACCAAATCCTGATGACTAGAATTTGAGTTCAAACTACTTCAGGTTACAAAACTCTATAGAAAGAATGATCCACACTTCATTTTTTTGTTCAGTGCACAAAAACAGCTAGTGGGTAAAAGGATAGCTTCCTACTTGTAGCTCATGCCTCTAAGTAGCTATTGAAGCATCTTGCTACTTAACCACCTATCTCTACACACTTAACAGGCCCAAACCCCAGGTGTGCTGGTATTTGGGGTGACATCACCAGGACTTTGAGTGCAAGTGCTCTTCCCTTACCTTCTTGTAGTTCCAAAAGGCCTGGCAGCTGAAACCATGCCCTACAGCCATGTCTGCATGGGCCAGATTCATTCTATTCCATAGATTCACTCTATTTTCAAAAAAGATGTAAACCAAACTGTAGTGAATCATGGGCACACCAGTCTACAGCTAAAAACAGGTAATCTTGGGAGGAAAGGTGGGCCATGTCCCCAACTACTGAATCCTCGCCAGCTGCACCTTTACAACTTAACCACCAATTTCTGCAGAGACTCCCAATTAATCAAAACTCCAGAAATGCTAGTATTTGAGCTAAAGTGAGTGCAGGCAACCTCTCACTTGCCCTGCCCATCTTGTACTTCTGGCAGCCAAAACCATGATCCACAGACACTGCCATATCAGCCATAGAGCTTGGAATTCCTGGACCACGTGGCTGTATACTTGGCCACCAGACAGTTTCAAAGTTTTGGGGACTGTCATCTCATGGGAACATACCTATTTAGACCGGCACGGAATCAAAGCTCCCTAATGTCCAGAAACAAAACAAATAACTAAGTGATCAACTAGCAACACATAGCTCATAAAACCTCTGACAGTGAAAAAAATATATTGCTAACATGGCACACAGGCTGGGTATCATTTAAATTCATCTAGATGAGTTACCATTTTGAAGGTCACTTTCCAGTGTGGCTTGGAAAAGTGTTTTGAATGTAATCCTTTGTTAAAGCCACTCGATAGATGATCCCACTGTAATTTCTCATTTATAATGTAGTATTTACCTAATTGAATACATGACTTTTTGTTTACAGCTAATTGATATTCACAGTGTCATGTTCTACAGCTTCTAATTGTAGTATTGACTTTACAAGTTTATGGTTTAGCCCCCTGGGATATTTTAGTTCTCTTTGTTGGTATCAGTCCGTACTTTCATTATAGTCCTATATATTTGTTCCTCCTATAGAACTCTGACCAGGAATAAAGCTGATTTATCTTATTTACTTATATGAGTTATAAAATAGATGGATGGATGATGGATGAATAGGTAGATTTTTGCTACAACAGGTAATACTCATTGTGATGATTTAACTTCTCATTTATAATACTGTGTTCCACGCTTATAAGATTTCTAGAATACCAGGAAATGTGGTTATAAGGATCTCCTTTTTGAATTGTTATCAATTTAATCCAAGTTATCCCACCTACATATTATTATTATGTGGAAATTTAGCAAATGCCTACCACATTTCATACCTGGACCTCTCTAATCAAGGCATTTGAGAGAATGGGGGGAGCCATGTAAAATGTACCTTTTCCTTATGATGGAATCTTTCCTTAGTATGCATAGTCTTTAATATATGAAGTTACATTAAACTTGGAGCTAAGTGGTTATGATGTCATTGGGTTCCTGTTGCTGGGGAATTTGTCAACTCAGCTTCAAGAGCCACAGATTTGAGAGGACTGAACTACTATGTCTAAGTGTTTTGGCCATGAAGAAATGTACAAGAAAATGCTTATTAAGGTAAAGTTTCTACGGACACAAGTTACCCTCATAACCCCGGTTCTCTGTTGACCTAATAACATCCATCCATATATGTAAGCAACTTCAAGTCCCTTCTATAAAGAATCAGGTCTTTAAAGACTCAACTACATATATATATATTTCATTTTGTACTTGCTACTTCCACTGAGTTTAAAACATCATATTGTTTATGTGTTGTGTTTCTTGAGGGGGTACTCTATTTTCTTATTTCTTCATTTCTCTTGCATATGGGATGCTCAGTTTTCCATAATGATTCACTTATTATGTTTTCAAGCCCAATCACGTTACCCCAAAATCTAACAGGATCTGAAAGCTAATTAGAACAGAAATTTCTTACCATGGGCGGAATAGCAAACAGATGATGGGAAACAGTTTTTATCTTCATTTCCACCTCCCTATTAAATGATTCTATTATAATCATCCTGTTTGTTTTTATTTGTTCATTTGCAATGATTCTGTATCTGTTAGTTAATACATAGAAATGTTATTTCCTTGCGTTTGGTTCTCTGCCTTTTCTTAGTTGAGTGTGACCCTCCATCCTGGACAGCTATTAGCTTAGTCAATGTATTCCAGACTTATTTAAGTTTCAGGATTCATATGTGTGACTTACCCTCCCAGCATCACATTAACTGTTTCAAAGCAATGTGCCATTAAGGTGTTATGACCATGTTTCCTGCCTTGTTATTCTCAGTGGATTTCTAACTATATTGATCCAGCTGGCTGTCCAGGAGAAGAAGTGTGATAGTGGACTGTAGTGGGGTTCTCTTTTCTTGTTTTGGAAATAGTTCCTGCTTTCATGTGTGTGTCTGACCTCTGGGCATGTTGCTTTAAAGTTTTTCCAGGATTACATCTTAGAAAAGTAAATCAAGGATATTTCCATATATCAGCTACTTAAAATTAATTTTATTGTTTTGTGAATTCCTCAGTAGGCTCTAACAATATGCTTGGTATATTGAATTTTCTTAGTGTTTCCTAAGTAGCCTTAATAGTATATCCATTACGATTTCTTTCCATTTTTTAAAATCATACCGTGCAATTATATGTGAACAGAAGAAACATTATTTACCTACCATCAGTGTTTTAAGAACCACCGTAGGTAATGTTATACATTGAACAAGAGAGAGAATCAAGTGCTGAGACATTAAGGATTTAGTAGGTAAAATAATTTCCATGCTATAAATAACTGTTGAAATTGTTAAAACAAAATTTGTGGTAGTTAATATAATTATTTAAGAGTTCATTCTTTTTAGCTTTTTGTACAGTGTTATGTTTTCATCTCAGAGTCAAGGATAAAATGTATGTGATATTAATGTTTAAAAATATTTGTATGATGACAGAGGTAATAACTTCATTATAGAAAATTTGAGAAATAGCAAATAGTTCACATAAGGAAAATATCTCTGCATAGCATATCCACTGCTAACATCTTAGTTACTTTGACTATTTTCTGTATGTATATGACCAAAAATAATCACCCTTCTGTCCATTTCTTCAAAGATTACACATTTCTTCACTGAAATGAATATCTTAATATCTTCTGTTTACCTGTGTTACACACATCACATGCTGGTTTTTTTTTTAATCATTCTATTAGAATGTTATGTTTAATGGTTCTTAATGTTTGTGGTCATTATTACTGGACTCCTATCTTCATTATCAATCCTTGTGGTCAGGAGACAGTGTTGTGCTCTATCTTACTTCCACAGGTCAGTTCCACTGCTTTGTCTCTTTTGTTGTCTCATTAATCATTGCATTTTCTAACTACAGATCCTGTGTGCTCTTTTTCCTAATGCCTAAAAGTAGAATGCACCCCGTGATAAGCAGATTAGTGAGTTAAGTGAACATCTATATATTCAAATGGAGTTACTTCCATAAATTTTAGTACACTTGTTTTGTGTTCACCTACAAAATTTATATGGTTAATTTCATTCTTTGTGATCTATAGTTCTAGAAGTTTTGACAAATGCATACAATTGTTTAGCCACCACCATAATTTTAAAATAGACTAGATCAATTATCTAGATAAATTTTCTACTTTGTCCCTTGACTACAGAGTATGTGTGTTTCTAGCTTAGTAAATAAAATGAAGTAAAAATAACTAACCCCCCCCCCACACACACACAAGCTTATGATGATGCTGTAACCTTGGCTAACATTTTGTTGAATATTGTTTCTGTTCTCTTTTTCCCTCTCCAACAAGATTGTTGTTTTTCCTAATTGTCTTTTATTTCTTATAAAACAGAATAATTTGAGTATATTTTTATTTAGCCATTGGCTAGTGTTTTTAATTGTGAAAATCTATATAACTTGAACCTGTTTGCATATTGCCACAATTGACAAATTAATTTTTTGATTATAAGAGGGGTGACTTTATTATAGAAAACTTAGAAAAAAGTAGTTCATATAAGAACCATTATTTACATTCTCAAATAGAGTGTTTTTAAAGATTTAGTGTATTTGTTTGAAGTGATTTCAGAAATGGTCGCATCAACTATACTCTGACCAACAGTGTATAAAAGAACCTTATTTTCCTACCCTTTCCAATACCATTTTATATTTTTGAGACTGATAACAATGGAACTATCATTCTTTTCAATTTCATTTTCTGCCTTTTACCATATTGTTTCTCCACCTGCCCCACATAGGTTTATTATTTGTATTGCTGTCAATGTGATTTTTTTTTATTTTGTATTTTATGTGTTCATAATTTTTTTTAATCCTAATAACATCAATGCTCACATTCACAATTGGATTTTTTTCTCCCTTTTGACATTTTTCTTATTGATGTGGCTTAATGATATGTTTATTTTATGAGTGTTTTCACATGTCCAGTATTCCCCATTTTCTTAATTTATATTGGGTGGGGGTGGGACACGTGTGCTTAAGTTAGAAAGTCTTTTCTCCAGACCATATTGTCATACATGTTTATGATACAGCTGTGTCAAAAATTCTTTTTCTGTTCACTTTTATGTTCTGTATCCCACTGACATTTATGTTCCAGTCTTGATTAAGAATCCATAGACTGTGTTTGCACATAAATGATTTTTTATCTAATCAATCTTAATAATGTATTTGTTTTCATTTATTCAGAGGTTTTCAAGCAGTATAAACTTTTCACTTCCATTCACACTATTTTGGCACAGGCCATTTCACTGAGTCTTATGTTAGCCTAAGTCCTCCTGTTCCCCACATTGTATTCTGTGATTTATCTTTTGAAATGTAGATATTATCTGTCACATTTCTTTGACATCAGGAACACAACAGTATTTATTTAATTAAATATCTGTTTTTAACATGCTTCAGGACATTGAAGAGAAAGTAAGTAGCAGAATCACCACCTAATATTATATAGTTTGTACATATCTTTGAGCATGCGTTCAACTAAACTAGATAGACGATCTATGGAGAGTGACTTTAATGTGTTTAAGTTGTGAATATTGATTGATTCGAGCTAGGTGTTAATCCTGACACAGAGCCAAGAGTAAGCTCTGAGCATGGCCTGGTGTGGCTCCCAAACCAAACCTAAACACACACACACACACACACACACACACACGCACGCACGCACGCACGCACGCACGCACACAGGCACACACACAGCCAAGAGTAAGCTCTGAGCATGGCCTGGTGTGGCCCCCAAACCAAACACACACACACACACACACACACACACCAGTGGCATGATTGGGAATGCCAAAACAAAACATAATTTATTTAGTTATATATTCTGACCCAGGCATTCATCTGCCATTGGCAGAACAGAAAAAATATTTTAAAAGATTGTAATTTGGATGATATAGGGAGGTCTGTTCCATCAGAGACAAAGGCCACTTTAACATAATGATCAACAGCTTGAGAAATCATTTTATAAAAAATCTAATCTTGAAAACTTTGTTTTCAAGAATCAAATACTTTACTTAGAAATGTTGTAAAAACCATATCTTGTATCTTACAAAAAGAAGAATAACTAAGTTTAAAATACATGGTTGTATTCATTATTATTTTGCAAATGAGATTTAGGCCAAACTGGTTCTTAGGCTATATTCCTGGCTTTGCATTCAGGGGTCATTGGAAAAAGAAAGAAAAAAAATGCTCTCTCTCCAATTTCTTTTTTTTTTTGTTTTTGGTTTTGGTTTTTGGGCCACACCCGGTGATGCTCAGTGGTTATTCCTGCTCTATGCTCAGATATCGCTCCTGGCTTGGGGGCCATATGGGACGCCAGGGATCGAACCCAGGTTTGTCCTGGGTCAGTCGTGTACAAGGCACTAACACTGTGCTATCGCTCCGGCCCCTGTCCAGTATTATATTTAAAAGTATTTAAATCAACAATTGTGGTCGTTTCCTCCTCCTTCCATAGAGACATATATTTCATTAAAAATTCCACCAACACGTCTACTTTTGTCTGTTTTTGGTGTGGTAATTTAAGAATCTCAAAGTTTATGCACCAAATGCCATTTTGTTGACATTCAAGAAAGCAGGTTAATAGCCTTGTGTCTTATGCCCAGAGTAAATTTAAATTTTTATTGTACACTATATTAATCCTCGAAATTGCTCTGACAGAGAAGTTAAATAAAACTGTCTGTGCTGTATTCTGACATCCCTAAATACTTTTGGACAAAGTAGGACACAGCTGTTTCAGTTTTAAAAAAAATACAATGTCAACTCATTCTTTCTATTTAAATTCAGCAATCATCATCATATTAATACTCTTCTGTGTCAGAGACCTAGTAGATTGCAAAACCCTTCAGTTTTGTATACTTGTTTGTAATGTGATTTATACTTGACTTTTGCTTTGCTATTGCTGCGTTTTCTTGATATAGTATATTCTTCACTTCTTATTTTAGGCCAAGCAGCTGGAAGAGAAGGATCGGATGATAAAGAAGCAGGATGCGTTCTACAAAGAGCAGCTGGCTAGACTGGAGGAGAGGGTATGACTATTTCTTGTCGTTGATTCTCTTCCCACATCTGCAGATTTCCCATGAGTTTATTTAAGAATCAGTATATTAGAACTCCTAACTTTTTTGTTCTAGTTAAAGAGTAGACAGGACAAGAAGAATCAAAATTTGTAGATTATTTTGTGTTGTTTCTACTTTAGAAGTTTGAGGCTAGGTATGCGTTGTGGTTTCTTGGTGCATCTGACCTCTCATCATAGCCATGCAAATATATGTTTAGAAACGTCATTCCTCCAGATCAGACAGCATAATTTCATCTTAACTGTACCAAATAGTGTCATGAAAGACATGTGTCATGAAAGTGTTTTTGTTTTTTCAAGATTATATTTTGTTTTTAATTACTTTAAACACCATGGTTACAAAGTTGTTCAAAATACAGGGTTTTTCATAGTTATGAAGTTGTTTATGATTGAGTTTCAGTCATACAATGTAAAATACCCTTCAACAGTCACATTTCCCACCACCAATGTCCCCATTTTCCCATCCACCATCCCTTGTGCCTGCCTCTGTGGCAGACTTTTTTCCCCTCTTACCTCCCCTCCCCTCATTTCTCCCCCCCCCCTTTCCCTTTCCCTTCCTCTCACCTCTCCCCTCCCCTCCCCTCCCCTCCTCTCCTCTCCTTTTTATCCTTTTAGACACTGGCTTGCAATATTGTAACTAAATGGGTAGGTGTGCTTTAAAGGATAGATCATTTTTGTGAACTCCATTTCAATGCTTTTGTGATTCAGAATGTCTCAAAAGGGTGGAAAGGATAAAAAGTAAGATCTAGGATGGATGAGGAAAAGTGCTCTGCCTCTAGTATTAGATGTTGTTCAATTAAATTCTGGATCCACTCTGACTTGATATACCCATGTGCCTAGAAATTAATTTGACTAAGATGCTAAGGTGGGCACTAAGTCTGAAATAGGAGGTGATGGAATAAAGAAGGGAAGTTTGAGCACTTACTTGGAATTCCTGTTCTTCAGAATAGACTTCTTTGGAATGATATCATATATATGTGGAGATTTACAAAACTACCTCTCCTTTTTGATTGGAACTGTACCTCCATTATAATTTCAAAGAATAGAATTTATCATTAAAAAGCAATTAAAATAAGAAACTCACCGTTCAATCTCTTCCTTCTTAGTTATGTTCGCCTGCCTCTCTGTCACTGGTCTGAGAGTGCCTTGACCATGAATGATCAATTTTTCATTCATTTGGTAGTCACATGTCAGACCCTGTTGGAGTGCCAGAGACAGACAAATGAAGAAAGTCAGCTGAACATCACTCCTGTGAACAAGGCTCTTTCCAAAAAAGATGAGAAATAACAAATGTCAGCAAGGACATGGAGGAAAGAGAATCCCTGGGCACGGTTGATGAGGATTAAATGGCACAACCATTATGGAAAACAGCTTAGAGGTGCCTTAAAACTAGAAAAACAGATGCCCTGTGAACCAGCAATTCCACTTCTGAGTATTTTTGTGTGTGTGAAGAAAACAGAAAAATTAATTTGAAGGTATATATGTGTGTACCCTCTCTCCCTACCCAGGCTATATGAACACTTTCATTATATGACGTTGTTGTTGTTGCTGTTGTTGCTTTATTGTTGTGGTTCTGTTTTTGTTTTTTGACAGTTCACTTATACTCTTGTAGCTTCTTGTTCTCTAAAGAGAGAACAACTGTTTCTTTCCTTCCTTTCTGAATCATGGCAGTGAGTTGGGGGTGCCAGGTAGGTTGGTATAATTAAAAGTCTCTTGGAAAATGGAGAGAGTAAAATACAAAGAGTGATCATTCAGGGAGACCTATTTTCTACAGATAGTACTAATAAATATAAAATTGCTGTAGTCTCTAACTTCTTACTACCTTCTACCCATTTCTCTGGGGCCCTGGTTTTGCTTGTTTCTGCCTATTTTTTTTTGGTGACCCCAAGTTGAATTTGGTTCAGTTGAATTTTTTTTTTTAATTTTTTTTTATTTAAACACCTTGATTACATACATGATTGTGTTTGGGTTTCAGTCATAAAAGGAACACCACCCATCACCAGTGCAACATTCCCATCACCCAAGTCCCAAATCTCCCTCCTCCCCACCCAACCCCCGCCTGTACCCTAAACAGGCTCAACATTTCCCTCATACATTCTCAATATTAGGACAGTTCAAAATGTAGTTATTTCTCTAACTAAACTCATCACTCTTTGTGGTGCGCTTCCTGAGGTGAGCTGGAACTTCCAGCTCTTTTCTCTTTTGTGTCTGAAAATTATTATTACAAGGGTGTCTTTCATTTTTCTTAAAACCCATAGATGAGTGAGACCATTCTGCGTTTTTCTCTCTCTCTCTGACTTATTTCACTCAGCATAATAGATTCCATGTACATCCATGTATAGGAAAATTTCATGACTTCATCTCTCCTGACAGCTGCATAATATTCCATTGTGTATATGTACCACAGTTTCTTTAGCCATTCGTCTGTTGAAGGGCATCTTGGTTGTTTCCAGAGTCTTGCTATGGTAAATAGAGCTGCAATGAATATAGGTGTAAGGAAGGGGTTTTTGTATTGTATTTTTGTGTTCCTAGGGTATATTCCTAGGAGTGGTATAGCTGGATCGTATGGGAGCTCGATTTCCAGTTTTTGGAGGAATCTCCATATCGTTTTCCATAAAGGTTGAACTAGACAGCATTCCCACCAGCAGTGGATAAGAGTTCCTTTCTCTCCACATCCCCGCCAACACTGTTTATTCTCATTCTTTGTGATGTGTGCCATTCTCTGGGGTGTGAGGTGGTAACTCATCATTGTTTTGATTTGCATCTCCCTGATGATTAGTGACGTGGAGCATTTTTTCATGTGTCTTTTGGCCATTTGTATTTCTTCTTTGTCAAAGTGTCTGTTCATTTCTTCTCCCCATTTTTTTGATGGGGTTAGATGTTTTTTTCTTGTAAAGTTCTGTCAGTGCCTTGTATATTTTGGAGATTAGCCCCTTATCTGATGGGTATTGGGTGAATAGTTTCTCCCACTCAGTGGGTGGCTCTTGTATCCTGGGCACTATTTCCTTTGAGGTGCAGAAGCTTCTCAGCTTAATATATTCCCATCTGTTAATCTCTGCTTTCACTTGCTTGGAGAGTGCAGTTTCCTCCTTGAAGATGCCTGTAATGTCCTGTAGTGTTTTGCCTATGTGCTGTTCTATATATCTTATGGTTTTGGGGCTGATATCGAGGTCTTTAATCCATTTGGATTTTACCTTTGTACATGATGTTAGCTGGGGGTCTAAGTTTAATTTTTTGCAAGTGGCTATCCAATTGTGCCAACACCACTTGTTGAAGAGGCTTTCCCTGCTCCATTTAGGATTTCCTGCTCCTTTATCAAAAATTAGATGGTTGTATCTCTGGGGAACATTTTCTGAGTATTCAAGCCTATTCCACTGATCTGAGGACCTATCCTTATTCCAATACCATGCTGTTTTGATAACTGTTGCTTTGTAGTACAGTTTAAAGTTGGGAAAAGTAATTCCTCCCATATTCTTTTTCCCAATGACTGCTTTAGCTATTCGAGGGTGTTTATTGTTCCAAATGAATTTCAAAAGTGTCCGATCCACTTCTTTGAAGAATGTCATGGGTATCTTTAGAGGGATGGCATTAAATCTGTATAATGCCTTGGGGAGTATTGCCATTTTGATGATGTTAATCCTGCCAATCCATGAGCAGGGTATGTGTTTCCATTTCCGTGTGTCCTCTCTTATTTCTTGGAGCAGAGTTTTATAGTTTTCTTTGTATAGGTCCTTCACATATTTAGTCAAGTTGATTCCAAGATATTTGAGTTTGTGTGGTACTATTGTGAATGGGGTTGTTTTCTTAATGTCCATTTCATCCTTATTACTATTGGTATATAGAAAGGCCATTGATTTTTGTGTGTTAATTTTGTAGCCTGCCACCTTGCTATATGAGTCTATTGTTTCTAGAAGCTTTTTGATAGAGTCTTTAGGGTTTTCTAAGTAGAGTATCATGTCATCTGCAAACAGTGAGAGCTTGACTTCTTCCTTTCCTATCTGGATTCCCTTGATATCCTTTTCTTGCCTAATCGCTATAGCAAGTACTTCCAGTGCTATGTTGAATAGGAGTGGTGAGAGAGGACAGCCTTGTCTTGTGCCAGAATTTAGAGGGAAGGCTTTCAGTTTTTCTCCATTGAGGATAATATTTGCCACTGGCTTGTGGTAGATGGCCTTCACTATATTGAGAAAGGTTCCCTCCATTCCCATCTTGCTGAGAGTTTTGATCAAGAATGGGTGTTGGACCTTATCAAATGCTTTCTCTGCATCTATTGATATGATCATGTGGTTTTTATTTTTCTTGTTATTGATGTTGTGTATTATGTTGATAGATTTACGGATGTTAAACCAGCCTTGCATTCCTGGGATGAAACCTACTTGATCGTAGTGGATGATCTTCTTAACGAGGCATTGAATCCTATTTGCCAGGATTTTGTTGAGGATCTTTGCATCTGCATTCATCAGTGATATTGGTCTGTAATTTTCTTTTTTGGTAGCGTCTCTGTCTGGTTTAGGTATCAAGGTGATGTTGGCTTCATAAAAGCTATTTGGAAGTGTTTCTGTTTGTTCAATTTCATGAAAGAGTCTTGCCAAGATTGGCAGTAGTTCCTCTTGGAAAGTTTGATAGAATTCATTAGTGAATCCATCTGGACCTGGGCTTTTGTTTTTCGGCAGACATTTGATTACTGTTTTAATTTCATCAATGGTGATGGGGGTGTTTAGATATGCTACATCCTCTTCCTTCAACCGTGGAAGATTATAAGAGTCCAAGAATTTATCCATTTCTTCCAGGTTCTCATTTTTAGTGGCGTAGAGTTTTTCAAAGTAGTTTCTGATTACCCTTTGAATCTCTGTCATATCAGTAGTGATCTCTCCTTTTTCATTCCTGATACGAGTTATCAAGTTTCTCTCTCTCTCTTTCTTTGTTAGGTTTGCCAGTGGTCTATCAATCTTGTTTATTTTTTCAAAGAACCAACTTCTGCTTTCGTTGATCTTTCGGATTGTTTTTTGAGTTTCCACTTCGTTGATTTCTGCTCTCAGCTTTGTTATTTCCTTCTGTCTTCCTATTCTTGGGTCCTTTTGTTGAGCATTTTCTAGTTCTATTAGCTGTGTCATTAAGCTACTCAGGTAAGCTCCTTCTTCCTTCCTGATGTGTGCTTGCAAAGCTATAAATTTTCCTCTCAGTACTGCTTTTGCTGTGTCCCATAAGTTCTGAGAGTTTGTGTCTTTATTGTCATTTGTTTCCAGGAACCTTTTTATTTCCTCCTTGATTTCATCTCGGACCCACTGGTTATTGAGCATGAGGCTGTTTAACTTCCAGGTGTTAAAGTGTTTCTTCTGAGTCCCTTTGGAGTTCACAAATAATTTCAGAGCCTTGTGGTCAGCGAAGGTAGCCTGCAAAATTTCTATCCTCTTGATCTTATGGAGGTATGTTTTATGTGCCAGCATGTAGTCTATCCTGGAGAATGTCCCATGTACATTGGAGAAGAATGTGTATCCAGGTTTCTGGGGATGGAGTGTCCTATATATATCCACTAGGCCTCTTTCTTCCATTTCTCTCCTCAGGTCTAGTATATTCTTGTTGGGTTTCAGTCTGGTTGACCTGTCCAGTGTTGACAAAGCCGTGTTAAGGTACCCCACAATTATTGTGTTGTTGTTGATATTATTTTTCAGATTTGTCAACAGTTGTATTAAATATTTTGCTGGCCCCTCATTCGGTGCATATATGTTTAGGAGAGTGAATTCTTCCTGCTCTACGTACCCCTTGATTAATATAAAATGTCCGTCTTTGTCCCTTACAACCTTCCTGAGTATAAAGTTTGCATTATCTGATATTAGTATGGCCACTCCAGCTTTTTTATGGGTGTTGTTTGCTTGGATAACTTTTCTCCAGCCTTTTATTTTGAGTCTATGTTTGTTCTGACTATTCAGGTGCGTTTCTTGTAGGCAGCAGAAGGTTGGATTGAGTTTTTTGATCCATTTAGCCACTCTGTGTCTCTTAACTGGTGCATTTTAGTCCATTGACGTTGAGAGAAAGAATTGTCCTGGGATTTAACGCCATCTTTATTTCAAAATTTGGTGTGTCTTTTGGGTAGTCTTGTCTTAGATTAGGTCTTTCAGTTTTTCTCTTAAGACTGGTTTTGTGTCTGTGAAGTTTCTGAACTGTTTTTTGTCTGTGAAACCATGTATTCTTCCATCAAACCAGAAAGTGAGTTTTGCTGGGTATAGTATTCTGGGTGAAGCATTCATTTCATTCAGTCTTGTCACAATATCCCACCACTACTTTCTGGCATTGAGCGTTTCTGGTGACAGGTCTGCTGTAAATCTCAGGGAAGCTTGCTTGAACATGATTTCCCCTTTTGATCTTGCTGTTTTCAGAATTCTGTCTCTATCTGTGGGATTTGTCATTGTGACTAGGATGTGTCTTGGGGTGGTTTTTCTGGGGTCTCTTTTGGTTGGTACTCTTCGGGCATGCAGGATTTGATCACATATATTCTTTAGCTCTGGAAGTTTCTCTTTAATGATGTTCTTGACCATTGATTCTTCCTGGAAATTTTCTTCCTGGGTCTCTGGGACTCCAATGATTCTTAAGTTGTTTCTGTTGATCTTATCATAGACTTCTATTTTCGTCTGTTCCCATTCTTTGACTAATTTTTCCATTGTCTGCTCATTTGCTTTAAGTTTTTTGTCCAATCTCTCCTGCTGTATGGAATTGTTATGTATTTCATCTTCCACAGCACCAAGTCTATTCTCAGCTTCTGAAACCCTGTCCCAGAGCTTATCCATTTTGTCATTCACTTCGTTTACTGACTTTTTCAGTCCTGTTAGTTGACATGTTATTTCAGTTTGGAGTTTTGTCATTTCTGCCTTCATATTTTCTTGGTTCTTATTAGTGTTCTGTTCAACTCGATCCATGGTTTCTTGGAGTCTGTTGAGCACCTTCCATATTGCTAGTCTAAAGTCCTTATCTGAGAGGTTGATTAGTTGTTCAGTCATTATCTGGTCCTCAGAATTGTCATCTTCATTCTCTATGTCTGATGCTG
This sequence comes from Suncus etruscus, assembly GCF_024139225.1. Classification (NCBI taxonomy): domain Eukaryota; kingdom Metazoa; phylum Chordata; class Mammalia; order Eulipotyphla; family Soricidae; genus Suncus; species Suncus etruscus. The sequence continues at coordinate 141,997,568 of NC_064848.1, read as the reverse complement.
GCCTGCGTTGTTTCCCCATTGTCACACTTGTATTGTGGGTTTTTCTACGTGTTGTGGTGGTATTCATTGTCTATATGATGTAGGCAGCACACTCCTCTGGCTCCTCCCTTTCTGGATGGGCTGACTTGCCTCTAAGGGAGGGGAGTCCTCCGTGGATGAAGCCTCACACCGGGTCAAATCTTAGGCCCGAGCATGCAACAGAGAAGACAGTCCAGAGAGAAATGTTTGCTTCTGTGATATAGCGCCGTTCTTATTGTGATTTTTCCTTCTTGTTGCAATGGTGTTCTTTCCTTAGAAAGAGTGCAGGGCCGCGTAGCGAAGCGGAGCGGCCGTGCTCCTCTGAGCCTCTTTTTGCCCCACTCACAAGAGTTTCACGCAAGAGGACAGTAGACAGACATAGACAGGTCACACTCACAGTCTTTCACAGCTGAGCCCCACTGGGCCGGTGTACTTTCGCGGATTTTCCCCCGCCTGGTGTCACACACAGGGAACCAGCTTTTGCAAAGGTTAGCCGGTTTTTATGCTCTGAATTCCCTCCCTGAAAATGGCGTCTGGGCGAGCGAGGTTTCTGGAGGCTCTTTTTGCCCCACTCGCAAGAGTTTCACGCAAGAGGACAGTAGACAGACATAGACAGGTCACACTCACAGTCTTTCACAGCTGAGCCCCACTGGGCCGGTGTACTTTCGCGGATTTTCCCCGCCTGGTGTCACACACAGGGAACCAGCTTTTGCAAAGGTTAGCCGGTTTTTATGCTCTGAATTCCCTCCCTGAAAATGGCGTCTGGGCGAGCGAGGTTTCTGGAGGCTCTTTTTGCCCCACTCGCAAGAGTTTCACGCAAGAGGACAGTAGACAGACATAGACAGGTCACACTCACAGTCTTTCACAGCTGAGCCCCACTGGGCCGGTGTACTTTCGCGGATTTTCCCCCGCCTGGTGTCACACACAGGGAACCAGCTTTTGCAAAGGTTAGCCGGTTTTTATGCTCTGAATTCCCTCCCTGAAAATGGCGTCTGGGCGAGCGAGGTTTCTGGAGGCTCTTTTTGCCCCACTCGCAAGAGTTTCACGCAAGAGGACAGTAGACAGACATAGACAGGTCACACTCACAGTCTTTCACAGCTGAGCCCCACTGGGCCGGTGTACTTTCGCGGATTTTCCCCGCCTGGTGTCACACACAGGGAACCAGCTTTTGCAAAGGTTAGCCGGTTTTTATGCTCTGAATTCCCTCCCTGAAAATGGCGTCTGGGCGAGCGAGGTTTCTGGAGGCTCTTTTTGCCCCACTCGCAAGAGTTTCACGCAAGAGGACAGTAGACAGACATAGACAGGTCACACTCACAGTCTTTCACAGCTGAGCCCCACTGGGCCGGTGTACTTTCGCGGATTTTCCCCGCCTGGTGTCACACACAGGGAGCCAGCTTTTGCAAAGGTTAGCCGGTTTTTATGCTCTGAAGTCCCTCCCTGAAAATGGCGTCTGGGCGAGCGAGGTTTCTGGAGGCTCTTTTTGCCCCACTCGCAAGAGTTTCACGCAAGAGGACAGTAGACAGACATAGACAGGTCACACTCACAGTCTTTCACAGCTGAGCCCCACTGGGCCGGTGTACTTTCGCGGATTTTCCCCGCCTGGTGTCACACACAGGGAGCCAGCTTTTGCAAAGGTTAGCCGGTTTTTATGCTCTGAATTCCCTCCCTGAAAATGGCGTCTGGGCGAGCGAGGTTTCTGGAGGCTTTTTTTGCCCCACTCGCAAGAGTTTCACGCAAGAGGACAGTAGACAGACATAGACAGGTCACACTCACAGTCTTTCACAGCTGAGCCCCACTGGGCCAGTGTACTTTCGCGGATTTTCCCCGCCTGGTGTCACACACAGGGAACCAGCTTTTGCAAAGGTTAGCCGGTTTTTATGCTCTGAATTCCCTCCCTGAAAATGGCGTCTGGGCGAGCGAGGTTTCTGGAGGCTCTTTTTGCCCCACTCGCAAGAGTTTCACGCAAGAGGACAGTAGACAGACATAGACAGGTCACACTCACAGTCTTTCACAGCTGAGCCCCACTGGGCCGGTGTACTTTCGCGGATTTTCCCCGCCTGGTGTCACACACAGGGAACCAGCTTTTGCAAAGGTTAGCCGGTTTTTATGCTCTGAATTCCCTCCCTGAAAATGGCGTCTGGGCGAGCGAGGTTTCTGGAGGCTCTTTTTGCCCCACTCGCAAGAGTTTCACGCAAGAGGACAGTAGACAGACATAGACAGGTCACACTCACAGTCTTTCACAGCTGAGCCCCACTGGGCCGGTGTACTTTCGCGGATTTTCCCCGCCTGGTGTCACACACAGGGAGCCAGCTTTTGCCGGTTCAGTTGAATTTTATCCAGCTATTTCTGATATATTCAGGCCTCAAATGATGGAAGCATTTTCTGGCTTTAATGCAAAAGATTGTAAAAAGGGGTTTCTCTTGCAGTGTGATGACAGTAAAATATCACCAGATCCTTCTAATTAGGAATTCTCGGCACTCTTTGTGTTACATGTCCAAGTGGTGAGGCCTATAGGGCATAAAGTAAGAAAAATAGAGGAAGCCACGTACCTTGTTCACTGTACTAAATCTTCAGCCCAAGTTAACCCCATTCTTTGAGTAAAAATTTTAAGACTGCCAATAATTGACTAAAAAATATACTGCTCAAACAAGATCTAAATTGGATCACTATCTATCACTAGTATTTGTTTGTTCTGTTTAGAAGAAGTAAATCCTACTGCTTGTTTTGTTAGACTGGGATATTAGCTTTTTCTGGCCTTTACTAAAAGGTCTTTTAATGTTACCTCCTAACCTGAAAGAAATAAGCATTTGAATGCAATGTTTTCTCTCTGGGGTTCGGTACTTCCTGGAAAAAGAGTTGACCATAGGGAATGAAAGAGTAAGGTGTCATTTTGTAGCATCTGCTCCTATGTGTTTACCATCAAGTTGTGATTCTTTCTTACTTTGAAGTAAGAAACTCCCAATCATTTTCAAGCTATTTACCAGTGCTTTTGAGGCATTACTCTATAAGTGTGCGCTGGCTGCTGGCTAGTCATTCCATAGCTAAAAAGAAAATACTTGATAAGCCTTTTCAGGAGGGGATGTGTGTATATGTGTGAGATTTCCTTTGAATCAGGTTTACCTACATTTTCTTCAGGAAAATGCCCCTTCCAGCAGGCTGTTTACCCTGTGGGAGGAGAATAGAGGAAGAATCCAGACCAGAGTGTAGGGTCAGAGTTCAGATTCTTCCAGAGGTCTTTTTGGTTGAAGGGCCCCTTCTCTCCATGATCTTTTGGAGTCTTGAGTTATTTGATGATTAGTGTATCATGCAAGTCAGATTCCTCAATAATGAACTTGAATTGATTTGCTCCACTGCATCCACTTTGCTTTCTGCATTTATAAGAATGGTGGGTTTGGGCGCAGCAGGAAGAGAGCTCTAAAAGCCTGGGTGGCTGGAGAAGCTGAGGCTTGTTGATAGAGGCTGGTAACACAGTGGTCAGTAACTGTTCAGATCAACGGGGTAGTGTTTATTGCGGGGGAGGAGGGACATTGCTTTTAGTTTACAGGCTTTGCATTTCATCAGCTCTTTGCGTATATATCGCTGTCAATCCCATACAATTAAGGAAGGACTTCATACAAGCTGGGCATAGGAGGAATGGTGAAAAGTAAATTGTCATTAAGAGGGAAAAGTACTTTACTAGTTCATCACCTGTGGAGAGAGTTTGTAATTAAATTCTAAGGTCAGACAACGATTTTTAAAAGCCTTTTACTTTTAGTGGAAGGCATATCTTCTGTAGCATCATAAAGTGCCATTTTCATCTGTATGATTAATTGCCTTTTTCCAATGGCTTACCTTCTCCTTTGTCAATTAATATCTTTATTTCTGTATATTTTCATGAAAAGCTTGAGGGTAAAGTAATGTCAACCTGGATAATAAAGAGAAATCTCAACATAAATGATTATTGTCAGCAGTGAAGTGCTTATGGGAAGAAATTTTTGGGCATTTTTACTACCAGATGAAGTCTGCCATTGCAGACAGTTCTCCTTGAGTGAAGCTAGGTCAGCCTCTGGAAGGAATTAATATAGGAATAGACTCAGAGACTGCTGACATTGGAGGTACTAAACATAAACAGTTCTTTTTGGGGGTAGAACTAACTTAATAACCTTAATTTAATGGTATAAAGAGCCCTGTGATATTTACCCCCTAAGTGCTTTCTAAGTAATTGTCAATGATACTAGGTCATGTAAGTATTTCATACACACTAAATCAAACTAAATTGGTTCTTTGGCAATGCAGTGATATGGGAAGGAACGTTGTGGCACAGGGTACATGTCTTGATATAGCTTATGCTTAGTTGGCTTTTGTCAAGCTGGAAAGTTTGATTCTTCTTTTGATTCTGGGAAACTTAATACTCACTTCCTGACTTATTTCAAAATCATGACAGATTCTCTACAGTTTTTGTAGCTACAGATAAAAAGTTTGGTTTATTTCAAAATCATGACAGATTCTCTACAGTTTTTGTAGCTACAGATAAAAAGTTTGGTTCTCTGGACCAGACACTAGGCTAGGGAGGGCTGTAGAAGTTAGTCACTTTTAATTATCATCATAAATGACAGGTTTTAAGTGAAGTGGTTTGTAGTATATGTACCTTGAGTTGCTCTTGTTTTTTAAAACTCATTAACAAGTAATGATAGTTCAAATAAATGAGCTCAGATGTTAATTGTTAGGTAGAAAAATTATTAAGGCCCACTATTACCATATCTTTTGTTAACATAATTGACGTTGTCATTTATAACTTGAATTCAGAGATAGAACCCTTTGCACTCTTACCTCTCTAAAGAAAGGTAATTGAAGATATCCCAAAAGTAGTAAGCAAAGTGTTGTTGTTTTTTTTTTTAATTCCCTTCTTTGGAATAATGTATGGCAGGTGGACTTGGACACGCCCCTCAGATAGCCCCACTGTAATGACCCTTGCCATGCTGGGTATGAAAGGAAAAGCTTGGACTGTTGCAGTGGTGAGAGAAGTATTCAAGATAGTGGCCAGAGCAGTGCCTGCTGGCCCACAGGGGGACAGAGATAAAGCATCAGAGAGATGCTGCCTGCTTTGTATCTATTCCCTTTTTTTTCTTTTTCATGCCACGGCCTCCCTCAGTAACCTCAGGCTGGTGAATTTCCATTCTCTCTCCCTCTCTCTGGAACTCCTGGGTGGCTGCAGCAGGCCTCAGACTCTAGGAGGAATAAAAAGTGTACTTGGTTTGTTTCTCTCCTCCTCTCACAGTCCAAGGTGGGCTGTGGTTACATGTTGGTGTCCCTGGGTGGGTTCTTGGTCCCACCCAGCAGCTGGGCCCCATGGGTTCCTGCCAGTCTTGCAGAACCAGGCCCTAACAGCCTTGGGCCTCTGCAGTCTGCAGCCCTGCAGCCCTGGCAGCCTTGGCTCTCTGCAGGATACAGTATAATGAATGCAGACCTCCTAATGCAGTTATCAACAAGGCCTCTAAGTACATTAACTTTAACTCTTAGACTCTTAGAAATGTAGTTTGGGTAAACTTATCTTGCTGCTTTTAAATTGGCTGTAGGGGTATGAGATTTTTTTCTGGGTGATCTGTTTTAAAGTGCTTCCTGTAAAAATGGTCCCTCGCACTAGCACCCGTTTTTCTGCACCCAACTTTAGAGGAAAGGTTTGCAAATCATGGGATCGGCACTTAATTTGGGGCTCTTTTTATTATGTAGGCTGTCAAGAAGCATTAACCTTAAGGTAAGATGAGAACATGGAGTACAAAGCTGTGAGCTGATGGCACACAGCACACTGGGTATTAAAGAGCATTATCCATCCTGCTTGCTACAGTAAATAGGATTTCACTATTATGATGTGTCAGGGCTTTCAGCAAAATCAAATTTACAAGACACTAAACTGCCCTCCTCTCTGCTGAGCAGCTTTATTCTGGGATCTTGCTTTCATATTAATCCTGTTGGTAGGAAATACTTGTACCAATTGTGCATGGAAATTATAATTTAATGATCTCTTCCTTTCCTCTATTCAGAGTTTAGAATGGACCACTGTGCTATGCAGTGATAGCCCCAGGGCTCTGAGAAAGAGATAATGTACAGTTCAGCTTTAAAGCCCTGCTTTGCCTTTCTGTGTGTGCCTGCAAGGTTCTTACGTGCTAAGATGCCAACTATCCAGGCTATCTACTTTCTCAACTCTTCACATTTCCTTTACCTTGTGAAAGACTGCATGATAAAATAATTAGATGCTGTTTACTATGACAGCTTAAAAAAAAACACAACAGCATGCCACTTGAATGTGCAAAGCTGAGGTAAGAAAAACAGCTGTATGAAATGCTGGGGAAATTAATTCCACTGTTAACTATTCAGTTCATTTTGCTTCTGAGGGCTCAGCAGGCTGTTTTATTTGCAAAACAATTAATACCCCCTTTTATTTCTTGGGGATCTTTTCTCACTATTGATGAGAACACTGGCAGCCAGGAAGTCCATTCTCTGCTTCCTCTGTTTGTGACTGAAAGGAACCTGAATCTCTTGAACTTTTCTTTGCAATCCAGTTTCATAATTAGTGATTGTTTTGCTTCTTGCTATTTTGTTTATTTGTAAATTCCAAACATACTTCATTTAGGCAGAACCAGCAATGCTTATTTCCCTATTTTACTGGCAGAAAAATTCAAATCCATGAATATTAATTTTCTTAAAGAAAATCACAGAGCTGCTGCTGGAAAATGCTCTTCAGTCCCAGTTTTATGTTGAGACTGTGAGCCAGCTGTGCCTTCATGAGGGATTAGGTTTCAGCACATTAGCTTCACTTAGAAAGATAGATTTGGCCATTGAAACATTTGCAAATAATGTTAGCTCCTAACACATTCTAGTAAGAAGAGCCCGCATCTGATTCTGGTATAGAAAGCAGGTCATCACAGTGAGAAGGCAAGCATTTAATAAAAGATACCCAACTCCATTTTCCTACAGAGCTGATTTAAGGACTTTAACTATTGTCATTTCTTTTTTTTTTTTAATTTAATTTTTTATTTGGGGGCCACACCCAAAGGCACTTAGTGGTTACTCCTGGCTCTACACTCAGAAATCACTCCTGGCAGACTTGGGGCACCATATGGGATGCTGGGAATAGAACCCAGGTCCATCCTGGGTCAATCTTGTGCAAGGCAAACACTCTACTGCTATGCTATCGCTCCAGCCTGATCATTGTCATTCTTACCAGAATTTTGATGGCTAAAGGAAGTCCTCATTAATTCAAAAATAGATTTATCAAACTCCTTCAATGATTCAGGCATTGCACGTAGATTCGGTGATGAATGTAAAGCTCAGAAGTGCCCTTTGGCATCTGCTACAGAGCTTTTAATTGCCACACTGATCCTCTGGGCTACCTGCACAGTTGCTTTTAGAGCAGAAATTCTTCTTGAGTAGTTGTTATTTTATCCCTTGAAGACCAAAAGAATAGAGCATTTTGAGGGGTATTTCTTGAGTTGGGGACCACCATCAGGCTATGTGCCCTGGTAAACGCCCTATGAATTTGCTGACTTCAGTAGTTCTGTTTGAAAAAATCATTGAGATGATGGAGTTCAGAACAACTTTCCCTTTGATCTCTACAATTGTAACTGACACAAAGCAAATACTCTATCACATTCTTAATGAGTTTGTTCAGGAATGTTATAAGTCAAAATGATTTTAGACTTATCAAAGTTGAACCAATTTTTTTACTAAGGATTTCTTCAGTTTCTGTACACTTAGAATTCCCAAGACAAGCATACCTAATCATCTTTTTTATCATTATATTCAAGACTTAGAAATTTATTTTTTTATTAACCTATCCCAGTATACCATTGACGACTGGCTCTTTCCAACTAATGCCAATAAGCTGCCTTTTTTTTTTTCTCTTCAGTCCAAGGTTGATAAGGAAAGATCCAGAAGCTACAGAATTTCCTAGTTTCTTGGTTTGAGAACTACCAAAGAGTTGCAACCTTGTTGGTGTTGCTTCTCTTTGTTGCAAAAGGAAAGAGCGACATCTTGTCCAGCATGGGCTATTATTTTAGTCTTAACTCTCTTATGTTCTCTTGTCTTTTATTTTGGCCTTTGTATTCACCTACCAAGTTACATTTGCATTTCAAGATTCCCAGGAGCAGGAAGGGTGGGTAAAGTGGTTTCCCAGAACCCTTCTATTGTCAGACCCAAATTCATGCCCATTAATCCAAAAGGGCTGCCTCATTTTATAGAGAAATAGGCCAGGGGAACAGTATAAGATCTTCCACTAAGGATCCAAGATCCAAGTAAGAATTTCTTCTCTTTTGTGAAATGAAATGAAATTCATCAAAGGGATGAATAGTTCCTTATCCCCAGGTCTCTAAGGAAAACAAAAAATGAGTTTACTTTCTTCCATCCTTTCAAGTTTGTTGGACACTTCAGAAAGAGTTCATAGAACTGGCTCTTATTTGGGGTGAGACCTACTTGCTTATGTCAGAATATGCAGCCTTTGTATTCCACAAGAAAGTTGATATAAAACTGGATCCACTGTACTTGGTTTTCACAGACAATGTGAAAACACAAGCTCGGGGAATAGCCACATCACTGTCCCCTCCCAATATGTAGTTTTCACATTAGATCTGGCAGAGCACGAACTTGTCTACTCATTGCTGTGTCCAGCCCTTGGAATGAGTATTTGCCAAATATGCGAGTTAAAGCAAGTAAAACACTTTACTCTCAAAACAGCTCAGGTGATTGAAGTGTTAAGGTTTTACTTATTTATTTTTGGTTTGGGAGCCACAATCAAATGGTGCTGAGGGACAATGGGATGTCAGAGATTGAGCAGTGGATTTCCTCATGGAAAAGCATTCATTTCAGTTCCAGATCCCAGCCCAGATCATGTGATTTAAATATTTGCCTTCCAGCTCCCTTTCTGTTCACCTTCTCTCAAGTCACACTGGATTCTACAGGTTTCCACAGAGATCTAGGACAGGGCTCCATGGCTACAAGGAAGCCAGCTGTTGATAATAAAACAGTTATGTCATTTACATGAAATTCAACACCAGTCAGTGCAGGGAATACTTCTGGAGCAAACTTTTAAAGTAGGTTAAATCCTATTACTAAGCAATGCTCTTACCCACTGCTGTCACATGACATTAGGTGGAGAGGGAAGCAATCAATTTTGTCTACAAACCTATCAAAGAACTCTTGATTACATGAGTAAGTCCCAAATTTGGCTCTTGGGGGGAAAAAATGCTTCTTTGTATTGGGGACATCCAGGCTTTTCTGGATGTTGACCAAAAAGTATTAATATTAGCATCAGCATTGGTCTTAAATCAGGGGTCTCAAATTCGCAGCCCGCGGGCCATTTGAGGCCCTCCGTACAACATTTTGTGGCCCATGGCCAGCCTTCAAATATTGCAGTATTTGCAATTATTCGCTTATCGAATAATCGCAATAAAAATCTCATTAGTAAGAAAAAATCTCAGTTTCGTTCGGGGTATGCAAATGTTTAATGCAATTTTTTTTCAATTTTTTTCTTACTAATGCGATTTTTTTATTGCGAATATTCGGTAAGTGAAATCCCTTATGTGGCCCTGCCTCACCCCGACTTTGCCTCCTGCGGCCCCCAGGTAAATTGAGTTTGAGACCCCTGTCTTAAATAGTTCCAATGTACCTCAGGATCATTATAATCCAGGCAGTATATGAAATTACTTACCATGCTTAATTGATCTTTAAGCATAGGTAACTAATTGTTGAAAATCAGACCATTAAGTGTGCTGTGCTGTACATTTCATTACATTGTCCTATAATGAAACCAGGCCTCTGTCAGCCTCTTCTTGTGGATGGACAGAGGTTAATTGTGATAGTCTCATGATACTGTGTGACCAATATTAGTTTATAACAGTCCCACAATTCCCATGTTGGCTAATATTCCCATGATCTATTAACAAGTGTTAAGCTATAAAACTCCTACAATTCCCTGTGCCAGTTGTACATTGTGATGTTCCCACAATTCCCTGTGATCAATTCTGGGTTATAATAGTCCCACAATTCCCTTTGACCAGTGGTAGACTATAGTAGTCCCACAATTCCCTGTGGCTAGTGATAGACTTTATATATATATATAATATATTTGGGCCACAACCGGCGATGTTCAGGGGTTACTCCTGGCTGTCTGCTCAGACATAGCTCCTGGTAGGCACGGGGGACCATATGGGACACTGGGATTTGAACCAACCACCTTTGGTCCAGGATCGGCTGCTTGCAAGGCAAACGCCGCTGTGCTATCTCTCCAGGCCCTAGTGATAGACTTTAATAGTGCCACAATTCCCTATGACCAATGATAAGCAGTAGTAGTCCCCCAGATCCCTGTGATCTGGGGATAGACTGTAATAGTCTCACAAAAAAACAACAACAACTTTATAGCCTTATTTTTTTAATGCAACTCTACCTCCCTTCTTGCCTTTTGTAGACTTTTGGTGGGAGTGGGCATACCATTTTTGGTTGTTGTCTATAGCTGCTTGATAAGTAACATCTTCTCAGTTAAATGTCTTACAGTAGCTCTTTGAACTTGGCTTCTTTTATATAATCTTAAGCCCAATGGTCCTTCATGAGAGAGGAAGAAATTAAACTGAAGAGAAATCCAGCCAGTTTCATTAGAGGATGTGATTAAACAGTGGATACAGTGAATATATCTATTGCTGATAATGGTTTAGTCAAGGCCAGTTTATAGCAGGGGTCTCAAACTCAATTTACCTGGGGGCCGCAGGAGGCAAAGTCGGGGTGATCCTTGAGTGCAAAGTCAGTAGTAAGCCTTAAACATTGAGGGGTGTGTAACAAAACAAAACAAAACAAAACAAGATTCCTCTAGGGCAGGGCCACAAAATATTGTATGGAGGGCCACAAACAGCCCGTGGGCCGCGAATTTGAGACCCCTGGTTTATAGTGAAGAGCCAGCAACACGGGATTGGTGGATGGGCCTTGCCTCTTGGAGGGAATGAAGAGAAAAGAAATCAAAGAAATCAGTCTAGAAGTGCTGTGGAGGGAAGGATGGGGTACAGGTGGGAATGAAAAGAAATCTAGTTACAAGCAGTTTAGTAATTACAACAAGAAAAATGTGGGAATGACCAAGAACAGCTCCTTCTGATTCACCTTCCTTTGGGACATTTTGCTGCCTCCGTCCCCAACTCCATTTTCATGACTTAGCTCACTTTTCAAAGTCGCCTCTACTTCCCTACTCATCCCATCCTCTCTGTTAGTTCTCTGAGACACTGTCCATAGTAGGCCAGCCTGGCTTCTCCTGCCCCTTAGATCATTTGTGTGTGGCATCTTCTGGCCATAAACTCTACAAATTTCAGTTATGGTAATGCAACAGGATTTTATTGCCATTTATTTTTTCTCATTTAAGACCATAGGTGTTTCTCAAGCTGTTTGAATTTTTTACTGAGTGGCTTCCTGAGTCTGAGTCATAAATAAATCTCAGAAATACACCACTTGGTTAGTTACCTGGGCTTGGTGCTCAGGTCACACCTGACAATGTTTAGAGAATCATGTTTGATCCCTGGACTCCTAGATGCAAAGCATCTGTTCTCCTCTTGGAGCCATCTACCTGTTCTCATTGATGACTTTCCATCCATGAGGCTTTCTGTTAGCTACTTCATCATTCCTCAGTGGAACCCCTAGCTTGTAATTCTCTGCTTTGTATTAGACAGTCATGTTGAGCCTCAAAACTCTGTAAGACACTGTATGGTAGGTACCTATGGTCCACAAGGTTACTGATCAGACAACTCATCTCTGATGGATGTTTCATCACTCATTGCCTGTTACTTCAATCCCTTCCTTCCTTCCTTCCTTCCTTCCTTCCTTCCTTCCTTCCTTCCTTCCTTCCTTCCTTCCTTCCTTCCTTCCTTCCTTCCTTCCTCCCTCCCTCCCTCCCTCCCTCCCTCCCTTCCTCCCTTCCTTCCTTCCTTCCTTCCTTCCTTTTTGCTGATTTCATTGCTATTGAGATGCTAGTTGGTGGGATGAGGGTATCTGAATTGGTGGTGCCATGGATCATACTTAGAGTGCTGGGAATAGAGCTTGCAGCATCATTACATGCCTGGCAGATACTCTCCCTCTGAACCTTATCCACTGATTCTGTCATGTCTTATTGTACACTTTCTCATATACTCATAATGTAGCCTAGAAACAGTATCTGAGATGTGAGGTCAAGTCTGAAAATCAAAATGAGTAAGTATAGTTCAGAGCTAGGACGAAAAGAGCCTTGGATTAGCCTTTTGCCTTAGCAGACTTGTGTGTGAGAAGCTCTTTCTATTTATCAAAATGAAAGTATACTAGAACTACAATGAGTATTTCTGTAGTTGAAGAAAAAAATAATACATAATACATTGTGAACTGTCTGCTCTCTGATGATGTCGCCGCTCTTAATTGTAGAAATTTGGCAGACTTTCCTAGAACTATTCGTTCAAATTCAATAGCATGTAATTAAAGACAGAGACTGCCATTTCTCTGATGGGTACATTAAAAAATTATATATCATTTGGATTTAACCCTGAGTTTCATTCCCCAAAGAATAATGCCAAAAAGACAAGGGACCCAAGTTATATAAAGTAGCTATATTTATAGAAATATCAGTTATACTGTGGCTATTTAAAAGTCATTATGCAAAAGAAATTTTAGAATGAATATTACTTGGAAGTAGCCAAACAGAAATTTTGATTATGGTAAAAATTGGGGGTTCAAGCTTTGCCAGGCAACTATTTTAAGCCTTTTCTGACTGGCAATTAAAACCAATGTTGATGCAACAAATTGGATGCTATATTAATGCAGTGGGGTAGAGACACATAAAGGCTATCTACCACTCTTTGGAATGGTGGCATTTCTCTAGAATAGAAATATTTTTATCATTTTTTTAGCCAAGGAAACAGAAAGCTGGCAGTTTACAGTGTTATTGAGGAAGGCAGAGTGGCAGTGTTTGTTTTCTCCATCATTACAACTGTTTTATCAAGTGGATTAGAAGTGAGTGCCTATTGGTTTGCTTGGATTCTTGTTGGAATAGTTATGCCAAGGAATGCGGAGCTGATAGAAAAATCATAAATACCTGGGTATCATTTCTTATTTTTGTTTGTTGTTTTTGGGGTTGTTCAGGGCCACATCCTTGTAATGCTCAGGGATGACTCCTGGAAAGACTTTGATGTTCATCTGGAATGCTAGTGATTGACCAGTGAAGGTATTTGCCCTTCCTACTCTAATATTTCTTTAGCACTACCATTTCTTAGGTTTTATGAAACTTACAGAAAATAGTGAAAATGTAATGATCTTTGTTGATTAACTTATAGCAAGCTAAATAAATTGTTAGTAAACCTTCCCTGAGTTGGCAGGGGAAAGGACTGCCAAATTACTTTGGAAATAATTCTGAGAATTAATTTTTCTATTTCTTCAACATTGTGGAAAAGCAGTCATTCTCAAATGCCTGTCTTAATGGTTTCATAATTTTCCCCAAATAGTTTAGAATAATCCCAAACATCAGAATGTTAGGAAATGAACTTAGGTGATTCTGCAGTCCACAAAAATCCCTCCAAAGATTTTTAAGGTAAGTCTAATGACATTAAAAACAAATATGGTTTCAAATGTTAAGGCTCCTACTCTATTTTTTTTGTCCTGAGAATCACTGTGGGGTGTCTTCTTTGGCCCTCAGAGCCCTCATCTGTGAAATAGTTTTCATAACCTACATCTTGAGCTGTGGAGATGAAATAAAATATGTGCATTTATATTAAATATTAAATATTAAAATATGTCCTAATTTAGGGTTAAACTGGGATAACATCAATTATTAGCAGACTGCCAGTTTCCAGGACATTGATAATTATATGCTGATTGAAATAACTTATTGGACTAAAAAAAAATACAATATTATGTTATTAGGTTGAAATGTATCACATGTTGCCAGGAGAAATAAAATTGTTGACTCAATTGTATAAACATCGTAGCAAATTGCAAAACTATTTTATAATATAGGAATAATAGAGAACACAATAGGTCACTTGTCATTTTCCAGATATTCAGAACTCAGTTATTTTATTTGATAAGGTGGAATTTGTCCTAGATTTATTTGCTTTGTGATGTGATAGACCAGGTTGTAAGCTAGGTGCCATTCATGAGCTCTTTTATCTTTCTCCCATCCTTCATCTTTAGAGCAGAGGCTAGTCAAAATCTTAGTTCCTACAGTTAAATGAGCATAAACTCAACATGTGGGCAGAAAAATGAACTTTTCTGGGCCCTAATGTGCTTGGATTGAGAAGGAGGGCTGGAGCACATGCTTTGTGTTTGAGAGCCTTGGGTTTAATCCTGGGACCACAGTTCCATGTAGCATGGCACACACCCTCCCCAAATGATCTGCTTACTAAGTCCTGTTGTTTCATAATGTTGAAGACCCCAGGCTAAACACTTGGAGATCAGGTTCTAGAGAGTGTGGTGGTGAAGTGTGAGGAGCACCATTTTAAAGTAAGCTGCCCAATTGTGCATAGCAGAGGACCAAGGAGACAGGGTTTATGGGGAACACCCTTCAGAAACTTTTACCACCATGTCTTTAGCACATCCACAGTAGTCAAATATTGGTGGTGGTAGTAGTGGGGAGACACAGAGTGGTCGGAGTTCTTGGGTTTTGGGTTTTATATTTGCAACTTCTACTAGAAGTTTCTGGCTTAAGGATATTAATGTAGCGTGAAGATTCCCCTTGTCATTGATTTTGGGGACTCATCTTGCAGAGTTCTTTCCACTAACAGAAAAGTCCAGAGGAGTTTGTTCTGTTCCTTTCCTTTCCTAGAAAACATGGTCAGTGGCTTGGACAGCCTGGGTCATAGGATGCAAGACTGTGAGGAACACAATAGGATGCAAGACAGTGAGGAACACAAGCTGAGAGCACACACAATCCAACCTGTTATATAGGGAGGCTGCCTTAGTGGGCCAGCTCTGTAACCACAGGCTTCACTGTTGACAAAACTACTGCTTGAAAGTCTCTCTTCTTGAACATTGAGGCTTTTATTCTGGTGAGGCAGCCGAGGTTTCTGATACTGTCACGTCTTCTGAAAATGACAGCGGGATGTTGCTATCAGTATTATAGATCTCTTATTTTTGTTTCTGTTTTTAGAAAAAGCTACCAAGTCATACTCAATTCTGTCATGTCTTGGCAGTTTGTTCAGTTGATGCAATATCTTCAGAGTATTTGCCAAAATTTGCAAATTTTACCTGAAAACCATTCATATTTTTATTCTCGTGCATGTATTTGTCTTTCTGGGAAATCACACATTGGTGGTGCCAGGCTGCAAAGTGGCATGGTTCATACACAGCCATGGCAGGGAGGGGGCAGATGAGAAAAGAATGGGCAGAACCCAGAGACTGGCACAGGCAATGCAAGCCTCTGCCTCTGAGCCACTCCTCTAGGCCCTGAAGTTCTTTAAGTATAAAATTAGAATTTTGCTCTTCAACTAAGAAAAATATCTTAGTTTGCTCTATTATGAATGTACCTTCTTAGGCTGAAGAAATAGTACAGTGGGTAGGGTGTTTGCTCTGGCATACAGCTAGCCTGGATTAGATCCATCACATCACCTGAGCCTCTCTAGAAGTAAGCCCTGAACTCCACTAGCTGTGGCGGCAACAACAACAACAACAACAAAAAGATGAAAAATATACCTTCTTGGTCGCTGAAAAGGCATTTTGAGATTGAAAAATTTTTATAGTTAAATGACATATTTCCTAAAGCAAAATCAGCCAACTGTAACCTTCCAAAAATACTTATCTATCTATATGAAGTTCTAATGCCGTTATCGTGTAATTTAAATTCACCTTTGTATTTCTCTTGCGACTTTTATGTTGTCTACTGTTTCTGCTTTCTGAAATTAAATAAAGTAATGTAGGTTAGGTCCCTTAAATCATCTCTTATTTGTGCAAGTATTATCATTTTAATTCCTCCATTCAAAGTATGTTTCGGTGACTCTAATATTTAGTTGTCACAATATAAGTTATGTACATTATAAGAGTTGAATCTAGGGTCGGTATCTGCATTTGAATATGCTGCTGCTTAAAGATAAAGGTATAAATAACCACTATAATTTTTTTTCTTTCTTCCTTTGGTACAAAATATGGTAAAATTCCTGCTAACATGCCACCTTGCGCCACCCACACTGTAGTTAAAAAACTTTCACAGCGCCTGTTTTATATCATGTACTTTTTGTATCTTCCTATTATCTAAAGAAAATCATTTTTTTCTTTTGAGAAAATTATAGCTCTTAAAATTTATCCACATAGAAAAACAGTGTTAGGTGATAGTCTTTATGCTCTCATGTATTCTTTTCTTCTAAAAATCCATAATGGCAATAAAATACTCTATGTTTATAGTATTTTAAGGAACTGAAATATTGACTTTTATTTAACATATTTCTAGTAATCTTACTTGTGGACATAGTGCTGCAGAGAGAATGATTTTCTAGTTTCAGTTAACAGTGTAACAAAAATAGTAAACTATAGAGCCACAGAGATAGTACAGGGATTATGGCTCTTGTTTTGCATTTTGCCAGCCCCTGTTTGATCCCTGGCACTGTGTATATTTCCCTGATTTTTGGTATGGCCCAGCCCCCTAACTCCCACACCTGACCCCAGCTCATCTCTGATTTAGAAAGTGTCTCTAAGGTCAGATGCCTCCTTTTCCCGCACCAGGGTATTCTTAGTGGGTCACAGGTGAAAGTAGTGTAAATGTGAGTTACCACTTAAGTCTAGGGGACTAACTGGTAGGACAGAAGAACCACAGGAAGGAAACAATATCAGAAGGGGACCATGCCTTGCAAGGAAAAGGTTGAGAAACACTACTTTATGGTACCATTAGGTCATTTGCTTGGATTTTATAAAACTTTGAAAAGCAATCATCTAGCCAAATATTTTTATTCATTATTTTTTTTCAGTGAGAAAATCAGTGCCCCAGCTCGAGTTTCAAACTTCTGCTGAGAATGTTTTTTATTGCCTTTGTTTTATTTGTTTTAACTGTGAACTGTTCACTGGGCTTGTCCCATTCACTTAATACTTAGTAGAGTGAGCTATGTGACAGCCTCCATCTTAGGCACTGAATATAGCAAAATGGACCAGCAGGCCTGTTTTCACAGATCACTCCTTTAATATGAGACAATCGATAATAAGTGTATTTTCTATCAAAGGTTGATGTGGATTATGAAAAAAAACTCACTTCTAAAGAGAGAGATATTGAGTGTATTAGTGTAGTGAGAGACAGTTTTCTCTTTGGCCAGTGGAACAGGATAAGTCAGGGCAATGGGAGGTAGGGAGGGTCATGGCTGTGTGGTGCAACATTCTGAAAAGTTCTATGGCACACCAGCGTGCAGCACATCTTTCCTCTTGATTCCCTTCCATAGTGTACTCTCGTGCATTCTTCACTATCTTTTCAGAAGTGCCAAGTTTGCTATAAAGTATCTGTCTTGCCAAGCCTGGCAAACAGTGCTTATTTTGGTCTGTACTTTGTTAGCAGATCAGCACGTTGGGTTCAAATTACCTGCGAATTTCCAAAGCACTTTGACTTCTGTCCATGAACCCACAGGAATCTGTTCAAAGTTCTTTTGCAGCAAAAAAAAAAAAAAAAAACTGTCCATGCCTCTCTGAGACCTCCCATTCTTTTTACTCAAGTATCCTGACCACCCCTGTCTAGGACTACCTGTGCAATCCTATCTCTCACTGTTGGCCATGAACAATGGCAGTATTTGTTATGAATTTAGTTTTACCAGAACAATGCTGTTCACTTACCAGGGATGTCTTATTTTAACTTGTCCCACTGGCTGTCCTGAAGAGGAGAACAAAATCCAGTCCTGATGGACTATTCCTACTCCTGAGCTAGACAGTTGTGGTGCTGGGATTTGAATGAACACTTGCAGATCAACCTTACAATCTCAGACTTTACTCTAGACTCTTGGAAGACTGGTTTTGAGCTAGGGTTGAATTAGATACAAAGGAGCTAAGTGGGCCTCTGACCCAAGTTAAGCAATAACAAGAATTCTATATGGTTTTCATATGAACAGAGCAAAATTTCCTCCTCTGGTTTTTTTGTTCTATGGGTTGTTATTTTTTTTCTTCCTGTTTTGTTTTGTTTGCTTTGGGCCACACCTAGCTGGGCTCAGGGCTTACTCCTGACTCTACACTTAGGGCTCACTCCTGTTGGGACTCAGGGGATCATATGGGGAGCTAGGGATCAAATTCAAGTTGGTCACAGGCAAGGCCAGTGTCCTGCCTACAGAACTATATCTCTTCAGGCTCCTTTTCCACATTCTTGTCCCTCACTTTTGTTGTCTTCATCCTTTTTCACTGAGCTTCACTCACTTTTTCACTGAGCTTCTTTTCAAAGAAGAAAAGGTGGAGAGCAATTCTTAGCAATCCTGCACCTGTCTTCTTAGTTGGGTTTCCTTTTTCCTCTTTGTGTTTCCTTTTTCCTCTCCCTGCTTACAGGTTCCTAGTATCCTCATTGCCCTTCATCTTCCTCCCCATCATTGAATTAGGACAATTGACGGGTTTTCTACTGTGTATTTTCTATACAATCTGTTAGAGCTGCAGAGATGGGCTCAGCCATTCAAGTTAGCAAGAATGTTCTGGAGTTGAGGCCATGTCCAGTTCTACCCTTACCCTAGGACCATCACTGTTTTTTTAACCCTTCCCCAGACCTTTATTTCTAGAGAGACACTGATTGACACTGCTTTCTAAAACACTTGGCAGAATTTTATTAGGTGTTTAAAAGCATTTTTAAACCCTCTTTACCTGATAAATTAAAATTCATTGCAAAGGTTGAATTTAACATTTCTATGATACAAAAATGTGGTTTTCATGACAGATAGATGATTGGGACATATCCTGGTTAATTCATAGAGACACTGTAGACATTGTGTTTGAAAATTGTGATTATTTTTGAGCAGGATGATTATACAGGATAATACAAAAGCATTTCAGAACATTTTATGTATTCTTCTTTGGATCTTTTCAACTTATTGAATGATTATTGGGGTTTGAAATTAAGGTTTATCTTAGTGCCACTGAAACAGATGAATTTCCCAACCTGGTGAGATCAGGCCAGAATAAAGAGGAAATAAACTGTGACCGGAGGCATAATATATATAGTATTAGATTTGTGCCTTACACATACCTGACCCAGGTTCAATCCCAGCCATCCTAGATGGCAACAATAATCTCTGTGCACAGAGCCTGAGCATTGCTAGATGTGACCCATAAAGTACCCTTCTCTGCCTTCCAAAAAAGGAAATAAGCTTTATCTCTGTTTCAGATTTAAAACCTCTTCCTCCTCCTCTGTGACCTCCTTCCCTTCCTCAACAATTATTCATGAGCCACAGGCCATTGAAAAGGAAACATTATGTAAGTGAATTGTAAGATTATCTAATTGTAGGAAAAATTATTAATAAAACTTATACCAATCATCTTATATAACATTTTCCCATCCTTCATTCCTGAACTGCTACTCTTGACATTTGAGTAGACCAGGAGTCAATAACCTTTGACCTTACATGTATAATAGTACCTTTTTAAATAATTTTGATAATTAGCATAAGTTATAATTTCATAATAAAAAATTATGAAATACATATTTCCGTCATTTTAAATAGTTTTACTGGAACACAGCTACATTTCTTTTTATTTTTGATCCTTCTCTATGGTCATTCTCATGAAACAGAATTAAACTGTTACAAGGACACTTGTGATCCACAAAACTTAAAAGATGTCACTTGATGAAGAAATTTAATCAACTCTTCCTCTAAGGATCTCTCTTTACATTCCTTCCCCCACAAATTGCTGAACATTATGCATGGAGCAACATATACTTAGCACCAGTTACATCCAAAAACCTGTGTAGCTCACATAAAGCAGAAACAAGCTTCTGTTGCTCTCTTTGTTGCTCCTGTTGAACTTAGGGTCCCATGAGTGGAAGACAGTAAGGAAAGTAAATTAAGCCAAAATAACAACATTGCAAGAAGTAGGATTAAAGAAACAGTGCTGTGACAAATAGATGAAAACAACCTAAGGATGATGGTGGTTTACAGCATGCTGGTGGAAGTACAGAAACAGTACACCAAAAGCTTGTACCCTATTGTTTTATTTTGTTGTTTTTTAAGTGAATTAAAAAAATGTTGGAAGATCTCATGTTAAATGGAATAGCCTGAATATGGCAGATTTAGGAGGAAAGATATTAAAGAAACATAAATGAAATATGACTGCTAATGATAAACAAATAGCATTCACTCTCATTCTTTTCCCTTTCTCTCTGTTGTCATCCTCATCCTCTCTCCCCTTCTGTCCCTCTTATTGTCTCTCTTCTCATCCTAAGAAATAAAGGTCCAGAGGAATTCTAACCATTAATCCTTCTCCAGTTTTCTTCCATCTCAGGAAATTCATTACCACATCTTCAGTAGTTGGAGCTAGAACTCCATTACATTTTCTCACTTTTCCTCCACACCTTCCCTTCTTTTTGACTCATGAGGAATTCTATTGAAGCTCCCTAGCTCCATTTCCTGCCCTATTTATACCAGTTTGTTCTCCAACCAGAAGCTCCAGTGATCTTTAAAAGCATGTGGAGTCAGGTGATGTCGTTTCATTGCTTAAAAAATAAAGTTTTGCTTCTCCTTAGCCTTGAATGAAATCTTAAACCATTATCTCCTTGTTAAAGGAGAAAAGATAACCTGTAATTGTCCATAGGGATTATAAATACTAAATTGGAGAGATGAGAAGAGAGAGAACACAGGTCACTTCCTATGTTTCTCTCTTTCATATCTGGGTAGAAGGTAGAACCTAGCCTTAAAAATCAAAGAAGCTAAATTTTCTCATGGAAGCAAGGAAATAATCTCAGAGGGCATTGTTGCAAATTGCATTTTTGTCTATTTAAACTTAAGTCTGCCTCTTTGATAGGCATTGGAGATGTCCTAAGAACATTTGAATCAGTATGTCTTGGAGACACAGTCAAGGTTGGATGTATAAATTGGCATTTATTTTATGGAGCTGAAGGAGATTTTAATTTATTTATGTTTATAGTCAGGGCTTTTTATATATTTTTGCTAGTCATCATCTTTTGGTTTATATTACTTAATAATGGTTTCTCATGGGTATAATTCCAACATCACCTGGCACCATTGTATTCATCACCCTCCCTCAAGAAACTCAGCCTTCCAATTTTCCATCCCTATCCTCCCAACTCAATTGCATGGGTCAGTTTGGGAAATGGAGGATTTTAAAGCCCTGGGTCTGGTGGAAGCAAGAGTTTCTGGCCATATATTCTGAGCACAAACTGGAGGTTGACCCTTGTGGAGGACAACATCTGGCAGAGTGGATCCTAAAGTGGCCTGGATGTTGCAGGACTGAACCAGGTAGGGTGCAGTGACGGAGGCTTGTGCTAATGTGTCCAGCAAAGTGATTCTCCATATCAGGGAGGAAATAGAGTCTGGAATTTAAAAAATTCAAAAAGCAAAAGATTATTAAGAGCAATTTCCATAAGCAATGCCATTGACTAATCAAATTTAATTCAGAACCTTGCAGTCTATACAGCTTTTGAGTTCATTTTAATTGAATGTGTATATTGGGTGGAAATAAGTTTTGACCTTTATAATTACCATCTCCCAAAAGTTACATGTTCATCAACTTGTCGGCAAATATTCCCTCTGATTTTTGGCTTCCATGTGTGATGCAGAGGTTTAAAAACAAATCTCTGGCTAATTCACCATGTCATAAGAATCCGCAAGCACCTGTTTCTGCTTTTGTTTGCAATTATAATTGACTTAATCATTTGTTGAGAAAAATATATCATTAAAATATTTCCCACACACATAACACATCTAATAGTAGATGGAGGGAAGGTAGTAGGATTTATTAGGATTAATTAGAAGCTAATTGCCACTTCCTACATGAAGCCTTCTGATTGTTCTGTCTAGACATGATCTCTTTTCATGAAGCATTTGCTTTTTTTTTTTAATATTTAGTTGGCAATCGCTAAAGAATAGCTAAGACTAAAACTATTATCTCTGGATCCAGACAGCTTAGGTTCTATCTTGGCAATGCCATTGATGTTCTCAAATTATCCACTAATTACTCAATTTCTTTAGGTCTCAGTTTTCTCCTCTGGAAAGCAGAGAAAATAGTACCAACCTGGTAGTGCTGTGGGGGAGGTGCAAGTTAGCTATTCCCCGGAGAGCTTGCAGCAGAGAGCCTTGATAGAGTGGTCTCATGGATAGGTTATGCAGCTACAGAGAACAGAAATGGTGCAGTACTGATTTTTTTAAAGTAATATCTTTATATAAGTACCATGGTTACAAACATGTTTGTAGTTGGGTTTCAGTCATGAAAAGTATACTCCCTTCACCAGTGCAGCCTTCCTTTTACCACTGCCCCTCATCTCCCTTCTCCACCAACCCCTGCCTGTGTTAGAGACAGGCGTTCTATTTCTCTCACTCACTACCATTGCCGTGATAGTTGTTAATATAGTTATTTCTCAGCCTGCGCTCACCACTCTTTGTGGTAAGCTTTATATCGTGGGTTGGTCTTTCCAGCCCTCCTCTCTATTGTCTCTGGGTACTATTACCATACTATCTTTTTTTTTTTAATCCCACAAATGAGTGAGACTATTATGTGTCTATCTCTCTCCCTCTGATTTATTTCAGCACTATGAAAGGTTATGTGATTGTTGACACATAGGTAGAAGTGTGCAAGCACTGCAGCCAGGAGTGCCGTCCTCGTGGGCATGGGCGTGAGCACCATATGTCCCTGAAAAAAAAAGAAATAATTTTGTATCTATGGCCACAAGTAGTAACATCCTATTTGGGGAATGACCCCTGCTGTCCTAAGTCCTACACTGGTAACATAAGCTGCCTGAAAACCCTTTGGTTTCCTTTGCCATCTGCATTTAGGCACACCAGGGGAGTGAGCACTTTACTAGAAGGCTCTGAAGGTTCTTGCAGGTGGTTTTGATTACCTGTTAGATCACTTACAATTTTCCCATCAGTGATTCTAGCCTCAGGTTTGTTGGTTTCATGAGATAATTTTGTCTCCTCCTGCTCCTTACAGAATTGGATCTCTGAAAGCATTTTTCACATTTCCTATTTAAAATAGCAATTAGCTCTGCATCTCAGAGACTTTGCAGTGTACCGTGTGTATCATTTATTTGGAATATTAGCTCACCAGCTAATAGACCACAATTTTAGTTATATGTGAAATGGTAGTTTGGCAGAATAACATTGACGCTCCTCACTAAACCCTAAAGCTCAAGTAAGCAGCTTGTCGCAGGGAGACCCTCATTTTCCCAGCTGTCAACCTGACTGATATTTTAATTTTTCTGCCCTGTAGAAAACTTCAGTCTCTTATCCAATAGATAAATGAGTAAAGCCCTAGGAAATGCAGCTGAATGTTTCTGTTTGCCAATGCAATAAATGCAGAAGCTAATAAATGTCTCCTTCCATCAGGAGGAGGCGTGTAATGAGTAAATGATGAGAAAAAGAATTCTGGAAAACAAATGATCAGTCCAATCTAAGATGACAAACAATTTCTTAATAACTTGGCCTCTCATTGGAGAAAGGGCTTTCGCGGGGCCAAGAGAATGCCTGTTGAAACTAAGCCTAGCAGAAGGCCATTTACATCCAGCCGCTGATGGATTTAGTCTGGCTACATTTGGGTCACAGTGAGCAATAAGCCACAATTCAAACACAACCCAGTTATCACCGACTTTTCTTGGTGGTGTTATTTCTGTGAATGTGCTAGAAAAAGGAATTATTTAAGGGCCAACTTCCTATTACTTACCCTCGGTCACATTTTCACTTCACATTTGTCTTTTTTTAATAAAGATTTTTTTCAAAAATAAAATTCTCACCTCCCTTTCCCCTTCTCTCTCCTCCAAGAAGTATTTTGAGGTTCTTTGGTGGGGGGGCACACCCATTTGTACTCCTAACTCTGTACTCGGGAATCACTCCTACTGGCCCTGGAAGATCAACAAGTTCAAGATAAAAATCTTCCCAGTATACTACACGTTGGCCCTCAAGTGGTGTTCTGATTGATCACCGGGGTTGCCTAAGAAAGTCTTCTCTATGGGACAAAGATGCTTTTTTAAAGTGCCTTTATAGACCTTACTTAGCTCAGAATCTCCAGTATCTGCCTTTGTGGAAGCCAATAGAAGTTAGATTACTGGATGTCAAAGAGCAGCACCCCAACTTCTGGATCTGGCTAGGAGGCCCTGAGCTTGAGTGGTTGAGGTCTCAGAGGGAAGAGAGTCAGGAACCCCATGAAGAGAAGAGATTATTCCATAAGATGCATTTTCTTCTTACCCCTGTGGGATCTTTCTAAGAACATTTCTTTAAAAAGTTATATCAAAAACATTAACTACCAAATTCGAGTCGTTCTTAGGGACAGATTTTCATGAATATTTCTGGAGAAGACAACCCAATTTACTCACTGATCTTCCATAATTATCTTTTCTTCCCTGTTAACTGCCACCTACCCTCCCTCTACCTCTCCCCCCTCCTTTTTCTTTTTTACAAATAAACTATGTTCTGGCTTTTTTTCTTTTTTCTTTTTCTTTTTTTTTTTTTTTTTGGTACATCAATGAATGCAGTAAAGAGTGAAACTTATAAGTAGTAGGGCTGCAGGTACTAATACAGGAGATGTTAATGAGCCATCAGATCCAAGCTGGGCAGGGGTGCTGCTGCAGGGCTGTGTGCCTGGGAAAGGAGATTCTGAAATGTGCTTTCTAGGGGAGAGCCATTATACCTGAAAGCTAAGACTTTTCAATGTGTTCCTATTCACATGCATATTTTCATGCCAAATCTTTCAAAAGGCTTTTTCTTTGAAAGACAAAAAGATAAACATGTCTTTAAAATGAATAGGTGATCCCTTTGCCACTTTAAAATATCTTCCTCCCTTTCACAGCTGAGTTTTTTTTAACCCTTGAATTAATACTATGACTCACTCCCATAGCTCAGTCCACTTCAGTTGTCTTCATTTATAAAGGTGAAATCGTAGAGCTCGCTTTACTTTCCCTTTTTTATTTATTTTTTTGGTAGAAATATCATATCCTAGTGGATGCTAAAGCAGCTTTTTTTTTTAATAAAATTGTTTTGTTTAGAAGGGTTTTCTTGTTTTGTTTTGTTTTGTTTTGTTTTGTTTTGTTTTTCGGGGACAGGATGGGATTTGGACCTGGTGGGTGTTCTATGATTGCTCCTAGCTCTGAGCTCTGAAACACTCTTGACTGGCTTAGGGACCAAATGGGATGCTAGGGATCTAACCTGGTTCAGCAGCATACAAGGCACACTACTCACTATACTTTATTCTGGCCTCAATATAAGTTTTCTTTTTAACATTCCCTTTGCCTACTATACCTTGCTCCAGAGAGGAAATTTGTCTCAGTAAATGTTTGAGTGAATTAATCAATAAACATTGTAAAACAATAGCACTGTTGGTTTTAATTTTTTGCTATTTTTACTACAGGTTTTACTGTTGGTTTTAATTTTTTAATTTAAATTTAGAAGGAAAAAATTTAAATGAGCATTTACTTACTCAGAAAACTAACAGAATTTCAAACATTCAAAACTATTTTTTTAATGTTTGAAATTTTATTTAAACACCAAGTATTCAGTGTCTGGTGCCAACCCCACCATCAGTGTGGCCTTACCCTGCACCAGTCGAACCCTCGAAGTCTGCCCCAAAGCAGGCACAAAATAATTTACTTTAGATTGCTTGTTACAACATGTATCACAATAGTATTACTAAAGTTATTGTCTGAGGATTTACTGAGCTGTAAGGTACTAGTTGCACCTTGCGTGTTATCATTTTTACTCAATGAATTTAGCAGAATTCTGCAACTTTCCCATCAAATTTTCTGTGCTTTAGTGGTGCTGTCAATACTGTGAAATTTTGTGGTAAGTGTCCTCATGATCTAGGAGCTGTTGAACTGGGATGATGGAGTAGCATGATGTTAGTTAGGTCATTTTTTATACCAAAAGGATTTGGGTGTAGGTGAGGAGCTGGACCTTTCAATAGGGTTGGTAGTGTCTTGGCCTACACCTGTCCTGAGAAGGTTCCAGAGATCTGGCTTAGGAAACAGGCCTACCTGGGCCAACCCAGCTCTGGTGTCTCTACAAGATCAATTATGGAGCTGCTCCCATTTGCAAATGGGTTTAAGGGGTTTTTTGTTTGTTTGTTTTTGGTTTTGTTTTTTGGGGGGTAGGTTGTTTGTTTTTTAATTTTGGTTTTGGGGCTAAACCCAGCAATGCTCAGGGTTTACTCCTGGCTTTGCGCTCAGAAATTGCCCCTAGCCTGCTCAGGGGACCATATGGGATGCCGGGAATCGAACCACTGTTGGTCCTGGGTCAGCCACATGCAAGGCAAACACCCTATCGCTGTGTATCTCTCCAGGCCCTGCAAATGGGCTTTTAACCTTCGTGATTTATAATAAATTTTATTCTCTTTTAAAATTAATCCTTATTCTCACATCTATTTACCTTGTGGGTTGTACCTTATAGAAATGCCAACATTATCCCTGAACAAAAAGCCAGGAACAATCCCTGATCATTTCTGAATGTGGCCCCAAAACCAAACAACAATAATAAAATAAATTTATTTTTGTAATGTTAAAAAAAAAAAAAGAAAGAAAGAAATGCCAGCATTTGGGCCCGGAGAGATAGCACAGTGGTGTTTGCCTTGCATGCAGCTGATCCAGGACCAAAGGTGGTTGGTTCGAATCCCGGTGTCCCATATGGTCCCCCGTGCCAGCCAGGAGTAACCCCTGAGTACCGCCGGGTGTGGCCCAAAAACCAAAAAAAAAAGAAATGCCAACGTTTTGGTTTTTAGATATTTTTGTAATCGAAGAGAGTTGGTACATTTTGGATAATACTAAGAACTGTTGTGTAACTGTATTTATTCTTAAATATGTTTTCTCAGGACAAAAGAATATTTAAATATTTCTTCTCTCTTTTTCCTCTCCAAGAGAGAAATATGCCCTATTCAGCCCAATCTTCTCATCATGATGGTGACCCTAGTGCTTATTTTTGCTACCAGTGGTTGAAATATTTGTTTTCATTTTTCAGTAGTGTGAACTATGATAAATTTCAATTCAACTTTTATACATGTCTCTAATTATTGCAGATTTTTCAGAAATGGAACAAAGTCTCAGGGGTGGGGATCAGGGAAGTTTTAAAGGTAATTTTTAAAAATAAGTTGCCATAAAGTGTCCCAATTTAAATTCATTAGCAAATTATGAGGGAGCCCTTTTTCTCATCCCCTCATCCATACATAATACATTCACATAATCCAAACAAAACAGCCAGTTTAATAAGGGCAGAATGGAATGAAATTGCCAACCTATGTCACAAAGTGTAACAATTTTTCTGTACCCTAGTAAATGCTACATTCAGGGAAGTATAGGTGCTAAATGCTTGTAATTAAACCCCTTCCTCATGTCAATCCCATATCATGAGATTTGGTATTGTCTCTTAGGTGAAAGGTTTTTGTGTTTGGGGTTGTTGTTGCTACTGCAGGTTTTGGTTTTAGTTTTGGGGCCAGATCCAGTGGCTCTCAGGGATTATTCCTGGCTTTGCATTTCAGAAATTACTCCTGTCAGGCTCAAGGGACCATATGGGAAGCCACTCATTAAAACTCACTAGGATGCATGCAAGACAAATGCTCTGCCTCATAAAAAGATGAAAGATTTACTTAGAAAATGATAAAATTGCTTAAAAAAATTTTTTTTTGTTTTTTTGGGTCACACCCTGCAGCGCTCAGAGGTTACTCCTGGCTCTATGCTCAGAAATCATTCCTAGCAGGCTCAGTGTGACCATATGGGATGCTGGGATTCGAACCACCATCCTTACCTCCATGCTATCTCTCTAGCCCCCTCAAATTTTTTTTAATTTTGAGTTTCCTTTTATTTTTCTCCTAGACCTCTACTAGTGCACAAGACCAGGGATAGCCTTAGAGCCACAAATCAGAAATTAGTGCTGATTAAAATTCCAGTTTCCCTACCCACATTATACTCAATATGATACTGCACATAGATGCTAACTATGTGTGGTGAGGAGTGATCGCCCTTATTTCTAAATGTGGAAAAGTCAAAAGTGACATCACGACCTTTCTAAAAAGAGTGATGGGATTCACTTTGGAAGCTTAAGGATGCTTGGCCAAATCTATTCCTCATCCCTTCTAAAGGCTTTTCATTCTCTCTCAGCTGAGGTCAGTCAGGACAGTTTCCATCTTGTGACTCAGAGTAATAGACTCAGTCTAGAACTCTTCCTGAGCTTGTTGGAAGCTGAGGTTGCATCAGAAAGGCATTACCTCTGAACAAACAGATATGATTCAGTTTGTGTTTGTAACTTGGTTTAAAGTCACCTACTTCTTGTCTGTGAGAGTTCAAAATTTGCTCAATTTTGAGAAAAGATTCTAAGTGGAATTGGGAGATCTATAGGAGTTATTAGTGTCAGGAAAATCAGGTTGGAGACATAGGTGAAAATAAGGCAAGCATTGCTTTGGCCCTTCCAACTTACTCTCTCAGGACTTTTTGCTTCTCTAGTCCCTTTCCTTATTCTCTGATTAATTTTTCATTGAACACCTTTATTATTTGTTTCTTTGTCTTGGTACTGCACCCTATGATATTCAAGGGTTTCTCCTGGAAGTGCTCAGGATTCTAGATGAGATGAAGGGATCAAGCCCAGGTTGACCTCATGCAAGGCAAGCGCCCTACTTATTCGCTGTACTATATCTCTGGCTCCTACTTCTTTTTTAATTTGTTTTAAGGAGGAGCCGGAGTGATAGCTCAGTGGTAGGGCACTTGCCTTGCAGGTGCCAAGATAGACCTTGGTTCAGTCCCTGGTGTCCCTTATGGTCCCCCAAGCCAGGAGCAATTTCTGAGTGCATAGCCATGAATAATCCCTGAGTTTCACTGGGTGTGGCCCAAAAACTCGAAAGAGATTATTTTTTTGTTTTAAGGAAAAAAATGCTGGAGTTGGGGTTGGGGAAAAATGCTGGAGGGAAGTGGACACTGGGGAAGGGATTGATGAAGAAACATTATATTCCCAAATTCCCCCCCCCCTTTTTTTTTGCTTTACACTTATGTGTCAATCCTGGAATTGCTCCAGTAACCAGATGGGATGCCAGGAATCAAACCCAGGGCATCCACCTTCAAGGCAAAAGCCCTACCCATTGTGCTTTACTCTGGCCCTATTAAGTTTTCTTAATCACCTACCATACTCTTCATTTCTGCTTGTAGTTTTCACATTTGAACACTAATCTTTTCTGATGCTGGTTTTGCTGTGTCTTTTTCTTGTTTTGTTTTAATCTCATTAAACAGCCTCACAGTGGTCTCACTAACGTCATTATTTGAGGATTTACTGAGCTGGTTGGTGCTGACTGAAGCTCTTTGCATTTTTGGTTTTTTTGTTTATGGGGTTTTTTTGTTTGTTTTTGTTTTTGCTGATTGAGCTTGGTGGGCTTCTATGCATCTGCTCCATCAAGTTTTCTTTGCTGTGAGTTTGAAATTTGGAGGAATTTCAGGAGTTGTGGAGCTGGGCCCCTTCATAAGGCATAGCTCAAGTGTGTACACTGTCAGACCTGCCAGAGGGAGGGGAATTCATTTACCCTATTCTGAAAAGGTCTCAGCTGCATAGTACATCCATCTAGAACAGTTTGGTGGTAAGCAGAGTTCAAGAGTTGTGAACTTGAGGCCTTGCTATACAGTACCCTTACATTTTGCCTTGGAAATCATTCATTTAGTTCCCACCTGTTGGTTATCAGTCCCCATGAGAAAGTTAATTGAGAATAACTGATTGGGGGTAATTAATAGAATTATTAATTCTTGGAGATTTCCTACCCAGTTTCTAATGAGGTAATTTCAGAAGTCTTTTAATCCCCCATGAGAAGTATTAAAACTCTTTTCTGTCCTGTGAACTCAGGAAGAAGGAATTGCATTTCTTGTTAATTGGATGGGCCTTATACACGATTGGGGCATACCCAGCTGAACAACAAAGTTCACATCTCCCCTGTCATTTGTACTGCAACATGAAACTCCTGATGACTAAAAGATAGATAACTGAAGGCACTTACCTTTGTGTAGTACAGATGGCCAGTACTTTATATTTTTTTGCCTTTTACCCTTAATGATGTCCTCATACTCTGCCAAGCCATCTCTGAGCCTGGTGCATGTTAGCATTCCAGCAATAAATGCTCTCAAATTATTGGATTTAGTCTAACCTCTTTGGGGGACTACAAGAAGAGGTGGTAGGCAAGGAAATATAATGAAAGTGAGCTTTCGGGGCAGTGAGGTGGCGCTAGAGGTAAGGTGTCTGCCTTGCAAGCGCTAGCCAAAGAAGAACCTCGGTTCAATCCCCCGGTGTCCCATATGGTCCCCCCAAGCCAGGGGCAATGTCTGAGCACTTAGCCAGGAGTAACCCCTGAGCATCAAATGGGTGTGGCCCCCCAAAAAAGAAAGTGAGCTTTCATTGCAGTAACTTCCAATTATTAGAATAAAATTATGAACAATGTAGGACTCAGCAGTTGATGACAGAGGAGTTGTTTGAGTATTAGCATCGCCAGCTTACTTGTAAGTCATGCTTCTCAAGCAGTCACTGATAGAATTCATTTTATTTCAAGAGTTCTTTTCCATGGGAGACCATCTGAGAGTAACTAGGAAAGATTAGGGTGTAGTCCACAGATGTATTGGCCATACAAAGGAGATAATCTGTGTCCAGTACCTCCCATCAGGTGTGCTTTGCATGGTGTGCATGATACTTCTTCTTGGGCCTT
The DNA here is from genome assembly GCF_024139225.1 of Suncus etruscus. NCBI lineage: Eukaryota > Metazoa > Chordata > Mammalia > Eulipotyphla > Soricidae > Suncus > Suncus etruscus. The sequence continues at coordinate 141,966,767 of NC_064848.1, read as the reverse complement.
TATGGCTGAGACTTGTGGCCTTAAAATGACATTGCCAATATTATGTCACCTTAAGCAACCAAGAGGTACCTAAGTGCAGAGCACATTTATAATTTTAAGTTTTGTGTCAGTCTAATTTAGTCATCACTGTAAATTCTCTTGTGGTAAGCCTTCTGATCAAAGTGCAATTGTTTTGTCTCACCATCATTGAAACAAACAAAAACAATGACACAACCATGTTAGGAGCAATCTAGTCTGTTATAGTAGGAAAGTGAAAAAGGTGATTATGATCTTTTCTAACACAGGTAGAAGCATTACAAGCAATAAAATCTCTTATTTGAGTTCATATTTTAAAAATGAAGGAAAAAATAATATCTTATATTCAGGGCAAAGGGAAATCTCAGTGAAGTGGGCTCAGTGGGAATGAATCAGAGGGGTGATCAGAGACTTACTTTCCTAATAATATTAAGAAGATTTTTTACATATTATGAATTTAAGTTTAATTTTAAGGCATAAATGGTTTTTATTCCTACAAATAATTTGAGGCCCATGGTGAAGACTTATATTGTTGAGACTATTTAACAAGAAGGAAAAGTATCTTCACCACCCACTGAAAAATAGCCCAAAGAAATGAAGAGTTGAATTCAATATTAGAAACCCAAAACCTTTCTAGTAATTGTGGTTGAAAATGTTGAGAATCTTCCCCCATTTTGTCCATATGAATCATATGGAAATTTCATCAGAAATCTTTATTTGCAGTTACTTTTGAAATGTGCGAAGGGTGGCCAGATAGGAAAGATTGATTTAGCCCCTTTAGCCTCCAACTCCGAAAAATGTACATCCCTATGCCCTTTTCCTATAAAAATTAATTCTTGGGACCATGCAGTAAAATGGTTATCTCAGACCAGTACATCTTTATCATCTTCTCAGGTTACTAGTCCCTAAATAAACCTATTCTTCTCTTGTCAACGCTTTTCTCTTGAAATATCAGCAAGTGGTGAGCACCCAAACTTGGCTTTGTGACAATACCCACTTACCTGGAGTAATGTGTCTTCTGACAGAACATACTGCTTGTATGTGTGTCTATGTGTACATATTTGCCATTTTACAAATTACACAATTTAACTTATTTTATGTCTATATTTTGTACTATTTGGGCTATTTCCAACCATATCAGCACAAGCAGACCTCCCTTAGTTCTAAGTGAATTAGAAGGAACTTTCATAGTGGAGAGAACTGTGATAGGAACTATAAATTGTCAGAAAGAAAAAAGTAGAGAAACTCAATGGAAATAAAAACTTTACTAACTTAGGGCCGGAGCCGTGGCTCAAGCAGTAAGGCATTTGCCTTGTGTGTGCTAGCCTAGGACAAACTGTGGTTTGATCCCATGGTGTTCTATATGGTCCCCCAAACCAGGAGCGATTTCTGAACACATAACAGGAGTAACCCCTGAGCATCACCGGGTGTGGCCCAAAAAACAAAACAAAAAATTCAACTTACCTAAGAACAAGGAGATTGGGTAGAGAAATAGTACAGCAGATAAAGCACTTAACTTCCACACAGCAGATGATGGGTTTGATCCCCAGCACTACATAAAATCACTCTGATCCCCTGCAGGAGAGACCTCTGAACACCACAGGATATGTATGGTCCCCCCCAAAAATCTATAAAAACAAAACAGGATAGGAGGACTAAGTAGGAATTTCAGAGATATAGGGGGCTTTAGGGTCTCATTAGTGAAAAACTTCCTATGGTGCTATATACAATTCTTTCCTAATTCGACATTTATTTGCATGTTTTGTGTTTGTCTTATCTTTGTTTTTGTTGTTGTTACTGTTTTTAAGGGGGTCTCCACGAGATGCTCAGGGAACAGGGCTACTCCTGGTTAATGTGAGCCTACCATGCTGTGGTTCCATGTGAGACCTAAAGAGGCATTGCCTTTGGGGCCCTGAAGAGCTAGGGATCTCCCTGTTACCCTTAGCAGAGCTCTTGGGCCTCTAACACTGTACCCAGCAATACTCTGGAGACCATGTGGGGCCTGGTATTGATATGAGTGAGAGGAATACAAGACATGTATTCTGACCTCCATACTATCTCCCCAAACGTGTCTATATGATTTTTAAATTTATGTTAGTCTCTTCCACAGCACATCAGAGCACCATCAATGTAACACCAGCTTCTCTCACCATGATATTCCAAGTGCCCAGACTTCACGTCTGGCATGAACCCATAGAAAGTGTAGAAAGCAGAAATGTATAGAAATTCAAAGAAAACTTGGAATGTTCGGTGCGATTGGGTGTAGTACTTTGTTTAAATGGGCTGGATGAGGAACCAGAGCAGATTTTGTGACCAAGATTATCCCAGGGAATTTGGCAAGTTTGTCTGTGAATCAGGGTCTCCTATTCTAATTAGAAAATGAAATCAAAAGAAAAAACCTGCATGTCTAATTATCAGAGTTTTGAAAGTTCCCAGAATAAACCTAGAACCGCCAGAAGAAGCCCTGAATAGCACTGATGATGCTTTATATGAGAAATAGTCAAGATGGAATAAAAAGGTAATTACAAGAGCAGTTTATTAATTTTCCCCTAAGGACCCAGTAGATAATAAAGCTTTGTGAAATGTGGCTTCTTTAGAGATGGCAAGATTTGACACTAGAATTAAATGTGGCTTTAAAATTCTTTTAAAAATTCTCCTACTCTCTGTCAAAGAGAGGGGCAGAGAAAATTGGGTTTCTGGTAAGTAGAAATTACTGCCAGGCCTCAAAGTGACTCCTGATATGTCATTTATTTAGTAAGAACACAGAAAGCAAGCCCTGCACCTCATGAGTTTGATAAAATAAAAATAGAATGACTGCAATGAGAGAAGTGTCACATTTTTCTTAATGAAAGTCTAGATGGGGGCCATCCAGGGCATCACAACCCCAGGTGCCTGCTTTTACCCACCAACATCCTGGACAACATCCTCTTCCAGGTCAACTTATATTCCAGGAAGATTGCTAGACCTCCAGCCGTCACATCCAACTGTCTAGCTGGAACAGGCAGAAAAGGCAAAAGGGCTAAAAAGGTATCTTGCCAGCTGAAGTCAGCTGTCTATTTAAGCAGCTCGCTTGGCAGGCCTCTCCAGAAATTCTGCTTACTGCTCAGTCTAACTGGAAACAAACTATGAATCTAAGTTCACTTTACCATGTATTCATCTGAAAACTGGATCTAGTTGAGAAATAAGGAAGAGATAACTGTGATAAGCAGCCAACCTGGGAAGGAATCTTCATTTGCTGGCATCTTGGAGTTGTTAGAACTCAAATTAGTAATATTCTCCATTATGGATTTGAAAAAAGTAGGGCTGAGAAACATGAAGATACTTCTAGATGTATACCAACAGTTTTTAGCAGGATTTGGGGGAATATTTGTAATAAGAAGCTCCTTGTTGGGGGTTTTTGTTTAGGGTTTGGGATATATCCAACAGCTCAGAACTTCTGAACCTATGCTCAGGGATCACTTCTGGCAATGATTAAGAAACCATATATGGAAAACAAAAAAAAAGAAATCATATATGGGGATTGAACTGGAGTCAGCCTCATGCAAGCAAGTGCCTTTAGGTCCCTGTACTATATATATTTCCTAGCATATATATTCCTAGCATCAAATCCTCTTGGATTTATCACTTGTATAAAACCAATAGCATTGCTCTTTGTTGGGGAAATCAAGATACAGTTTGAATTTGTCTACTTGGTGTTGATTCTGCAGAATCAAGTATAGTTTTGTGGGGCAAAAGTACACTTGGATAGAAAACCTAAAGCTGATGGCTCTATGAGGAGGTAGAGATAGAGGAGGGTGTGGGTGGAGACCAGGGTTGGTGTTGGAGGTGTGTTAACGATAGGGAACCTCTGCTTTCTATCAGGAGGATTCAGGCCATCTGTGCCAGGTTCTGGACTTAAATTTGATCCATTGATACAATCTCCCTGAAATAGAGAACCCTCGTTTTAGATGTTAAAATGTTAGGAGGTTTGGGTCAAATAACCCAGGTTGGTCCTTGGTATATCTTTTCGAAACTCGATGCTAAATCTGATAAGTCCTGAAACTGAACCAAGATTTGCTGTTTTTAAACTGTTTAAGTATTTGCTTTGATCACAGTTTACCCCTCCACCCTAGGTGTAGGAGGGGGAATGGTGGGCATTACAGGGGAGAAAAGGCCTAACTAGATATGAGATACATTAATCTAAGAAACAGTGAGAAAAGGTTCTTTACAGTGCAAACCACTGTACTCAGGACCCACTGTTCTCACTGGCAAGTGATCAAATTCCTTCCCTTGCCCTACTGCCCATGGCAGACTTAAGAATCTTCAGGAAAGGCAAAGCTCAAACATTCATGGTTCTGTTATGTTTTATCTTGTTGGTTTTTGGCCATATTTGGCGACGCTCAGGTGTTACTCCTGGCTCTGCCCTCTGCACTCAGGATTCACTCCTGGCAGTGCTTGGGGTACCATATGGAATGCCAGAGATTGAGCCTGGGTCAGCGAAAGGCAAGGCAATCGTTGCTCCAGCCCCTCAGTGTTCTGATGGAAGGTTGGTCAGGAGAAATGTTTTACCCAGCTGAGAAGTGACACACCATTAGTAACTGAAAGGAGAATGTTTTTAAAATTGTGATAAAATTGGTAAAATGACTCCCTGGTGCTCTATGCAATTATACATAAACAGTGGGTTGTATACAACGCACGAATTCTTTTTGGTCGCCTGGTACCATTCAGAAAATATTTAGGACTTCTATGCTTAGAATTATCCTGAGCTGGATGCAAAGCATTAAATTGGAGCAAATGCTTAGCTCTCATCTTAGGGGAAAAGTGTAGATGAGGCTGTTTTGACTCTGACTGCATCATAGAAAACTCTTACTGGTCTTGTCAGGAAGTAGACTTGTTGGCACTTATGTACCTTCTCTTTGAAGTAGCTAGTCAGAGGAATCGTATTGGGAAATGGGAGTGGTTGTATGAAGCAGAGTGATGATATTTAGCTAGTCAGAGGAATCGTATTGGGAAATGGGAGTGGTTGTATGAAGCAGAGTGATGATATTATTTTTGTGATTGTTAATCATAAGACTTGCTCAGAAAATGCACATCTTCATCCCCAATGGATATGCTCACTTCTGTGATCAAACATGTCTTTTTCACCAGTTGCTCTCTAGTGAACAGTGGCAGAGGTGCCACAATCCTGGGATGGATAGTAGGCAGGAGTAGTTAGCTCCTTTGAGAAAATACTGTCGGACTAAGTAAAATTTAAATAATACCCCACACTCATGAGGGCTAATGTGGGTTTTCAGTTTCTTTCTGTAGAAGAACATACAAGAACTGACTGGAGCTTGTGAACCCTTTTTCTCAAGATCTTTTATGACTTGTTCTTTTCTCATATATGCCCAGTATGGGCCCAATATATACACTAACACATATATTAGATTCAGAAACTACTGCAAGAACCGTGTGTGTGTGTGTGTGTGTGTGTGTGTGTGTGTGTGTGTGTGTGTGTGTGTATTTTCTTTGGATCTAATTTGGAAATTGAAAACAGATATTTTTCAAATCTAGCAATAATGTATGTCTGTGTATGTGCATTTTAATGCATCTTTTCAAAGGGAGCCTCTGAAAATGGAGCATGGCAGTGGAACACATGTCCCCAAACTTGGACCGCAGCCAGCCCACAGTAACTTGGGAAGGGTGCCCACTCTTGTTGATTCCCATTTCCTTCCTACACTGTCTAAAAACTTGATTCTTGGGTATCAGAATATACCAGATGGGCAAACCCCCCTCCACCCCAAATTAGAAGTATCAGAGAGATTGGTATGAAATATTAGAATGCTTGCATCTAAAAACAGCCCCACTGTGGTGTACAGGATTTGGTACTGTTGCCTGCCTGCTTGTTGGCAGGTATGATGAATTGGGTGAATAAACACCAATCCCAAACTCCTTTCTCTTCCTTTACTCTAAAAACAAGAAAACAAAATACTCATTTTCTCAGTCTTTTTTGCAGCCAAAATTGTGCATGGTGTATAATTCTGGCAAAGATCTAAGTAGAAGTCTGGAGAGAGCTTCTCTTCTATTTTCCCTTCCTTCCTTATGATGTGGGCATATGATTCTGGAGGTGTGGGAGCTATCTTGAGACCAGGAGGTACCAAAGGCAGGTAGTCTGGGTGAGTGAGAAAGAACATAAAAGAAGGTCTGTTTCTTTGATGGCATCCTTGGCATATACATTAGCCCTAGTTCTCCAGAATCCAGACTTGATGCTGGGGCGGGAGGGGGGGAATCACATCTTTGCATGCTTCAGCTTCCTAAACTGTAACACCCCAACTGCCATTGGATGCAGTCTCAGTTCCACTATATCACTTTCCTTTTTACTTTACACAGTAGGCTAAAGTGTTGGATAATTTGTAGGTGACATGTGCTACATGTACTTTTGCACCTTCATGGTGTTACATGATTTTTATTTAAGCTCTGTCTCTCTGTTCTCCTCCTATTTAACATAAAAGGAGCAATGGAGGTGCAGTTGAAAATTAAGGGTGTCACTAACATTCCAGTTACTTTCCTGTGTTGCTTCAAATGGGGAGATACACGAGTGTCTCAACATGATGATGGAATCTGGGCGGATGTGGAAGACCCTAGGTAACCGTTCTGTCATATGGTGTGCTGAGTGCTTTGATAAGACTGTGGTGCTATGACAACCAAAAGAAAGGAAATGAGTCAGTTAGCTCTTGTGTAACAAGCTCCACCCCAAAGTTAGGGACATAGAACATCATTTATTTCTCTCATGATTTTACAGGTCACACCAATTTAGGGTACTCTCAGCTAGGCCGCTGTTCTCTTTTTTAAAACTTGGTAGGGTTTTGTTTTGTTTGAGTCTTGTTTTTTGTTGTTTGGTTTTAGAGGACGCCTTTGCCTAGCAGTACTCAGGGAGTATGTATGAATGTGCTCAGAAGTTTACCCCCTGACAGTGCTTAGGTCACCCATACGCTCTACCAGGGATGGAACTAGGGTTAGTGGAATGCAATACAAGTGCCTTAACCCCTAATATCTCTGGCACCATTTTTCTGTCTAGTCATAGCTAGTTTAACTCATGTTCAGTTGTCTGAAGTTTGATTGATCTCAGCCTGGATGACTGGTACTGTTTCCCTGTACAGTAGGCCAACTGAGCTTATTAATGAGACGTGGATGCACATCACACCTTCTCAATTCCTGCTGGCTAGAGCAAGTCATTCACTCAGCCCTGCTGGAAAGAGTTGATAGGAGAAGCTGCTAGATCATGGCCCCAAAGTGCTTAAATAACAACAACTCAAAAGAAGTTCAGAATTGTGACCAGAATTTAAATTATAAATAAATAAATAAATAAATAAATGTCCCGATTTTGTGGCTTATTTGGAACAGGGAGAAGAATAGCCACCTTTTCTCAAAGACTTTAATCCCAAGGGTTTTTTTTTTGTTTTGTTTTTTGTTTTTAAAAGTATTTGTCATCACAACATGTCCTTTTATAATAGAATTTAATAAAAATGATACCATCAGTCACCCTTAGTTCTGGAAATCATTTTTCAATATTAACCAATTTTGACTCTTCGGTACTCTTTAATAATCACCTCTAACAGTGTTGAGAAATAGCTCAAGTGGTGGAGCACAAAGCCTACCATGTTTAAGGGCCAGAATTCAAATCCCCAGTTCAGCTAGGCATGACCCTGGTCCCCTCACACGCCCCACCATTGCTCTTCTGGGCCCTGGCACATACATCTTTGGTTTGGTTGGTTTGGTTTGGTTTTTGTTTGTTTGGCTTTTTGTTTTGGGCCACACCCGATGATGATCAGGTGTTACTCCTGGCAATGCACACAGAAATCGCTACTGGTTTGGAGAACCATATGGAAGCTGGGGATCGAACCCAGATTAGTCCTGGGTCAGCCACATGCAAGGCAAACACCCTACCACTGCACTATCGCTCCAGCCCCTCTCACACATATCTTAGAGGTCCAAACCACTGGAGGTGGCCCCTCAAAAGTAATACCTCATAAGATATGTTGAAAGGAAAAGTTGCATGTTGAGAAGTGTGGCATTAAAATAGTGATGGACCTTTTCTATCAGCCAGTGTTTTTCGTGGACTCTTTTATGGGCTTTTGTTCCCACAAAATGCTCCAAAGTTATATGTTTTTTGTGAGCAAATCAGCTTTTGAATCATGAGAGTTCTCAATCTGAAGATGTACAATATATAGTAAGAAGTAAGGCCCTGGGTAGACCTGACACTAAAATAGTTTTTTTATACTTAATTTGGTTCATTGAATTTAATTAGTGATAAGATCGGTGTTATTGCTTTACTTTTTATATTGTCTTATTAGTGGCACCACAGATATAAATATAGATAATAGCTGTATTTAATAGCTGTTAATACATCCTGCACTGCCCAATCATTCTGTTCTCATTTCCCACTTAGCTTAAGGAATGGGGGTAGGGGAGCACAGTAGTTGTGTGAGCAGTGGCAGCTAAATAAAATGTAGTGATGGCTAGTTTTGTGGGAGAAAATACTCTTGTTTTTTTAAAGACTGAAATTTTTTTTTTTTTTGGTTTGGAGCCACCTCTGGCTGTATACAGTACTAACTCCTGACTTTGCACTCAGTAATCACTCCTGGTGGGCTTGGTGGATCATAGGGGATGAATAGGATTGTGTAAGGCAAATACCTTACCCACTGTACTATCACTCCAGCCCCAAAGATGGAAATATTTATAGAAATGGTTTTAGAGGGCCCGGAGAGATAGCACAGCGGTGTTTGCCTTGCAAGCAACCGATCCAGGACCAAAGGTGGTTGGTTCGAATCCCGGTGTACCATATGGTCCCCTGTTCCTGCCAGGAGCTATTTCTGAGCAGACAGCCAGGAGTAACCCCTGAGCAATGCCGGGTGTGACCCAAAAACCAAAACAAAACAAAAACAAAAAAAAAAAAAAGAAATGGTTTTAGAAAAAATATAGTAAACACTGTGCTTTTTGTTGTTCTTAACATTAAAGTATTTTCTTGTAATAACCAACCTTCCTATAGGGCTTAAATATATTATAAGCCAATTCAAAAAATTTTACATGAAACATCATATTTAACTTCCCTGAAAATCCTAGGGTGTCTTTATTACCCCATCCCCACCTTAGAGAAGTGACGTAAGTATCACAATGGGGTCACAAGCTCCATAACCTATATTTGGGAGTATAGATCTTTTGACAGTTTGGCACCCAGGTTTATTAGCATTAATACACCACTGTTTTTGCTAAAACCCTCTTACCTAAATGCTGGAGGCTGTGAGGAACCCTAGTCTGTGCTGCAAGTGACCTCATCATAAATATCCATGTTTTAATGAAACATTAAAAAGTGGAGACAGGGGCTGGAGTGGTGGCGCAAGGGGTAAGGTGTCTGCCTTGCCCACGATAGCATAGGACAGTACGCAGAAGTAGAAACAATGGAACACTCATGCTACCTAATTCATCCTGTAGCCTGAATATTCAGTAATTGGTCCCTAATGCTTTAGACTGGAAGATGATGTATCAGGATTCCTGTTGCTCATGCTTAAGTCTTATCCTCTGAGCTAGGTGACTTGAGCTGCTCCTGGGCAGTGGACTGCATTGTTATTTGGAGGTAGCTTGACCCTAGGAGTCTCCTTGTTATTTGTCTTCAAAAAAGTCAAGACTTTATCAAATTATTGATGGCACTGACTCATACATTATCTAAAGACACCAATATTCTACATTGGATTTTTAAGAAACCCACAAAAATCCTAATGGATTTTCTTAAATATTTTTTTACTTTTATCACAATAGAAATTTAGGGGTTCTTTTGGGGTTTTTTTGGGGGGGGGTTGGTTTTTGAGTCATACCTGGCTGCACTCAGGGGTCACTCCTGGCTCTGCACTCAGAAATTGCCCCTGGCCAGCTCTGAGGAACATATGAGATGCTGGGAATCAAACCAGAGTCCATCCTGGGTTGGCCACATGTAAGGCAAAAGCCCTACCACTGTGCTATCTCTCCAGACCCTAGAAATTTAGGTTTTTAAAGGAAGAAATGAATTGAGACTTAATATTTTACTTAGCTAACATCTGTCACTGAACACATCATGCCATGATATTTAGGGATTGGAGGAAGACACAGCCAGTGTTGTTCCTGGCTCTGTGCTTATAAGCGATTTCTGGCAGTACTTTGGAGACCATATATGGTGCTGGATTCCAACCAAGGTCAGTGGTATATAAAATAAGAAGCTTAATCCCTATGCTATCTCTTTAGGATATTTTGCTTTTGATGGAATAAAAACTTTTAGGATATATATGAACAGAAATATTTTTTTCATAAGTAAACATGCATTTATTCTTATATTTCAATGTAATAATGAAGAGATAATACTTTTAAATGTAATATGCTTTCAGCTTAGATCTTGTAATTTATGCTAGACATGGTCATTATATATTTGGACCAAAATTAGGTCATATTGTGCATTTGAATTTGACCTTTTCTATTATTTTTTAACTTTTCTTTATTAATAATTTTTATTTTGACCAAAGTGGATTACATACCTTTCACAGTAATATTTTAGGTATATATTAGCATTGAATCAGAGGAATTCCCATCACCAAAGTTGTCTTTCCTCCACCCCCATTCCCATCTTGCATCCTATATCCCCCACCCTCACCCCCCAGGCTTCTAGTATAAGTGGTCCCCTCTGTGTCTAACTTACTACTTAGTGATCATACAACTGTTTGGTCTTGGTATCCGTCATTATTCCCCCCTCAATTTGAGAGGCAGAACTAGATAGTTCAGGTTATGTGGTTCTGTTTGAAGAAAAGTAAAGCAATAAAATGGGGTAAAAATCAAATAAGCTGAAAATGGGCGGAGTCCTTCTTGAGGCTCTCAACCTCAATTAGAGAGAAGAAAGGGGAAAAGATAGCAAAACACCACAAAAATACAAAAGGAAATATCAAATAAAAAATCCAGTGAGCACTACAGCAACAAAGAGAAGCACCACATAATAACCATGGTTCTGAAATAAAAACAACAGAGCGCAAAAAAAAAAGTGGAAACAACATCATCAATATCCAAACCAAAACAAAAAATAAATAAATAGATAAATAAATAAAAAAGATTATTTTGTGCTGGGTTTTTTTTCTGCATAGGCACAGTAAATATTGGGGACATTAGAAAGGGAATTCCCTTGGCCTAAGAGATACAGGGTTTCTCCACCCTTGAAGTATACTGTCATGGGAATAACTATAGACTTCTTGCATGTTCATTTACTTTCCCCTGAGTGCTTTTGTGGTGTATGGAAGGCTTCTGCTCTGTCATGGGTGATAAAATCAGACCTCTGGAATTAGAGATCTTGGTTGTTGTACAGATCGTAGGCCAAATCTAGACTAGGGCTTTTTTATTGGTCCCAGGATACGTTCTGCCCAGTCATGTCAGTCAGTCATCTGTAGATAGTGATCTTGGCTTTTGCACAGATCAAAGGGTGACAAGTCTTCTGATTTTGTCTTATCTTAGATTGTGAGGTAAGACAACCTGCTCTTTGATCAAGTTGTTCCCATTAATATTTTCATTTTTAGGTTGTAAAGTGCCTGGTAGGTGTAGCAGCAGTGTGACCAACACACAAAACCATGATCATCCATTGAAAGAGCACCACATAAGGTCACAAGTGCCTTTTCCACTGTGTGTTTTGTTGTTTGTTTGTTTGTTTGTTTGTTTAGGGGAGGGGGAACCTCCTCCAGGTGGTTTCTTTCCATCCCAGATAGCCTGAAACAGTATAATTCATGAAGTTTGAAGGTCACTCAGACATGTACACATACTTTTCTTGGAAGTCCTAGTGCAGATGTTACTTATTTGAAACAACTCATACAAGTTTTAACAAAGTAGGAATGATTCAACTAAAACCTTAATGGACATATCTATAACAACAGTGGTGCTATCCAAAGAGCAGCCCATTTGTTGACATTAGGGTAGCTGTCATTTCTAATGAATCCATCCACAGGTTGACCTGATTCATATACAACCTGCTACAGATCCTCCCAAACAACTCTTCCAAGAATAGTGGAAAGTGGTTACCACCCAAAAGTCTTGGCTCAGAGCAGGCACAGTGAGTTGTGGACCACGGAGCATTGGTTTAGATTTGTTCTTCCATGGGAGAAAAAAATCTGCCATCATTCTTCAGAGACATGATTTTTCACACTGAAAGGCAAGCAAGAAGGTGCTACTATCTATCTATCCTTGTTTGTCCCCTAGACACCAAGTCATTCCCAAACTTGTTCCATCTTAAGAATCATCAAAGATTCTTACTAAACTTGCAGCTTCCTGGACAACCCTACTCCCAAGTATCCCAGGGATGTGCCAGAAATCTGCATGTTATGTAGATGGCTCTAAAGTGGTAGTTACCAGCCATTTCCCCAAGGCCTCTCAATACTGAAGGACAGGAGTTGGAACTCATTCCCAGAATCCAAAGCTTAGGCAAACTTTATAGGGCATCTCTGAAATTGCTCACTACCTCTTTTCCTCTTGTTCCCACTTCTTCCAATTGCCTGGCCCCCTCTCAACAGTGGATTTTCCTCTTTCTCATGATAAAAATTGACCTTCTGGTAGCAGACCAGGCCTGTGGCAGGAGCAACAGTGACTGCCGTGGTTCATGGCTGTGCTTAATTCAGCTCTGTCTATAGCTCTGGTTTTCTCTAGTTTCCCTCTTCTGTTTATACTTCCTAATCAGGCTTTGTGGAGTTGATACTTGAAAAAAAAATAACTTCCCTGTCATTGAAGATTAATACATTTAGAAGCTTTTTTTCAAAGAGGCTATAAATTTTATTATTGAATCAAAGAATAAATGAAGACAGTCATTGTAGTGTTAAGATAAAGCATGCAATGGTATGATGGAAAACTTAGCACAGTGATAGACCCCCACTTTTCTTGCTCAGATCAAGACTCACCAATGGCTACCAAAAAATGCTAGTGGCAAAACTTGGAGAGACAGTTGCATTACCTCAAAATGTCTCTTGCAAGGTATTGTGCTGTGGAGGAAAGCTCTGTACTTTACCTTTATTGGTCCACATAAAGTCAACATTACCAGTAAAAGAAATCTTTGGTCCAGGTAGGATGCTTGGACAAGGGCACTTGTGCTCATTTCAGTAATATGACATTGCAATAGAATCATAAAAAAGGCACCGAAAAAGCCCATGTAAGGCCTCCTCTTACAAAATTTCTGATACATGTCTTTCAAGGATTTCACAATCAAAGGCAACGTGAAAGATAAGTGAAAGATTACACTAGAAAAACTGGAAAAATCCAAATAAAGGTTTATTTATTGCCTACTAGCTACTGGTAATGGACTGTAACTTCACATGCCTTCTAATTTTGATCATTATCTAAGATGTTGGCATGAGAGAAGCTGAGTGAAAGATATAAAAGAAACTTGTAGCATTTTTACCCTGTATCTGTCCATCTAAAATTACTTCATGACTCAATACTGCAAACAAGGTAGTTTTATTGAATCTTATGACCTCATCAAGAGCTCTGCATTTGAGAACACACGTAAAATATTTGCTCAATCAACTTCTACATATCTCCCCTTACATATATGTATGCTTCATGCATGCTCAATTTTTGGTTGGTATTTGTTAGCTACTCTGGAGGGAAAGACACTTTTTTTTTGACTTGTGTCTTGTTAGCTGTGGACCCCACCTCATTTTAAGAAATAAGAGAACGTGGCAAAGAGCTCCCATGTCCCAATGCTTTATAAGCAACTTGTTTCTTTCAGTGCTTTCTACCACCACCCCATAACTGTCCAGTCATAGCTGTTTCAGTGCTTAAACTAAATTAAAATATTCATCAAGGCGTTATTGCTTTGCCTGCATTTTAATGGATAACACAGTAACATAATGAACATAATGCCTACTTGACATATTCTAGTAATAGAGGGAGTTTCTCATCAGCATTCATGGTAGATTAGTAACTGTATTTTTGCTGCCCTTTTTATTAAGGAAGGTGTGGGGGAAAATTTAAAACCTTGCAAAAGAGCTTGTCCTGGCTGGTACATATCTGTTCTCGAGCAGAAGATCTGGTAAAAGAAATTAATAGGAAGGTGTAACACAGCATAAGGTTAAAATATCTACAAAGACAAATGGCTTTTTGATCACCTGAGACTACCAATGAAGGAAAACTTCTCAGCAGATAGACTAGTATGGTTGATCACTCAAGATGCAGTTTTTAAAAATGCAGAAACAGTCCACTTGGAATATTGTCTTCATGTCAGAAATGTACCTCTCTGCCTGAAAATGATAAAAAATTACAATCGATCCTTACAACTGTTCTGTTCATCTTTATTGATCAGGTGCAAGAAAGATAAATCGCAGCCCAAATAAGATTATAGTAAATGTTAGCATCGTAGAGGACTCTGGCTTGATAGAAAGCCATTCATCATCTCAAATGGTGACCTGTCCATTGCTCCAGCCACCCTGTGTCTGCTGTCTAATCACATACCTATTGATTTTATCCACACCCAACAAACCTGGATGTGACGGTCGTTGGGCATCCCAGATTGTTCAATGCAAAGGGGTCACTGGTGTGAAGAGGATTTCAATTTCATTTTCTCACCAACCAACAATGATTTATTAAAAAATAAACTACCCCAAGTCTTACCTGTGAAATCAGAGTGATGAGGAAAGGAAGGCACACAATAGACCGTTGTGCTGCTTTGTGTTCTTTTATGTCACAATGCATTTTGCAGGATATTTCATTGAGTCTGTAGGCTCTGTGGAGTCATTCAGGCCACCTTTAGTTCCCCCTCTGCATTAAGGTGGTTCTTAAAGTAGCTAGCCAGAATGAATAATTTTCAATATTACTGTCCCAGGAAAGTTATTAGTTTGCTATTGCAACTTGATTTATCTTGCTCATAAGTTCATTCACTGATATTAGAAACATTTTTAAATAGAAAGTTTACCTAAATCTTGCCCCTTGTTCTTGTTTTATTCTTTATTTTATTTGGGAGCCACACCCAACTGTACTCAGGACTTATTCATGGCTCTGCATTAAGGGATCTTTCCTGGTGGGGTTCAGGGGACCAAATGGAGTACTGGGAATGAAACCCGGCTTAGCCATGTGCAAGGCAAGCACTTTACATAACTTCTATACTGTCGGCCAGCCCTAGCCCCTTATTCTTAATGATCAGTTTGTGAGATTTGATGCTCTGATAGGTGTATGGTTGTGACAGAACACATTCTATTCCATTAAGTATTCATCATGAGGAAAGTGTATAAAAGGAAATGATCCTCTACTATTCTAGATATGGAATCATAGGTAAAGGTGATATGTGAGAATTTCATTATTCAATCTCAAATAACCTTTGATCTTGCTTTTAAGTGTGGGAGATGTAATCTTTCAAAAATAAGTTAGAGGTTTTCTCAGGAGGATGAAATAACTAAGAAAGTTTGCTAAGTCAATCTGCATGCAACTGCACTGTTACTTAAATGAAGACCCTGCAGGTATTTTTATTGATTTCTCTGGTGGGTATGTATGATATCTTTGTTCCTCTGCCTGAGTGGCTGAAGCAAAGCTTTCTGTATTTTTGAAATTTTAAGTACTGCACACATTTTGTCCTCTTGGTTAGTGAAACCTGTGCTGTCAATCTTTGTTCACAGAACTCAGAGTTCTACAAAGTCACCACTGAGCAGTATCAGAAGGCTGCTGAAGAGGTGGAAGGAAAGTTCAAGTAAGTTTTTTATGTATTTTAATTCTTTTCTATTCCTCACAAGTTAAAGGTGCATTTGTATTGCTTTTTTGAGCAGAAGGTAGTTGAAGGGGCTCTCTGGAGTACGTGGTGGTGTGCTTGAGTGTTTGAACCATTTGAATTTAGATGAATGGAAGAGATAGTCAATGAATACTTGTGGGCAGTATCTAATTTTTGTTTGTTTTAACTAAAGAGATATTGAAAGCAGTGAAAATAGAATTTTCATTTGGAATGATATAGAAGGTAGGATTCCATTTACTATGAAGGTGCTATTAAATTGCTATGGCTCACCCAGTAGACATGAAAACTGTTCACTTTTCTGTAGAAAATGATGGGCCTGTCCAAATTTGGGTCCCCGCCTTTTTCATGTTTAAGTTGTTTTTTATTTTTTCATACATACCTGCAAGCATTTAAATCACAGACTTTACCTTGCTCTTGACTATGGAGGTGATGTTAAATTACTACCCATGTTATCCTTGGAATGTTTAAATGAATGTTCCGTAATTAATGGATCAAAGTGTTTGTAACCCATAACCCTGTGGTTTCTCTTTGCTGCCAGCACTTAACACTGGGTAAGAAGACATCATTCAGAATTTCCCTGAGTATATAAACAATTCTATTGTGTAGTCTATGTTAGGAACACATGGGCAAATTAGTGAAGCAGAAATAGATGTTGTGACAGGTTTAGTTTAAAGATTGCATGGGGCTCTGACCCCCTTCCTTACGTGTGTGTTTATATGCCTTTGATAAAAATGATTAAACTCTTAAGTGATAGTGTTATTACGTCCTATTATAGTACAAGTCTTGTGTTGATAGACATTGATATTAGCATTTGAATTATTTAAAGATGTTTTTGTAAAGAGAGTTTAAGGTATTTTTAAGCAGACAAAGCCCTCACTTTTTTTTTTAATGAGTTATCTCTTTTAATGCTATGGATATAAACTTTCTAAGATTGTGCCACAAATCTCACACCTAAAGGTTACTGTGCCATCTTAAGAATTCAGATATAGAATTGGATATAGATTTTAATATGTGCTCTAAAAATGCCTTTCTAAGTTACATTCTCTTCTGTTTTCTTTATGATAATGTAACCTTTGTTGTTGTTTATTGTTTTATTTGGGGGTCACACCAAATGAGGCTATGCTCAGGGCTTATTCTGAGCTCTGTGCTGAGGGAATCATGAGTTGGCTACATTTTAGGCAAGTACCTTACCTGTTGTGCTGTATGTCTGGCCCCAAAAGCAACAGCTTTACCAAAAAAAAAAATGTTATTTAATTTAAAGAACTACGATTTACAAAGTTATTGATAGTTGGTTTTTAAGCATACAAGATTTCTAAATCAACCCCACCACCAGTGCTGACTTCCTTCTACCTGTGTTCCCATGCTCCCTCCTGCATGCTACCTTAGGCCATCTTGACAGGCACATTTCAAAGTTCTGTGGTTGTAGTTTAAATCTCAAGCTTAAAACCTGTTTATCTCTAGAAGTTCAAACTATTGACCTGGGCATATTTTTATCGAAGATGGTGTCACATACAGATAAACATAAGATAAATCAAAAGGAGGATGATTCTATCTAAGAGAAATTGATCTGTGAAATTGTGATAAATAAAAGATTTTAGTTGAGATGTTTTTAGAAGAGTTTTGAAAAGGTGGAAAGAAAAGGTATTTGACCAGAACACTCAATTCTAGTTGGTGACTAACTAGGGCAAGTCGGGAAGGTGTAAGGTCCTTGACTGGTAGACCAAAAAGTTTGATCTTCATTTAGCAAGATGTAAGTGCAAGATATTCAACCAGGTAAGAACCCTGATTTCTTCATTCCTTTGGACATATTAACCTAATACTGTATGCAAAGTTTGCTTGGAGATATTAAAAAATAAGAACCAGAAGTACCAGATTGAAGGGTTTTTTTCCTATAAGTGAAAAGGAAACAGATACAAATATCTGATCTAAAGGGTAGACTTGAATCAATGACTGATTTTGCATATGAGTTTGCCAGAGTTGCCATAATGTAACTCATAACATAACCATATACCATCTATATGAATAAATAAGTTTATATGACCATTCTGGAAATTATCAGGTTGGGTTTCTTCTGGAGTGTCTCTCCTTGGCATGTTGATAAGTTTCCCTGTTTCTTCACATGATCTTCTGTGTGTTCTGATCTTTTCTTAACAGGAAATGGGACACAGGGAAGAGACAGACATCTGGTGGTGCTAGGGAATCAGTCCTGTGGTGCTCAGAGGACCAAATGCAGTGCCAAAAATTGAACCAAGGTCAACTGCATGCAAGACAAGCACCTTAAACCCTATACTATCTAGCCCTTCTTTTCTGCCCTAATCTATTTTTGGTCCTAAACCATATGGTTGGCAGCCATATTTGGATGAAATTCTATTATAAATTATTATTCATTTTAACTTAATCATTTCTTTAAAGAAGCTTTATTCAAAAACGTACTTTTTTTGGTTTGTTTTATTTTGGGGCCACCCCTGGTGATGCTCAGGGGTTACTCCTGGCTATGCGCTCAGAAATCGCTCATGGCTTGGGGCCCATATGGGACGCCGGGGATCGAATCAAGGTCCATCCTGGGTCAGCCACATACAAGGCCCTACCACTGCACTATCGTTCTGGCCCCAAAAGCAAGATTTTTATCATTTCTCCTAGTATTCCATTTCATATATAAACCACCTCTTTCTCCACTCAATTTGCATTGGGCATTTAAGGTATTTCAAAATCTTGTCTGATGTGACTAGCACTACAGTGAATTTAGGTGCGTTGTTTTTTTATTGTGTGTGTGTGTTTAGAGTGGAATTGTTGGATCATCTGGTTTATTTCTGAAACTTTGAGAAACCTTTATACTATTTTTCATGAGACTGGACCAAATTTTCCTTCTAGCCAATAATATATGAGTAGTATTGCTTCTTCTCCACGTTTTACCAACACTTTTTGATTCTGACCTTTTAGATAATAGGCTAATCTCAAAGGTTCAAAAAGATGTCTCTTCAGTTTTGATTCGTATTTCCCTCCCTGATTATATGTGATGATGAGCAATTTTCTATGTGCCTATTCTTCTTTGGTGAAGTAACTATTCCAACTTCTTTTCCCTTTTATTTTTTTAATGTAAAAACACATCCTATCATACTAAGTGTTAAAATTTGAGCCTGTAAATTGGTAGAAATCACAACGCCTTAATGCTTGGGTAGAAGGCACAAAGGAGAATCAAAACTAGAGATTAGTACATTGGTAGAAGCTGGATTTTATTCAAGGATATCTGGTTTATATGCAAAAAAGAAAGAACCTCCCTTTGAAGCAAGTCTTGCCCAACTGCCATGTCCTTTCTTCAGCTTCAAGTAGCTAATTGGACAATGAGAGACTAGAAGAGAGAACTTTCTCTTAGCTGATCTTGGTGCCTATTGGTACACTAAGAGATAACATACTAGTTCTAGGAACAGTGGAAACTTGGCTTTTTATTTTGTTTTTGGTCACCACTTTATTGTATATCTGCTTTGTACTTTTTCCCCATTCTTCCCCCCATGTAACTATAATTTCATCTTTAATAGCCACTGCTAGACTTTTATTTTAGGACAGCAGAAATAAAATTTTTATTTGAAGCCATTCCATGTTGATTCACTACTTTTAGTGAATTCTGAGAGATTAGAGTATGGTTTGGAGGAACTTCTGGTATCTGCAGTTCTGACATCTCAGAATTGTGAAATCTTTGGAGCTCTGTCCTTATATTTTGCAACTAGAGTTTGCCAACTCTAGAACCAACCACACACCAGGTTTTATAGATTATGATAGGATTTTAATGGTTGGTTTTTCAGAGACGTGACATTCCTTGTGTCATATTTTTCCCCTCCAACTGCTGGCTGCTAAACTGAGCTTACTAGTGTTTTGTGTTTTGATTTGCAGTTAGTTTATTAGTTTCACACCAAGGAAGCAATGATGTTTGGACTGTTGGAGACACTTACCATCTGAAGGAACAGAGATTCCTCAAGAAAGTTTACTCTCTCCTTTAGAAACATGTCCCTCTCAGCCTCATGAGACCCTTGATTATTTGCAAAGTAGTATTTCAGTCTTTCCCATGGCATGGTCGCAAAGCTCAGCAAGTCCCTCTTAGCAGCCAGCTCAAAAGGACTTTGAGGATTTGGTTAATTTTATCTGATGAAAGGGTCCATTTGGATACAGCATGGAAGCTTTTTAAATGGCAATTTCAAGGGCAATTGTATACACCAGCTAGGGGGGTCACACAAAATCACTGTCAAGAGAAAGAAGAGAGAGCTTTTTGAGGTTGCTCAAATGAACACCAAAGTCACATGCTGCATCCTGTCAGGTTAGCTAATGGGATTATTTTAGGGATGCTTAAATATTAACTCACTCTTCAGCCCCTCAGTTTACAGTTTTGGCAGTAAACCACTAAAACCCTTTCCATTAATGGATTCCTTCCCTCTTCTCTTCGCCTATTTTAGTCTCATGTTATTCATTCAAAGGGCTTCTTTCCTGAGTTCTGAATATGTAGCAAGGCCTTACTGACCATGGAACTGAATATTCCCAGAGGAAAACAGGACAGTTTTAAAACAAGGATCCTTTAAAAAAAAAAAAGTCAAAATTAGTTCTACATGAAAGGATAATTACATCCATAATAAACAGGAAGTTATTAAAATACATTTACCTAGTGAGAAATGTGTGATTTTTATTTCACTATGACATCCTTTCCCACACAATACCTTTACTTTTTTTTTTTACATAAAATCATAAATTGGTACCACCATTCCAGAAAAAAATAGAATGTAGTCTACTCAGAGAAAGGCAGGAATGCCAGGTGGCGATCCAGCACTCCACTTGGCAGAGAGTGGGAATATTCCTGTCTGAGAAATATGAAATTGCTTTGGAGAGTTCTATGCCCTCAATGTTGCAGCATTATTCATAATAACTTAGAGACAGAAACAAGCTATGTGTCCATTGATGGATGATTAGATTAAGAAGATATACATGATGGAATATTACTTGGCTATTTACTGTAAATAAAGTGAAATTTTGCCATTTCCAGCCATTGTAAGGAACTCAAGGGGATAATGCCTAGTAAAATAAATTGAAAGGAAAAAAAAATGCTGATCATTTGGGGAAAAAAAAAACTTGGTGCAGAGAAGAACATGCATCTGATCAGATAGTAAGCTAGCCAGTCTAAAAGGTCTCTATCTTCCATAAAATTCTCTTCTCTCTCCGGCCCCAATATTAAACTTCTTAAATAGGAATACAGGAAAGCAGAGCAATAATACAGCAGGAGGCCAATTGCCTTATATATAGTTAACCCACCTTTGATCTCTAGCACCCCATGTGGATCCCCAGACCTACCAGGAATGATCCCTGAACACAGAGCACCAGTAGCTATGCTGCTCAAAATCAGCTTTAGAATCAGATCCCAGACTGAAAAGATGGAGAACTGGATCTCTCCAATCAGGTCTGTCACACTGCACATACTGCAAAGGAAATCTTGATACCAGCATGTTAACATACATATGATATTTATTTTCACAACACAGAAAACAAATAACGTGCAAAATGTAAGGCAAATGTCTTAAAGGCAATATGAATCCCCTAAAGAACAATGTAACATGCAACAAATGAAAAATACTCTTAAAAGATCATTGACATTGCATTCTCGCACTCTTCTGCAAATAATGAAGTGGCCAGTGTGTTCTTTTTATAAAAGAAAAAACATATATATATGTATGGAAGAGCCATAGATCTATTGGGATATTTTTGGAATGCTTTCATGAAAGAAAACTCTCAAGCTTGGCTTCACACTTTTTGAATCATGAAGCAGTTGTGAAATAGTATGAGTCTGAAATCATGTATGAATACTCATAATACTCCTTTGTGTGCCAGACTTTAGAAGGGGTTTTCTCTTTTATCCTCGAACTGAGTTGTTGAAACCTGACTTACAAATTCAGGTTCATGGAAGAAGCCTTAGAGTTTTCCTTCGAACCCATTAAGAGATTAGCTACCCAATGGAAGAAGTTTGGATAATTTGGAAGTATCCAAGAGTGCTGTGTAAAATTCTAACAGATCAAATGGGTTTTGCAAGTATTACAACATATTCAGAAGCTTCTTTCCATGTAAATTCCCCTCACTTTTAAATGTCCTTGGTCTTAGTAGAGTTTCCCCATGACTGGTGATGCTGTGTTTGGTTTCTCTTTGGGGTATGTAATTTCAATAACCATGCTCCGAATGAATTTGTGAAGCTGAGTGTGGCAAGATGCTTTTCATGCTCTGTATAATTACATGTGTGGATCCTGGATGTTTGAGGCAACATGTTTAAAGATCCTGTTTAATTGGCTGTAAAATAATTAAATAAGGTTTTGACTGGCAAATTCATAATTCTGTTAGATGCATGAGCCAATATGCTTGGATGTCAATGTGACTTCAATTTGGATATATTAGATTAATAGAACTAATTGTCCTGTAGGTACAAAGTTTACTCTGATTAATAGTCATAGAACTCTTTTAGAAATTTGGCCAAGTAAATTTATGCTACCTTTCTGCTTAAACTTTTAATTAAAACTTATTTCCAAACTTTAAGCTATTAATTTTGCTGTGCTTTTCTTTCTGGTTTTTGCAAAGTTGAGCTCTCGCAATTTTTTTCCCCTGCCTGATTCCAGCTGCCTGATTGAATAACTCAGTTTATCAGAAGGATTAAAATTATATGCTGCCACACATGTATTTATTTGTGTCTGCAGCTGACAGGTACCCTGCATATGTTCTCTAACACTAACACTTATTGATGTCTACTTATAACCTACTTTTGTACTGTGTGCATGGATATGATATACCAAATGTACATGATAAATGTTTTATCTCAAATTCTCATTGATCAGTTTCTAAATGATCAAATGGTTTTTCTCAGTCAGACACTAATTCACATCGATCAAATTCTAAATGACCAAGTTGACTTGGTTTCTGCTGAACACAAATTGTATTAAAACAACATTACTTGAACATGCTGCCTTTCCTAATGCAGGAGTTATGTTACCAGCAGTTACATTATAACCAGAATTATTGTATTATAAAGATGTCTCCTTCGTAATGAAAAGTTTACACAAGAAGAAAAGAATGTGATATTACAGGAAGAACAGAGCTTCGGGCAAGGATTTAGGCTTTTACTAACTAATTAAATTCTGCATTTATATTGGGCCTTCTTCCCCCTTTTTTTAATTTGAGGGGCTGTGAGCAGGAAATACAGCAGCTGCAGTGGTGACATTTTATTCCCTGGGGTTCCTTGAGCCAAGTAACATCTTGATTATACAGTAGGAGAACTAGTCATCAACAGGACCATTTCTGGATAATTTACCTGTACCCTTCATGCATAAGCCTAGTTCCACTCACGTATTTTAGAAGTTTAGGGTTTTTTGTTGGTTTTTTTTGTTTCAGTATTTCATGTACCCTCTTTGAGTTTGCGTGTAATTAGGGGAGGAATTTTAGGTCTAGCTTTGGAAATTAGTGTTTATCAGCTTGAAAATCTACTTTGAATATGAAGTGAATGAAAAATACATATTTGGCTGAATCATAGTCTGCTTTGTTTTGAACCCAAATCCTCAGACAGGTTATTCATTACATTTTTGACTTGTCTCCTCCATCTGTAAAATGTAAATTGGAAACTGCCAGTAGGGCATTCCAGCTGAGGCAGTTTAAAAGTCTCAAAAAAAAAAAAAAAAAAAAAAGAAAAAAGAAAAGAAAAGAGAAGAAAAGAAAGTTGTCATAGATCCTCAGCTTAAAAAGAAAAAAAAGGTCTCATATGGTTGGTTCTCCCTTTTCTAAGACATCGACTGCCATTTTAGGCATGTTCTAGAGAGTTGGCAGTGCCTTTAGCAAGTTCTCAAGGGGATTTAGAGGGAAGAGCCCCTACGTCCTGCCCCATTTCTCAAACCAGTGACACTATTTTGCTCACTCTGTCCCCCACCCTACCCCTACAAACACAAACACAAGTTAGTTTCAGGAACATAAGCCATATTTTGGTATTAGTATTTGACATGAATTCCTATGACATGTCAGACAGGTTAGATTTGTAAAGAGCCTTCGGGTCATCAATGTTCTTGCCCCTCTCTTCTTTATAGCATGATAAATGGGGGTTCTTCTGTTTTTTCTGGTTGTCCCCATACTTTTCTCTAAGCTAATATAAGGACATGACAAGAAATACCATTCACACCATGTGGGATTAGGTGTCTATCAGTGTCACATTCACATATATTCCACACAGGTTTCATTTCAATCCAGAGATGTCTACAGAAAGGGGCAGGATGGAGGGAAGGGACCAAACCCACCACTACCTTTTTTCACACACAATATAATAATAAACAAACTGCAGCCATCAAATGAACATCTGCCACCGCCTTAGAGACCAGGGGTTTCATCTCTCTCAAACTTCCATGTCACTTTATAATGTCACATGTGAAATGCTGACACAGCCACTGAAGACACATCAGGTCAACCACATCCTTCCAAAAATCCATGGTCTGGAATGCTCTCCCCATCCCCAAGGTTAGCAGCAGTTAGGCTCTGTGTGGGTGACTCCACAGATACCTTTACTTAAATATAATCTGTTTATGTATTACATGTAAATTATCTAAACCAATTTGATTGTAATTCATAGCTTTGTGGCTGTAAACTCCTGAATCTGTAATTTGTTCCATACAAGATAACAAATGTTTCTGTTTTGCTCCACAGGAGCATTAGCATTGAACTTTCTTTCTTAATCAATACAATCCATTATGAATCTAGCATACCCTACATAGTTATATGAAATATTAATTGCACACAGTTAGATAAATGGAAGATTCTGCCAAAATGATGGCTTATTTCTTTCCTTATATCATAATATTTTAAATTGAGAGCATCTTTAGTTTTAAGGTGCATAGTATTTTGAAATTTGTTTATTGATCCCAGCTCATTTGAGTAATTATCTGAACAGCTCATGGTCCATATAGGTATTACTACGAGGGTATAGGAAGTTTTTCCCTTATGCTGATTCCAAGCTGAGTTCATTTACTTTTTAAAGGATCCAGTTGGAAATGATTTCTTTGATTTTCCTTTCATGTTTTCAAAGACAGGAAGAAATTAGTTTGCTTTTTGAGTGCCACTCAGCTACAGGTAGAGAGCAGTGAAGCTTGTAGGAGGGCCAATTAGAGTTAATTATTGCCTGACTGACCTGCCACCTTCTTAAAAGTGTCCAGGAAGACTTCTTCAAGGCAGCTTTTTCATTCTATACTTGTGTCAAATTTACAATTAACCATCTTCATTCTTAAACCTGTGGTAAAAAAAAAAATTTGTTTTAATTGTATCAAAGAAGTTATGAGCACATAAAAATGGCAACTCTGGGTGAAATCTCTGAGATGTTAAATAGGCCCCACTATATTGTGGCCATCTGTATTTTTTCAGTTTGGCAAGCCTTTTCCAAAAGCTATCAAGTCTCTGTGCTCTCAGATAATTAACTGAGATGTAAATGTATGTCCATTCCTAGATAACTGAGATAAAGACTAAAGTAATAAAACTGAAATCAGAATTTATAATATTTAAGCTCATTTGAATATAAAGTACCATATTATCTTTTATTTTTAAGGCTATCAAGGACTCCTATATCTGCCTTTTAAAAGTTTTCTTAAGCAGTAAGCAAACAATATAAAAATTGATAAGTTGGATATTTTATTATTAAAGGTTCTGCTCATCTTAAGATAGTCATTAAGATGGCAATCAAATATACTAACAATATTTCTTATTTGGGAGGACACACCCAGTGAAGGTCAGGGGTTACTCCTGGCTATTCACTCAGAAATCGCTCCTGGCTTGGGGGACCATATGAGACTTCAGGGGATCAAACCGTGGTCCATCCTAGGTTTGCGTGTGCAAGGCAAATGCCCTACCACTTTAGCCACAGCTCCGGCCCCTAACAATATTTTTGTCTGGAAGGTTGTGGATAAACCAGAACAATTTTGCTTTGCAATAGCAAAGTGGGGTTGTGATACCAATAGAGGTTTAAAATGACCTACTTTTTTTTTTTTTTGGTTTTTGGGCCACACCCGCTTGACGCTCAGGGGTTACTCCTGGCTATGTGCTCAGAAATCGCCCCTGGCTTGGGGGGACCATATGGGACGCCGGGGGATCGAACCGCGGTCCTTCCTTGGCTAGCACTTGCAAGGCAGACACCTTACCTCCAGCGCCACCTACCCGGCCCCAAAATGACCTACTTTTTAAAGTGGCTTTTTCAAAACCATATTGAAAAATGTTGACAAGTTCTTCTAAATCTAAACATAAACTTGTTCTGTGACTCTATAATTTCAGTCCAAGTATTTATCCAAGATAAATTA
The DNA here is from genome assembly GCF_024139225.1 of Suncus etruscus. Taxonomy (NCBI): domain Eukaryota; kingdom Metazoa; phylum Chordata; class Mammalia; order Eulipotyphla; family Soricidae; genus Suncus; species Suncus etruscus. The sequence continues at coordinate 141,940,691 of NC_064848.1, read as the reverse complement.
AGCTTTGTCCATAAAGGAATCTTACACACTTGCTTACAATGGGTCTTTTATCATGGTCCAAATGTAGAAAGAGCCCACTTGGTCATGAAGTAGTGATGATGGAGTTGTGATCTAGCCGTACAGTAGAGTACTATCTAGCAATTAAAAATAGAAATCAAACTGTTAATTAAACCATTTTTAACCCTACATTTCTCTTGATTGATTTTAATTTTGAAAAAAAAATGTGCTCAAGATATTGGTAATACGAACCTAACTATAATTTTTCCTGGGTGAAATAGACTTCAATTTAATCACCTTAAGAAACTTCGGATTTATATTTCTCTCACTGAGTATATGTTTTCATTAGAATTTGAAGCCCTTTCCTCAAAGTGGGGGCTGTTCATTCAGCCTATATTATTGCTCTAGAAATAAATCTTGCTTTATTTAATATATTTTCTTATGGATTAGTCTTTTTTCCTTATTAAATTATGTTTGCCTGATGTCCTCTGCTCCTTCCTAGCTTAGATTAGGTTTTGTTACCTAGGTTATGGCTTTGTTATTTTTTACTGTTGCTTTGTTTTTTTAATTGGAGAGGGGCACCCAAGAGTACTGTGGGTTTTGGGGCCATGGAAATCATGCCAAGAATATATGCCAGGAATCATATATATGTAGGGCCTTATAGATAGATGGAAAGCATGTGCTCTAACACTGTATACCACACTCCAAATCTTATTCTGTATTTTGTGAAAGCTTTCTTATGCGACAAGAACTTATTTCTTATGAATGAAACAATTATTTGATGACACTGGTACTTCTTACAGTAATGATCTAAGGCAGCAGTTTGTTCAGACTGTGTGTTGAATCCTGGCAAAATGCTCACAAACTTGTAAAAGCATGCGGCTTGGCCCTTCCTTGCATGTTGAAATGCAAGCACACATGGTCCCATGCTTGAGTGTTGCCAGGCAGCCCCACCTGCTCACATGGCTGCCTTGCTTGCTGTCTCATGTGCTTTGCCTTCAGTAGCCAACAGCGAAATTGCCACGTGCCTTTGGTGAGTTCTGCTGTCGAATGCTGGTAATCAGCCACATCCCTTGAAAATTGATGGATGCGCTCATTACCGGGAGTTCTTGCTCTTGGCTCCTTTCACAAGTCACCTTACTCCAGCTTTCTGGATGAAGCTGGCAGCAAAGACGATGTTGTGATACATCTGGCTTTGTGTTTCTTTATGAAGGACACAGACCTCCTCCTCAGTGTGTTCAACATGCTTTGTAGGGATCTTTACCCGCACAAAGAGCTCAGCTCTTTGCCAGTAATAGTATTAACACAAGAAAAGAAAAGCTTTTTTTCAATAGGATTTTCCTTCTCATGTGTTGCCACTTGCTCTTTACTTTGTACTCTGGTGCTTCTGAGATGATGTAAAGACCTGTTTCTGAGGCAGATCCATCTAAGGTCCAGTCCACCAGCCAGAGCACAACCACACTGCTGTCCTCATGAGTGGCACGTTCAGCCTAGTGTAGGAAGGTGATTTTTAATGAAGACCGCACTGTTTCTGCTTTCAGGATGAAAAATGAAAGGCCAGTTACTGAAAGCATACTCAGACATGACACTTCCTAATGATAGAAGATGGTTCCACCTGCTTTGGAGACAGTGGCAACTCTAGAACCTTTGGTTCTAAGAAAAAGGTGTGCTGGCAAGGAGGAGAAAGAGAGACAGGGCCCAGGCCTGATCTTTGACTGTCAGTCTTGGGTGCTGGTGCAGGTGGCAGCAAAGAGATCAGCACTTCCCACCCTAGCTCCCCAGCGGAGCTGCTGAACAAGATGAAGTGATCAAAGCCAGGCGTCGCAGACTCATTACTTTGCAAGCTGCACACCCAGATGCTGCTGTTTTCCGCATCAGGCTTCACTGATTCTCATTCCTAACACCTCCATTACAGCTCATTTGGTCCTGCTCACAATTAACCAGCTCTGCTCTTTGCGTGAGCAAGTTGCTGCAACATAAAAGATGTCAAGATGAAGAAGAAAATCCCATCATTGGCTCTGCTCTATACCTCTCTCAGACATCAGGGTCCATTGACAAGAAGAGAGGCTCAGCTATCACTAGAGTGTCATTTGTGGTTTGGGTCTGGTGTACTGGGTGTGGGCAGGGGCTATTTCTGAAGCCTTTGCAATTGAGATGTTGGGATTGGACCAGTTCCGTTGACTTGGGAGCTCTTTTCAATGAGTGGATCCTAGACACTCTGTCCTGATTTATTTGGTTTCTGTTTCCCAGTGAAGAGCGAAGTCCCCTAGCTTTATTTTGAAAGGTGTCACTGTGACAGCAGGGCTTTGAAGAACTTCACCATCACCATCATCCTCATCATGAGGAACACTACTATCTACTGGGGGTCTGTTTGATGCTCCATGCTCTGGGTATTGGAATATCAAAATAAGTTTGACTCAATGCCATCTGAGGTCTCATACTTGTTTGAGACAATAGCTCTACTATAGAGACATCAAACTTTTTTATTTATAAAAAAATTTTATGACTTTATTTTTTTTCTAACAGCTACATATTATTCCATTGTGTAGATGTACCATGTTTTTTTTTATTTAACCAACTTTATTACATACATGATTGTATTTGGGTTTCAGTCATGTAGAGAACACCACCCATCACCAGTGCAACATTCCCATCACCAATGTCCCAAATCTCCCTTCTCCCCACCCAACCATTAAAAAATCCAGAGGCTGTTTGATCTCTGAATTCACATGCTACTGAACTGTACTTTGCAAAATGAGGTCCTGGTATTATTATTCTTTTATTTTGTTTGTTTGGTTTTTTTGGGGGTCACACCGGGCAGCGCTCAGGGGTTACTTCTGGCTCTACGCTCAGAAATCACTCCTGGCAGACTCGGGATCACATGGGATGCCGAGATTCAAACCACCATCTTTCTGCATGCAAGGCAAACTCTCTACCTTCATGCTATATCTACGGCCTCTTTTTTTTTCTGGTATTATTATTATTATTAATTCTTAACGCTAAGAACTTTGAAGGAATTGAAATGTTATTTTATTGTAAGCACATGATTTTCAATACATATAATGATAGGATATTGTGCATAACAATACCATACCCTCCCACAGAATGTTCTTTTCCTTCCAGTGTCCTTCCGGTTCATTTCCAATGTCTCTTCTCTCCCCATCCTAATTTTAAGAACTTTTATTCTTTTTTCCCTCCCATTGCAGTCTGTGATCCATTTGCCTTCCAAGATCCATCCTGGAGATTTAGTGAGAAGTAGTAAATTATTAGATGCTATTTTAAATTAATGACCAAGGTAATACTTTTTTATTTTGGTAGCATAAAGATGAAATAATAATGATGAAATATTAGAAGACCATTTATATTTTCTCTAACTTGTATTTTTAGAAATATATCCTAGTCAACACAAAATGACCAAAGTTGCATTTTTAATAGCTGCATAATATTCCATGGTAATAATCTGTTTAGTTACCTCACTAATAGGCACAAGTTTGAGTTTCCATGATGTTTTGGAGTTTGGGAGAGTTTGTTTTGTTCTTATTTTGTTTTGGACCTTTAAATCCTTAAGAACAGGTACTTTTTTTTTTTTCATAATATGGATAGTCTTTGAATTACTTTTTGCAGGTTCTCTATGGCATTAAGCTATATACATCCTGGGCTTTTTTTTTTTTTTTTTTTTTTTTTTTTTTGCTGACATAGGAAGTGTATATAAATACCTCATAGGTTGTTATAAGGTTCAATGAACTTATGTTGGTGGTATTCCAAGCCTACATTGAAGATTGTACAGAGTCCATTTCTTTAGGGATCTAGTGGGGTTAGAGTTGGCAGTGCCCAGTTTTCTTAGCTTTAGGGTTTATTGCAAAGTAAATTTAAATCTGACCTCCAGGCCTCCTTTAAAAAACAAAAAGAAAGAAGAGAAAAAATAATGCTCATTTTAGAAAAAATTTTTTTCTGCTTTTTTGACTCAAGTAATTTAAAAATATTACATTTTAGCACAACCTTTGCAGTTTTTGTTGCTAGTTTGTAATTCCCTCGAGGTGAATTGAAAAGATTAGTGGTAGAGATTTTTCTATTAACTCTCGGAAAAACTACAGAGCAAAAAATTGTCCTTTGGCAGAAATGTCAATCCATACCTCTTTTGGAGCATTTGGAAACTGAAGCGGTGAAAAGTTGATTTAATGGGAGAATTGAAAACCAAAATGTATACACATCTTCACCTTTTCTAACTGATGACATGACAAATGAAAAATACATTTTCAGAACTTGATGATGCAAAGAAAATAGGATTGTTGCTCCAAAGAGTGCATTGAGGCTAGATCTTTAAAAGATTCAAGCACTTCGCTGTGGGCCAAGTTTTCTTCGGAAAGCTGATCCATCCTTATTAATGATGCATCTGTTTGGAACTTCATGCTTTAAAATCCTCTTTTGTATCATACTGTATCTCATAAGCAGATTTAAGAAAAGGGGAAATGTATAGTAGTAACAAATTGTTACTAAATCTACCAGGAAATAGGCTAATTTTCTCTTATTTGTGGTTATTGGTCATTCCCACTTTTTTTTGTTGTTGTTGTTCTGGGATTTATACTTGACAGTGCTGAAGTCTTACTTCTGGAATACCATATGGGGAAACACCATGCTAAACTGCATGCAAGGCAAGACCTTAAACCCCTGTACTCTCTTCCCCTCTCACTTTTTAAAACTTATTAGGGCATAATTCTTATATTCTATAATGTTAATATGGCTGCTATGAAAATAATAAGTATCCCTGAGTAATTTTACTGCATATAATCTTTATAGATTTCCTTCATATAATGCAATAAACTTTTCTAGCAAATTTCCTTCCTCCTTCCCCATGTTCTCGCACCCCCTATTTTATTTCTACATCTGTTAAAAGTGATCATCATAATAATGATGTTTTATAGGAATTAGATGAACTGTTGTGACGTTCTTCGCACAACCCAGCCAGTCAGTAGTTAGCTAATTATTATCGTCACCAACAATTCAACATTTTCTGTCATAGGTTGTGTGTATGTGTGTGTTGTGTGTTTAAATTGATGCCCATTATATAATTCAATATATAGTTCCCTGGAGGATAATCTCTGGACCTATAAAATTGTAACTGAGAATATACAATGCCTCTAAAAGCATGGGCTTAAAGACAAATGTTTTCTGTTAAATCGTTAACCAACAATTAGCAGCACTACTCAAAATAATTATGCTTTAATGTGCTAGGAAGTACAAATTTTTATTAGAAATGCATATATGGGATCAGAGTTTGGATAGATACAGCTATTATTAGTTTATGGTCCAGATCACATCCAAGGACGTACTTTCAAATATTTATATTCATTTGGAATTGTTGGCAATTACAGTTGGTGGTCTCTGATGAACAAATTTCAAAATTTGTTCTGAAAGTTAGTTGCTTGACTTTTGGACCTAATTTTTCCGAGGAATAAAGAAGATAGATGTGGTTGCATGCCTAGGATAGTCCTCAAAAACATGTATATTTGCAGTTACGAATGAAAGGGGGGGGGAAGATAAGGAGAGAGAGAGAGAGAGAGAGAGAGAGAGAGAGAGAGAGTGTGTGTGTGTGTGTGTGTATTTAAACTACATTGTGGGTTTTCAAAGCTGTGGTAACTTTGTCACAAGAAGAAACTGTTCATTAAAACAAGTAGATCCATGTAGAAAGGGAAGGGACTTTGAAGGGATCAGCCCCTCCCTAATTTCCTTCACCCCCTATACTCAAGCTCATATTTTCCAGTGGTCAATGGACCATTTTTCCAATGAAATCTCACATAAAATCTCACTGCTTAGAATGGATATTCCACCATTTCACTGATAGCTAGTTTATAAGCTTATTTACAACCTTTGCTTATTATCAAGGAAGGGAAACTTGTTTTTCACAGATGCAACATTCAGAAAGGAGGGGTTGAGAATGGATGATGGCTCCAGTAATCCATCAGCTTTGGCACCCAAATCTATTTATTTGGTGGCACCCTGTTGTGATAGCCCTGATTTGCAGTGATAAGGAGTGGCAAATGATAATCGTATATTTTTAACAGCTTGCCTTGCAATTGCAAGATACTCATCCATCAGTCTGATACATATGATTAAAAGCAAAATCAGTTTCTGCTTCAAAGTAGAATACTGGACAGTATCTAATAAATCATAATAGAGAAGTTGGGACAAACACCCTAAACTTAAAATAGGACCACACAATATGAAAGAAACCTTTGACACTTCCTCAGCCTCACTTCTGCCATATTTTTATAAACTTGGGAGTGCATTCATTAGAGAAAAGCACACAAACACACACACATACACACCATATACCTTCATGCACGATGCCCACCCACACCCATTTTCATCTCTGTGATCTCATCTGAACTGAACTGTCTCTCAAACAATAATATCTCTGGAGTTTTCTGTGAGTCCTGCACACCCTCCTCTCCCCAAAAATGACTCAGGTCATCACTCTCTGTGTGTTTTATACTCCCTTAGTACAACCCAATTTGTATCATAGCAGGCTGTACTTTCTCTCACTCTTCCAATGGGAACCTGGAAGACGTGATATGTCTTAAAGCCATCTTTAATAATAATAGTAGCAGTCTTAGTAGCTGCCCAGTTAATATGAATATTATTATTAGTTATTTGATTGAATGTAATTCTTATAAAAAAAAACTTTATGTCTGCCAGCTTTGCCCATTAGAATGTTTATAGTGAAGAAAGGTTCTTGAATTTATAGGCAATAAAACCTGTTGTCTGAAAAGTGAAATAAGAAATGCCATGAATCTCTTTCTCAATGAAAATAAACCACCTTGAGGGCAGGAATGGTGTTTTATGGTTTTGTCAACCCCACTCCTCCACCTCCCAACCCCTCACCTAATCTAGCACATGTACCACATGGATCTATAAGTGCATGCTGAAATAAATTCACTCCACAAATCAGAACACAGGCTTTGTGACATCTCTGTCTTAGCCTAATGGTTTGATTTATCTAGCTGTTGATGGTCTTCATTATAGGCTGTTAATACAGGACTGATTTTGTTGGACATTTGCTAATTGCCAGAGTTCACCGCTAATGTGTTTCAAAGAGAAGGCGAGTGAAATTTTCTCTTGACAGCATCAATAGAGGAGCTACAGCTTGGGCAAAATTTAGAATAAAATGCAGCAATGGTCCATTTGATTAAGACTCCATTATTGGAGAACTTTGGTTCTGATTTTCTCCATATTGCATTTTTGTTAGGAAAAGCATTATTGATAGTCGAACACTTATTGACCTTTGCTACATTTTTGTTGACTACCTTTCATATCTGTCTTGATAGATTCATATATAGCGCATTTTCCAAAACCAAATAGATATCTCACGAACATTTAAAATATTTAAAATGATACATGGCAACTTCAAAATCAGGTTATTTCAAGAAGCCAAGTAAAGAATTAGTAACAAGTTGTCTTCTCAGGAAAGCCTGCTTATCTCTTCATGGCTGTTTCAAGTTGCCATTCAAACACCTGTCCAACTTTATGATAGGCATTTGCTGACCAAGACATTGGCTGGACCAAGACACAGAGGAGAAAGCTCCACTCACTATACCTGATGAAAAGAATAAACGAGCCATTTCCTTTCCTGGCTCAATTAAAATTGTACTGATTGTCAAGTCCCATTAACCTAGTGGGTCAGTACCTTGCATGCATTAGCAGCAGCCCCATTGTAATCTGGCCAAGATTTGCCACATCCTGGACACGTTTATGAAGATTGATACCAGCGAAGGTTCAGTGTTAACGTTCATTGTCAGGCAGGCTTTTATTGTCAGTACAAGAAACTGTCTGGTATTGGCTTTTGCTTTGATTTATGGAAAGGTGGCACCGTGAAGAAGACATCACATGAAATAGCACCGCTGGCAGCAGTCTGATGAGATGCAATTGTAAGGGGAGAAAATAATAACGAACTATAATTAGGTTCATTACGCTTACCAGCTCTGTGTTCGACATGGAAGGGGGTGGCCCCTTATACAGGATCTTCCCCAGTGAGAGATGCCCTTTGCTCACATTCAACTGGAGATGGCCTTGAGCTGTAGCTCAAGTGTGAGGCTGGTGGTCTAAGCAGGAATCATTAAGTCATGAGACTTGATGGCTCCCTTATCCTGGGTGACAGCCTCCAGTAATTGCCTATTGGGTTAGCCTCGAATAGGCACACACACACAGCTCTCACTCCAGCACCCGCTGTGCCCCCCCACCCCGCCCAAGCAAAGCCTGCCTCCTGCATCCTCACAGCAGCTCCAAGAAGTAGCAGGTGGCTGTGCTAGAAAGTGGCACCTACCCAGCTTGCTCAATGCAACTTTTGTGCCCCTAGAGAATAGGCCTTCCTTTGCCTTGGTTGTTCTGCCTCAGTGCACTAGAGTATAGTGGTGGGGCTTTATTGCTGCTCAAACTTTCCATCCCTTTGAAATTTTTGTTAGGTCTCTCCACTTCTAGTTGTGTCTTAATGTGCAAGGAAGGCGGCTGTGTTTTCCTTGAAGCAAATATAATTGTGGGGGTAGGCATCTCTGTTGAACCCACGGACAAATACATTTTGGCTAATACCAGAAGAGAGAAGGAGAGAGGAAGAAAGGGGGAAATGCCTGGCACCGCGGAAAACCCCATACATCTTTACAAATCTCTCTAAAGCAGATGGACACCAGCCTTTAGGCAGCCACCTCATATGCCACCAGCATTTTCATTGGGAGCTTGCAGCTGTGAGGTGTCTGGGATGAATATGAGCACAGAGAAATAATAACCTTCCAATCCTCAGGTAAAGACAGGTGTCCTGAGCATCTCTGCTGTCTTCTGTCAGCCATTCACAGCCCGCCATGTCTCTGTTTTGCTGTTTCATAAGTCGGATGACATTCCAGCAAGCTTTTGCTTTTCTCTGTGCATCGGGATCTTGTGAGCAGAGCTTGAGTGTGATTAGGGGAGCCAATGAACTTCTCAGTAATTGAAGGCAGAAATCCAGGCAGAAGCACCTAAGTGCTGTCCAAGTTTGCAGAAAGGTGGCTCTGCCGCATGCAGGCTGCATCTAAATGGCTTCTTGGAAGTTTCTTGGGAGCTGGGTGTTTCTAAATAATGAGACAGTCCTCTCTCATAAGGCTGAAGGCCCAACAGCAGCTTGGCCCACTACAGTTAGAGTAATATAGTGTCCAGGAAGGATTATGCTCCAAAGTAGAGGAGCAATATGGTGGAGATTAAATGAGAGTGGGATATTATTTGGGACTTTCTAGAATGTAATGAAATATAGAGACTGAGAAACAGGTGTGTTCACACAAGGTCAGGTGTTCCTTAAAGTGCCTAAAGTGCTCAGGTCAGCAACCTGGCTATTCCAAAACCTATTTGTAAACTCATACCTTCCTTCTTCCTTTCTTCCTTTCCTTCCTTCCCTTCCTTCCTTCCTTCCTTCCTTCCTTCCTTCCTTCCTTCCTTCCTTCCTTCTTTCCTTCCTTTCTTCATTCATTCTTTCTTCCTTCCTTTCTTTTCTTTCTTTCTCTTTCTCTTTCTTTCCTTCCCTCCCTCCCTCCTTTCCTCTCTTCCTTCCTTCCTTTCATAACTTATTCTGTCTGGCCATGATTTTAAAGAGGGTGAGTGGTAAACCTGAGAACTATTCCCCTTCCCACCCCTACCTCCTCCTCTTCAGAAAATAACAAAATAGACTGCTAAGCCCAGCTGAGCCTTTTCCTGGTTTTGAGAGGTTTAGACTGAGTCAGAAAAGGGGTATAGCTGGGGTCTTTGCTCACTTACAGAATTCTTGGATTTGGTATAGAAAAGTACATACTGGGAAGCACTTTTTATGAGTGATTTGCCTCATGAAAGGGCAAAAGTAAAAGTAAAGGGTCTGGGACCTAGCTCAGTATTGAAGCACTAAATTGGGTTAGCTTAATGCAAGGTAAATTCCTACTCACTGTACTTTTGCTCTGGCCACAGTGTGCGTGTGTGTCTGTGTATGTGTGTTGTGTGCGTGTTGATGAGCATTGAACCCAGAGCCTCACACAAAACAAGTGCTCTACTACCCTGTTCCCTCAGAGCCCATTTCTTTTCCCTCACTTCAGGCAGTCTGAGCACCACTGAAACTGACTTTCACATTTGTAGGTACCTAAAAAATAGTCTGTCTAGAAATAACTCTAAATGTTCTACTGCATGCCATAGCTGTCATTTCCTAAGTAATGTGTAAGAGAAGATATTGATGTGCCACTTTATCATCTGTAATACATGCAAAGCTAGTGACCTTTTGTGCTTTTGTGAAGTTTTGTCATGGTCTTCATGGGTAGAAGCCCTGGTTTGCACTTTGAGAAATCAGATTTCACACAAATGATGTCTGTATACACCAGCCTTCCTCAATATATCCTCAATATTGGCACTTATTGCTAATATGAACATTGAAAGGTGGTCAAATTGGTCATATTTGTTAAAAAGTAATATTCTAATTCTTTTACCAATACAATATTTATGCCATTGTGTAATATAGTATGTGTGGTATATATACCTAAACATTATTGTATTACATTAAAATGTTTAAGATATCCTTCTTTATTAAGAAGTTTAAGACATCCTTTTTTTATTATATTAAGAAGCAAGCTTGTGAACAAAATTATTTTCTTGACCAGAGCAACAATACACCAGGTAGAGCACTTATGATCAACCAGGGTTCAATATTCAGTACAACTTATGATGCCCCAAGCACCATCAAAAAAATTATCCCTGATCGATACCTGGTATGGCCAAAAACAAATAAACAAAAAACAAAATGAAATGAAAGATCGATAATATAGTGGGTAAGTGCTTGCCTTGCATGTGGCTGACCTGGATTCAATCCTCAGCATTCCGTATAGTCCTCTAAGCACTGCCAGGAGAAATTCCAGGGTAGCCCCCTGATGTCGTTGGGTGTAGCCTAAATCCCCATCGTCAAAAAGAACCCACTGAAAGTACCTTCGTAATTTATATAACCCAGTTATTTAGACTCATCTGATAGCTTCCTCTTTCAGAGTTTCTCATTCCCGCCTCAACTTAGAGTTGTGGGTCCCCATTAGCCTGTGTTTGATGGGCATTGGTCAAATTAGGCAGATAAGAAATATTCCTGCCTATTTGCTAGGTAGCCACGGCCATTTTATACTTCTCACTGTAAAAAGAAAGAACAACATTGCAAATTTTTCAGAATTACAAATGTTGTCAACTGGGCTTACTGACTAGTTCTGTAGATTTTTAGGTTAGTTAGTTCTAAACAGTAGTCAATACTGAACTGTCTTATGTGGTTTTATTACATGGAACTCTAGATTCTAATGGACATACTACAGAGACCTTTTCATTAAATCAGAAGGAAGATCAAGATCAACTTCTGACCTGGGTTCTGTTCTCTTTCCCCACTTCTGCTGTTGCACTGAGCTACCAGGCTACTGCAGTCAATACTGTCCTGCTTTAACTTATCAGGAAGCAAAATCCTCCTTGATGCCCTTCTCTCTGCCTGTTCCAAATGTCCTCTTGTGGTTCTCTACCTGTTCCAAATGTCCTCTTGTAGTTAAAGGTGTTTTGGTGGATTTGTTTTACTTTAGTGTTTTTCCCCCCTAGGGGAATGGGAAGGTTACGTAGGGAACAGACCTCACAGCATGAACAAACTGAAATGTTATCTGACATTTTTAATTAACACTGGCACTTCTAGGCCTCCTCCTAGGGACTGCTGGCTTGATTTTGTGTGGTGACATTTATGACACTCGAGATGTGGAAACTCCTCAAAAGAGCCTGCAAACCAGTTTCTGGCCAGTGTTTGAATATGGTTTAATGGTAATCAAACTGTAACTGTGTGCTGGTGATTATTCTCAAAAATGTCCAACTTGTTTAAGGGACGATTTTGCAGCCATTAAAGCAAATTAAAGCCCTTGGCCATCAGTTCCGTGGCGTTTTCTCCTCACTGCCCCATCAGTGAGCAGTCGGCAACCAGCAGTGGGTAGATCAGTGCCAAGTGTAATTACTTCCAACATAATTTCATTTATTCATAGGGAGGACTGGGGCTCCCCATGAGAACTTACTTTAGGAAAGAAAAAGCAAAAGATATGTAGCTTTATGGTAATGCTGTGCCCCATGCCAGAGGTTCAATTTTTAACACAAATGCAACTCTTTTCTTTTCTTTCTTTTTTTAATCCTTTTATGCAAAAATCAGAGGCTACCTTCTTTAGCCTCTACCTGAATGCTTTGTGAATTCTTTCAAGATAGGAGAACCAGACATTACATGGATTAGATTCGAAACGTTGGCTTTCAGTCAGTTGTGGAAGGCCATTTATTCTCCAGTAATATTGACTGTTGTTTCCCAAATAAGTTACTCAAATTTATTATTGTCTTGTGCTTTTTCTAACCTTTTCTGCTGTGGCCATAGAAAGGTTTTATGATGGCAAGATGAGGGAGTTTGTCCTTTCTTGGGTTTTTTTTTCTTCAAAAAAGAATGAAATATTACCAAGACTAAAAGGGTAAGAAAAATATTTACATACAGTGTATCAGATAAAGGACTAATGTCCCAGATTTATAAAGCACTTTCAAAGCTCAATAATAAAAAAAAATCTAATAACCCCATCCAGTATAGAGAGAGAAGTACAGGCACTTTCCAAAGAAGATATGGTAGAAATGCTCATCATCAGTTGCTATTAGGGAAATACATATCATACCAACATCTTAAGCCAGTGAGAAGGGCATATATCAAAAATATTGGAATTAGGGCCCGGAGAGATAGCACAGCGGCATTTACCTTGCAAGCAGCCGATCCAGGACCAAAGGTGGTTGGTTCGAATCCCGGTGCCCATATGGTCCCCCGTGCCTGCCAGGAGCTATTTCTGAGCAAACAGCCAGGAGTAACCCCTGAGTATTGCCGGGTGTGGCCCAAAAACAAACAAAAAAAAATATTGGAATTAACAGATGTCAGGGATATAAGAAAGGAACCTTCTTTATGGATGGAACTGTCATCTGGTCAACCTCTATAGAAAGTAGTATGGAGATTTCTTTAAATTATAAGAATATAACCCACATATAAGGATCTACCTAAAAAAAAAAACCATTAATTTGAAATAGATGCACACCCATGTTCATTGCATCACTAGTACAGTGTCTAGGATATGGAAACAACCTGAAAGTCCATGTATGCATGTGTTAAACACACAATGAAGTACCCTGACGTTGTAAGAAATGGTGAAGTGCATTTTTCTACAACTGGGATGAAATTGAAGGATATTTTTAGTGAAGTAAGTCAGAGGGAAAAATAACAGATACTGGATGAAATCACTCATCTGTGGAATATAAAGTAAAAAAAATAAGAGCATAGAGAGGCCACAGAGATAGTACAGAAGTTGGAGTATTTACCTTGCATGTGGCTAAGCTGGGTTCAATCCTAAGCACCACAGATGGTCCCCAAGCACTGCCCTGGTGTGACTCAAAATACTTTGAAAGAAAAAAAAAGAAGTTTGGAACAGTGACAAATCTTGGCATTGAAATACAAAACCAATTGCTTGTGAAGGCTTAAAGAAGACTGGACTTGAATGAGATGTAGAATACAGTGAGAGAGAGAGCTGTGGGCACATAAAACATAAACTTTAACACTATTGTCACTTCTTTAAGCTATAATTTTGGGGGTGGGCCACACCCAGTGGTGCTCAAGGGTTTCCTCCTAACTGTGCTCGAGAATTATTCCTTATAGGCTTGACGGGGGGTGGGAGGGTAGAGATATAGGATGCCGGAGATTGAACCCAGGTTGGCCACGTGCAGGGCAAATGCCCTACCCACTCTATTATTGCTCTGAGACCTAAACTATAATTTTTATATATAGGAGATAAGGAAAGAGGTAAGATTTTGAGATAGTAAAAGAGGATATGGCATAATGGTATAAAGAGGGCAAAAATAAGCTTCTCCCAGGAATGGTAAAGAATATGGTGAGTTGTATTTAAAATTTATAAATCTCTTTATAAATTTATTGTGATTCAAATTTCTCTAGTTTGATGACTTTTTTCCAAAAACACTCAACAGGAGAGACATATTAAGGAATGGTCATAATGCCAGCTCTATGTAGATTGGGCTGTGTGTAATGGCTTAGATTAATACTGCTGAATTGGAACCTGTAGGGAGAAGTAAAACTAATGGAGCTCAGCATGGTGAATTCAGTCCAGGATAGAAACTGAGAAGTGCATTGTTTGGTCCTGCAGTAATACATCATTATCCCTTTATATAGGCGTCATTGAAATTCCACCTCAGAAATCCTTATGTATGAGACTCATCTTAATCATTTAGAGAATTTGAGTTGTAGGTTGTATTCTTATACTTCATGGTTGGTCTTATTAATTTTAGTCTCAGCAGTGGCCTAGGGTGTTAAGCCAATTTGCTTAAATCTTGACTGTCCTCTGAAAATTGTTTAAATCCATTTAGGTAACAAGAGGGGTTGAAATTATATGATGTGCTAAAATTTAATGCCATCTTATGACATTAGATAGAGTCAAAAAGAAGGAGCACATTAGAATTTTTAGAGTAATTGTGTCCAGAGATGCACTTGCAGTTCAGTGTGTGTCCTACACAGAATGTGTCCTACACATTATTATGGAGGTATCATCTTTTCTGAGTTTTATATTGTGTGTGTAATATTCAGCAGGAAAGTATTAGCTCTTTATAGTGTACTTGACTTCCATAAATTTGTAAATCATATTGTCATGTGTAATTAGTTGTACTTAATACAATTAATGGAACAGATTATGCATTTGCAATTTACCTTCTAAGTTTTGTCATTCCTCTCCCAGTTAACTTAAAGATATTCTTTTACCAAATGTACTGACCCACTTCTTATTTTCAGAAACTACATGGATTTAAGAGGTTAATGTCTATAATATATTTTGCATTTGAGAGAACTGTAAGGCACTGTGTTAAAATTGTGTTGCTTGAGCATTTTTTTTTCTGTGTTCAAACCTTTTGAAATAACATTAGTTCCTATGGAAACTTATCACTGATATAGCTAATGCCTTTACTCATGAGTGAAGAATAAAATCAATTCAGAAAATGATTTTATAATTTATAACAAGGCTTAGAAAGTGGACATTAGGAATATGAGTAACTGTGCTCTTTGACTATCCTGCTGGTTCATATTAGATTGTGTTCGAAAACAACTTTGAAAATGTCACCATCTGTCCTTCGCTCTGAGGCCAAAATAGGTAGCGTTTCAGCAGGAGTTTCATGTTCTCTTGCTCCCAGTACCACCAGTAGTAGCTTGCAGAGACCAGGAAGATGGAAAATGTTTTGGAAGCAAAATTAATTTGGGCAGTTGGAGAAGGAAAAATACTGATTGATTCCTAGAAAAGGGAGGCATTGGCAGGATGGGCATTTATTAAATTCATGTTGGTGAGCTTGAAAAGGAAACTGCTGAAGGCTAAGAAACTATTTGGAGACAATAATAATGATATCAGTGTGAACCTAAGCTCATCACTTAGCTTGGGCCAATGATAGAGGGAATGAGGAAGGGTTGGAAGTTAATTGTTTCAAAAGAAAAGGTAGACATCTCAATTTCTTGAATATAAAGTGTCAAATAAGAGCAGAAAAGTCACATCCTAATGTGTGCTAATTGGCTAATGATTTTGAAGCAAAATCTTGTTTGGTTCAGAAAAAGGAAATCAAGCTGAATCTATCCAACTGGTACTTTGGGTGAAGAGATTTTAGAACTAGAAAGAATCTAAGAACCAGCCCATCTACTCCTAGCTTTATATAAGATTACATACCTAGATTTGAGATTACTCTCAAATGCATGTTTTCTTTTGCTTTACTGATTTTTGGGTTTGGGGTCAGATCCTGCGGAGCTCAAAG
This sequence comes from Suncus etruscus, assembly GCF_024139225.1. Classification (NCBI taxonomy): domain Eukaryota; kingdom Metazoa; phylum Chordata; class Mammalia; order Eulipotyphla; family Soricidae; genus Suncus; species Suncus etruscus. The sequence continues at coordinate 141,924,851 of NC_064848.1, read as the reverse complement.
GTTTTCTGACTCTGCACTCAGGAATCACTACTGGCAGTGCTCAGAAGACCATGTGGGATGCCAGGGATCGAACCTAGCTCAACTGCATGCAAGGCAAGCACTTTAACCACTGTACTCCAACTATGTGCATGATTTATAAAGAGGAATCGAACCTCAAAGAAATAAGCTACCAGCTAGGGAAGAGCCAATTAGAAACTCACTCAGCCACATGCAAAGCATTTAAATCCCTTAAGAGGAAAGTCACAACTTCTCCAAGAGCCATGAAAGAACAGAGACAAAGATCTGAGCTTCGAGGTTCACTTACCTTGAAGAGAGAGCACTGGATAAAGACAGAGAGAAGAGGCCAGAGGAATTTATTGGAGAGAGAAAGCTTACAGGCTTTTCAAACACTCGTGTCTCGCTTTGCCCTGATTACTTGCCCTGCAGTTGAAATCATTGAGTGGATTCTTTGCTTCCTCACATGGTGGCTGAGCTATTAAAGCAGGAGGACATGTGCTGAGGGCACTTTAATTATTCCCAGTTTACCTTATTGTCTTTTTGCAAAGTTTGCTTCTGGGACTTTCTATTTGGTATCTTCACGTTTCTTTCGGTTCTCAACAAGACATTTTAGTGCCACAGAACCCACAGTAGTAGCATTGGGGAAAAAGGTGGATTTGGGTGCCTCTGCATCAGGGATGGGGTGGGAGGAGCAAATACTTAAAAGCAGCAATTTTCAGTGACACTTCACGCAGTCTTCTCTTCCTTGTAAGTCTTGACATCAGTAATTTCTTGATCAGCTACATATGCCCAGGATAAGAAAATCTAAATATCACATGGAAAAATAACCTTAACTCCTTAACTCTCACCACTTATTCAAGTCCCCCTCCTTGAAAGCAAGTTCTGTTCCCAGTTGTGTATTTTAGGTATATGCAGCAGTTTAAGTTTCTTGGCATTAACTCAAACTTACTTGTCCATTGTGAAGATTATGCAGATCAACTTTAGTTCATGAATATCCTTGAGCTTATTCTTCATATATACTGTATTTTTCGTACCATAAGATGCACACCACCACCACTCAAAAAATGCTTATGGAGTAAATACCACCTGGAGCTGAATTCTGAGTGCAAGGGAGGAGAGCATCTAAAAACTATGTTCGTCTTAGGGTCAGGTGCATCTTAGAGAGAAAAATACGGTATTTTTATACAGTATTTCTCCATTTGCTCCTCAACTACTCAGTAATTATTCATCTCTGTGTAAGTGAAGTCTAGTTTGAAGAACCAGGAGGGGACTCATGCTAAAAGTCCAGAATACCCTGGATAAATGTGTGGTTCTTCCCACACTTTTTCAATCCATACACTGATTTACTGTCTGGTAGAAAGTTCGCCTTGGGAGATACCAGGAGGGGCTTCTCTCAGTTCCTGGCTGGAACTGACCAGCGCTGGTGCTGGATTCCTTTGCATTGTCCATGCCCTCAATCTCTAACTCTAAGGGTCCCTATAAGGAGACGCCCTCCAGTCAGCTCGACATCTCATCAGCACCTTCCCATGATCATTTTCTCATCACCATTCGCTCCTGAGTTTCCCACTGGAAGTTCTCTGCCACTCCTCCTGCACTCCACCACCCGCGCTTTACATAGCGTTCCCTGTGGCCTTGCTGTATGTTTCTGCTTAATCACACTGTGTCCTTGTGGATCATACACCTCCTTTCAGCCTGGCGTTTCCTTGAAAAGAATGTTGAAAATGCCCCTCCTTTTTTTCCACACAGTCACATTGCTATTTATCCAAAACCTTGGCTCATTACCTATTCGCTAACACCTTTGCTCATTACTGGGCTTCAGTGTGACTGTGGAACCTGGGTTCTGGCTGTAAGTGTTTTGGTATTTGATATTCTGATCGCTGCATGCATTTCCATATGCAGGTCCACTGAGGACACTCCTCTGTCCTCATAGTTTGCTTTCTTTTATGGCCTTCCTTCCTTCCTCCACGTTTCTGCCTGTGGCCCCTTCCCACCTACCTCCGAACCTTCAAGAGCTTACTGAAATGTTTTTGTCTTATCTTAGACCCTTTTCAATCATCTTGAGGTAGATTTAATCTTCTCCCTTTGTATGTTTTCTGTTTCACTTATTAAGTGAGTCTCTCTCTCTTTCTCTCTTTCTCTCTCTCTCTCTCTCTCTCTCTCTCTCTCTCTCACACACACACACACACACACACACACACACACACACACACACAAGCCTACTATATGCTACGTGTTCCATAAAAGATATTGAACAAACTTAATCTCCCTATCTCCCTTTCTTTACTGTCCATTTTCTTTCTAACCAATTTCCTGCTGTCTGGCTTTGGCCTCATACACTGTACTAAAATCGTTTCTCCAAATTGCTAGGGATCAAATTCTATGGCCTTTTAACACTCCTTATAACTTATGATGGGCTACTCTTTAATGAAATACTGGTTTTCAGTTCTCTGCCTATTATGGCTTCCTTCCCATCACTCTCATCCACCACTGGTGGGTTGAGATGGGTGCACTATATCCCAAGACTCAGCTGTTTTTCCTACCTTCTCTGTGCACTTCCCCACACTAGTCCTGCATGTTGTTCTCCATTTGTAAGGGTAGCCCTACCCCAGTACTGACACCACCTCCTCAGGCTAGAGATGCAGAGTCATTTGCACTTGGGTTTTCCTGACTTTATTTACGCTCTTTCATTCTCCCCATTCCCAGACCTCTGCTCCATGGGCATAGCCTCCTCATTACTCTACTTCGCCTCTACTTCCTTCCATCTTTGCTTTCTAGGGTTTTTATCCTGACTGATTTCAGACCTGGGCTCTGCTCCACTGCTCTCCCAGCCTCGAGGCTCCCCACTTCCACCCAACCATTATCACATATCAAATCACCCTTGTTAGTACACCTATTCATTGCTTCCCTCTGGCATCTGGGAAGGCAAGGGGCTTACCTGGCCTACAGGGTCAGGAATAAGAAGTGCTCTTCTGTCCATCTCACAGTGTCTCTGCAAACTTCTACTTCCTGAGTCTTCAGGCATGCCCAGGGCCTAATCGAACAGACTCCTTCAAATGTTCTCTGACATATAGTCCCATTCCTCCATTTAATGGTGTTCAATGCCATTTCTTCTCCATGTCTCCCTAGACATCTCCCCTGCTGGAAGTGATTGCTCCCTCCCCAGAATGGTTTCCTTGACATCTCTGCTACTTTATATGATCCATGACCCTAACACCAGTGAATTGCTCTTGTTTTTCTTGTTTCTCAACCTTTGACCTATTATTCTCCTTTGCCACAGCACACCTGGCTGCACCATGAGGCCCACATGGCATTTTTGTGCCTGACATACCCCCATCCCTGGAAGTTGAACAGTAGGACCTGTGCATTCCTGTGGGCATCTTGCCTTTCCAGGGACAGGTCCTGAGCCTGTAGACTACCAGAGGAGTTTAGAAAGCAGACAAACAGCTTCACTCGCATCCCTCTTCCATTGCTTCATATCCTGACAAAGGGTAAATCTGCCTGTGTAGTATTTTTTTCTTACTTTTCTCTAAAATAAATGCATTTGCAATTCTTTTGGTTGAAAGAGCCAGACGCATTCCTCCCTGGGATCAGGTAGTTGTATCTTGCTTTCAAACTGGAGTGAAAAAAGCTTATCACCCAAAGTATTGCCACACGCATGCTTCCCTGCCCGCTTCCAATTTGGTCTTAACCTAGTTTTTTAGGAGGTGTCACAGTCCTCATTGAGATGTGTGACAGTTTTGAAACTTTTTAAATTAAGCTCTTCTTGACTTAGCTTAGTATTAAAAGCACTCTCAAATTTGATCACAGCAGGGAAGGAGGGAGGGGTTGTGGGATGTATTTTTATGCTTGGGTGACTCAAATGGAATTTCACCACCTTCTCACCATCTACCCACCCACCCCTAAGACACAGCGCCACTGTGAAGGGGCATACGAAATGTATTCTAAAGGGTAGTTCTTTGGGAAACATTTTAGGCACCTAAAAATAGGAGCAGAACATGAGTGTGTGTGCTCAGCCATATTGCCACACAGGCACTGGGACCCTTCTGCTTAACAGGAGGTGGCCACGAGTCCTTGCTGTTGAAATCATTGTTGATACACCAGAGGCAATGGAATAAGTATTTCCCCAGCTCTGCAGGGTTGAGCTCTTTTACTCAGTGGAATCAAGGATTTTAGATTCCGTGCAAGTAACCTCTGTTCAGGTCGCTGTGGCAGTGGCCTGTCCCTGGTTTCCTCCAGCCACATGGCTTCTCTCTTTTATACTGAACTTGAGAACTATCTATTGGTTCTGTGAGTGGTAGAAGGGATTTTTCCCATCTAGATCCACAACTGACAATGATCTTTGAACTCAAATACCACCCTTTGGGTCAACTCTGAGCATATGCAGTTCACCTTCTCCCTGACTTCTCCCTGTACTCTGGGGTTTTCAGTCAATACATTTTCTGGTCAGTACATTCTCTATTCACTTCCTACCTGAACACAGCTGATTCCACTTTCTTGCCTTTTCTCCTTCTCTTCCTCCTCCTCTGCTTCCTCCTCCTCTTCTTCCTCTTCTTCCTTCTTTTCCTCCTCCTCTTCCTCCTCTTCCACCTCTTCCTCCTCCTTTCTTGCCTTTCCTCTTCTTTCTCCTCCTCCTCCTCTTCTTCCCCTCTCCCTCCCCCCCCCTCCAGATTCCCTGATAATCCTGGTAGAGTTCTAATTCTGTCCCATATCTTTCTGCTTCTATCCTTTCTTATTCCGTTTCTTCCTGCCTCTAGACCTAACCATTGATTTGGGACTAGATGAATTCAGATTCTTTGTTGTGACCCTATCAGTAGAGTAGTCTCACAAGCTCTACTAAACCCCACTGTGGTGACAGCAGACTAGGCCTTTTAGAGAAAAGGGTCGTTTTTTGTTTTGTTTTGTTTTGTTTTAAGGAAATCATTTAACTCTACTGCCTCTCAGTTTCCAGCCTGTGGTTTTACTTTCACTTCAACAGACCACTAGATTTCCAGCCTCATCCAACCCACTTCCTGGCCATCCCGTGATCTTCTAAACTGGAAAATTTAAGTTCCTGTTCCTGGTCTTAATCTGGAGTCTTTTTCTTCAGTTTATAGTGAATTTTCTTCCCCTCTACAAGTAGTTAAAGCTATTAAGTGTGTCTTTATAGAAACAATTTTACCCACAAGATTCTCATTAATATGATCTAAATATAATGTCTGGTATCATGTCAGTTTACCTGCACATTTCAAAAATATGACCAAAAACTTGGCCTAGGCCTCTTTGGATAACACATATTTTATTTGATGGTAAAATTTAAATGTAAGTAAAATGCAGGTAAAGGAATAAATTACTCATCAGGGAATAGCAAATGCTGATGGATACATTGCACTCATTGCAAGCTACCTTTAGAACCTTCCTACCAAAGCTGATCCTCAGGGAATTTGTGTCAACATTGATTTACCCTTAGTAGATTGTGGACTATTTCTCTAGCCTATTGTTTTCTTGTGGCTTCCCTCATTCACTCAGAATTTCATATTTTTATTTATTACCCTTTGCCAACCCCACTTCTGAAAACCAAGCCTGTATTAGCAGATGCCATGAATACAGACACTATATTTCTCATGAGAGAAAACAAGCATTTAAAAGGTTGGGAATCACTCAATTATGAGTGTCTCCATTTCCCCAAGATAAAGGAGTTCTCACCCCCAACTCTAAAGTCTGTCCCTGTAGTCTAGATCCACCAGACATATCATTCTGCCAGCTGGGAAATGACTTCAGTACAATCCTGAGATCAATTCTCACTCTCTGGTCACTGATGACAAACGTTCTTTGGCCTGGAGCTCTATGTTTTCCCTTTATATCACATCTAAAACCCGATATCTATTGGGGCCCACATTTCTAATGGAAACCTCTTGGTCTTATTATAAGACCTTATGTTCACCTCTGACTGCCCCCATGAGGCTACGGGCAAAGGTCACAACATATCCAACCTTCTTGTGGGAGATGGTCTATAATAATTGCTTCATAAATATCTGACTTAACTGTTTAATGAACATCCTAAAGTATCAATGTCAGAGAAATAGAGGTAGGCATAAAATTACATATACCAAATTACTTGTAATTTTTGTCTGGATAAATTCACTCTATTCTATAAACATAGACATTTCATGGAAAAGAGATCCATTGCATACAAGATGAACCTTTTTGGAGCTGTCTACTTTTTCAGTCAGATGAGTTAATACCTTACTTTTTCGATAATAGCAGTAATAGTAGTAGTTTTAAGTACAGCTCATTTATTGTGCAGCTAGATTACCTGGTCTCTTCCACGGCTTGATGTGTCCTTTGGAATTTCATATTTAACATTTGACCCAGGACATTTCTTCATTTTATAACTTGTCATTCTTTCTAATGGACAAAAGCTACTTTTCTGGATCTTTTTATTCTCAACCATACACCCTTTTGTGAACTGTGATTTGATTTTTTTCCTGCTCCTTGCAGAAAGTGATGCTTCTGCCTCAGATGCTCAGTATCCACTATGTCTAGAGCAAAGAGCTGTATCATTAACACACTCTTGGCCTGTATTATAGCATTGCTACTTGACATTTATTAAATGATAACAACATTCGAAGTATTGTTAAGAAAGGGAAAGAGGTGGCTTCTACCTGACTAAATTAAAGCTCACCCAGACAAAAGTGCAATATGTTAGCTGTGGAAGTTTGCCTAATGAGCTTGAGAAAATAGCATATCACAAACCCTTACTTGGTTATCCTAAAGCAAGTGAGATCTGCAAGTTGGTTTGGGGTCATATCAGGTTGAGTTGATTATGTTCTGTGTCCCCTAAATTCTCTATAGTCATTATCTCTTATTCCAGATTCTTTTGTTTTGTTGTTAGGAAGAATTATTTTATCTCCCTTTTTAGAGATAGAATCCTTGCTGAACACAGCCCAACTATGTCAAGCCTACCAGGATCTATCCTACCAGGATAGAAAATGAAAATTAGTCAAATGATTTTTTTTCTCTGCCTTATACCAGCTGCCTGACTTCACAGATCTTTTCAAATGAATAAATATTGCTCATCAAGTCATTGTTTACAGAAATCTTGTGGGGAGGATTTTTTTTTTACAAACATTATGTAATCCCTTTAGCCTATGTAGGTCCCCAAGGAATTCATTTCCAATCATTTGGGGATGTGGTCTTAGTTTTTGGAGTTGTAGCAAAAGATGGACCTATTTTATTAGTACATGCCCTTGGTGGAGGAACTAAGATTTCTGTAGCGCTTGTGATATATATAAATCAATTATTTATTTATTAAAATTACATGTATATCTATCAGTTGTGATATAGCAGGATATAGCACCACCACCCAGGTATAATTATTGAAGTGGGATCTTTTTTTTTTTTTTTTTGGTTTTTGGGCCACACCCGGTAACGCGCAGGGGTTACTCCTGGCTATGCGCTCAGAAGTCGCTCCTGGCTTGGGGGACCATATGGGACGCCGGGGGATCGAACCGCGGTCCGTCTCCTAGGCTAGCGCAGGTAAGGCAGGCACCTTACCTCCAGCGCCACCGCCCGGCCCCGAAGTGGGATCTTTTTAATTTATTTTTGTTACTTTATTTTAGGCATCATGATTTACAAACTGTTATTAATGTGATTTTTTTTTTATCTCTTGGGCCACATCCAGTAATGCACAGGGGTTATGCCTGGCTCTACACTCAGGAATTGTTACTGGTGGGCTTCAAGGATGTGAGGTGCCTGGGATCACGCCCAGATCTGCTGCATGCAAGGCAGTTGCCCTAACCTCTGTAATAATGTTCTGTGTAATAAAGTACCATTAATGTGATTTCTCTTTTTTGGTGGGGTGTCACACCCAGCGGTGCTCAGGGGTCACTCCTGGCTCTGTGCTCAGAAATCACCTCTGGCAAGCTCAGGGGACCATATGAATGCCAGGATTTGAACTGCTGTCCATCCTGTGTTTGTTGCGTGTAAGGCAAGCATCTTACCACTGTGCCATTGCTCTGGCCCCAATGTGATTTCTTACATGAACCACAACACCCACCCTGTTTCTCTTTTTTATTTTATCAGGAACCTCAACCATTCTTTCCACCCTCCTCAATCTCCTACTGAAGACAGGTTCTCACTTTCTGTTGCTGTTGGACACTTATTATTCCCTTATTCTTTTTCTTCATATTCTGCATACTAGAAAAATAATTCTGTGTCTGTCATTTCTTTTGACAGACTTCACTCAATATGATACTTTCTAACTCTACATAAAAGCAGTTTTTTATCATTTCATTTTTTTTCCCCTTACAGCTGAGTAGTATTCCATTGTGTGGACCACAGTTTCTTTATTGAGTGATAAGATCTCAAACACTGAGATTGCTTCCAGGTCTGGGCAGTGTGAACAGTGCTGCAGTGAATATAGCAATGCAGATGCCTTTTCTGAATTGAGTTTTTGTACCCTTGGGGGTAGGTGTCCAGAACAATTGCTGTATTTCATGGAAGTTTAATTCCTAATTTTTGAGAACTGTCCATGCTATTTTCTAAAAAGGTTGAACCAGTCAACATTCCCACCATCAGTGAATGAGGATCCCTTTTCCCCTCCACATCCAAACCAATACTGGATGTTTTTGTTCCTGTGATGTGTGCCAGTCTCACTAATGTGACATGATACTGAATTATTATTTTTATTTGCATCCCCTGACAAGTGATACAGAATATTTTTTTCATATACCTTTTGGCCTTGTGTGTCTTTGAGCATATTTTTGTTTATCTCTTTGACCTATTTTTTTTATGGGAACTCAAGCAGTTTTGAAATGGTAGGTAATACTGTTATTGAGAGCCACCATTTTAATAAAGTTTTCTGCTTTTATTTTATCATTTAGGATTTTATGGCAGTGTGTCTATGAAGATAAATTGAAACAAAGGATGCAGGGAGTTTATGGAGATGTTTGACCTCTACACTATAACTGTAGAAATTTGATTAGAACCCAGATCATTAACATCATTAATAAAGAGGATTAGTGGTTATTAAGAATGTCGGGAAAGCTTGCGATTGAGTTGTGTTTTAGATATTGCATTGTTAGAAACACGCTATTTCTATTTTGTTTTGAAACAAATATTAGAATATTAGAATCTAAAGTAAAATGAAAAAATTGGGCATAAAAGATAATGTACTTGAAACATTTTCTTCCTTTTTATTTTATGATCATTTTATTATAAATAAGAGAATTGAATGAATTGTTACATAATATTTAATATGGGTGATATACTTGATAACTTTAGTTCATGTTTTTAAAAAAAAATAGAAATTCAGACCACTGAACTTAATATCTAATGAAAATGTTTAGGGCAAGAGAAATCAGTGTTTGCTTTGTGTGGTAGATTTAGAACTAAGACTTCTCTCCATACCTCTTTGTTTGTTCCTGCTTTTAATGTAGATACCATTTTATGAAACCACCAAGACCCAGGAAGGATACAGTTAGGACCTATTCAAAATCAGAATTGTCATGTTAGTGTAAGCCATTTGCCTATCTGTCCTTGCATCAGTCCATCCATCCACCCCTTCCCTTTCTCCTTGCTCTCCTCCTTACTGGACTACACAGAAAAATAATCCTGTAGACCTATCTGTCCTCATAATCTATGAGTTGTGTTCCTTGGGAATTAGAAATCATGCTGCTGATTGTCATGTCATGCGTGCTGCTTTAACCTTCTGAGTGGTAAATGGCATGAAGAGAATTCTCGCCCTCTTTCCTCTTCTCTGAAGTTGCCTTATTATACCTGCCATTTCTATTAGCAAAATTAAAAAGATGATGAGTGTGTAGTGTGTAGTTTCCTCAAAATGGATGCTCAGGCCCACATCAAAGAACTTGCTAAGACATAAAAAGTAAAGAGACAGCTCTGAGTCAAATAGATGTATTGTCTGTCTGTGTTTTTTCCTTCCTTACTTTCTTCCTTCCTTGATTTTTTTTAATTTTGTTTTGGGATAACATCTGAATGACTCAGGGCTTATTACTGGCTCTATACTCAGGAATCATTCCTGGTGGAACTCTGGGAACCATAAGAAGTGCCAAGGATCGAACTGCAAGTCAGCTGCATACAAGGCAAATGCCTTACCTGCTGTTCTATGACTTCGGGCCTGTATTAAGTAGTGTTAGGAGATAGTTCTGACAACTGCTAGTTTCATTCTCTCTAAAATGCTTTCCTTTTTCTTTGACCTATTCAGCTAATAGGAAACTATCCCAAGGATAGAGCCAGCAGTGATCATTTATGTTCATCAACATATTAAGCACTGAAAAAATAGAAACAGCCTTAATGTGTGTATGTTTGGGGGTTTGGGGTTTTTTTTTGGGGGGGTTGGGGCTACACCTGGTGACGCTCAGGGGTTACTCCTGGCTATGCTCTCAGAAATCGCTCTTGGCTTGGGGGACCATATAGGACACCAGGGGATCGAACCTTGGTTCATCCTAGGTCAGCCACATGCAAGGCAAATACCCTACCACTGCGCCACCACTCCAGCCCCCTTAATGTGTTTTTCATTATTTTCTGTTTGTTTTTATTTTCAGTTTTGGATATGTTTTCTTGACTTTTAAACATAAAATTATTTATCATATGACAGTTTTGAGCATTAGTAAAATATATTTTCTTCTTATTGAAGTTATATATGTTTATAATATTATGTAAGTTTCAGGTGTCCACATTACAACTCAGCATCTATATATACTCTATTATGCTCACCACCAAAATTCCAGCTTTCAGGCCAGAAAGATTAGGTCACTTGTCTTGGATACAGCCATGAAGTACAGGTTTGATCCCAGGCACTTATGGTCCCCTGACCATCAATGGGTGTAGCCAAAAATGCCCCAATCTGTCCCCCCCAAAAATGTATTTTTTTATTCACCTGCTGTACATTTCATGCTTTTTAACCCTTCACCATCTTCCCCTCAGGAGGCCAGTCTGTTCTCTTTATCTGAGAAATAGTTTTAGCTCTAGCAACACATATGTTAATGGCGACAAAACACTGGCCTGGAATGCTTCTTTTGATTTTTTTTCTCTAATCTTTGCATTTCTGGTTCTGCCCTGGAGTTTGGTCAGCAGCACCCCAGAGTCCTCCTCAATGGCACTATAGGAAGAACAGAGGAAGGGCTGTGGGATGAGGAAAAAGGAAAGTAACAGACTGAAGGAGTATGGAAGAGAGAGAGACATGGTAGGATTCCTCCAGCATGGCAGCAACTTCAGATAATAACCATTAACTGAAGCTTTTCTCCTGCATTTATTTTTTTGATTAGTTTATATTTTCAAGCTTCAACTTCATTCCACCAGTTTTTTTTTTTAGACAACTATTTTCTTTTACCTATTGTTCTTCCCAGTTATCCAAATTTCTGTTTCCTCTTTCTCTTACCATCTGTCCTTCAGTGTTTCTTTTTTTCAACTCCTCTCTCCATACAAAGGAATCAAGTTGTTTCAATGTCTCATGCAGCTAAGCTTTGATTTTCTTTTAGTTATCTTGAAATCCTGCCTTTTGTGATTTCTGCCTGAGAGTGGCTCTTTTCCATCACAAGAATGAAAGCCGTCAATGAAAATCAATGGCCAACCCAATGGCTGTGTGGAGAGTTTACCATAATGCATATTGGAAATGCCTTAAACTCTTTTCCTGAATGGAAGGTGCTACAGCTAGTGTTTTATGGCCTTCTAATGGTAGCCAGTAATCTCATTTAGCCTTTTCCCAAAGTGAAAACAGTGCATTAGGGCAGACTAACAAGCATTGCAGATCAATATACCAAGCTTGGCCTCATGGATTAATCCAAGGGAAATGTATCTGAGTCTGCTTCAGGAACTGGGGCACAATTAGGTTGATGTCCACCCTTCTATCACCCTGCCTACCAGCTCATCATCAATACAGGTTAAAGTATATGCAAAAATAAATTTCAGAAGATGTCTGCATGCCACACAAGCACACACAGATATACACATACTCTTAGACAGGCATAGAACAGATTTCCAGATAGGAAATTAAGGGCCCTAAAAGTGAGTAGTATTGATTTGTGGTGATAAAAGTATATTTTGACACATTTCAAGTCATAAATAACTCATGGACTTCAACTTGCATGACTAATAGCTCAGCTCAGGGTAAATGCATATATACAATTTAATTTGCCTCATTCTAAGGAGCCTATAGTCTTCAATGAGTTACCTCATTATGAATAGTCTTTTTTTCTTTAAGGAAAATGAAAACTATATTTTTTTTCTATTTAATGATGTTCAGCATGTGGACAATTGTTTTCTTTCTTTTGTGTGTGTGTGTGTGTGTAATCCAATATTTTCTTTTTATATATAATTTTTATTTTGACCAAAGTGGCTTACATATTTTTCACAGTAATATTTTAGGTACATATTAACATTAAATCAGGGGCATTCCCATTCCTGTTTTATTGGGCAGAGGACCACTTATTTGGTTCAGGATTGTGCTAGTCTTCTTCCTATTGTTCTCCCTGCTTTTAAGTATAAGATCTATTGGAAGAATGATCATGATCAGTAGTAGATATTGATACTACTTTTCTCTGAACTATTCTAGGCACAGCCCTGTCTTTGCCAGACACACCTACCCTAATGCTTAATCGCCTGCTGTTCAATATTTACCTAGATGTGTATCTTGCTAGTGGTATCGGAGTGTCCTCTTAGAAACACAGCTGACTCCTCTTAAATGTTGATGTTCATAGTAGGACATTAAGGAAATTCATGTCCAGAAATATTCAGACACCTGAACTTCAAAATCTTTTGTTTTTTTTTTTGTTTTTTGTTTTTTGTTTTTGTTTTTGGGCCACACCCGGCGATGCTCAGGGGTTATTCCTGGCTGTCTGCTCAGAAAGAGCTCCTGGCAGGCACGGGGGACCATATGGGACACCGGGATTCGAACCAACCACCTTTGGTCCTGAATCGGCTGCTTGCAAGGCAAACACCACTGTGCTATTTCTCCGGGCCCCTGAACTTCAAAATCTTAAAGAGAATGGAAGCTAATGAATAAAAAAGTAAGAGAAGCTTTATGCAAAATATATGGATTTTATTTTTCTCCTTCTATGTCTACCTTTTAGAAAATGGTCAGAAGTAAATTCCTGAAGGGACCAGTAATATGGTTTGTGTTTCAACTTTTTCTTTTTCCTAGCAGAATATATATTAGCTTAGTGTGTTGGACAATAGTAATGAGAAGACAATTCATCACCCAGAGGTTTCCTTATTGATAAAAAAATATTCCCGTGTTCTATGAGTTTTTTTTAAAACCACAAAATATAAATTATGCTACTTCAAGATTACCATGGAAATAACAATTTTAAATTTTTAACTGATGTGCAGCTGAAAGCCATTTGTATTAAACAAAACTAGTTTATAAAAGTATGAATTTTTTAATAATATTTTTTACTTAAACACCTTGGTTACAAACATGATTGTGGTTGGGTTTCAGTCATAGAAGAGGACACCCTCCATCACCAGTGCAACATTCCTACCACCAATATCCCAAATATCCCTCCTCCCCAGCCCACCCCCACCTGTACTCTAGACAGGATTTTTATTTCCCTCATACATTCTCATTGTTAGGATAGTTCGCAATGTAGTTATTTCTCTAACTAAATTCATCACTCTTGTGGTGAGGTTCATGAAGTGGGCTGTAACTTCCAGCCCTCCTCTCTTTTGTCTCTGAAAATTATTGCAAGAATGTCTTTCATTTTTCTTAAAACCCATAGATGAGTGAGACCATTCTGCATCTTTCTCTCTCCCCTGACTTATTTCACTCAGCATAATAGATTCCATGTACATCTATATATAGGAAAATTTCATGACTTCATCTCTCCTGACGGCTGCATAATATTCCATTGTGTATATGTCCTACAGTTTTTTTAGCCATTCATCTGTTGAAGGGCATTTTGGTTGTTTCTAGAGTCTTGCTATGGTAAATAGTGCTGCAATGAATATAAGTGTAAGGAAGGGATTTTTGTAAAAAGTGTATGAATTTCTAAATTAAAAGTAATAGTATGGGGCCGGTGAGGTGGCGCTAGAGGTAAGGTGTCTGCCTTGCAAGCGCTAGCCAAGGAAGGACCGCCACCGTGGGCTCGATCTCCCGGCATCCCATATGGTCCCCCCAAGCCAGGGGCAATTTCTGAGTGCTTAGCCAGGAGTAACCCCTGAGCGTCAAACGGGTGTGGCCTGAAAAAAAAACAAAAACAAAAGTAATAGTATATATTTTTTCTGTTGTGTGTTTAGTCCGTAAAATCTGAGCTGCTCTGCTGGCTTAACAAGAATATTTATTTTGGGGGGCCGGAGAGATAGCATGGAGGTAAGGCATTTGCCTTTCATGCAGAAGGTCATTGTTTCAATGCCCGGCATCCCATATGGTCCCCTGTGCCCGCCAGGAACAATTTCTAAACATGGAGCCAGGAGTAAACCCTGAGCGCTGCTGGGTGTGACCCAAAAAAAAAAAAGAATATTTATTTTTTGTTTGAATAATTTGTTTCATTTTCTTATCTTTCTTCAAGTGTATATAATAAGCTTTTATTTTTGCTACCTCACACGAAAGCAGTAACTAAAGAGAGTTGTATGTTTAGTTAGTAAAAGTTTTCATCTAGGAAATTTTAATTTTTATCTCTCCATTTATTTATATTCACAAACTCACAAACTGATGTATCACTTTTCTAAGAAGTTGCAGTGAATAGGACATAGTTCTTTCTTCTTGGAATTTGCATTTAGTAAAATTTCACTTTCCTAAAATGAACAATACCTCCACCAAGGTGGTGCTTGACTTAGCCATGGGGGAGATAGTTGTGGTCTTAGGTACAGTTATGGGGCTCTCTCTCTTCTTTTATTGAAATAGATTTCCAGAAGGATACTGAGTGATTTTTTTTCACCCCCTGAAAAGGAGGCAGTAAACCAATAAGTTTGTGAATCTTTACTCTGGGCTATCATTTTCACTTGGTATGAAATAGAAAAAAAAAAAAATGAAAAAGTCACTATAGCATCAAGAGGTCCCTATAAAAGGCTGAAGGACTGTGAGAGAATGAAAGCCAGAGGAAGTAGGTTCAACTGCATTTGACTTAAGTACAAGAGAAACTGCATTTGACTTAAGTGTCAAAAGAAGGTGATAGTTTCCCAATGATGAAGGAATGATTGGAATCTTGGGTACAGAGAACCCCAAACTCAAGATCAGCTTGAGCAAAGATGTGAAGGGATGTGTCAGACCCAAACTCTGGTGCTTAGTCAATCCCATTGCCTAGCAGGTAGCAAAGGTAAAGAGTCAGGAGGACCTGACCAATAGCACCTGCCTATTGACCTTGTGTTTTATTGGGAAGCAGTCAGAAAAGGTGGATCACAGACTGGTGATTGAGAACTTTTTGTAAGGCAAACATATGAAGTACAAGCTCAGAGACAGGCACAGAAATCTCCATAACAAAGTCATTTGCTTGAATCCTGGGTATTAATGTTTAGAAATTAATAACAACAGTGTGGAGAATGAGGAACAAACTGTGCATACTCTTGAACTTGTTATCAACTGAATGCAGGAGAAAAGAGGAATCACATACACGGTAGAAGTCCTAGACTCTAGGCTGTTGGCACCATTGTCACCATTCATGTGATCTAGACTTAGCTTTGTCAGGGCGAACATTTTAATGCCTGGAAAGATATATGTGTGGTTATGTAAGTTTCGTGCAAAGTACATGGTGGTATCAGTTTATATGGAAAGCAAGTCCTTGCATGCATTTTTATCATGGAAATAATTTTGGTCTTTAAAGGTTGAAGAAACTTAGCACTTTTTTTCATCCACTTTTAAAACATTTCTGTCTTGATTTAGCATTCATTCTATATATATTTTAGCCTTGATCTTTACTCTGCCTGCAGCCATGTGTCTTAGAGGTTGTGTTTTTATTTCCAGGCGCTTTGAGTCTCATCCCATCTGCACTGATCTTCAGGCCCAGATTCTCCAGTGTTACCGTCAAAACTCCCAGCAGACCCTCAACTGTTCTGCTCTGGCCAGCCAGTACATGCGCTGTGTCAATCATGCCAAACAGCAGGTGAGTGTGAGATCCAGGACTGCCTGGGTCAATCTGGAGAGCAAAGCTTTTTAAACCAAAAGTCATCATCATCTAGAACTACTTGCTTTATCCGTGTCATGATGGGGAAACCCATATTTATCTTGGGTTCAGTTCATAACACCTGCAGGAAGAGCGAAGAGGCTTTATGAAATTCTTCATTTCCCAGTGGCTCTGAAGGTTTGTCCTCTGTCCCACAAGAGCTGTATACTGTAAAGGGGGATCATGATGGGGAGAAGAGGGGTGTTCCGTGTCAATCCTTTAAACTAGCTTAGAGCAAAGATACCAGTTAGTGGACACAGCCTCTAAAACATAAGCAATATGAGTCCCTCTGGGAGCCTGGGTCTAAAAGAACAAAAGACAAAAAGCAAAAACCACCATCGAGGTATTTTATACTGGTTCCTAGAATCCAAGTCATCAGATAGGCAAGGAAGGCCAGGGCTTTCAGAGACTTTTCTTGCTTGATAGACCATGGCCATCTTCTTCTCAAACCCATATAATATAGAGTTCACAGGATGTCTTTTCTCTAATTACCATATTTTAGAAGCTAATGATAAACCTTGGAGCAAATGATTAATTGTGCAAGTTCACATAGTGTAACTGACCAAACCATTGGATGTAGATTGTTCTTAAAAAATAAAAAAAAATGATTTTTTTTTTTTATTGACAAACTCTTATTGATCTTTTTGCCCAACAAAATCTAGTACCTGAGTGACATCACATATCTTTCTGCATTCTAATTCGCCATGGTTTTTACCATCACACCTCTTGGTGTAACTATCCTGTGCTGTATAAGAATCTAATGTGAGTGTGGATCTTGTTGGATAGCTGAACAGTAATAGCAATGTTCCATGGAAAAAATATTTATCAGCAAGATTTATTAAAAGCCTGTGCTGTGGGGCTGGAGAGATGGCATGGAGGTAAGGCGTTTGCCTTGCATGCAGAAGGACAGTGATTCGAATCCCAGCATCCCATATGGTCCCCCAAGCCTGCCAGGAGTAATTGCTGAGTGTGGAGCCAGGAGTAGCCTCTGAGCGCTACCAGGTGTGACCCAAAAACCAAAAAAATAAAATAAAAATAAAAAAATAAAAGAGCCTGTGTTATTATAAACCTAGTGACTGGAGGTTCTTTCTTGTTAACTGCTTGTAGAGACATGTATAGAACAACACCCAGTGGCCTGCCAGTCTACGCTCCTTTAAAGGTCTTTGGTATGAGTGTTTCTCATGCTGTTAGTACAT
This sequence comes from Suncus etruscus, assembly GCF_024139225.1. Taxonomy (NCBI): domain Eukaryota; kingdom Metazoa; phylum Chordata; class Mammalia; order Eulipotyphla; family Soricidae; genus Suncus; species Suncus etruscus. The sequence goes on along the minus strand of NC_064848.1, from coordinate 141,907,564 downwards.
TTGATTTGTCAAAAAATGGCCTTTGGTAGATTCCTAGCAAACTCCAGCATCAATGCCAGTAGTAACTAATACACTTGAGACTTGATCATAGACACATGATTTTTTCTAACTTAGGAAGGATAGAAGTTGAGTAATCAGTACCAGGAATGATCCGTGGCCTGATGCGATTTAACCTCGGATATCTAACAAACTGGTTGTGTCCACTGGGTGGTTTGCTGCATTATAGAAGTGGCACCTGCAAGGGTCCCTGGGCACCAATTCTATCCTGCCCATCTGGGTTGTGCTAAGAGGTCTGCACAATAGCCCCCATGGGATCCAGGGCATACGTTTATAGAATCATAGAAGTCAACTTGTTAAATATGCCACCTGGTGCCGTAAAGATTTCCAGCTAGGTGCAGCGAAGTTTTCATCTAAGCTCCATCTTCTACTCAGCTCTGACTTTGGTGTTTTTCACAAGCAAATTGGGGTCGTGCCAACACCAATGCTGTGGTAAAGATTTTATTTACATAAAATCTTCAATAATCCCCTTCTTTCCTCGGTTGTATTATTTTGAGCTGTAATCAACTAAATAACAGACATTAAACCTCCTAATGTTGCCCAGTGATTCCAACTCTTGCCTTGATTATTAGGGAGTATAGAGCACCAGGTAATCTTCAAACATTATTGCTCCATCCAGTCTTTTCTTCACCTGGCAGTATTACAATGGATAGGTGCCAAGAATGCATATGCTGCATGTGTCTAAGGTCCTTTTACTTTCAAGGTGATTGATTGCACCTCCATTCTCTCTCGCTTGTTGTGTTGTTGTTGTTGTTGTTGTTTTTAATGTCAGTTTGAGACATAAGTAGAGATGGTTTTATTTTCACCATTTTCCAGTTGAGAGAATTGAAACCCAGGGAAGTTGTGACGGTAAATTGAACAATGAGACCAAGAGGCACCTTGCTATATGCACAGAACATTTTAAAATAAATGTAGTGGCATTTTAAAATAAATGAAATTGAATGGAGTGCATGACTGAAGAGACATTCCTTAGCCACAGATACAAAAATGCAGCAATACAGGGAAATGAAAAGCAAGGATCAGAACAATGATTGGGAAATTGGTGATCAGATTTAGTATATTAAAAAAAAAATTCTTTTTCTCTTCCTTTTCCTGATCCTCTCCCCACCCCAAAGGGTGTTTCTCTGCCCAATTTAAGACAGTGTCTATAAGGTTAAAGAAGATTTCAACCAGTATTTCATGGAGTGTTTATCTCTTCTTTGACTTTTGTTCCTTCCTTGTAAAGTTAGTCTTGCCCTGATGACTCCCATCCTACCTCTGTTGTCTTAAGATGCTGTGAATCCAATCTTGGATAGAAGCAACTCCCAACTGATCAGCCTCCTTTCTTTGGTTTTCTCATTGAATCCAAAGGACATGTTACATGTGGAAAATAGCAAACAGGACAACAGTCCATTAAGTCATACTGTCTATTTCCGGCATAGGGCAATAGTTTTCCCTTTGGATTAATTGTAGTGGCCAGATCCATTCTGCTTTTAAATGACTCATAAGGTTGAGCTTTCACGACTTCCCTAGGGGTACTGTTCTGTAGACTAATAGATCTTACTGATCGGAAAATTTCCGGATATCCCTCCACCTTACGTCTCCTTTCTTATTCATCCACTTACTCACATCAATCTTTCTTTGGCTATTCTTAAACAATTCTTCCTGGGTTGACATGAGCCATTTAGACAGTTACTTCCAGTATATTAAGTTATGTGTTCTTCATGAGGGTAAGGACTTATTAAATTGTCATAATTATGATTTTCTGACATAAAAGCTATTGGTTGAGCTCTGTAAGAGACATCCTCTAAAAATACTGGAGAACATCAGCTGATAGTTTCTTGGTCTTTTATTTCTTTTATTAGCTTAGCCTAGAAACTTCTCATAAATTTTTAAGATTGAATTACCTGTTATCATTTGCCCACCTTACAAGACTGTGGAAGTCAGAAATCAATAGTATTTTCCCACTAACAGACTAAAATATGCCTACATTATATTTATTTTATTTTTTTTTATTTTAATTGGAGTTGGGGCCCAGACCTAATGGTGCTCAGGGTTTTCTTATTGCTCAGGAATCAATCTGGCAGTGCTTGTGGGAAGACCATACACATAGTGCAAGGGATTAAGCCAGGTTTGTCTGCATGCAAGGCAAGCTCCTTACCCTGGAACTGTTTCTGCAGCTTTGTATTTATTTCAAGTTGTGGCACAAGAAACAAGCATGTAGAAAGGGCTTTTACCCAGGTCTTTATTGTTACTTGAGCTTGGGGTACCCCCTTACCTTAATATACTTGAAAAATTTTGGTGCACAGGTGGAATGTGGAGTAATTCTGCCTCTTTCAATTCTGCTAACTGCTATTCTTATCTACTCCTGATGGCTTGCTCTTGTTTGTTTTACTTACTTGGGTTTTTTTTTGGGGGGGGGGGTGTTAATTAAGGACTTGAACTAGGTGATCCCAGGATCAATTTTTTTTCATTGCATGAGAGCAAGAATCTATATGCTTGAGCTCATATATTCCTGAGAACCCTGAAATTAGGACACAGGAACTCATTGGTTCAAGCAGTCACCCCAATTTGGGGTTCTTACCAGCATATGGCCCTTAACCTCTTGGCTCTTAATCTTAAAAAGCTCCTCCCAGCAGTCAGGAAGAATAGCTTACCTTGGGGATTGACATCTGCCATGCAGGTGCTGTTTCCTTGAAAATCAGACCCCTAGGGGTCCCAAAGTGGTGGGGGGGGGGGAGCTACAGGGAAGGGACTAGCCGAGTGAATGGGGTGGAGAGATGTCACTTTCCTGCTGCTACACAGTCAAGCAAGGAACAAACAACTGTGTCAGTGTCCCCGGCAGAATGTTTCTGGCTGGCAAATAAACAGACTGATGGGCCCCTCTGTACAACCTCCCACTTTCAATCCATGGCCAGGTACTGTGGGAAGGACAGTGGTCAGTGCCCATTACACAGAGGTCAGCATAGACGTAGCATTGGTAGAAGGAGGCCAGATTACATTTTTCAGTTCCTTGGACGGCCCTGGTGCACAAGCAGCACACTCAAGGAAGCACTTCAGTGAGGTCTTCTTGGATTTGACATCCTCACTCCTCCCCAGACCTAAAGACTTGCTGCTGAGCACCTTGTGGGGATCAGTATTCACCTGGATGTATCTGGGAGTATGGGGTTTGAATGCAGATAAAAAGAGCAGATGCTAATCAACAAAGTTGCTGTGTCCAAGGCCAGTGCATATAGTTCTCACTGTCACAGTGTAAAAACAACCCCTTCCCCCTGAAGGTCAGTGTGCTTGGTGCTCTTTGTCCTGACAGACCCTGCTTGCCTTCCCAAGCCAAATGTGAAGCTCATTGTTCTTTCCTCCCCTGTAATAAAGCCCTAAGCCAAAACAGTGCTCAAATTCTTCCCTGTCTCAGTGAAGAAGAAACTTGAGAACAGATCCACATTCCCACAAGAAGCAGTGGTGGCCAGAGCAAACTTTGTCTTATCATTGTGTTTCAAGGGAACTTTACATGATATTCAAGTGATGCCATGGGTTCATAGCTGTTCCAGCTAGCAGATCTTCCAAGATCATGGGACCTGGTCCTGTCTTTTCACATGGCACTGTTAACAATCCAATGGCTCCAGCTTTTTTGTCCAGAGAACCATTTCTGCACCAAAATAGCCCACTTCTGGTATCAAAATTATTGTACCCTCCCTGCAGTATCCTTTCCCCAAGCTGACCAAAGTCTCAGAATCAACTGCATTTTATTTCCAAGGCCCATACTCAGACCCTTCTCTGAGGAGCCTAATTCAGAAGGCCTGTACTTCCCAAATTTTTTTGGCTAAGTCTCCAGACAGATCTATACACATGCATTGGGAGAACCACAAATCCAGAGCCCTTGGACTAGAAGATTTTTATGTGAAAAATCTTCACCTTCCCTGGGACCCAGGCAATTTTGATGGACCCTCTCTGGCATCTGAACTATCTGGCAGAGACAGAAACAGACCAAATCACAGCCTCAAGGACAAGCTCAGAAAACAAAGAATAGTCTCACTTTGTACCTTCTTTTGCCCCTATTGGGTCTGGATTGTCACATACAGCTCAGCAACAGGGCAGACTGGAGAGATGGAAGAGAGAGGTTTTGGTTCTGGTTGAGATCCTGGTTCTCTTGGTTCTGCTCTTCACCCATCACTGCTCTGACCCTCTTCAGCTCCCTTGGGGAGCACAGATTCTTCCAAAATAGTTACTTGCTTGTGAGGATTGTGGAAGTGTGTTTGTTGTCATGTTTAAAGACTCCTTTGTCATTATTACCTAATGGTGAGTATCAGTTACCCTGAGGGTCTGATATCTTCATGGTTTCACTATGTCCCCATGTTTTCAGGAGGCAAGTGTTGTGGTGGGGGGAGTGGCGAGTACAGCCCTTGGATTTAGAGTCACATCCAGCTGAATTTAAAACTTCAAATGTGTCACCTCAACTTCTTTCATCCTGGAAATTCTTTCCAACCCTTTTTGCTGAGAGTCGCCTTATGACACTCTCCACCCCCTTCAACTGGATTTGATAAGAGAAAAAAAAAACATTACCATGGTTCAGAAAGGATACTGCAGGGAGGGTACAATGATTTTGATACCAGAAGTGGGCTATTTTGGTGCAGAAATGGTTCTCTGGACAAAAAATGGATTTCCATTTTTCTTTTTTTTTTTTTCTTTTTGGCTTTTGGGCCACACCTGGCGGTGCTCAGGGGTTACTCCTGGCTGTCTGCTCAGAAATAGCTCCTGGCAGGCACGGGGGACCATATGGAACACCAGGATTTGAACCAACCACCTTTGGTCCTGGATCGGCTGCTTGCAAGGCAAACGCCACTGTGCTATCTCTCTGGGCCCTCCATTTTTCTTAATAGGTTATTTCTTTACTGAATCCTTATCAAGAGCTCGAGTCAGTGTGTTAGTGTTGTGTCTATTCTTGCAGCAAGTTGTATAAACAGTTAATTACTAATAGTTTAATTTGAATATTACACAGAGTGTTGGTCAGAGATGGTATAGAAAAGAATTCTGGCAGAGAAAAGGCAACTTGCATGTTTTCCCTAGCTAAAGAAAGAGAGCGCAACCCTCAGCTAGATGGAAGAAGGGGAGATTTTTGGTTTAGGACATCTTAAACTGGAACCACTATGACCAATTTTTGCATGGGTCTAGGGATATAAAGTAGGTATACAATCAAATGTTTACTGACAATAAGTGATGAATTTACTTTGAAACAAATTTTTTCCATCCCTTATATGGGATCAGAACCCAGAGTTTAAGAAGTTAGGCATTTGCTGACCTGGTGTGGGAACGGAGGCAGTGAAACTTATTTCATCTCCTCATATCACATTTTATTACATAACTACTGCAGATTTTATGTCCTCTCTTATTTTTTTCTATGTCAATGTATTGAGGGGGTGCACTTATTATGCAGGGAAATATGATATATAGAATTTCTTGACACTTTTTTCCTTCTCGGGTAGTTTGTATACTACATATTTCTTTCCACAGCTCCCACATTCTCCCATTTCTGTGTCTCTAATAAAAGCTCGGATTGGGGTTACAGAGATAATACAAGTTAAGATACTTGCTTTGCACACAGTTGACTTTGGATCAGTCCCTGGGCCCCATAAGATCCCCCAAGTCCCTCCAGGAATGATCCCTAAGCACAGGCGTAAGCTCTGAATACTACCAGGTATAGCCCCCAAGCACAAAACCTCATATCTGCCTTAGCAAGTCCTGATTTCAGCAGCCCCACCACCAACAAACTTTTCTCTGGCCACCTTTTTTGTTCTCTTTACAAGTTTTACTTCCTCTTTTGATATTTGGGAAATTTGTTTTTGTTTTTGGCCCACACCCCAGTGATGCCCAGAGCTTACTCTGAGCTCAAAGATCACTCCTGCCAGGCTCTTGAAATATGAGGTTCTGGAGATTGATTGAACCCTGGTCGGCTGCATTCAGGACAAGCACTGTGCCTGCTGCACTCTCCTCTGGCCCCTTACTGAATCTTTTGAAATCTCTGGGGAATTTGGGTAAACCCTGCCTCTTTCTAGGTAGTATGTCAGGGTGGAGTGAGAGAAGGAAACAAGTTGTTTTAATTCTTTTAATGGTGATTGTTCAGCCATCCAGAATTTCATCATCTTCTCTATTATCTTGAGACAGCCAGAAGTTGACATGCTACTCTAAGTGTCAGCCTCTCCCAAAAAAAATTTTTTAAAGTTTTAATTCAAAGATTCATTGACTAGATTACTGTGGAAGCAAAACATTTGAGGAAAATTGTGAAACGCATTTTATTAAATAATGGTGACACCGATCCCTGCTCTCCCGGAGATGGAGGGTGTTCCAGGTGGGACAGCATCAGTTCTGGGAAAGAGATGGGCCAGAGAGCAAGATTGGCACTGCCCAGTCCTTCTACGGATGATTTGCCCAATAGTTTAAATGGGCGTTGTTGCAGACCCCCCTGGATGTGAATGATGAGCTGGGCAAAGAATTTCTTTCTCCACATTAAGATTAAGTGTTAGCAGCTCCTTAAGTGAAGGAAGCGATTTTTTATAACTTGCAAATCTTCTCCCTGACTCTTCAGGGAATTTTCTATGCTAATTTATGCAGTGTTAAATTTATGCGGTGTGGTTATGCAGCCCAAAGGCAGTGACTTCCAGAACCAATCCCGACAGCCTGTAAGGTGGGCACTTACTGGCACAGATGCTACAGGCTTAGGAGCCCCCTAGTTAGAGATCCCTCCCTTTACTCCCAGGTCAGGGCCTGGCGAGTGTTATTTCATCATAGTGATGGAGAAATAACACAGACTGTGCAGCTTGTTTGTTCACCTTTTTAAAAATGTAGCTCAAGGGTTGAAGTTCTAATTCAAGGGTTGAGGCATTTGCCTTATTTGTGGCTGACCCTACTTGAATCATTGATACCACAGAGGATTTCCCCACCACTGCTGGATATGGTGCAAAAACGAAAGACTTGCCATGTATTTTTATGTCTGAGATAGAAGTGAAGTAGTTTGGTATCACCCCTGCCACCACTGTGGCAGTCCAGTATAGTGTGACAGCATGCATTCAGTGAGGCCCTGGAAGATTCACAGCCTGTCCCAGTGTCCATGTCAAGTGGTCCAGCATGTAAGTGCATATGCAGGGTAGTTTGAACATGACTGTTTTCTACTTTGTGTTTGTTCAGAAGTGTCTTTTTAGTGTCTCTACCACGAACTGGCTCACCAAGCTTCAGACCTGCCAGAACCCAGTTCACACTCCCTTTATAAACTTTTTCTCCAGGAAGGAGACATAAGCTGGCTTCAAAAACATCTTTTTGTCTCTATAAGGAGAAAACGAGAGATAGGATTCCTTTCTTTGGACCCTTGGGGGGAAAAAAAACGAGCTATTACTGTAACTCCTGTGGGTTATTTGGGAACTGTTGTAAAGAGATATGTGGTTCCAGGGCTACTGTTGTAACAGAAACTGGAGAATGAGGCGTGGCATGTCCTCTTGATCAGACAGAGGTTGATTTAAGGTCCCCTGAGCATAACAGGGAATCCTGAGAATGCCGCAAATGGCATTCCTCACCACAGATCAGAATCTTTAGTAGCTGCCTATAGGTGGGCTTCCTCTGAAATGCACCTGCTTTAATGCCTGGTTTCCCTTGGGGCTAGCAGAAAAGGTGGTAGTGAGTTTAGCATTCTGGCCAGAATTTGCAGTACTTCTCATCTAGAGTAGCTGATATGTGTGGCTAAATGAAGTGTGGCTGCCTTGATTTAGGCCACAGTACTTCCAGGCTAATGATTTGCTACAGTAATGGAAGATTGCCACTTCCCTAAAACATGAACATCCGGCATGAACAGAAGTTTTGTCTAAGAATCTTACAGTTTTCAAAAGGGTGATTCCCTCCCAACTTTTGGGGTTTAACTCTTGCCCACCAACCTCTTTGGCAAAAGCTTCCCAAGAGAAATGTTCCTACACATTTCCAAGTACCCCAGACAGTAGTAGTTCGATACATTTCCCCAATTCTCCCCAGTCCAAGCTATACTTACCCTCGGGGACTCATCTTGAGGTGGAGAAAAGGGTTCTGCTGACACATGATTAAGCAATGGTGTTCATTCAAGGTGGCATTTTATGATGTGATGGCCAGGAAGCATATAGCCAGCTTGATGTGAGTTTCGATTACGTCTTGAAAAGGCTATGCTAGTACTAAACCATTATTGCCATATTGGGATCTCTTACTTCTGGTGGTTAAAAACCTTTGTTTTTGTTTCTCTTGCAGGGCATGCTTGAAAAGGGAGGATAAAATCAACTGTTAGAAGAAGCCAAACTCCTGCATCATTGATTCCAGCAGTGAAACCTTTATTTTTTTTGCCCCCCCCCCAATAAAAAAAAAGTAACCCCTTTAAACAGAAGATCATTCAAAAGAAGTGCTGGAAGTTGAATCAGGAGAAGCATAGCAAAATTTTGACCCACACAATCTATACAGCCAAGGCCTAGACCAAGGCCACCAAGATGCAGGGGGGACCTTCCTTTGTATCTAAAAACAAGGACATGCCGCAGTGAGGCCCACTGAGTGACACACACCCCATTTCTTACTATGGAAAGGGAAGGCAGCCTTCCCACCTTTTCTCCTCAATCCAAGCCCCCTCACTAGGTGGTCTTTTCACTTTGTGACCATGTTGGGGTGCAAAGGGGTGGAGACAGCAAATCATTGGAGTGTGGGGGAGGAAAAAGTGAAAAGCTTCACTATTGGGGCAACCATTCTGGGCACAATTATCTGGATGTGGCATGTGAATTTCTTCTCCCCTTTGATAAGCACTATTCCATTTTAACTTATTATGGTGAATCACATAAGTAAGAATGCTCCCCCAAAAAAAGAGGCAAGAAAGATCACCTCTTTTATTAGAATAACGTTTCTAATTACAAGTGAAATATGGCTTTTTTAAATCAACCTAAAGGCGACCTTGGCTTATACAACTTCTCTCTATCATGAATTCTGACATCTTCACTCACTATCAATAATAAATATATTTTCTGATGAAGACACACTGTGGCATGGGCTCCTGTGTGTTTCTTTCTGGCTGTCTTCCCTGACTCTGCTTTTCATTGTGAATTTGCGTTTGGACCATTCCTTTCTTTCTGGAAGGTTCCAAAGCATTCTGTAAACACTCAGATTGGCTAAGGAGACCAATCATGTTGTTGCCAGTCATGTCTGAAGTAAAGGCTTCAGGAAGACCTTTACAAATTGCAGGAACCTTCTTTTCTTCAGGATGACTTTGAGTCAACGCAGGTCATCCTGCCTGGAGCAAAAAAGTAGATTAGTACTTCTTGATTAGGCACGTATGACCCTGTCACCCAATGAAATAAAAAATTTATTTTTCTCTTTAGATCAACCCTGAAAGTTATTCCTCTTTCCCATTTCATGAAAACTTCCTTTAACTCTTGCTGTCTTACCAGGATTGGTGTCACAGCACTGAATTTTGGCAAGTTGAAAATTAGTATTCACACAAAAGCTAAATGGAAAAGTCTTTCCAGGACAAAAGAGGAGGAGAAAAATGTCAGTGCTTTGTGAGGCTGTCAAAATTCTTTTGTCGTGTAGAATTTTTATTTCATTTTTATTTTATTACAGAGAGATCTAATTTAGAAAAAAAGATTAAGAATGCAGTCTGGAATAAGGCATATCTGTGTTCAGATTATGGCTCTGCTTTATCCACTTTATCTGCCTTATCTATGGAGAGCAAAGCAAATCATGTCTCCAGCCAAGCATCTAATTGATTCTTCAACTGTAAATTGGGGGGATATGGAAGAAATACCTTGTTAGCATCAGTACTTCCCACAACAGTCTGGGCAATTTATGCCATTATTTAGTAAACTAATGTAAAGTGAGGGACATGGGAAGAATCTGTGTCTCTTACTTAGATACAATGAAGGTGAACCTGTTTGTCAACTCAGTCCAGTAAATTCCATTGCGACTTTCTAGTCCCCGGAATTCCTGAGTTGACTCTGATAGTCACCTTCGTTGAGGACACTTCTGGATACCTAGTGTTCATGCTGAGTGATTTGGGACCATCCTGCCCTAACTCGCAGAAAGACTGTGTAATCATTGTTTAATGACAATTTCGTGCTGTTCTGAGATTGCCATGGAAGCTACATTCATATGTGAATGGCTAAAGAACTGCACTGAGGCCACCATCAGTAAAACATCCTGTCACCTGCCAGGGGGAAGGCAGAGGGACTGAGAGATGAAGGCCTCCTTGAGGATTTGAAGTATTTACAGATGAGCTCACTCACAAGTTTCCTCCTATATCATTTTGTTCTACCATTTAGAGCCAAGTGCTTGACCCATTCCAGGCTGTCCCATCTTGTCACTGGTAAAAGTTACTTTAGGGAAGATGCAGTCATCAAAAGTTGTTGAGGCCCCTGAGAATGAAGGGTTAGTCGGGACATCTCTTTCCAGATGCCTGATCTGTGTTTTTCATTCTCATCCAAAATTAGATGAGTATGAGGTGTGGTTGAAAAGGCAGCACTTGAACAGGGGGAATCCTTACCCTCTAAAAATGCCAAGCCCACAAGAAAGATTATGCTGGACCATCATAAGTAATTTCCAATGAAGATAAAAACATCATCCACATAGCAAGTCCAAGGCTTTGTTCTGCTGCTCTTGCTCTTAACTACTTGGGCCAATCACTTAGGACCATGACTTCCTGGTTGTTGGTTTTGTTTTTGTTTTTTTGTTTGTTTTTTTTTATCACTAGGGACTTTTTGATTTGTTTTTGGGCTACACCTGCCAGTGCTCTAGGTTTACTTCTGGCTATACTCAGAAACGACACTCATGGCAGACCCCAACTTTAGGGGTCTCATGGCAGACCCCAACTTTAGGCCATTCACAAAGAGACCTAATGTATGATGTGTAGTAAGAGATCTCAGACACAGCCTACTACTACACGAGTAGATGGAAAGTTTGTAGCCCAAGACATATTATAGGTCAGTAAGGAAAACAGTAGTCTTGAAATATGGTGCTGGAGCACCAGAGATAGTGTAGGTGGTAAAGTGCTTGCCTTCTATGTAGTCAACGTTGGTTTGACCCTTGTACTGTGGTGCTGGAGATCATATCAGGGTTGACCATGTGCAAAGCAAGCACCCTATTCCCTGTTCTATCACCGGCCTCTGACCTCTGTTAAGTGTCCATTGGTAAGGCTGCTAGATACACTCCATGACAAAAGGGCCAGTGAAAACCTGTGTTCACAAGTTCCCTCTCCCTGATGAATGAAAGTATGAAATAGGGCTTGAGAGCCAGTTGAGCAGTCAATTGCTTATTCTCTGCTGTTTTGACATCCAAAAGATGGTGAAACCAAGTTCTTTATATCACTTTGATTCTGTCAGCATCTAAACACAAAAGCAGTACCAACCCTACAGTGCAGTGCTTTGCTCTGCACCTCCTGAGAGTAACATGGACCTGTCTCAGAAGCCACTAAAAAATAATATTCAGTGGATCCAGAGAGATAGTATGGAGGTAGGGCATTTGCCTTGCATGCAGAAGGACGGTGGTTCGAATCCCAGCATCCCATATGGTTCCCCAAGCCTGCCAGGAGTGATTTCTTAGTGTAGAGCCAGGAGTAAACCCTGAGCGCTGCCGGGTGTGACTCAAAAACCAACCAAAAAAATTAGTATTCAGCAGTTGAGTGGCAGTGTGGTTTTCTTTTCAGTTTAGAACACAGCTCGGGAACTGCCCAGTAAGTCGCTAAGGGTGAAAGGGATATGGGTATAGAACTTGGAAAGCTCAACTCAGGCAGAAGGTGTTTTCTGCCTTGGGAAGAGGATGCAAGAGGGAAGCTAGTTGTTATTGGAAGCAGAACAGGGCTTGAGAATAGCATCATAAAGATGTCACTGCTTGGTCCAGAGATAGTTCAGGGGGGAGGCACTTGCTTTGCATGCAGCCTACCCAGATTCAGTCCAGGTTTCCGTATGGTCTCCAAGCCCACTAGTAATAATCCCCGAGTGCGGAGTCAGGAGTAAGCCCTAAACACTGCTGGGCATGGCCATAAAACAAAAAAAAGATGCTGCTGCTTTTAGAATATCTGCATTTCCTATCCTGAAATTTTAGACCCCTGTTTGACTTCCTCAGAGAAGAAAGTGGGGTGGTCTTCACCCAATGGATCAGCTGGTTTCATTCAGCTTTTTCCATGCTCTTGGACCTTAGAGAAGTGGACAGGAGTCACAACTTCAGGCCACACTGCTATTGCCTGACTCATTCCTGCCTCTACCCCAGGCATGATTTCAGGCAACGGACAGATCCATATGATGAACAAAAGTCCTACGCATATCTTGAAGATAAACTTAATGGGAGAACTTTAGGCCATTCACAAAGAGACCTAATGTATGATGTGTAGTAAGAGATCTCAGACACAGCCTACTACTACACGAGTAGATGGAAAGTTTGTAGACCAAGACATTATAGGTTAGTAAGGAAAACAGTAGTCTTGAAATATGGTGCTGGAGCACCAGAGATAGTGTAGGAGGTAAAGTGCTTGCCTTCTATGTAGTCAACCTTGGTTTGACCCTTGTAATGCATATAGTACCCTGAGTACTGGCAGGGAGTCACTGCTGAGTATGGCAGATAGGCATAATACAGCCAAACAACCCAAATAAATAAATAATAAATTTAGTATTGGATTAATTGGATACCCACATGGGACTCAAAGTAAACAATACTATTTTCATTTTCTGTTCAGAAGCCTATTTCTGTTTGGAGTACTACTTATAAGCACAAAAGGCTAATATTTCTAGAATATGGTGCAGAAGAAAAAGTTCAGCATCAAGAAATGGGGGGGCACAGAAAAACCACAGTGATTTGCTCTCCAAGCCTCTGTTATCTTGCCTATTTTTATTCTAGAGAAGCCCATGTTCTCTCTTGAACATGTCCATCTTTTCCCCCTAACATCTTTCTAAACGTTTTTTTGTTTTTTGTTTTTATTATTTTTTTTTTTTTTGGTTGGTTTTTGGATCACACCCACAGCACTAGAGGTTACTCCTGGCTCTATGCTCAGAAATCACTCCTGGCAGGCTCAGGGGACCATATGGGATGCTGGAGTTCCAACCACTAAACTTCTGTGTGCAAGGCAAACTCCCTACCTCCATGCTCTCTCTCCAGCCCCAAAGTTTTTTTTAATTAAAATTATTTTGCCTAGGGGCCGGAGAGAGAGCATGGAGGTAGAGCATTTGCCTTTCATGCAGAAGGACAGTGGTTCAAATCCCGGCATCTCATATGGTCCCCCGAGCTTGCCAGGAGTAATTTCTGAGCATAGAACCAGGAGTAACCCCTGAGTGCTGCCGGGTGCGACCCAAAAAAGTAAAAAAAAATTATTTTGCCTTACAGAAAAGGCAAAACAAACCCCATGACAGTGAAATAGTTGATGGGTTGAATTAACTTAAAACTGGGAATTTCTGAACTTAGTATATAATACTAAGTATTTTATATATATATATATATATATATATATATTATAATAGTATATAATACTAATTCCCCGGCTGTGGAATTTCTTTTTCCCTTCTACTTTCTAATAATTACTTTCTATTTCCAAAACAAATAAAATTGGGAATGTCTGAGGATGAATAAATAGTACAGTGAGGATAGATACGTGCCTTTCAAGTATCTGTCCTAATTCCATCCCAGACAAGCCTTATGGTCCCCTGAGCTGACCAAAAGTGATCTCTGAGCACAGATCCAGGTATAAAGCATAATACAACCAGGTGTAACAAAAAATAATTAAAATTAGGAATGTGTGTTTAATCAAAATGCAGTGGAGAGAATTATAAAAAGCCTTAAGATATTTGTGAAGTATACAGCAAAAACAAGCTCATATCCAGACTATATAAAGAACTACAGAATGAAAAGACAACTAAACAGCAAAAATGAGCAAGAGGCTGAAATAAATATTTCACAAAAAGTAAATATCTAAATGGCCAATAAACATACGAAATGTTCTCAAAGGCATTGCTAAAGAGGGAAATGCAAATGAAATTCACAATGCAAAGCCACCATTTATTGCAAAAAATATAAAGACAGAAGTCTGGAGCGTTGACAACTAACTTCTCATGTATTGCTAGTGAGAGATTACTTTGATGCTGCCAATTTGAAATTATCAATGAAAGCTGAACATAGTCTTAGTTATAACAAAATCACTATTGATGACTTGGATGCTTATGAACAACAGAAATTGATTATCCCAGTCCTAGAGACTGGGAAGCACAAAATCATGGTACCAACAGATTTGAGTCCTGGTGGAGTTACTTGGTTAACTTTATAAGGTTATAAGAAAGAAACCTTATAACCTTCTTGCTATATCAATGTGATAAGGGGCAAGGGAGATTTGGGGATCTCTATAAAAGAGACATCCTATTCAGGAGAGATCCATACTCATGAGCTAATTGTCTTCCTTCTACAAAACTCCCACCTCCAAATACCAGTCCATTGGAGATATGTTTTAACATGTGAACTTGGAACACTCAGACATTCTGTCAGCAGCACCTCCATAGCTAATGCCCCATTGTGCCATTCCTACGTTCATTTTCAGAGAATGTTCAGGCAGTAGCACTCATAATAGCTCCAAAGTAAAAACTAACAAATATGTACCATAGCAAAAAGAAGAAATATACTGAGACATATGGAATATTACACAATAATTGAATGGATGAATTATGACTACAGCAAGCAGGATGATCTCACACACCATTGAGCAAGTCAAGTACTGCAGAATGTATGTTGTAAAATTTCATTCAAACAACTTAAAAAGGCCAAATAAATGATGATGAGAGTACATTTCATGTCGAACTAGAATGAAAAACCCAACTGTTGGAAGTGAATAACTTCTAACACTTTCTTTTCTGGGACTTTGGAGGAGTTCCCTGATGAGAAGGAACATTGAGGGGACTTGTAGAGTCCAAGCAATGCTCTGTTTCTTTGCCTGAGTAGTTAGTAAATATGTTTAATTTATGAGGATTCATTGAGTTGTAATTATGTTTTGCAGACTTCCTTGTGTCTCTTAAATGTCACAATAAAAAAAAGTGATGAATTGGCGCCTGGGAATAGTTCAGTTGATAGAGCACCTGCCTTGCAGGAATGAGATGATAAGTTTGATCCCTGGAGGCTCTGCTCTTTGGGATCCCAGGTGCCAAAACCAAGAGGGCACTCTGGTGCACTGCAACCCAGTGTGTGACAGCACCCAGACCCAGGTGGTAATCCTGGCCATAGCTACATAAGAGAAAGGAAGGAGAACAAAGGGTTAGAACTAAAGAAGTTCAAGACTAACCCACGACAACGTTTTTGGCACCCCTTTGATAGGACCAGCTAGTCTTTAACAGATGGAACCATTTTTGAGCTTAGCACTGTTTTAAGCAGATACATCACCTCTTAGGGCAATTACCCTAGAAGTGAGATACTTTCATTTTTCTTATTATACATAGAACTGAAGCAAGACTAGTAGAGGCCCTACAGTTAGTAAATGCCAACCCTTCCCTACTCTGCCAGGGAATACTGTGTGATCTCTCTGTTCAAGCCTCACCAAGTCATACATCTTTGGGGCCACCCCACTGTATTTGAAATCCCTTAATCCCTCTGGGCATTTAATCCAGAGCATTGTCCAATTTAAGCCTCTGATTAAACATTGTGTTGAATGAGGAGAATAAATGCTCCATCCCTCTCTTCTGTGCCTCTCTGGGGCACACTTCGACCTGGTATGAAGTTACTGACAATGCAAGCAGAGAAGTCATGGGAAGAGCAATCTGAGGTAGACACTAGTTTTGCTCACTGGATTCAGCCAAGCAAATGCTCTACTTCCTTTACTCCTCTCCTTGCGCTCCAGTCTGTACACCTGTCTACCTCAGATTGCCACCCTGGGCTTGCCCCCCATGAAGAAGTGATGGGGAGCCAGCAGCCAGACTCACTGCTCCTGCCAAGGGAGCCTCAGGTGCAAGCCCTTGTGGGCTGGGAGAGAGCGGGGCGCAGAGCCCAGCCGTTCTAAATAAAACCCCTCATTCCAGGTGCGGCTGGATTTCAAAAAGTCTTCTGAGGCCAAGAGACTTCCTGAAGGAGAACAGTGATTGGTCTGGAACTTTCAGGCCCTATTCCGGGGTGATTTGTTACTGGCTGTGAGCGGAGCTGCTCAGCTCTGCAGGGACAAAACAGCCACTTGGGGCTCCACGAATCGCCAGCCCAGCCGTTTGCACCTGCCAGCGCTGTCTGCCCTTTTCCTGTTTGCTGGAAGATTAAAAATAATCAACCCTAAAGAAATCACAGCTTGAAGATGCTACATGTTTTCCGGACTGATTTGGATCATTTTCAGGTCGTCCAAAATAGCTAATTAGTGACAATCCCCACAACTACCGTCCTCATCTCCCAAATCCATGTGTCCTTGACATGTTGACAACCCAGCACCCTTTTCAGACTCCTGTCACCTGCACATGAAGTCACAGTCCCTGGACTTCAATTTGCTTGATCATACTTGCCTTCAAGAACCACCCATTTGGACCTGATAGTCTTTCAGACCCAGGAGAACTGAGAGAAGGCTTTGGCTCCTAGACCAGAGCTACTAAAACTTTTCCCACTCACAACCTCTCTTTCATCTGAGAAAACATTTTTTTTTACACAACCCTGGGTCTGTAGGCACATAAATTGGAATTCAAATCAAACAATTACTGATAATCATAAGGAAATGTAAGACACATTTTTAAAATTATTTGACATGCACACAACCCCAGTGGAGTTCTGATCCATGAGTTAAGAAGCTCTGTGTTAGGGTCAAAGAAAGCATGGGTAGGACACTTGCCTTGCACACAACCTCCCTATGGCACATGACAGAAGTGATCATTGAGCATCGAGGATGAGAAAACCCTAAGCAATGTCTGGTGTAGCCCAAAAACAAAAACAAAAAGCTAGCTTGATATTACAGCAAAAATATCCTTAGAATGAGGATCATTAGGCATGCAAAACATAAATATTTATAGTATCTTTCAGAAAAATTTATAAATTGTAGAGGGTATTGGAAATGGTTAAGGTTTCCCTGCTTTCCCCAGGTCTCTCACCCATATAATATGCATTGCTAACTGTAGCTGGTCTCAGAGTCAACATCCTTTATATCAGTAAGAACCTATAGTTGATCACAACTCTAGTGAATTAATCTTTTAGAACTAGCCTTCCCTTCCAGTCTTAAGGTTGACTCCTTCCCTCTTGGAATTTTGTTTTTGTTTTTCAGTGCAGTGAAGGATTGAACCTAGGGCTTCCTACTCTAGTCATATCCCCATTCTGCCCCTACCCCCCCCATCATGTTTTTCTGACCAATGAGGTAGGAGCAGAATTTCCCAGGTAACTCTGAGAAAGTTAAAAAGTCTAGAGCTGAGGCCTGATGGTACAGCTGGTAAGGATGCCCTTGCTTTATGTATGTCGTCATGGGTTTGATCTCCAGCATTTCTATATGTTCCTCTGAGCCTACTAGGTGTAATTCCTGAGAGCAGAGACAGATGTAACCCCTGAGTATGGGTCAAAAGCCAACAAAAGTCTAGGGCCACTGAACCCTATGTCCAGTGATGTTGCTGTATCCATAAATTCCTGGGTCTTTGGAAGACTGAATTTAGAAGGAGAGACTATGTCCTGAAAAAGAGCAGAAAGAAGATGGGAAGCTAAATTCTCTATACCATCACAACTTCGAGTTGTGAGAAGTAATATTTTTCCATCTCTTTTATGTGGTTTAGCAAAATTTGCTGTTTCTTACAGTTGAAAACCTCTAGTTTCTATGTCTATATTTAATTAGTTGAATTTCTCATGCTACTTTTTCTTCTTCCTTTGGGCACAAATTTTGGCTTGCTTGCTTCCTAAACAAGGATAGTTTACCTTTTTCTTTATTTTTTTTCTATTGTGTTTTTTGATCCACATCCAGTGGTGCACTGGGACTACTCCTGGTTATTCTTTTTATTATTTTTTGTTTGGTTTTTGGTTTTTGTGCTACACCCAGCAACTGTATTCAAGGGTTACTCCTGGCTCTGTGCTCAGAAATCATTCCTGGCAGGCTCAAACCCAAATCTGTCCTGGGCTGGTCATGTGCAAGGCTGCTCATTCCAGCCCCAATGTTATTCTTTTTTTTTTTTTAAATATGGAACGCTTCACAAATTTGCGTGTCATCCTTGCGCAGGGGCCATGCTAATCTTCTCTGTATCGTTCCAATTTTAGTATATGTGCTGCCGAAGCGAGCACCCAATGTTATTCTTGACTCGGTGTTCAGAGATGACTCCTGGTGGGCTTGGGGGACCATATGGGGTGCTGGGGACCCAAACCTGGCTGGCCACAGGCATACAAAGTGCTTATCTACTCTAATGTCTCTCTTGCTCTGCAAGGATTAAATTTTTATTGTTCCACAACTAAAAATAATGTTTACCCCAACTCCCCTCACTTCATGGGCCCCTTAAGCACCAAATATAAATAGATAAGTGATTGCTTCATAACTTATAACCTAAATCTCTCTAAAATGTTTGGTTAGGTTAGACTTTTCATTTTTTATGCCCTTATTAGCTTTCATTTGAGTGCTCTGAAAGTAATCCTGACTCACACCTGAGTCTTAGGAACACCCATGTGTGAAAGGTCACTTTGTTGAACTGCCATCTGTCCATTTTCCCTAACCAAAGCTTCTCTGTGGGGTTCCACATTGGGTTATTGGGGTCTTGGGAGGTAAGTTGGTTTTTAAATCTTCATTGTATGCATAGGCATATCGCAATGGTGGGTTCATTCTCCCCTGTCCATGTTTCCAATTACAAACACCTAGTAGTGGCTTAGCTCTGCTACAATGACCTAAAACTAACCGTGTCTTGATCATGAGACGTGTCCATCTCCCAGTTCTGGGGCTGTTAGCGCCATATTAAGGTAGGGAAAGTTTTATTCCTTCCCATTGTGTGTCATCTTCCTAAAATAAGACCACTGCCCTTTTTCTGTGGTCACCAAGAGGGAAGGGGGACAGATGGAAGGGGAAGAGAAAGAATGAGAGCTCTCCCCTTCTTTTGAAGCCCCTAATTCTATCCTGCTAGCCCCATCTTCAAATACAGTCCAAATGGGGATTAGGACATTAAAGCATGGAAGAGGCTGTAGAAAGATTAGGGGTGCTGGCCTTACATGCAGCTGACTCCAGTTAGATCTCTTCTGCCCCAGGCAGCTTTACTTTGTCTCACTCAATTAATTGGTCCTAATTACCCCACCTTATTCTTGGCACACCTGTAGGAAATGTGCTTTAAGTATATCAAGTCTAAGTCAACTCGAGTATCTCTGGGCCTAGGAGGTGCTCCTATTGACTTAGATGTTTTTATTCTGTTTCATGGCAATCGGCACAAAGTATGGTGGGAAGAAAATTCTCTGATATTTGTATGTAGAGTGTCTAGTTCTAACCAGCATTGTAATCAATGTGAAGCTGTTAGTATTGTCCACCAAGCATTCCAATCAAAAGCAAAACTGGATGTCTGAGTTGGCCTATTAAGTTTCAGAATAGGGTGAAAACCATTTTCTTCAAGTAAAAAATGCTTTATTAAAATATCATTCACAATTTATAGAACACTTTAAGTGACATTCAGGATCTTTCATCCACAGAGCTGTTTACCATTTCCACAGTCTAATTTTAGGAGATTTTCAACATCCAAAGAACTTCTATGGCCATTAGCAATCACCCTCACATTTCCCTCAAATCATTAGTCTCTGGCAACCCAACCCAATCTTCTTTCTGTAGCTTTCCCGTGCTGGACTTCTCATGTTGCTAAAATGATGCATGATGTGCTTAGATCATTGTGACTGGCTTCTTTCCCATAGCACCATATTTTCAAGGTTTACCGTGTTCTAGCACAAGTCAGAATGTTACTCCCTTTTATTCTCAAATAGTTTTCCATCATATGGGTCCACACATATTTCTTGTTAGATACAGATTGCTTCTACCTTGAGACTATTATCAACCAAACTGCTCTGCACTCCTACTCAAATTTTTGGTTTTGCTCTCATTTTTTTGGGTGAATATTTAAGAGACAAATTTCTGGGTTCTATGCTACGTAGGCTTATTTTGAAGAATTGCTAAATCTTTCCAACTTAACTATTCCATATTATGTTCTCACCAGTTTATCTATAACCTCAACAGAACTTGTTTATTTTGTTTAATTACAATCACCCTATTAGTGTGAAGTGATCCCACCTGGTGATTTTGATTTCGATTTTCGAGAGGACTGCTATGGTGCACATCTTTTGATGTGCTTGTTAATCATGTGCACCTCTTATTTGAGGGTATCTGTTCACTTATTTTGTGAATAATAACATTTATTATGTTCTGGAAATAAAATCCTTATGAGATATATGGTTTAAAAATATTTTCTCACGGGCCCAGAGAGATAGCACAGCAGCGTTTGCTTTGCAAGCAGCTGATCCAGGACCAAAGGTGGTTGGTTCGAATCCTGGTGTCCATATGGTCCCCCATGCCTGCCAGGAGCTATTTCTGAGCAGACAGCCAGGAGTAACCCCTGAGCATCATCGGGTGTGGTCCAAAAACCAAAAATTATATATATATTTTCTCATGTTCTATAGTTGATTGCTTTTTTTTAGTTGGTATTAGTGTTTGCGACCCAGAAATTTTAATTTTCATGAAGTCCAATGGATGAACTTGTTAAGCTATTCATGCTTTAGGTATCATCTAAGAAACCATTGCCTAAATCAAGATCATGCCTTTTGTGTTTTCTTATTTTAGCTTTTACATTTAGGTCTATGGCACATTTGATGTTTTTGTAGATGACATCTAAACTTCATTTGTATGAGTAGTCTTTTTGAATGAGTGAAATGACTCAGACATCCCCCTCTATCCCAGACTTGTGTGTTCAGATTGCAATCTGCATCCTGACCTGTACTTGTCTCTCAGGGCACTAAATGACAAATGCATGAGGCCTGAGGTGCTATTGGGGGAAGAGATGAAATTGAAAGTTCTAAAATTGGGCCCGGAGAGATAGCACAGCGGCGTTTGCCTTGCAAGCAGCCGATCCAGGACCAAAAGGTGGTTGGTTCGAATCCCGGTGTCCCATATGGTCCCCCGTGCCTGCCAGGAGCTATTTCTGAGCAGACAGCCAGGAGTAACCCCTGAGCACTGCCGGGTGTGGCCCAAAAACCAAAAAAAAAAAAAAAAAAAAGAAAGAAAGTTCTAAAATTAAAAAAAGCACAGACTGAAGAGGATCAGGATGTTTTAATGCTATTGAGGTAGCATTGACCTTTAGCAATACATAAACTTCAGGTGTACATCATGGCCACAGAACCCTTGCATATACTGCATCAGCATTTCCTGATTGGGGAATTTTGGTCTCTGAGAATATTCCCAAAATGAGCAAATTCAAGTGTATAAATGGGGCACCACGGTATGAGATTAGAAACTACATGCCAGCCAGTAGGATGTAGGTCATCCTACTGACATGACTACATGAAGGAAACAAAGCCTTTTCAAACAGTTGGAAAAAGACTGAGTGACACTGCATGCTTGCCACCAAAAGTCTACCTTTCGTTTATCATAATGACACACTGACCCTACCTCCATTTCATTCACCCCCTTTATCTAAATTCCCTTACCTTCAAACAACTGCAGTCTGTTACCTGCATCTAAGAAGTTTAGTTTTCTGGTTTATTTCATTTGCTTTATGAAATCATGTGATATTTCTTTCTTTTATTTTAACTTTATTTCACTAAGAAAAACCTACCCCAAGTTCATTCAAGCTTTCACAAATAACTATTTTATCTTTTTTTTTTTTTTGGTAGCTGACTAGTATCCCATTGTCATATATAACATATCTCCCTCCGCTTATTCATCAGACACTTGGTTTGCTTCCTTATCTAGCCTGCTGTGAGTAATGCTGCTTTGAGAATGGGGGTCCATGAGTCTAGCATTAGACTTTGGATAAGCACATTAGGGAGAAGGTTTGGATCCAAACAGTATCTATATATTATTTCATTCTGTAATAAACTCACCCCCACCTCCACAGGAGAAATCTTCCACTGCAATTTATGAAAACCTTTAACAAATCCTCATGGTTGCATAGTTTGCAATATCTAGGTAAAGAGTTGTGACAGAATGTTCAGGCTATTTCTTGGGTTTTTCTCTAATCAAGGCTCCTTTGATCCCCATTTCTTCTGCAGCACCCCCAGACTTTAGTTCTTTTTTCTTTTCTTTTTTTTTTTTTTTTTTTGGTTTTTGGTTTTTGGGCCACACCCGGCGGTGCTCAGGGGTTACTCCTGGCTGTCTGCTCAGAAATAGCTCCTGGCAGGCACGGGGGACCATATGGGACACCGGGATTCGAACCAACCACCTTTGGTCCTGGATCGGCTGCTTGCAAGGCAAACACCGCTGTGCTATCTCTCCGGGCCCCAGACTTTAGTTCTTAACACATCAAGGACATTTTACTTAAGAGTGGACAGGAGAGAGAAGGCAGAGAGCATATAAGAGCACTGAACAAATGCCTGTTTACCAGGCCCTCAGCCTCTTTGACTCACATAGATCCTATGTGCTAGCAAAGAACCCCAAAAGGCCCCACCCACCAGGATATCAGGGACTAGTCTAGGTCTTTCTCATCCCCACTTCCATTCTGATTATCTCAGTCCTGAAACTGAGCGATTTATTTCCCATTCTGCCTAGGTCTCCTATTGCTGGTCGTCTTGGCCACAGATCCTTTTTCTTTCTCATCCTCCACCTGTATAACATGGGGAGACACATGCTGGGATGCCAGCTCTGATCATTGTGAGTCCTTTAGCCTACTAGCCTCCATCTCCCTAACTAGGTCAATAGGGTAGGTGATGGAATCCCTCTTTAGAGCAGCTGTTTGATTCATAAGTCCATCTTGAAGCACAGGTTAAGGGCTGATGGGACTCCTGGATCATGGATACCAGCCCCCAATGCAGATCCATACTCCTCCCTACCATGGGCAAGTGTTGGATTAGCTAATTATCTGTTCTGCTTTCCTGCCATATGAATGGTATCCTGCTTCATTAGTTCTCTCTCCTGGTCTCTGCCCTCCTGAGGTTTCGGGATCCTAGAAAAACACCTCAAAATCAGAGTTGCCTTGCTGCTTCTCTGGAGCATAAATCCACATACTTAAAACTAGATTTTCATTCTTTAAGAATTATCCTTTAAAAGCCTGAGGTATATTATATCTGTATACACACACCTTTCAGCCTTTCTCCTTCACTGTCTGGTGCTTTATTAAATCTTGGCAGATAATTTTAAATTTTAAATATTAATTTATAAAGAGAGGTTCAGGTACTTTTCTTGCATGCTGCTTATTTGGGTTTAGTTCCCAGTACCACATGGTCTTTTGAGCACATTCAGCAGTGATTCCTGAGCATAGATCCAGGAGTAAGGCCTAAACATCACCAGGTATGACTTCTTCTCCACATTTCAAAGCCTCCTCCCCCCCAAAAAAAAACAAGTAAAAATCAGAAATAGGAAATAAAGTCACTAGGTCTGACAGGGAAGATATGAACACATGAACATTAACACCATCAAACTCTTTAAGGGCAATGGCTGGACATATTTTTAGTGACAAGTTTGAAGAGAGGCATTATAAATGAAAGAATCTGACAGTTACCAATTTAATGTCTTCCATTCAATAATACTTTGTTTTCAGCCCAGGGACCAGGTGTGCACTGTGCCAACCTGACTTCTTTACTCTAAAATTTCTCTCTCTGAGTCAAGACATTACTGAGAAATGGCATCAAATGCTGCATCCTGCCAACTGACACTCCTTTATTGCATGTCTATCAGTTAGAAACCACTATCATTTCCTAGTCTATACGGTTGTCTAAATTGGACTAGAGAACCCTCCCACTCTTTTGGGGGAAAGGATGGGCACACCCAGAGGACTCAGGAATTATCTCTGATGGTGCTTATACGATCTATATATATTAGGGGATTGAACTGGATTCAACTGTATGTTAGGCAACCCCATTTCATTTTAATCTTAAAAATTATTTATTAAAGCACTGTGATTAGGGCCCGGAGAGATAGCCCTATCTGCTTGCCTTGCAAGCAGCCAATCCAGGACCAAAGGTGGTTGGTTCGAATCCCGGTGTCCCATATGGTCCCCCGTGCCTGCCAGGAGCTATTTCTGAGCAGACAGCCAGGAGTAACCCCTGAGTACCTCTGGGTGTGACCCAAAAACAAAAACAAAAACAAATAACTGTGATTACAGCTACTCATAGTTATTTATTGAGTATACATTGTACTAGTACCAGTCATACCACCAGTATGACTATAGTATATAGTCATATATACTTTTCCAGTGCTACAGGTTCCCTTCCATCAGCCTTCCCAACTTTTTTCCTTGACAGACACATATTAACGTTTGATTGTTGTCGTTTGGATCTCATGCTTTAGTGCTATTAGCTCTGTGATTTTGATATATAAATATAACACACCTCTACCCCCACCAATGTGCAATCCCCTAACACTTGCTCCTATTACTTTTGTCTCCTCTTCTTAATCTTCCCTTGATGGCTTTCCTTTCCTGTCCTTTTTCTTTGGGGTGAAGATGATCTAGGTACCTACCTTTAATACCTTGCTTTTTTATTCTCATTCTGTGTGTTTAGCCTTCTTTTCACTTACCATGATATCCCCCCAGTTCTTCTCAAGGGGCAGTAAATCACATGATTTCATCATTCCTTGAAGCTGCATAGTATTTCATTGTGTTTATATACTGCACTTTTATAATCCTCTCATCAACTCTCAATCCTAGGTTGATTTTATGGCCTAGGAATTGTGCTAAATGCTGCAATGAATAATGGTACATATGTCCTTTTGAATTAATGTTTTTATATCTTAAAGTAGATACTCAGAAGTGGGGTCACGGGGTTGTCTGATATATAAATATATCTTTCTTTACTAAAAATCTCCTTACTATTTGCAATAAGAATTGAACCAGACATCATTCCTACCATCAGTAGATGAAAGTTCCTTTTTCACCACATCCCCACCAACACAGCTTATTCCCAGTTTTGGTTTATGTACCATTCTCATTGGTGTGGGAGATCTCATTTTCCTCTTGATTTGGATTTCCCTGATAATAAGTAATGAACACTTTTTCATGTGCATATTTTTTAAGCAGTAAGTTTTAATATCTAGCCAGGAGCTTGAGATTTCCTAGAACCCCATTTGGGAGACCCCCACTTTATCTCCTAGTCACCTAAGTTTACATGTAGACCACATCACACCCCAAAATTAAGAGTCCAGGTTACAAGATGTGGCACCTCCCCTTGGGAAATTTTGGAGCCCGCAGCAAATGCTGGTGCCAGGGATTATTAAATCTAGGTCAACCACCCACAAGGTAAATGCTTTAACCACAAGTTCTATCTCTCTGACCCATATGGTGAGAATTTTTAAAAACTTAGTCTGACCAATATGGCTGGTCTCACTCTTCCCCAACATTCTTACCAGGTTCTGTAGCCATCTCTATAAGGAAGGAATGTAGTTGTATGCCTGAGGCTTTCAGACTGAGCTGTCCCTGGCTGTCTGTGTCATGAAGAGCTCTCCTCTTGACTTCACCCAAGTATCCAGGGAAGATACCTGGAGTACTAGGTATAACTGATCATCCCAGTGTCCCTGGTTCCCCACATCTAGAGACTCCCCTCCAACTTTCCCTTGGGGTGTGCACACCACAGTAACAGGTGCAGACAGGCAATCCTGCTAATCATCACCATCTGATTGGAGAAACTAAGAAAAAGAATCCCCCCCAAAAAAAACTAGTTGATTTTCCCCCTTTTTGTTTTCTTCTTTTTGGTGGCTTAAATAGTGTGTTTGGTTTAAATACAGACATGAACCGACCACAAATATTATGGG
The DNA here is from genome assembly GCF_024139225.1 of Suncus etruscus. Lineage (NCBI taxonomy): Eukaryota > Metazoa > Chordata > Mammalia > Eulipotyphla > Soricidae > Suncus > Suncus etruscus. The sequence continues at coordinate 141,881,673 of NC_064848.1, read as the reverse complement.
CGGAGAAGCCAAGACAGCAGGCTCTGCAGGGAGACTGTTGCTCTTCTCAACAAGATTAAAAATAGTGCCACCGTCATCTGCAGGTGCTCTTGGCTCTCTCATGAGTATGTTTTCTCCTCCTCCTTCTCCCATCAATCTCTTGAGGGCTTAGTGGACTCCTGCTCAAGAAAGCAGTTGTCAGAAGGGAGGAGACATGATGGTTCCAGATGTTTCCCAGAAAATTAGTGGCATGGAGCTGAACTGGGGGCAGCCAGGCATGAGCGCCCACTAGAGTTAGCTTAGTTGTTGGACCCTGGGGCTGAGCTTTTTCCTGTTATTGTTTGGGTCCCTTTCCTTGTCTTTTGCTATTATTGCCATGGCCTGGGACCATATACATATTTGGCTGTGTGGCTTGCCAAGTATCACACACCTTAGTTGTGCTTACACACACAGTTGTAGGATTCTGACCTCACACATGGTGATGGTGCTTGCACACGTGAGTGATGCTCACACATTCTTGGAAAAGGCGTATTTGTAACAGTGACTTCAAGGACTTCAAAATGTCAGGTAACTGTGAATGGGGCTCAATAAGTGTGAGACAGTGCCAGGATCCACCATGTAGCCTTATGACTGCAAGCAAATATTCTGCCTATGAATTATCCCAGTTCTCATTGCTTTCTGCTTAAAATAGGGCAATAATAGGTAGGCTCAGGGTGGCTGGAGAAATGGTATGGGTGGGTTGAGGCACTTGTTTGACATGAACCTAAGTTTTATTCTCAGCACTTCCAAGGGTTCCTCTGAATTCTGTCAGAATAATCCTTGAACAAAGAGTCAAGTCCTTGAAAAAAGACCAAGCCTGAACACAACTAGGCTTGGTTCAAAAACAAACAAAAAAATAATAGCACAGGACTTGGCTTAAGTTGCTTCTACTCAGGTCTTCACTGTCACCTGATATCATGTCCTGTTTTATAGATAACTCCAGAGTTCTTTCAAATGGGCCACAAACTTTGTCAACCAAACAACTCCAATTCTGTGGGCTCCACTGTCAAAGATTCGCCTTCTGTTACTCTTTAAGGCAAGTAATGATCTACTAGAAACCTGAAAAGCTTAGTAGTAGTCGAACTTCTCTAGTCTAGACTATGATACTGCCAGAGAGATGGCACAGGGATTATGGCACTTACCATGAGAGTGGATGACCCAGATTCAAGGCCTAGTACAGCATTGTCCCCCTGAGTACCTCTAGGAAAAAATAAAACTCACAGAAACAAAATGCATACTCTGTTACTTACAGATACTCTTAACCTCTAGGTCTGAATCTCTACTGAGTGTATCAAGACATGGAAACTCCAAATCCAAAGTCTGTAAAACATGGACAATGCCTCAGGGATAAGGCCCAGGATGGAGCATCTAAAACTAAGGCAGATGCAGGTTTGTTTGAGTTGCTCAGTCTTCCTGAAGATTATAAGATGAGCAAATATTTGGAAAGTGTTTTTGATATTGTAAAAGTCTGTTCAGAGTTGTACATGCTCTGTACAGCTGCTGAATGTACAAGCTTCCCCGAGATTCTCTGAAAATGATATCATTGACTCAATTGTCAGCATGTGATTAAACATTGCATGCATTCTGAGTGCATGTTTGCTTCAACGTTTAAACGTGGCAAATTCTTAAGCACTGTAAAGTCTATGGAATCCTGGAAGAAAACTTATTAGAGGCCAGAGCTACAACCTCACTATGAGCTTCTGCAAAGGACAGGGACAAGAGAAAAGTGAAGTGCCACAGGGCTGGAGTTTTAAATAAATAAATGCCAATGTTAATCAAAAAACTTCTACAAACTTTTGTTGGGGCTCTATATCAGTGAGGTGAAGGGGCAGCTGGGTACTTGGGGGCCAATGCCAGAGATTGAAATTGGGACACTCAAGTGCAAAGCACTTGTGCCAGCCCTTTTAGCTGTCCCTCCCCAACCCCAACTTTGACGAAGTGGAAAGCCATCTCTGAACTGAGACTCTCTCTTCTTGCTCAAAGAGACTACTCTTTCTCTTATGAAAATACCTTGTTCTAAGAAAAGTGACTTGAGTAGACAGGTTGTCCCTTGAACAGAGAGACTGGGGAAGACTATTGTTGTCCACTCACTGGCACTGTCCTCAGCAGATTACCATTCTCAGGAGCACTCCTTTGGACTTAAGGGTTTTACCTGATTCTTTACTAAACCTGAAATGCATGAGTCAGTAACACCTATATTTTGCTCATGTAAAGCAATAGGAATGTTTGATTTTTAAAAATTAAGTGATGCACTTCAAGGCAGAAACAGCAGTCTCCATACAAGTGGAAACAGAGATAAACTGAGAAGCTTCTGCACCTCAAAGGAAATAGTGTCTAGGATACAAAAGCCATCCACAGATTGGGAGAAACTATTCACCCAATACCCATCAGACAAGGGGCTAATATCTAAGATATACAAATTACTGACAGAACTTACCAAGAAAAAAACATCTAACCCTATCAAAAAATGGGGAGAAGAAATGTACAGATTATTTATCAAAGAAGAAATACAAATGGCCAAAAGGCACATGAAAAAGTGCTCCATGTCACTAATCAACAGGGAGATGCAAATCAAGACAACAATGAGGTACCATCTCATGCCACCAGAGACTGGCACACATCACAAAGAACAAGAACAATAAGTGCTGGTGGGAATGTGGAGAGAAAGAAACTCTCATTCACTGCTGGTGGGAATGCCATTTAATCCAGCCCTTATGGAAAACAATATGGAGATTCCTCAAAAAACTGAAAATTGATCTTCCATATGATCCAGCTATACCACTCATAGGGATATAGCCTAGGAAGAAAAAATGAGATACAAAAATCCCTTCCTCGCACCTATATTCATCTCAGCACTGTTTACAATAGCCAGACTCTGGAAACAATCAAGATGCCCTTCAACAGATGAATGGCTAAAGAAACTGTGGTACATATACTCAATGGAATATTATGCAGCCACCAGGAGAGATAAAGTCATGAAATTTTCCTATACTTGGATAGACATGGAAATTATTATGCTGAGTGAAATAAGTCAAAGGGAGAGAGACACAGAATAGTCTCACTTATCTATGGTTTTAAGAAAAATAAAAGACATTATTGTAATAATGCCTAGAGATAAGGGCCAGAAGGACCAGCTCACAATTTGAAGCTCTCCTCAAGGAGGGGTGAGTTCAGTTAGAATACTGACAAGTACCATAACAATGTTAATGAGTGAGAGAAATAGAATGTCTCAATATAGGCAGGAGGAGTGGGTGGAGGGATATGGGGTGCATTGGTGGTGGGAATGTTGCACTGGTGAAGGGGGGTGTTCTTTTTGTGTTTAAAACCCAACTACAGTTATGTTAGTAATCATGTGTTTAAATAAAGATTAAAAAATTAAAAAGAAAAAGAAAAAATTAAGTGATGCAGAGAAAAATCATTTTAATCTATCTGGGTTGGCTCTGAAATAATTTAGGCCTGGAATAAGAAAAGAACCCCCTAAAACCTCTTTTTGGGTCCATGAAAACATGCATTATGTATGGTCTCTGTTCAGCTCCATGTTTTCTGTAACTAGGTCTGTATTGACACTTTTTTCTGCCTTAGAGACCAAAGGCTCCTTTCTATGTAAACTGCTTTTAAGTAAATCTCTCAAAGAATTGTTTGGTAATGGGGCCAATGAAATAGCTAAAAAGGTCCAGAGTGCATAGCATGCAGGAGATCTTAGGTTTGATGTCTGATATGACTTGGTCTTTCAAGCACCACCAAGAGTGACCCCAAACCAAGTACTGAACTGGGAATGTGCCCTGAGCACCACCAGAAGTGTTTTATCTACCCCCCAAAGTAAAATCACCTGGTAGTAAAAGTTGGGGCTGAAGAGATAGTACAGGGTTGAAAGCTCTTACCTTGCATGCAGTTAAACAACATTTGATCATATATTTATGTTAACCAAGATTTAACCAAGATTCAGTTATGTATTCCCTTGAGCACCACTAGGTGTACCTCCTGAGTGTTATTGAGTAGCTAAGATTAGTCCCTGGTAGTTCTGAGTGTGACACCCCCCCCCCCAAAGTAATATTGACTTAGTAAGAGAATCCAGAGGATCATGGGCTACATAAAGTTGGAGGTCAAAACTTGTTCATTTTTCTGGCCCCAGATTTTGCTAGTGTCTACGGGGTGACTTTATTTGGTCTTGATATCTGTAAAATGCATGGATTTGCATGTTGAAGACTGCTTCTTTTCCAAAAAGAGGGACAGATATTAGAGGAGTCTGGGTGGGGAAGAGAGGCAGTTTCTCACAAATCACCCTGAAGTGCCCCAGCCAGTATGGGGTCCACAGAGTGAAAACCATGTTAAGATACAATTCAAATGACTTAATCATCCCCATTGCAATATATAATAACTGTCTTTTGCTGTAGGTTTTTTCTATAATTTCATTACACTTAGTTGTAAACAAGCAATATTAAAAAATAATTTTGTGTCTGCAAAGGAGGGCAGGCTTAAGGGTGGATTCTGGGGACAATGGTGGAGGGAATTTTAGAGTGACGGTAAGATTGGTGGTGGAACATGGAATGGCAGAAACCAATATATTATGAGCAACTTTGTAAACTATGGTGTTTAAATAAAGTAATTATAAAAGACCATTCATCTTCTCAGCAATAGTTTACTGGTGCCCCTTAGCCTGCCCTACCCCTCAGCCCCCAATCCTGTGCTATACCAGAAGCTCATGGGGGCTCTGGACCTTTTCTGTTCTCTCTCAGCATGCATGTCCCACCATATACTCTGTGCTGACACACTCTTTACTCTTCAGAAATTCTGGGGCTTGTTCTTTGTTTGCAGATGGAATTGTCAGCCATAAGATAGCTGGTTTCTGTGATGAATTACATACAGTGGAAGCCATTGCTGGAATATGCTGAGATGTGAACTAAACAAGGGAAGAATAAGCTGAGAAAGCAGAGGTCAGAGGGACAATCATCCAGGAAAGGCAGGTAGTTGAAACAGAGTAAAGGGGAAGGAACATGGTAGAAAAAGAGGGGATGAAGAATTTTATACGGTTCTGGAAATGAGAGAGAAATTTAAGAGGTAAAGTACAATTTAGCGAAGGAATATACGGGGATTAAGTTTCTTGCCTTCTATGAAGCTGACCTAGGTTCAGTCCCCAGCCTGGATCCCAGAGCAGTGTGGGTTTTTACCCAAACACCTCTCCAAATTAAACATCTCAATAAACTAATAATGTAGGAAAACAAAACAACCATATTTTTCTCCTTGTTCTATTATGGAATTGATTTTATTTTGGGGTTGAAGATCTCAGCCAGGGGTGTTCAGGGCTTAATCCTGGCTCTGAGTTTGGGAGTTATTCCTGGCAGTGCTTGGGGGATCATATGTGATGCTATTTTTTTTGAACAGGGATGGTTGTTTGTTTTGCAAGATAAATGCCTTAGCTATTGCACTATCTCTCTAGCTTTAGAGATCATCTTTTGTTCCAGTTCTCAGCAAGAGGCCTCCAAGGTAGCTGCTGCAAAGGGCTTGCATGTGGGCAGAAAGCATCTCAGGACTACCCCAAAGCCTCTCATCCATGAGGCTGTGCCCACCAGCCCATCACTGCTTGTAATGGAACACTTCAGAGCCTCTGTCCAGCCACTGCTGTTTGCCTGTGGATTTGAGTTATCTGGGAGTGGCCTTCAAAAAGCCTCCTTGTGCCCCATCTATGCAGCCATATATCTGTCTATATCACAGAAACTTCTCTTACCTTAGGGTTCTCCTGTCCTCTGAGCTGCTAAAGCTGACCATGGTGGATGAGTAGGAGTTTGTCATGTAAATTTGCTGGTATTTGAGGTGCATGGCAGAGCTATTTCCTTGTTTCCTCAACTTACCATCCCCCACCACACCCAGACTCCCTCTCTTGGAAGAAAGCTCCAGAAAGAAGCTCCATAGATAATTGGGGATATACATCTCTGTTTTCAAGAGTGGGGTATAGGTATGGGATGCTAAGATTGTGCTCTGAGGTTCAGAGTCTTGCACCCCATCATCTCCAATCACATGCTTCTATGTGCAATCCCCCGCTACTCTGAACTCTAGTCCAGAGAATGACTTGAGATAGTACAAAAATGAATCAGCCTTACGCACATATTCCAAATCCAGCTAAGAGAAAAGAAAATGTCAAGTTGCTTCCAAATTGATCTCAGCAGAATTGAAAGGAATAAAACACCAACAGCAAAACACCCTGTGGAAGTTATTTAGCCTGCCATTCTATTAAGGTATGCTCAACAAACCTGCTGAGGTACCTCATCAAAGCCTGCTGTGGCTGTAGTGAATGGACAAAATTCTTGTTGGCCTTTCCAAGATTAGACCTGAATCTCTGTACACTGTACTTCATGATTCAGACTGGAATACTTCATTTGGGTTGGACTTGATTTTTTCTTTTGGTTTTGGAACTGTATCTATAGTGCTTGGGGCTTATTCCTGGCTTTGTGATTAGAGATCACTCCTGGTATGACTTAGGGAGCATAAGCATTGCTGAGCATGGAACCAGGTTTGGTCACATGAAGGCAAGTGCCTTTCCTGGTATACTATCTCTCTGACCCCATTGTATCTTTTTGACTACTTGAAAAACTCAACATTTTAGCCAGATAATGGACAGGTATCTTCTATTTTCAAATGACCCCAAATTGGGAAGAATAGTGAATTGGTTTATTGAACTACCATGATGCACCTAGGTAGGACTGGGCCTATCTGATTCTAGCACTGAGGATGCAGGAATCCAGCAAGGTCCTGCTTTCAGGAAACTTGCATGCTGATAGGAGAGAGAGGCCAATGTGAAGGTGGGGAGAGAAAAGAGATCAAGCCGGTTGGTGTCAGTTGTGACTCTGACAAAATGTTTTATGAGCAAGGACCTATCCGAGAGGAAGGAGCACACTGAGCTTCAGAAAAACAGTGCTTCCAGAAACCTCTCTGATAACTGCCCTGGCTGAGTCATTGTTATTTTTTATATATGATTTGCTCACATAATTAATTTCCTCACCCACTTTATTCAGGAATGCAGAGGTGCAGTTAAGATGCTTGTGCTAAGGTCCCAGCATGTGCCGATAAGTAGAGACAAGGATAAGGAATCCTATGGAGAGTCAAAGATTTGACTCAGGTCCATAAGAAGAGGAGGAAATATGAGGTCTGTGTTCTGAACAAGGAGAAATGTTATTTTGTAAAGGCCATATGCCAGGCTTCTCTTAGGTTCTGAACAGGGAGGGACATCATTTTGTAAGGACCTCTATTTTCATTAATACTGCCCCAAGCTATTAAGGATACCAGGTAACCTATTGGAAAAGGGCACAAGGGAGCAGTAGGAAGGTACCTAGACAAGATTATTAAAAAGCTAGAACCTCCCTATATTCCTCTCCCTATATAAACTGATTCATGACCTTGGGCGGGGTTCATCTCCTGCGAGAGACAAACACTGATGGGTCAGTTTGAAGCTGTTGGTAGACAAACTGAAGTTTTGTTTGGCTTAAAAAAAAATAGTGCTTCCAGAAGCAGAGAGATTGCACGTGGCCAACCTGAGACAGACCCAGGTTAGATCCCTGGCATCCCATATGGTCCCCCAAGCCTGCCAGGAGCAATTTCTGAGTGCAGAGCCAGGAATAATCACTAAAAGACACAGGGTGTGGCCCCCAAACAAAAAAAAATAATCAAAAATAGTGCTTTCAGGAAGTGGGGAGAGCACCTGTGAAATCCCAGAAAAGAACATGTGTAGGATATTTGTGCAACAGCAAGAAGGTGAGACAGGGCCAGAGAGATAGTGCAATGGGTAGAATGCTTGCCTGTGCACCACTGACTCAGGTTCTATCCCTAAATATGGTTCCTCCAAACACTGCCAGACGTGATCTCTGAGCACAGAGCCAGAAAGAATCCCTGGGAACGACTGGATATGCCCCCCCAAAATACTCAAAAAGCCACCCTAATGCTGCCTTTACCACCTGAAAAGAAGTGGAACATTTAGGTCAGTGGGACTGCCATCTCCCCAATGTGCCAAGACAGGGGAGAAGCTATTCTTGCAAAAGATACAGGTTTGTAGGAAAGTGGGAAATTTGTTGAATACTCAAGATTTTTATCTGGGAAAGACCCATTTGAGTATGGTCCTTTGGAAGAGGACTGAGAGTAAAAGCTAAAGAGGAATTGAGTCCAGTATCATCCCCCTCATTGCCCTATTAAACACCCCTAAAAGGGATGGTATATAGGGCTATATTGTTTCTTGCAGTTGTGTGGTTAGGTTGGTTGTGCTGGTTTTGTTTATACTACTTTTACTAGTCTGATGGAGGAGTAAGGTTTGGGCTTAGCTAGGTCCCCTACACCTTGCAGTAATTCATCAAGAAGATGAAACTGGACATATATGGTGAGGGCAGTTACTCAAGAGAGAGCAATCCCTTAAGGCACAGGGACTGAGCTTCTACTTTGATTCATACAAACAGTGGCCAGAATGAGGTGTAGAGTTAAGTCAAGGGTCAAGGTGAGAGAAAACAGCTTCAGTACAGGAATTATGGGAAGAGAGTCACTAGTGGTTTTTCATGTGAAGTCTATCACTGGCAGATATTGACTTGATTTGAGGGATATGGTTTTAACTGCTAGAACAATGACTAGCCTTGGACAGAGTTGGCTTTCACGTGATGGAAGTATTTTAACTCTGATTTTTACTTTTATTATTCTACTTGTTTAATTGAATTGTATTGAATAACTACAATGTGCAACACCCTGAATTGGATACCATGGGGAGGTAAAAAAAAAAAAAAGAATAAATTTGTGTCCACTTTTTTTTTTTTTTTTTTTTGGTTTTTGGGCCACACCCTGTGATGCTCAGGGGTTACTCCTGGCTATGCACTCAGAAGTTGCTCCTGGCTTCTTGGGGGACCATATGGGGGGGGGATCGAACCGCGGTCCGTCCTAGGCTAGTGCAGGCAAGGCAGGCACCTTACCTCCAGCGCCACCGCCCAGCCCCTGTGTCCACTTTTGACTTTCAAAACAAAAGTGTTTTTAGAGATACCTACAGATAAGTTCAGTAGAACAGACAGGGGGAAGAGAGATAGAGGGGAAGAGAGATAGAGGGGAAGAGAGAAAGAGAAAGATAGAATGAATGAGAGAATGAGAAAGAGAGCTCTGGCAGGAAGCAGAGGGTCAAGGATAGAGGAGGTTATTGGAGTTTTTGAAAAAGGTAAGATGTTAGAAGAGAGGAAGAAAACAGACTTATGTTTCTAGCTTCTTGGGGCTAGACACAGAACTGAGCTTCTTGTGACTTTTAATTCCATGGCAACAGCTGGATTCCCCTGCCACACAAGGATATTAGACCTTAGAGAGTGTACACAGGAATATTAAGCCAAGAATATTAATCCTGCACTGGCTGGCTCAAAGTCTATCACAGAATGTGAGTCTGTCTCAATGAAATTACTGTGTATCTTACAATGGGATTATTTTATTTTATTATATTTTATTTGAGAGTAAGTAGTTGGGCCACACCTGGTGTTACTCAGAGCTTACTGCTTACTCTCTGTTTTATCTGTAGAGATAAAACTACAATTAGCCACATACAGGGTGAGGGCCTTAATCTTTTTACTATCTTTCTAGTTCAAGATATTAAAGTGCTGGGCCCGGAGATAGCACAGCGGCGTTTGCCTTGCAAGCAGCCAATCCAGGACCAAAGGTGGCTGGTTCGAATCTCGGTGTCCCATATGGTCCCCTGTGCCTGCCAGGAGCTATTTCTGAGCAGACAAGCCAGGAGTAACCCCTGAGCAACACCGGGTGTGGCCCAAAAAACAAAAAAAAAAGGAAAAAAAAAGAAGATATTAAAGTGCTTTCTGGACAAAAGTTCATTCGAGAATACAACAAATATGTATTTAAAAATTATTCCATAATAGAATTCAATAGTAGAGTACATGTCTTAAATATATGAAGCCCTGGATTTGATCCGTAGCACCATAGATAGATAGATGGATGGATGGATAGATGTAATATATAGATAAATATAGATATATACAGATACATGTATATCTATTTCCTCTCTATATATGTACGCATTTATGTAAAATACCCATTTTAGAAATCAGGAAACTAAGACCCAGTGTCAGAAACTAGGGGAACTTTGCACTAACTCTCCCTTCTGTTTGAAATGACATCATATATCTGGTTCTTTCTTGTCATTCAGATTTTGGTTTATATGTCATCTTTTCTGATGCATCTCTGGTAGTAGGGGCTCCTATTACCCTATTTAGATTCTCTATTTTAAATTTATCCTTGTTAGCATTATTTTGTCTTTTAAACCCCAGTAGTTTTTGTGGGTATTTGTGAGAATGTGTGGTGCTGGGGATCAAACTTAGAATCTCACAGATGCTAAACATTTGCTCCACAACTTGAACCATTTCTCCAGACTTTGGTTTTTCTTTAAACTTTGTTAATTATTTGTATCCCCACCCTAGAAAATAAACTCCACATGTACAAGATTTTTCTTTTTTAAATTCTCAGCTCAATTGATTTAGTCTCATACATTAGGTATTAGATTATGTTTTATACAGACATTTACTTACATACAAGTTTATTATTCTTTAGTATTTAATAGCTTTCCTTGCATTTTGTCCTCTTTTGTGCCATTTTCCTTCTTCCAAAAGTACATCTTTTAGTTCAGGCATTCCTTTTATGAATGTCCATTGTACTAATCTCTGCTTTCATATGCCAAAAATATGTTACTTCCCTTCATTCTTGAAGGGTTTTTTTTTGTTTTGTTTTGTTTTGTTTTAGTGCAAATAGTTACTGCAGGTATACGTTGACAGGGATTTGTTCTAGGTGTTGTGAAAATATCATACTAGTAACTTGAGGCTTTTCTTGTTGCTATTCAACTAAGGTGCTTATTTTTGTCTTTGTTCCTTAGAAAGTGCTTTCTCACTCCTTCTGTCCTGGCTTTAAAAGATCTTGTTGACTGGTTTTCTATAATTATATAGAAATATAATTATGTAGTTATATAGTGTACTGCTTAGAGTTAGTTGGTTCCCTACTAAGAAGTGGTGTCAAATATGGAAAATTCTAAACCATTATCTCTTAAAATATTTTTTCTTATCATAAAGTCTGGAAATAGCCAGTGTTGGCAGAGATGTGGTACCTCATTCACTGTTAGTGAGAATGTTGTCTAGTTCAACCTCAGAGGAAAGTAACATGGAAATTTCTTGTAAAAAGTGAAAATAGAACTCCCATATGACCCTGTGAAACTGCTTCTTGCATTCATCCCCCCAAACACACACACAAAAAGTTAATTCTAAAGAATGCATGCACATCAATGTTCATTTTAGTGCTTGATAAAATAGCCAAGATTTGGAAACAACTGAAATGCCCAACTGTGAGGACTGAAGTACAGATGAATGGATTAGAAAGTTGTGTTATAGATACACAGTGGAATACTATGAGATTTTAAGAAAGCACAGAACTGTACAGCTTGCCATTACATAGATGGAACTAGAAGAAATCATGCTGAGTAAAGTAATTTAACTATTTCAGATCCACCTCTTCCTCCCCCTCACCAGTCCCCTCTCTTGGTGATCTCAGTTTTGTAATCCAAGGCCAAAGGTTTGTAATCATTTGATACTATCCAATCCTTTATTCTGTTTCTCTATTTAATGTGATTTGAATTCTAACCTTAAATTTTTATAAATACTAATTAATGGAAATATAAGGGGGGGTTCCCACCCGACACATTCTTTCTTGAAGGGTCAAGACTGAATCAGATAAAGCTCTCAATAACCATTGGTATCACCCTGTTGGAGCCCTGTCTAATAAGAGTTTAATTTAGTTGGGGTCTGGTATATATTTACAACCAGTCTCTTGAGTTCTTCAAAACTTGGGTGTTTCTTAACATTGTTCTAATTGTGTCTCCCTGACTATCTTATTTCCTTCCTGAGCCTCCCCCACCCCAATTGACCTTTGGTCTTGTCCTATGGTGCCACATTTGCAAAATTTTCACTGTGGTCCTCTTGGAATATCTTTAGGTACCACTAAGTGGTTCTGTGGCCCCCTGGGTGTGAAACACTGGTTTAGACCACTAGGAAACCAACAGACTTTCCCAGGGAGAAGGACTTTATAGGTTGCTCATCATCATTGGATGATGCTCCCTTATTTTTCCTTCCTCTGGTTGTTTTCTGCATTTTTCTGCGAGCTCAGCTACATTTAAAAATGTTTGCTCCAGCATCTTATGATGTTCTATACTGGGAAGCTATTCTCTCCTCATTTAGCCCAACATATTTCCTAAAAAAAAATAACTGTTTCCTTTTGCACATCACAATCCTTGGTCTCAAGATTTCAAGAACTCTGGCCAGAGATGTAGCAAAGGTGATTTGTTTTCAGCAGTGTTACCAGAACCCTGTACGCATGGTATTAATATTTTCCTACCATCTAACCCTCTAACCATGCACTGGTGAAGGAATGGGTATAAGAACATTGTATGACTGACACTCAACCAGCAACATATTTGTAACTGTCATTCTTATGGTTATTTGATAAAAAATACATTTTTTAAATAAAAAAGGTAAAGTAGTGGGAACATAGTGAGAACTGAGAAAAAAAGGTAGAAAACATGAGAATAAGTTGGAGCTGAAGATGTGAATTAGTTTGCCAAAGACCTACTGCAAGGGTTGCATTTTATTTTAAGTCACTGAAAATATAAATTCATTTAAAATCTATAATTCAGGATGACAGGCTGTTGAAGAGTCAAAGTAGAAAAGAGAAGACTTAGGAGATGGCTGTGTTACAAAATGGAGGTAGCTTGTTGTAACAAATGATGTAAAAATGTGCACAAATATAAGTTTCTACTGTGTAATTGCTCTCATATTTAACAACTCAAAGCAGCAAATAGTTGTGGTATTTGCACAATTTTTAAAGGTTAAGAATCTGTTTACACGCAGATTCTTACCTGGATGTTTCTGACTTAGCATCTCTTTAACCGTTTGGCTGCAACTGCAATAGTTTCAAGGCATGACAGAGTGGTGTTATGTGGAGAGGTTTACTCAAGGGTTTAAGTGGCATGAAGTAGGATTTCTGGGGACCTTCTTGGAAAGAATGTCTTCCTATCATGGATGCGAGATTTACTTTTCTGTAAAACAACAATACTTTCCTGATCAATTTGATGTAGTGAATGAGAAGTAGGAGTCAAGAATGACTTCTCAGGTTTTGGTTTGAACTATATTACAAGAGCTATTGGAAAAGAAACTCATTGGGGGTGGGTAGAAATTGAGTCTTTTAACTTGAAAAGCCCTGAAAGCTTTTCAGATATCCAAGTGGACATGTCAATTAAGCAATTTGAGAGAATGAATCTAGAGCATAAAAGAGAGTTGAGGGTAATAGATTAAAGTTACTGATCATAGCCTATGGCTGAGATTTAGAAACTAGGCATAGGGTAACAGAGTTTATTTGCAGTCATTTTCAACCTGATCATTAGGTTTACTTGTGAACCTTAAAAATGTTGACTCCAGTCCATCCTCAAAGTCAAATCAACCAGTGTCTGGAATAGGGGACACCCAGCTGTGGGGATATTTCAAACTCTGCAGATTCCCTTGGTTAGCCCAAATTGCGCATCCCTGATAAGAGAGAAAATGCCAATATGGAAAAGAAGAGAGTGAAGGAAACTTTGAGGATGTGAGGCTAGAGGATAGATAAGTCATGGCATAATAACCAAAGGACTGGTTATTTTCTTGTTTAGTGTATATGCCACTAAACTGCTGACCAGCTGGTGAGAACAGTTTATGCACATTGTTTGTCATCTATGAATAATATAGACTCATTCAGGATTTTCACAACGTTAAATGTTGAATATGCTGGTTCTGTTTTCTAATGTGATCAACTTAATTAGACCCAAAGTATTTACAAAATCTTAGATACCAAACTTACCATCTAGGGATGTAATTGGCCTTTATAATTGGGGGTCAAAGTTAAGCAAAACTGAACCTGAAAGGTTGGAGAATTAGAGGCTGAGTTGTGACTGGATTCTAGTGAGAAGCTCCTGAGATCCGGCTGTAAGGAAAAAGACTAAGTTTCCAGCCCAGTTTGACTTAGATGAGCAATAATAACAGACTGGGTACTTCATACAAAAGATCTTGGGGTAAACCATTACGAAGTAGGTGTTTGGTGGTATTTTTCATCAGTGGGGAGATGTGCCTAAAAAGTTTATTTTTGTAATGATGTGACTTCCGTTTGTTACTCCACCTCCCCACATTTTTGCCAGCTGCTGTGTCCAGTGAGCTAAGAAAAGAGCTTTCGTCTCTGTTGTGAACCCCACTTCCTGAGACTTGCCCTTGAGATCGTTAATTCATATCCTAGGAAACTTGATCAAGAAAACACAGATGAAATTCCTAACTGTTGAATCCTTTGAATAGACCTTTTTTTTTTCACCTGATACTTGAACCTGACTAGGTTATCTTAAAAGTTTGTTCATCACTTTCTTCCTGTTTTTTTTTTTCTAGTAATTTGAATCAGCAAAGGAACCTTTAAAGGGTCTCTGCTTAAAGTCCAAAGTCCAAAATCTAAATTGAACTCAACCATTTGTTGCTTCATACCCCTGGGACAAGCCACTAGTTTACAAGCCTGTTTCTTCTTTTAAAATTGGAACTGCTGATGATCTTTTTCTGAGGCTTTTGAGTGGAAAGGGTGAAAGTGAGCAATCATATCTTACACTGGTATAAACACCCAACCAGCTGTTAATTGAGTACATAACCAGCATAAACACTTATGCAAAAGTCATTCTCTCATTCTTACCTTCTCTCTTGCTCTCTGCTTCTTTGCCTTCTCAGCCTTTCTTCTGTTACAAATCTCACGGAAAAAGCTCACATCTCTTCAAAAAATTCTCTTTGATAAAACCCATCTCTCTTGTATCACCTCTTTTTTTTTTTTTTGTCTCCAATGCTTTGTTACACTAAGTGAAGTATACTTTTATGTTTTTTTTTTCTTTAAATGTCTTAAATTTGTCCCTAATGTGGTCATTCTCAATCTGCATTAGACAGTAAGCTTTGGGATGTAGGGGCTTTAGATTTCTCCCAGGTTTTGTAGCTTTTGATTAATCTGATGGATCTAGCCATTCATGTAAACAACTAATTTTTTTTACAATGTATTTGCATTTCTCACTGATCTTTGCCTATCAAGATTATCCAGCATGCAATGAAGTTTAGGATATGTGTAGACATTTTTCTACATATATAGCTCATTCCTTCTTTTGTTAAAGCAGTTCTTAGCTGTCAGAGTCCTACAGATCTTTGGAAATCAGCCAATGAGGGAGGACCTAGAAATGTCCCTTTTTGCACTCCTCAGCAGGAACTTGTCTTGTCAGCACCCTCCACTGAGATTTCAACTTCACTCTCTTTCCTTCCTTTCTCTCAAGTTGTTCCAAGCTCAGTGACATTCGAAACGATGAGTCATGGTCTAAATGTGGAGACTGTTATTCTGCATGCACACTGTGCCTGCTTGGGTTCTAGCCAGTTCATGGTGCTAAGTATGACTGACCTCGAGTGGGAGGGCATCCAGAAAATGATCTTCCATGAGTTCTAAAGGGGCATCAACCATGCTGGAATATTTGTGAAACACCCACAAGGATGAGAGAATGTTATGGCAATGAATGCAATCATCTCTCATTCCTTCTATTTGCCCAAGAAAGAATTCTCGGGTAGGAGATATTAACCAACACGCAAGACTTTATTGAGGGAAAGTATTCTTTAAAAGGACAGGAGCAGGCATGAGAGGATAGACTCTAATATGTCTTTAGTGGTTGTTTTCATTCCTTTTTTTTTATTCCCCCTGACTCGAGTTTCCTCCCCCTCCACATGTGCTCACCTTCAAGTTATGCTCTGCATGCACCCAGATTTACAAGCTTGCCTCATTTTAAAGTTAAATCTCCACCCAGGAATAGAGAATTCACCACTAAAATTAGATGGTGGCGACCTTTGTTCTGCTAAGGGGTCAAAGTAGGCATGCATTAGGGAGGGAGTTCCCCTGGGCTGAGACTTTGCTGTCTGCTACCTCCTGATAAGGTCCTTTAGGGCTCTATTTCTAAGTATTTATTTGGCCTTTGTCTCCTCCTGTCACCCTTTGAGTTCTCCAGTACAGCTGCAGTTTCCTGACTCACTATCCGTGAGGACTCAAACTGATGCTATGAGTGAAAGTACCTTGTAGACTTCTGTAGAAACAACACTAGTATTGAAAACTAACCAGAACTGAGCTTTTAATCTTGTATAAATTTGGGCAAGCTGTGTCACCACTCTGGTTCTCAGAATTCAAAGCACGAAGAGATGAAAGATCTTATGGGAGTTTCCTTAAGCTCCAGTGTTCTGTTGAATACTAAGAGATAGTGAGACCCAGTCAACAAGGACATTGTCATTTTTCTTGTTTTCCTAATGCTTTGTTGGTCTGGGAGGTGGTGGAAAAAGAAAGACTATTCTGGGAATATGTTTATGGATTTCTAACAGAGATGTGTGCGGCTCATAGTGAAAGAAGACATGGGAGAAGAAGAAAGAAAAGTGAAATATAAGAAGCTTTCATATATCCTTGATACCATTTTTTTTCTGATCTAGTCGGTCTAGATTTTTGGTCACTCCTAAAGGAATACTCCTAAGTAGTTGCTTGTTTTTTATGGGCTGAATGCTTGTATTCCTCTCCAAATTCTCTCCTTTTATCAAAATAGTGCATCTATGTACTCATTTCTTCTTTTAGTTGTAATGACCAAGTTTTATACATACTTGACCATTGAAGTTAATGGGGTTCATGTACTTTAGTGGCAATGCAGTTCTCTGGAGATCACAAACTTCAAGGTGCTAAGATTCCAGATAGTGGAGTCCTGGAATTTCACTAAGTCAGTGCACATGGGTAACCTAAGGGTATTGAACTTCCTGGACCCTGCTCCCTAAATTCTAATGTTGAATCCCTAATGTGTTGACATTTACAGACAAGGCTTTTGGGAGGTTGATTGGGTCATGAAAATAAAGCCGCCAGAATAGATAGCTTTTTTCCTTCTAAAAGGTAGGAAAACTTGGTTTTTCCACAGAGTGTGGGGAAGTGCAGTTAGGACAGAAAAGACCATTGTGACAACGATAGTTAGAAATGATCACTCTGGACAAGAACTGGGTGCTGAAAGTATATAAAGTGATATTCATGATACCTCCTCAGTAACAATATTGCAGACTACAGTGTCTTAAAGGAAATAAGTAAGACTGGGGGAGAGTGAGACAGAGAGAGAGGAAAAAGGAAAATGTCAGGTAAAGAGATAGGCAGGGGGGAGGGGGGGAGGGAAACTAGGGATATGGGTGGCAGTAAATGTGCACTGGTGAACAGATTGGTGTTGGACTTTTTATGACTGAAATTCAATCATGAGCAATTTTGTAACTGTATTTCATGATAATTCAATTAAAATTATTTTAAAAAGTGAAAGGTGCAAGAAATCAAGAAGGGAGCTAACCTTTTCTCCCTTGGTTAAGTGAGGATACACAAGATGGCCTTCTACACATCAGGAAGTAGGGGTGTTCATAAAGAACATAACCATCCAAGTATTCAAGTCAACCCCCCCCCCAAAATGAGAAATCAATGTGGGGCATAGATACCAGCTAGTCAATGACACTATGAAAGTTTTCTGACACTGATATTATCACACTAGGTATGAATCTTCTTCAACCCCAATTCAGTGATAAAGTGATAGGTCCAAATAATGTTTCAGAGACAAATTTGGACAGGCAATCCTGTCCATATGGGGAGAGATGGAATCTACTTCCCATGGACATCTCATAAAAGATCTCATGCAGCGTGTAACTTTTTAGATTCACATTAACAGATTTTGTTCTAGTAGATTAATTCAAACAATGATACACTCTTCCATTGAGAGAACATATCATTATGTATGTATTCTGTGATAGACATATACACTATATCTAATCCTTGGTCTATTAAAAGCAAATGGAATGAAATGAAGTATACACTTTTATACATATCTCCTTCGACACATGATGTTGTTCAATCAAAGAATATGTATATCTTTAAACTTACTTGTTATTGCCAAAATGCTCTTGAAGGAATTCTACCAATTTCTATCCCTACCAGTGCTGAAGGAAACTTCTCTCATTATCAAACTTTGTCTACATTTAATACTTTCCAGACCTTTTATCTTTTGCCAATCTTTGTATAATAGATTTCTAATCTGATTCCAGTTTTAAGTAGGATTTTTCCGATAGGTTTTATGACAGATGTTGTTTATTAGATTAAGAAAGTTACTAATCTAATTTTTGCTATGATTTTTTTAAAGCATGAATGGATGTTTAGTCTTATCACATTTTTGTTCTGCATATTTAAAGAGAGATCATCTAAGATTTAGATAATTTTCCCAGTCGGGTGGAATACATGTGAAGCTAAGAGATGTTATCAGGGTTCTTATCTAAACCAAGTCCTTTCAACTTTGTTAAGACTTCCATTTCCCAGTAGGGCATCTCAAAAGGCATCTCCCACAGCCCAAAGGGAATGTGGGCATTGTCAAGTACCACCAATAATTCACCCCATGGGAAGTGAGGAGGTGCTCTAGTGTTGTTTTAGCTAGAGACTATTATCTAGAAGGACTGAGGAGCAGCATGCTTCACAGTGGGTGGTTGAGCAATATATGATTATTATGGGCTGATGCCTGGGGCTGGGATATATTTTTGTTAAGGTGAAATTTTCTTTGTAATGGAATTGGTGATAATGGGATTTGATCTCCATTCATCTCACTTACCCACTTTCCCTCTGGCAGCTTTAGAAGCCTTCTTCCCTTTACAATAGTCAGCCCAGCTGTGTCTAAGGAGCCAAATATGCTTCTAATTTGTGACCGGTTCTCCAAGGGGGCTCTCTCCTAAGCCCTGAATCTCTTGGATTTACCAAACATTCATCCATCATGGATGGACTTACTAAGTTGTTCTCCCAAAGTGTTTATTGTCTTCCTTATCTTCCTTGAAGCTCTCTCAGCCTTCTTGGACAACAATGGTGTTTGTCACAGATTATGGATGATGACTGGATCTGCTTGGGTAGATTCTGAGTGCCTTACCTCTGTTCTGACTGATGTCAGTGCTGTGTCTGTCTGGGCAAGACAGTGATCAGTTTGAGTATGATATGCATGCATAAGATTCATGTCATAGATTTTGTATCTACCTGGTTACAATGTTTGCAATTTATTTTTTAAAATTTGGGTTTTGGGGTCACACCTGGCAGTGCACAAGACTTATTCCTGGCTCTGCACTCTGGGATCACTCCTGGTGGTGCTCAGGGAAGACTAGATTGCATGTTGAGGATAGGAACTCAGGTCAACCACGTGCAAGGCAAATGACCTACCTGGTGTGTCCTGTCCCCTAATGTTTACAATTTAATGAAGACATTTGACCTAGAACTTGAATATGCATGATGCAAGTCCCCAATCAACATTTTAAATTGTACAGTTCAAGGACCAAGCTGATGGCTACTGATTTTGGTGGACCAATGAATGAGCAAACAAATCATTTCTCTTTATCTTAATCATAAGGTGTTAAACATATTCCACATTCACTGGGTTTCCATCATTGAACTTTTCTTTTCTTAGTATCTGTACATTTGTTAAATGTGCAAGAAGTTTCCATAGTGTTATTTGCTTGTAGTGAGGCACCCCTTGTGTTTTTCTCTTGCACCATTGCTAGCCCATGGGAAAATGTGACCATCATAGTTGCAGGATGTAAATCAATTGTCACTCTTGGTTATGATGAATGAGCTCAGCTAGTGATTTGGGGCTTATACAAACTACAGCCCTGCATCCACTCATTTAAAAAGGTATTAGAGAGCATATGCCCTGAACTCTCTTAGGTTGGCAGTGACTCAGTTTAGTCTATTACTGCTATGCCTAGGGTAGCAAAAGTTCAGTGGAATCTTTTAAAGGGCACTGAATGAACCAAGGACCTGGAATTCTTGGATCAATCCAGACAGAGCCAGATGACTGAGAACAAGAATTTGGGATTCTAAAACCAATTCAGTACCAGATCTGAGAGCTGGAAGAACCAGGGTGCCCCTTTGGGCCACCATTCCCATTGTTTTTTGTTTATTTGTTTGTTTTTGTTTTTTCAAAATGTGGCAGAGGTATAGCTACAGGTCCCAACAAATGGAAATAACCCATCTAGATTTCCTCTGGTACTGTAGCATTATTATTTTTTAATATAATTTTTATTTTAGTTATAGTGGCTTACATATCATTCACAGTAATATTCCAGGTACATATTTACATTGAATAGGGGAATTCCCACCACCAAATTGTCCTCCCACAACCGCTCCCATCCTGCCTCTTATATCCTCCACTCTCCCCGAAGGGGCTGCTAGAATGCGTGGTCCCTTCTGTGTCTAGTTTATTACTTAGTGGTCTTATAACTGTTTGGTCTTGGTGATTCCATTACTGCCCCCTCCAATTGGGAGGCGGGACTAGAAAGTTCAAGTTATGTGGTTTTGTTTGAGGAAGAGAAAGGTAATATAATGGGGTAAAAATTGACTACGCCAACTATGAGCAGAGTCATTCTAGAAGCTCTCTCCTTGGTTTGAGGGACGATGGGGAAAAGAAGAAGGTGAGACACCACAACAGTTCAAAAAGAGGAATCAAATAAGATATCCAGTGAGCATTGCAGCACTAAAAATATGCACCACATAGTTGCCATGGTCTTGAGATAGGAAATATGACAAGGCGCAAAGAGGAAGAAGAGAAAAGAAGAAAGGAAAAGTAAATATATAATTAAAAAAATTGACAACTACTTCAATATCTACCCCAAAACAAAGAAATTGAAAAAAACCAGATAAAAATAATAAAATAAATAAATAAAAATAAAAAAGGATTATTTAATGTTTTTGTTCCCCCCCCGCATAGTCACAGTAAATATTGGGGTCATCTGAAACAGGAATCCCCTTGGCCTAAGAGATACAGGGTTTCTCTACCCTTGGAATATATTGTCATGGGATTATTTATAGACTCCTTTCACGTTCATTTACTCTCCCCTTGGTGTTTTTGTGCTGTTTCTGCTCCGATCTGGATGATAAAGACAGACCTCTAATCTAGGGGTCTCAGTCTGTGCACAGGTCAAGGAGTAGAACTTATTATGAAGACTTTCTTTGTGATTTTAGAAGTTCTGTTTCCTTGATGTCATTTTAATCTGTCTTCTGTGGTTAGTGGTCTTGGCCCTTTCGCTGAAACTCGGATAGAGCCTGGGATATCGTCTTTTGTTATGTTTCCAGAAGACCCATTCAGTTGCAATTGTCTCAGTCAGGACTCTGGAATTGGAGGTCATGATTGTTATGCAGGACGTAGACCAAACCCTAGACTAGGGCTTTCTTGTTGGTCCCAGAATACATACTGCCCGGTCATGGTTCTATCAGCCGGTCATCTGTAAATTACGTTCTTGGCTTTTGCATAGCCCATAGTGTGGTAAGTCTTCCGATTTTGTTTTGTCATTAGTTGGTAAGGTAGGATAACCTGTTCTTATGTCCATTTGTTTCCAATTTCCTCGTTGTCAGGATATCATATTAGAACTGGCATATGTTGGAGATCGAGTAGTATTCAGGATGTCCCAGGTGGGCTTTGGTTCCTGTTGCATTAAATAATTAACGATGGGGCTGGATGGTGGATGATGCCATCCAGCCCACATGGCTCTGCAACCTCCATGCAGCCGGCGAGTTCCAGGCCCAGGTGAAATCACTCACACGCAGGCTTCAGGAAGAATCATCTTTATTTATGCCCTAGCCACCACAGGTGTGTGGCCTATGTCAACCTTTTAAGCATTCAGCTATATTTTGCTAGCCCTGCATCTTATCTCCTGTTAGCCATCTTCCCTTTGGGCTCCATGCGGCCCAAAGATCCAAAAGCCAGGAAGCCAAGCCGGGCCAAGAGAGAAACGGCAAAAGGGCTGAATCCCCTGGCTCAGAGGTTTATCTAGGTCTTTGCACCCAACTTCAGGGTTTTAGCTAGGTACAGCCACGTGGGCTGGATGGCATCCTTCACCATCCAGCCCCATCGTTATTTATTTAACACAACATCTGGCGCTCCGAACTTTGACCTGAATCCTGGACCCAAGAAACCAGCAACAATGGTAACATTTCTGCTTTTCAGTTTAATTTTGGCTCTTGTCGGGTGCACTGAGCCCAAAACCCTGGGCCACGTGCAACCATTTTTAAAAATGGCCGACACCCCATCTGGGGGTTCAAAGGCCATTAAAACAAGAGAGGTGAAAGCTTGCACCACCTCTGGCCAAGGCCCAGAACTAAAACTTTGTTACAAAAACCAAAAACCTCGGCCTCTTCAAAAACTTATTAAAAGTCTAAATTGGAAACGGAGGAGAAAAAAGACTGTATTTAAAGTGGACTGATTTTCTAAAAATGACCTTTGGCTTGAATTTGGATTTCGACTTTGGAAATTTCGAACTGAACTTTTAGTTTAAATCACTTGAAACTCTGAACATCCATAAGCTGCTTCCAAAGTGCGCCCGGAGGGAAAAATAAGGCAGCGGTGAAGCCCCTCCAGCATCAGAAAAGTGGCCGAAAACTTGCTTGCAAAGTGCGCCCAAAGAAAAAAAAAAGCTGCGAAAAGCTCCAAGCGGCTGGGCTCGGCTCGGCTGGGATCGGCTTGGCTGGGCTCAGCTTTGCCTGGAAAAGCGAAAAACCTGGAATCCTCGCTCCAGATCACAAACCGGCAGCGGAGCCTGGAACTACGGAAGAAAGCCACGTGGTAAGATCAGCGTGGGACAAACCAACATCTGAACTTTAAAAGTTTACAAAAGCCACGTGGTGAGATCAGCGTGGGACAAATTAATCTAAACTATGGTTTTAGGTGTAGAAAATTAGTGGGTAGTAATATTTTACTCATAGTTGGTAATGGGATAAGTTTTAATTAGTTAGTGGTTAAAAAATAAAAATATAAGGGAGGTAATACAAATTAGCCCATTTTAACATCTAATTTCTAACCACCTGCATCTTTGTCTTAGTCATTTTCTTTATGATTTAAATGTGTTTTGTTGTCTTTCAAAGTTAATATTTTCAATTGCAAAATGTTTTACTGTGTATTTTAATGTACTTAGCCTGTTTTTAAAATGTATGTTATGCATGTATGCTAAAGTACTTGTGTATAGAAAATATATAGGAACATTGAAGTTCCCCCAATATAGTTTAAAAATATAGGAACATGAAAGTTCCAAAATAGTGCTTGGTAAAAAAGCATTAATAGAATTTTAGGTTACAGGTGTAAAGTATATTTTGCAAATGATATGTTTTTGAAAAGGGCTGGTATATTAATTTTCACTCTATTACGTTGGTGCATAAAAATATTAAGAAAAGGAGGAAATGTTGGTGTACCTAGCTAAAACCCTGAAGTTGGGTGCAAAGACCCTAAGACCCACCCATATCTGGGAGGGGTCTTGGGAACCGGATAATAGGTGTAACTACCTGCAAGACCTCCCATTTCTGGGAGGGGTCTGGAAAAGGATAGATAAACCTCTGAGCCAGGGGATTCAGCCCTTTTGCCGTTTCTCTCTTGGCCCGGCTTGGCTTCCTGGCTTTTGGATCTTTGGGCCGCATGGAGCCCAAAGGGAAGATGGCTAACAGGAGATAAGATGCAGGGCTAGCAAAATATAGCTGAATGCTTAAAAGGTTGACATAGGCCACACACCTGTGGTGGCTAGGGCATAAATAAAGATGATTCTTCCTGAAGCCTGCGTGTGAGTGATTTCACCTGGGCCTGGAACTCGCCGGCTGCATGGAGGTTGCAGAGCCATGTGGGCTGGATGGCATCATCCACCATCCAGCCCCATCGTTAATTATTTAATGCAACAGTTCCTGTAGCTGTTGTGAAGAACTGTGTCGATTCCATGTCTGGGGTTCAGGATTCAAGTCTGGAGGGACGGTGTATAATCTTCTGGCATCTAAGATGGATCCACATGACATATTTTCAAGGTGGGAGATTCCCCTGTATTGTAAATAAGTATGAGTTCTTATCCCTAGTAGATAAGAGCTTGTTTATATATGTGGGATTTCCCCTTTTTTAGTGTGCCTTTGCAGGAAGAAATGGTGCTTCATTATATTGCCGATGCATTTGGGGGTGAAAAGACCCGAGAAAAAAGTCACACACCCAAAAAACATAAAAATAGAAATAAAGAAATATATGTTTGCTCACATATGTATAGTGAAAAATGCTTTTAAGTAAAATGAAATAAAAAATAAAGAGGTAGTGTTATACAGGTCTTATACTTATGGTGGAAGTATAGGTTTCCCCATTGCCTTTTGAGATTTTCTTGTGGGGTGTGGGTTCCCAGGCCCCTTTTCATCGCATACCCTGCCCTTCCTGAGATTGGTAAAAGATTGGGGGGGGTATTGTGTAAAGTTCTTGCATTGGGAGTCCTTTTAGGACTAAGTCCGGTATCCAGCAACAGTCCGCGTTAGGATAAGTTGGTAGGGAGAGCCACACAGTATGAGTCAGTAGGGGTGTTGGTTGTCTTTTCCTGCTGGGGACGAGGTGTGGGTTTGAGTGGATGTCCCTTCGCTCGGGTGCTGGGTACTGGTTCATTGGGGTAGGAGGTCAGTCTTGATGCCTAATAGATTACGAACTGAGGGTGAAGAGTTTTAATAAATTGGCAAATCTGGATGGGATTGAGGAGTGAAGGGGTAGTCAGATTTCTGGAAGGTGGACAGGGGAGAGTATTTGGAAGGGGCAGAAAGGAAGAAATGGGAAAATAAGATGAAATAGGTAAAGAAAAAGAAAAAAAAGAGGAAGAGGGAGTAGTGAGAAGAGAGGTGAAAAGAGCGGGGGCATGTTATTCTGCTTGGATATGTTTGATGAGTAGGCTCTGTAGTATAAGTATGCAGGTCACCGTTGCTGCTTCGGTGGTCTGGCTGGTCATATGCTTCAGATCCTAAAAGAGGGTATGCCCTAGAGATAAAGGGTGTGTTAAAAAGTTTTGTCCAGACAATTTTGTAATGCAACCTGGGTATGGTATCTCGTGTGGCTTAGCTCTGAGATGCCATCTTAGGTTGTCCATCCTTTGTATCCAAGAATGCCTGTGGACAGAAAAGCTGAGAGGTTACTTTAAATATATTGAGCTTAAGGCATTAACACCTATTATTTTGAAATACTTCGGTTGTAGTCAGTGATTTCCCGTGCTATTCTTTACATGTAACCTTGTATAAGATCCCTAAGAGATTATTATGAGCCTTTACAGTAACAGGCTGATTACATACCTAGCATTATTTTTAATCACACTAACACGAAGCAGCAAGGAATAGGAAAGATTTAGGTGCTGCATTCCCACATTTTTAATGTCAAGGTAGGGGTAGAACAGATCTCTAAAGTTCCTTCTAGGTCTGGCCTGTTATGAGTAGCAAAGCTATTATATTAAATTGCTTCAAACATCAATAGCAGAAAATTGTTCCCTCCTTTCCCTCCTCCTCATCTGACCAGTTTTAACTTCCTGTTTGAGCAGGTTAGTGTTAATGTCTTCCTTACACTTCCAGAGAATTAATAAAAAAGAACACGTCAACACAAATCTCTGATCTCTCTGTCATGCAATACAGAGCATGTGCTATCAACACTTCAGCACCTTACTTTTTACTCACAGAATATCTTGGAGATCTTTAAATGTTAATACATAGGAGTTTCTCCAATCTTTTTAAAAATCTATAGAGATAGCTATATAGAATTTCATTGTATGTTAAGAATTTAGCCATTTTTTTATATTGATGGCTATTTCCATTTGTTATCTATTCCAAACAATGTCAAAAATGTGTAAGGTTCTGTTTGACATTATTTTTCATAATGGTGAATCTATGAGTAAGATAATTTCCAGAAAAATGTCTCTGAGCCCATCAAAGATATAGCACTGCTAAGTTAGAAAGGGTGATGTCTTTCTTTTCTGACACCAAAAATGGATGGATCTCCTTCACAGTACCAGTTCTCTGATACTCTAACACAAAATGAATGTCCAGTATTCAGATATGACTTTATTTCTCTGGAGCGAGTGTTAGACTTTGCATTTTTAAATCCTCTTAAGGCTACTCCCATTTCAGATGCAAGTCATAAATACAGTGGCCTACAATTCTAAATTTGTACGGTTTTATGAAACTACGACTACTATTTTTATTTAATCACCATGATTACATACATGATTATAGTTGGGTATTAGTCATAAAAAGAACACCCCCTTCACTAGTGCAACCTTCCCAACACCAATGCCCCATCTTTCTCTTTCCCCACCCCCTGACTGAATTTTAGACAGGCATTCTACTTCTCTCACTCATTAACATAGTCATGATAGTTAGTGTAGTCATCTCTATAACTAAATTCACCACTCTATGTGGTGAGCTTCACATTGAGAGCCAGTGTTCCAGTCCTCATCTCTGTTGTCTCTGGGCCTTATTACAATACTTTATTTTGTTTTTCTTAAAACACATAGATGAGTGAAACTATTCTGTGTCTCTTTCCCCCCTCTGACTTATTTCACTCAGCATAATGGATTCCATGTTCATCCATGTATAGAAAAATTTCATGAATTCATCTCTCCTGATGGCTGCATAATATTCTATTGTGTATAGGTACCACAGTTTCTTTAGCTATTCATCTGTTGAAAAGCATTTTGATTGTTTCCAGAGTCTGGCTATTGTAAATAGTGCTGCAATGAATATAGGTGTGAGGAAGGCATTTTGTATTGTGTTTTTGTGTTCCTAGGCTATATTCCTAGGAGTGGTATAGCTGGATCATATGGGAGCTCAGTATCCAGTCTTTTTGAGGAATCTCCATATTGTTTTGCATAAAGGCTGGAAGAGAAAGCATTCTCACAAGCAGGGAATAAGAGTTCCTTTCTTTCCTCATCTGCCCCAGCACTTATTGTTCTTGTTCTTTGTGATGTATGCCAGTCTCTGGTGGCGTGAGATGGTACCTCATTGTTGTTTTGATTTGCATCTCCCTAATAATTTGTGATGTGAAGCATTTTTATGTGCCTTTTGGCCATTTGTATTTCTTTGAGAAATTGTTCATTTCTTCTCCCCATTTTTTGATGGGTTAGATTTTTTCTTGTTAAGTTCTGACATTACCTTGTATATTTTGGATATTAACCTCTTATCCGATGGGTATTGGGTGAATCGTTTCTCCCATTCAGTGGTTGGCTTTTGTATCCTAGGCTCTATTTCCTTTGAGGTACAGAAGCTTCTCAGCTTAATATATTCCCATCTGTTTATCTCTGCTTCCACTTGTTTGGAGAGTGCTATTTCCTCCTTGAAGTTGCCTTTAGTCTCAATGTCATGGAGTGTTTTACCTGTTCTATATACCTTAATGTTTGAGGACTGATATCAAGGTATTTAATCCATTTGGGTTTGACGTTTGTGCATGGTGTTAGATGGAGGTCTGAGTTTAGTTTTTTGATAGTGGCTGACTGTTTTCCAAAACACCATTTGTTGAAGAGGCTTTTCTTGCTCCATTTTTATTTCTTTCCCCTTTATCAGAAATTAATTGATTGTATACCTGGGGCACATTATCTGAATATTTAAGTCTATTCCACTTCTCTGAGGGTCTGTCTTTGTTCCAGTACCATGCTGTTTTAAT
This sequence comes from Suncus etruscus, assembly GCF_024139225.1. Classification (NCBI taxonomy): domain Eukaryota; kingdom Metazoa; phylum Chordata; class Mammalia; order Eulipotyphla; family Soricidae; genus Suncus; species Suncus etruscus. The sequence goes on along the minus strand of NC_064848.1, from coordinate 141,854,081 downwards.
GACTATAGCTTTGTAATATAATTTAAAGTTGGGGAGAGATGCCTTCCACATTTCTTTTCCCAAGAGTTGCTCTAGCTATTCATGGGTTTATTGTTCCAAGTGACTTTCAGGAGTGTTTGATCTACTTCTTTGAAGAATGTCATGAGTATCTTTAGAGGGATTGCATTAAATCTGTACAATGCTTTGGGGAATATTGCCATTTTAATTATGTTAATCCTGCTGATCCATGAGCAGGGTATGTGTCTCCATTTTCATGTATCCTCTTTTATTTCTTGAAGCACTAGTCCACTTCCTTCCATTTCTCTTTTCAGAGCTAGTATATTCTTGTTGAGTTTCAGCCTGGTTGACCTATCAAGGGGTGACAAGTCAGTGTTGAAGTATCCCACTATTATTGTGTTGTCATTGATGTCGACTTTCAGATTTGTCAACAGTTGTATTAAATATTTTTCTGGCCTCTCATTGGGTGCATATATGTTTAGGAGTGTGATTTCTTCTTGTTGTACATATCCCTTGATTAGTACAAAATGTCCAACTTTATCCCTTATAGCTTTTCTGAGTCTAAAGTTTGTCATTAGATACTTATACGGCCACTCCAGCTTTTTTAAGGAAGTTGTTTACTTGGATGATTTTTCTCCAATCTTTGATTTTGAGTCTATGCTTGTTCTGACTATTCAGATGTGTTTCTTTTTTTTTTTTTTAGATGTGCTTTTTGTAGACAGCAGAATGTTTCATTCAGCTTTTTTAATCCATTTTGCCACTGTTTCTTTTTTTCTTTTCTTTTTTTCTTTTCACTCTGTGTTTCTTAACTAGTGCATTTAGTCCATTGATGATGAGAGAGAGAAGTCATGGGATTTAGTGTCATCTTTGTGTAGAAATTTGGAGTGTCTAATGGTCTTTCTTCTTTTAAAGTAGACCTTTCTGGTGGGAAAGATAGCATAGAGGTAAGGCATTTGCCTTGCATGCAGAAGGACAGTGGTTTGAATCCCAGCATCCCATATGGTCCCCTGAGCCTGTCAGGAGCAATTTCTGCATGTAGAACCAGGAATAACCCCTAAACGCTGCTAGGTGTGATCCCAAAAGCAAAATAAATAAATAATTAATTAATTAAAATAAAGTAGACCTTTCAGGGATTTTTTTTGGGGGGGTGTCACACCCAGTGGCGCTCAGGGTTTATTCCTGGCTTTGTGCTCAGAAGTCACACCTGGCAGACTTGGGGGACCATATGGGATGCCGGAATTTGAACTGGGGTGTCCAGCCTGTATTGGCTGTATGCAAGGCAACTGCCTTACTGCTGTGCTATTGCTCCAGTTCCAACCTTTCAGTTTTTCTTTTAAGGTTGGTTTGAGTCTGTAAAGTTTCTGAGCTGTTGTTTATCTGTGAAGCTATGTATACTTCCTTTAAACCTGAAAGTGAGTCTGGCTGGATGCAGCATTCTAGGTGAAGCATTCATTTCGTTGAGTTTTTGCTGCAGACATGTTAGTGTCCCTAAGCAAAACCTTAGTGGATTAAATAATTTCTCACTGGGAATAAGTGGACACACAAGGCGGACGAATATGAAATATGAAAATGAAATAAATGAGACCACAAAAAATGAATCGTATGGGGACCCACGTCCAAGGGATGAGAGACAAATTTACTTTTCAGCTGATGACATTTATAAGCACAAACTCTGGTATGCAAGGTGTCCTCAGGGAGAACAAAGAGCAAGAAAGCAGTACAATGGGGAACCAGGCCTAGAATCTATATATCAAAATGACTATCCTATAGGTGAGAAAGACCCCTGCTAGAGGGCTGTGAAACAAGAGCTAGAGATGTTTTTGGTTTAGCAAAAAGCAGGTTTTTCAAGAAACCAGGAGGAGACAGAGATATTTATGAGGTTTATGTAGTTGCCAGAAAATAGATTTTAGGGGGGACAGAAATAATTGTTTACCATCATAGAGCTAGATTCAGAAAAACAACCTACTGGCACCAGGTTATACTAGAAATACGAGTCACAAATAAACTAGCCAGCAGGGAACTTTTGGCAGGCTTTGGTTCTGACATTTCTTTGTCTGTAGGAAAGCTGAGGCTGGATTTCTATAGTGTCCAAATAAAGAGAAAATGTAATGTTACAGTCATGTTGGAATTACCGCCAATAATCCACGCAAAGGGTCAAATGATTGACTTCACTGAGCGGGCCTTTTGGCAAGTAATTCTTTGGGAGGAAGGCACTGCCCCAGGAAGGCAAAAGGCCATGTCTGGTGCGTGCCCCCCTAAGTGGGGGGTAACAAGTTTTGTCACTATATTCCACCACTGCCTTTTGACCGTCAGGGTTACTTGTGACAGGTCTGTGTCAATCTTAAAGATGCTCCTTTGAATGTAATTTCCCTTTTTGATCTTGCTGCTTTCAGTATTCTATCTCTATCTGTGGGATTTATCATTGTGACTAGGATGTTTCTTGGGGTGCATTTCTTTGGGTCTCTTCTAGCTGGTACTATTTGGGCATGCAGAATTTGATTGCACGCAGTATTTAACTCTGGAAATTTCTCTGCACTGATATTCTTGACTATTGATTCTTCCTGAAAATTTTCTTCTTGTGTCTCTGGGACTCAATGATTCTTATGTTGTTTCTGTTGAATTCATTGGAAACTTCTATTTTCATCACATTCTTTGATTATCTTTTCCATTGTCTGCTTTAAGGCTCTTTTCCAAACTCTTCTGTTGTATGGAGTTGTTTTGCATCTCATCTTCCAGCTCACTGTTTCTGTCCTCAGCTGCTGTTACTCTGTTGAAGATGCTTTACATTGAGGTTTTCATTCCTCTACTGAGTTTTTTAGACCTGTTATTTTAGTTTGGAGTTTTCTTTTTTCTTTGTTTTATTTTGGGCCACACCCAGTGATGCTCAGTGGTTACTCCTGGATATGTATTCAGAAATTGCTCCTGTCTTTGGGGATCATATGGGATGCCAGGGGATCAAACCAAGATCTGTCCTAGGTCAGCTGCGTGCAAGGCAAATGCCCTACCACTGTGCCACCATTCTGGCCCCTAGTTTGGAGTTTTATGATTTCTATCTTTGCAGTCTATTCAGCTCTATCTATGCTTTCTTTGATTTCTATAAGGATCTTCCATATTTCTTCTCTAACTCATCTGAGAGGCTAACTAGGTGATTGGCTCTTTTCAAGTCATCAGAGCTGCCATATCCAGTCTCTGTACATGGAGTTGGCCTGCATTGTTTCACCATAGTCTATATTGTAGTGTGGTTTTTTTCTACATGTAATGGTGGAGTTCATTGGCTAGAAGATGAGCACGGCCATGAAGTGAAGCAGAGAAGCCATGCACCTCTGGCATCACCCTGAAGAGATTAAGTTTACTGGGGGTCTTCCTCTGCAGCCTTAAGCACAAAATCAGGAAGCCAAGTATGGAGGAATGCAGACCTTTATAAGCCCATGGCAGGAGTCTGGCACCACCCTTGTGGGAGGAGACAGCCTACCTTGATGGGATTAAGTTTGCTGGGTTTTTCCTCTGCAGCCTCAAGCAGGAAATTAGGAAGCCACCACTACCATTTTGTAATTTGCTAACATGCTCTTAGAATTTAGCAAAGTGGTAATATATGAATAATAGAAAATTATAAAAAAGAAATAGAAAAAAAAGAAAAAAGAAAATTATTATTACTGCTATTACTAGAAAGTATGCAAGTCAGGAGCAGAAAACTGAAGGGTGAGATACCTGAGTAAGGGTATGTTTACAGAATTTCTTTCCATGCTTTTCCCAAACACCACCTTCCTGACAAATCTGAGTTTTTAGTGTGGATGCCTTCCAGGACATTTCAAGTTTATATGAAACTCAATTTTCAGTTCCACTCATCTTCCTAAAAGTGAGGGAGTAGATAGATATGTTTATTGCAGCCATAAAAACAATAGCCAGGATCTGGAAACAATCAAAATGCTGTATGACAAATGAGTGAGTAAAATAGTTGTGGTCTATATACATAATAAAATGCTACTAAACTCTAAGAAAAGGTGAATTTTTGCCTTTTGGTGCAACTTGGATGGAACTAGAAAGAATCGTGTTAAGTAAATAAGTCATAGGGCAGGGGTCTCAAACTCAGTTTACCTGGGGGCTGCAGGAGGCAAAGTCGGGGTGAGGCAGGGCCGCATAAGGGATTTTGCTTACTGAATATTTGCAATAAAAATCATATTAGTAAGAAAAAAATTGCATTAAACATTTGCATACCTCGAACAAAACTGCTCAGGGTATGCGAATGTTTAATGCGATTTTTTCTTACTAATGCGATTTTTATTGCGATTATTCAGTAAGTGAATAATCGCGAATACTGCGATATTTGAAAGCTGGCGGAAGGCCACAAAATGTTGTACGGAGGTCCGCACACAGCCCGTGGGCCATGAGTTTTAGGCCCCTGTCATAGGGAGAGGAAAAATGATGGATGACTTTTATATGTAAATAAACAAGTGTCACTGTAGGAGGATGATATAACTCATGCCAAGAGAAGGGGAAAAGTGATGCCATCACTTTTGTCTGCCTTTGGTAGCTAAGAGCTGGAACTCCCTTCCCTGAACTCTCATCACTCTTTGGATAGCTAGGACCCCAGGATGCTGAGACCCTGAAATGGTCATAGCCAGCAGCATTGGTAAATTAAGCGGGGTAGTCTCTACCTGCTCTGTTTGGTATGGTGACATTTTACAGCATGCCACTATTGAGTTCTAAACTTTGTTTGGGATGATAAGAAATGGACTTTTTAACTTCTATTTTCTTTCCACAAAATGTTTACTTGTGACAAGTACCTGCCATATCAGTGTACCCCATGGGAATGAAGCCAAGATCAGAAGGAGCTTGGTGCCTGAGCATCGTGTGGAGAAAATCTACACTCTTTCCCCTCTCAGCATTTATTCCCTTGGGATTTAGGAAAATGGAATCACATCTTCTAGTGCTAAGAAACTATTATTGGTCCCTACGATTAGAAGTCAGTCCTGGCAGTGCTCAGGGGGCATATATGGTGCTGGGATAAAACAGAGATTGGCTGCATGCAAGGCAAGCATCTTAGCCCCTGCATTCTCTCTCTGACCTTCTTTCTCTCCAGTTTTAATGAGACACAGTTGCAAGTCATTATTATGTAGACTTATTATACTTAACATAATATTTTATTATATCTATTATTGTAAAACAAGTGCTATACTCAAGTTTATTAACATACTCATCATTTCACATAATTATGATATTTTGTGATGAAGATGTTTAACACCGAGTCTCTTAATACATTTTATTTATTTATTTATTTGGTTTTGGGGTCACACCCGGTAACGCTCAGGGGTTACTCCTGGCTATGCACTCAGAAGTTGCTCCTGGCTTGGGGGACCATATGGGATGCTGGGGGATTGAACCGCAGTCTGTCCAAGGCTAGCGCAGGCAAGGCAGGCACCTTACCTCTAGCGCCACTGCCCAGCCCCATCTTAATACATTTTAAGTAAGCAATTCAGTGCTATTGATTATAGTCACATTATTAATTATTGATTATTAAGACTCCAGTGTTGCATTAAGCCCTTTGGATGGGCTTGGATAGTGGTGGATGGTAACAGAGGCCTTTTTCTTCCAGCCCAGGACCATGTATCTCCGACCCCCTCTCCAACAGGTGGGTCAGCAGCTTTAGGTAGCGGCAAGGAAATCATCCACAGACAGGTTCCAGAAAATACCAGCTTTATTCATGCCCTAGCCAACATGTGTGGTCTATCATAACCATTTACACTGAATTCTTATTCAGTCCTGCATCCTAACTTGTCTTTCAGCTATCTCTCCTCCTGCAACCTTCTCCATCCTGCATCCATGCAAAATCTCCTTTTGCCCCTGAGGCCAAACCTTTTTGTAACCTCCCCAAGACCCCTCCCAGAAATGGGAGGGTCTTTCTTGTAGGTAAGGTTACACAGGAAGAATGGGGGGATGGGGCTACACTCCAGAACTTAGTTGTCCATATTTTGTTCCTTGACAATATTACTTTCTGTCCCCCACTACTAGACTTTTGTTTCAATGAATTCTGCTCTGTATGATTTAGTATGTAAGTAAACTCACACAATACTAGTCTTGCTGGTTTATTCATTTAGCATAATGCATTTGCTCAGTTCCACATCTGTGGTTGCAGAAAGCAGGATGTCCTTTTGGAAGACTAAATAATATTCAATCATGGGAATATTTCCATATCTAATCTTTCTTATCTATTCATTTCTCCACAGACACATTTTATTTCTTTGAATAGTATGGATAGTGTTGCAATAAAAATGTGAGTACATTTGACTCTTTAAGATATTGATTTCATTTCTCTTGGATGTTTACCCTGAAGTGGAATTGCTGGATCAATATGGTAATTCTATTTTACATTTCTTTTGAATCAACTCTACATTGTTTTCACCAGTGACAGCATCAGTTCATATTACTATCAGGTTTGGTCATGGACTTCCTTTACTCCACATTCCTGCCAAAAGGCAATTCTTTGTTGTTTTCAAAATAAGCATCCTGATGGTTGTGAGGTATATCTCCTGTGTTTTTTTGTTTGTGTTTCCTGACAATCAGCTATGGGGAATACTTTTCCCTGGACCTGTTGATTATTTGTGTATCTCTAATGAATATATATCTGATATATATATATATATATATATAGCAAGTGTTCAGTTTATTGGGGTTGGGGTTCCTGGCCAGTCCTTTGGAATAACTACAGGAGATGGTAAACTTGTCTCCAGTTTGCCCATAGGTACCATGGATAAATTCACAGCTCTAAGATCCAACAAAAGTCTCCATTTCCCAGATTTCTTTTTTATAGTAATTTTAGGCGAATTCCATTGAGAAAAAGAAGGTTCAATATGTCCTAAACTTAGCTGTTATCTCCACTAATTCTGACAGCACCTTCCAAAGACCCCTCCCAGAAATGGGCTGGTTTTACCATCAGGTAAGATTACACAGGAAGAATGGGAAATGGGGATAACAGACCCTCAGTCCATTTTTAAATCAACCACCTGCTTTTTTTGCCCTCAAGTTTCCTGATAAGTCTTGCCTTACATAGTAGCATATGTATTGGTGCTCCTTTGCATGGTGCCTGGGTCGCTGCATGACACTGCTACTGGGAGAAAGGTTCCTACTGTCCTAAACTCCTACACTGAACTGCCTCAAGAGCCAGACATAAATGTTCATATTGAGCCCTAACCTTGTAGTGTTTGTTATGATGGTAGCTAGTGTTTCCTTAACTAACCCATATTTTGTAGCAATAGTAGGAGTTAAGAGAGTAGAATCGTAATTTAAACTCTAAAGTATAGAATGAATCTATGGGTATGTGCTATGGAATAATCTTCTTGCACAAAGGGGTATCCAAAACAAATATTTCTTATGAAAAAAAGACAGAAATAAGACCATTTTTTTCTGGCACCATATGGATAGTTAGGAGTTAAGGCACTTACCTTTAATGCAATAGAACTGGTTTGAATTGCCTGCACTACATATGGTACTCTGAGCATTGCTAGGGACCACTACTGAGCACTAGAACAAGGATAGTCCCTGAACACCTCTAAGCATTGCCCAAATCCCCTTTTCCATTCACATACACAAACACAAAGAAATAAGACAGTTTTCACAATGCAAGAAATGCCATTTAAATCCTGCCTGCAAGGGCTGTGGAGACAGTTCAGGGCCAAGGGGACAAGCTCTGCATGCTCAAAAATCCAAGTAGGATTTCTGGCAGTGCATGTCCCTATCCTAGTACTACTGGGTAAGTCCCTGGAGGCCCCCAGTAGTCCTGAACCTGAGCAGCATCACGTATTGGTGAGCCCCACTTCAGCTCCTCCCACCCAGTTATAAACTTCCACCCAGGAATAAACTTGGGCCTTGAGCTCCTTGGACACTGCTTGGAAGAATTCACCTGCCCTCTAAATAACACACACATCTCTTCCTCATACCTGCTTTTGCTCCATGATGCAGCCATTCTCAGACCCTGCACTTTCCCCTCACTCCCTCACTACACATACACAAAGGTATCTTGGAAGTAGGCACCATGAAGCATTGTGGCATAAAGACAAGTGAGGAGGTGGGTGCTGTGGAGGGTTTTTTGAAATGCAGAGGGGGAACTGGGAAATATTGGCACACTTCTAAACCTTACCCTTTAACTTCGTGGCCAGGCTCCTAGGAGTGGGCTTTTTGCAATGTTCAGTTGTCCATGCTGTAGTGTGTGTTTTTCTCCTGCTCTGTGAGAGAAGGCTGGGAGGGTTTGGGGTGGGGAGGAGGAATCTGCTTTGGTCTCGGTCCTCATCCTCTGCTGACAAAGTGGTACCCGTAACCACTTTAAGCATAGATGCTTGACAAAGAAGAGAGAAAGGACTTGTGCCTACTAGCTATGCTCATTTAAGCCATTTCCCAAGTTGGTCTAGTGGCCCTGAGTTTATCTTTTCCTCAATGCCTGACTCAGTTTCCACATCAGTGGAATCGTGAAAGTTCTGAGGATACCTTGAGAGCAAAGATCAGAGCTCAGATCTTCTCCGGGAGCAAAGTGGGTAAACAAAGTGGGCCGCACTATTCCCAGCGACACAGCCCTGAACATTTCACCTACCGGAGGCAGAGTGTTCCCTGAGCTGTGATGGATGGAGAGTTGGGGTGGTGGGATCTTTTGGCAGCAGCCTGCCCAGAGTCTGATGAGCAGCCAACTCAAAATGAAGATTAAGCACCAGTGAGTTTTGATGGACGATGGGCAAAGCTTGTCTTGAAATTGGTCTCTCAAAACAATATACAAACTAATACACAAATCAATGCAAAGTGTTTAAACCGCCAGGAAAACTCGGCCCATCTATCACACTTAAGGAGAAGAAGGGACCATGGGTCTAGCCGATTGCCCGAGTCCCGAAGGCCCCAGGGAAGGAAACTCTATCTTTGGAAGTTGACAGCCTGATTCAGCATCTCCCTCCTGAGCCTCAGCCTGGGATGACTAGAAGGGGGGGAAATGGGAATGGATTGCCCACCCCAAGCTACTGCTGGACAGGAGGGGCAATGCTCCTTGGTTTTATCCCTTGCTCTGACTATTCATAAAAAGGACGCCCCTTTGGGGTGGCCTTGAAACAAAGGACCTTGAAGGGAAAGCAGCTCAGGCTTTGAGAGAGGGCCGATGTTCAGAAATGGGTCTGGCTAAGGGTAACTATGGCCCCAGAATTATGGGAACCTCCTATTAGCCAACAGTGTATACTTAATATTTGTCTTTATTTTAAATGACTAGGAACAAAGAAATAGAACCATGGGTAAGACACTTGCCTTACACATGGCCAATCTAGGTTTAATCCTCAGCACAAGGGCTGGTTCCCAAGAACTACCAAGAATGACCTCTGAGCACAGAGCCAGGAGTCATCTCTGAGCACAAATGAGTGGCTCCAAAAACAAAAACAAAATGTCATTACATAGTTGTATAAAAGTATATAACATATAAAAATGCTCTGCAACATCAATCATCAGGGAAATGAAAATCAAAATAACGATGAGATAACAGCTTACACTACTGAAACTGGGCCAAAGAATAAAAAAAATTAGTGCTAATGTGGATTTGAACTCAACAAACTTCTAACTTATTGCTGGTGGGAACATGGACTGATCTAGCCCTTCTAGAAAACAATATGGACATTTCTTTTTTTTTGGGGGGGTCACACCCGGCAGCACTCAGGAGTTACTCCTGGCTCTATGCTCAGAAATCTCCTCTGGCAGGCACGATCATATGGCATGGTCATATGGGATGCCGGGATTTGAATCACCGTCCTTCTGCATGGAATTCAAACGCCTTACCTCCATGCTATCTCGCCGACCCCAACATGGACATTTCTTAAAAAAAAAAAAAACCCTCAAAATTGAGCTTCCATATGATCCAGCATTTCCACTTGTTGCCATCTCCTCCAAGGGTCCCAAAACTTTATTTAAAAAAGATATTTTCATTTAGATATTTATCAGCCCAAATCATAATAGCAAAAAAAATCTATAAACAACCCCAGTGCCCCCCAAACATATGACTGAATAAAGAATCTGTAGTACATATAGAATGGAATATATACATATATATGGAATGGAATATATACATATATACATAATGGAATATCATTCAGCTTTTTAAAAAGAGATGAAATTATGCAATTTGCTGATACATGGATGAATATAGAGTTTTATGTTGAGTAAAGTCGGAGAGGGACAGACACAGAATGATATCACATAAATGAGTTATAAAGAAAGAAAGTATGAGTATAAAATACCCAAAGGCAACAATTTAGCTTAGTCCAGGGAAGGGAGGTGGGGATTAGGATAAGGGGTGGGAAACACTGGGACAACGATGGAAGAAAGTGAACTCTGTGGTTTGGAAATGTGTTATAAGAAATTCTTTATCAGGCCCGGAGAGATAGCACAGTGGCGTTTGCCTTGCAAGCAGCCGATCCAGGACCAAAGGTGGTTGGTTCGAATCCCAGTGTCCCATATGGTCCCCCGTGCCTGCCAGGAGCTATTTCTGAGCAGACAGCCAGGAGTCACCCCTGAGCACCACCGGGTGTGGCCCAAAAACCAAAAAAAAAAAAAAAAAAAAAAAAGCAATTCTTTATCAATAACAGTATTACAAAACCACAGTGCTTAAAAAGTATGGAACATACTTCTGGTTTCTGTATGCCTACATCTGGTGTGTATAGATATAATAAAATGATTAGAACTTGCTAAGAAACATAATCATCTCCTCACCCAGTTCCTTTCTTGTAAAATCAATGAGTGCCAATACAGAATTCTGAGCTATTGTTAGGGTGCTGCACCTCTTGCATAGCATGATGAGAATGCCTGGATTCATCTACATGATGGTAACTTTATACTCTTCATCTACCATTCATCATTTTTTCCACTGTAGGCAGTCTCCCTTCCCCAGTTCCACTATCTGCTTCTATGTGTTTGGATTACACATAGAATTACACACACAATCATATGGGGTATTCTGTTCAAGGTTTTTATTTTTCAAAGCTGAATAATACTCCACTGTATTTGTGTATATCTATCTATATATTCAGACATCACTTAATGTCAGAGATGTTCCAAGCAACGCATCATCAGGTAGCTTCATAGCATGTAATCACATAAACTCAGATGGCATAATCTATCCTACCAGTGATATGACCCTGCCCGTTAGGACCACTATTCTCTAAATGGTATGTTGCTGATTTAACTGTCACTAAACAATGCATGATTACATGCTACAATCTCTTCCAGACACCAATGAATACTTACAGTGTCTTCACAGCTTGGCTATTGTGAATAATGTTTTAATGAACTCATACGGCCAATTCCCTGCTGCCATACCAGCACCATTGCTCCTGATCCTTCCCACCTAGGGTGTCTTACAGCTGTCTATGAGCTCTGCATAATTATACTGCTGGTCTACTTTGAACCAATTCTTCCACTGAAATCAAATTCAGTTCTTAGCTTTGTATGTATCCATATTATTGATTCTAGATGTTCTGATGCTGATAGAGGAAGTAGATGAATGCCACTTCTATTTATAGCCTGCCTTATGCTTGTGGTATTTTTGCATGTACATGGCTGATATTCTTATCTCCACTTTATGATAAGCAAGAAGACTGAGACTTATAAAGACGAGGAATTGTGACTAGGCATCCAAAAGGAAAACCATGTCTCAGTGTGACATTGGGGTCCTGTCACATTTCACCAACTTTGGCCACAGAAGCTGCATCTGTAAGAACTTTTTTCATGCCAGCTTCCACAGAGGCTCTGGGCAGAAGTAGCAACCCCATCTTTTTTTTCTTTTCTTTTTTTGTTTTTGTTTTTGCGCCACACCCGGTGGCGCTCAGGGGTTACTCCTGGCTCTTTGCTCAGAAATCGTTCCTGGCAGGCACAGGAGACCATATGGGATGCCGGGATTTGAACCACAGTTGGTCCTGGGTTCGGCCGCTTGCAAGGCAAACGCCCTACCGCTGTGCTATTTCTCCACCCCGCCCCACCCCCATCTTTCCTTTCTATTCTTACCATTTCTGATTATATGTTGGTTGATATTGACTGTGTGATTGCAGGTCCAGTAGGCCTGCTGTCAGCTCTTCCCCCTTCCTGTGCTAGCTAGGAGTTTGGCCAGAAGAAAATACTGTGGGAGGATTTTTTTCCCTATTACTCAAAACTGAAAGTCCAATTCTATCCCCAGACCTAAGTGTAGGGAGAAAGGAGAAAAGAGCTTCCAGCAAAGGGCGATGGAAGTCCTATTAGGGAGCAAAAGTTTCTCAAGGATTGTAGCAGGACAGCCCCTGAAGAGGTTGACTGATGGAGGGATGGAGAATGAGGCCCTTTTCTTCCAGCTCGGAGCACGCGTCTGCCACCCTGTCTAGCCCACGGTTCTGAGGTGAAACGGCGGGTAAACAGCTCGCAGACAATCAGGCTCGTGGAAATATTTGCTTTATTCGGATGGACAAAACTGAAGTCCAAAGACTCCGATTCAGTTCCAGCCAGCAAAAGCCTCTCGCCTTCCACAGACCCTTGCTCTTATAGTCCAGAGTCGGGTCCCACCCAATGGTGGGATCAGATACCAACCAATGGTGGAAGCAGAATCAGGTCCTACCCTAGGGTGGGGGCAGAATGCCAGGTCACACCCTAGGGTAGGGCACAATCACCTAATCAGATTAGGGTGAGCAACATAGTAATCCCCCAAAATATTTACATACACAACAAAGGATCTACTCATCCGTCTACTTTCAGGCTGTCTCCTAGTCTCCTGAGCCAGTGTATGTCTACTCTTTTTTTTTTTTTTTTTTTTGTTTTTGGACAACACCTGGTGATGCTCAGTGACGACTCCTGGCTATGTGCTCAGAAGTAGCTCCTGGGTTGGGGGACTATATGGGATGCGGGGGGTGGAGATCGAACCAAGTTCTGTCCTGGGTCAGCCGTGTGCAAGGCAAATACTCTTACTACTGTGCTATTGCTCCGGTTCCTGTATGGCTATTCTCACATCTCTCCAGGGAGCAATAGCACAGTGGGGAGTTTGCAAGTCAGTGACTGGTCAACAGTGCATGCACACCCCTAGCTGTAGGGCAGCCCCTTCTGCTCTTCTGCTGTGTGGTAAATGGGGATAAGAGAATTCAGTCTGCTGAGAGAAGCAGGCAGAGAGGCCTGCATCGGAGATGTGAGGATAGCAAGTACCTTTTGCCTGAGTCTGCTCCCTCTGTCCTTGCAAAGCCTCCTGTCTTGTGTTATTCCCTGGAATTGGGCTAAAATCATCTCCCATCTTTCCTGTCTGTCACCCCTCTTCATCTCTCTCCTCTCTCTGCATCTTCCCTTTTCTTCTTCTTTCCCTCCTCTAAAGACCTATTTCTTCTGTCGTCATGTTTGTCTTCCTCTCTCCCCTTTGCTTTTCTCTACCCTTCTACATCTATTCCCTCTGTAATTTTCTCTTTTCTACCCTATATTCCCCTCTCCTTCCTTTTCCCTTCCTTTCTCCCTCCATCTCCTCTCTGCCCCACTGGAATTCTCTCTCTTCCACCTTATCATCCCCTCTTTTCCTTTCCCCCTTCCTTTATCCAACTGTTCCTCTTTCCCTCTCTCTTCTCCTTTCCTCTTTTTCCCTTTCTGTTTCCCTCCCTTTAGATGTCCCTTCCTTCCCTCTGTTCCACTTCCTGCCTCCCCCAAGCCAGTACAAATCAGTTTTCAGCAATTGAGTCCCAGCCAACACTCAGGAGAACCTTGATGCTTCCTACTACCTTTGGATCAGCAGTCACTGACCCCTTTGTGCCCACCGCAGAGATCTGGCCTTCTGGCTTTCTTTGCATCCTTCCTTCTGAGCTGTGAGTTTCTCCTGACACAACCAGGAGACACAGCTCTGCACAAAGGTTGGCAGCAAGCTGACATAGAGAAAAAGTTGTTGGTGAAGCACCCACGAACAGACCTCAGTGTGTGGCCTTTTGCTCCTGACTGACAGCTGCTGTGCCCTCCCACCAGGAGCTGGGCAGCCTCCAGACCTTGGCGCCCTAGCAGCTGGAGCCAGGAGAAAGGCCTGAGGCTACTCACCTGGCCTGGCTGCCCTTGAACCTATGGATACTTCCCTCAGATCCACCTTGAATTTCCTTGTGCTACATTTGAATAAAAATGAACTCAAATGGAATTTTGTCCAACAGTATCTGTGTTGTAGAATGAATGCTTGGTCAAGAGTCAGGCCATATTCATAGACAAACCAAAGTCACTTCTTTGTAAGAATTTCCGGTTCAAGGGGGCCTCTTTAACCTATGTATGATTCCTCTTCATCATTTCATAGGTTTCATCAGCATAAGCTATAAATAGGGTCTGCCAAGGCCAAGAGATTGACTAGGAAGATGGTCTCAGACAAAAAAGCTCACTGTTTTTTCCAGAATATAAAACAAGTGAGGTTTGTTATAAATATAATATTTATAATACACATATGTTATATTCATTATTAATTATCATATATTATTTATTATACATATTTATTTATTTATTATATATATTATATTATAATATAGTATATTATATATAAAACTATATCATTGGGGCCGGGAAGGTGGCGCTACAGGTTAGGTGTCCGCCTTGCAAATGGATGGACCGCGGTTCGATCCCCCGGTGTCCCATATGGTCCCCACAAGCCAGGGGTGATTTCTGAGCGCATAACCAGGAGTAACCCCTGAGCGTCAAACGGGTGTGGCCCCCAAAAAACCCAAAAACCAAAAACAAAAAAACAAAACAAAAAGAAACCTATATCATATAAATATAAAGCTATATAAATATGAAATATATAGTATATATTTATATAAATAAATTTTTATATAAGTATGACATTTGTCATAAATATAAAGCTAAATAAATATAATTATAAAAAGCGATATATATATATATAAATATAAAAAATAAAAAATAGAAAGCTGAATAAAGGCTGCTTTAGTACAGAATGGAGCATGGTCATAGATTCCTAAAAGTTTAGGAATAGTTAGCAGCTCTAATGATTGCAGGAGTATAAGATGGAGCTTAGAGAGGAGAGAATTAGATTGGTATGGTCCACTTGTCATATTTTGTTACTGATTACCTGTGTCTGCTCCCACACAACATGTAACAGGAGTTTCTCTAAATTTAAAACAGCCCTTTGGAGAAGGTTAAAGTATCTAGCAGATGATGAAATAGCAAAACAGATTCTTCCTGGTTTTCACAGAGTTCATAATTCAGATGTCAACCCTGGATCCAGTCGTCTTCATGCCAACCCTACCTGCCAGGAAAACTTTCAGACCCTTTGAGAGCTCTGAATCAGAGTCCAAGGGGAGAAACCTGGTGGAAACAGTTTCCTTGGGTTCCAATGTAATGTAGAAAAAAAAA
The DNA here is from genome assembly GCF_024139225.1 of Suncus etruscus. Classification (NCBI taxonomy): domain Eukaryota; kingdom Metazoa; phylum Chordata; class Mammalia; order Eulipotyphla; family Soricidae; genus Suncus; species Suncus etruscus. Next base: position 141,838,736 of record NC_064848.1, on the reverse strand, counting down.
AAAAAAAAACAACATCTGCCAGAGAGTCTTTTTCTAAGGATGGAAGTATGACTAAGCATCCTAAGAGGGGAAGAGAACCAAATCTCAAGAGGAACAACAGGATAAGAAGTTTGAAAATGGAAATCAAGTTAATTTAGACAATACCATTTTATAATGTTCAATTTGAGGATATGCTACATCTATAAAATAAGAATGAGATGCAATTAAAAGGGAGTGACTAGAGAACAGAAGACAGTTATTAGAGATAAAAAAATATTCATTACTCAAATAATTCAAGCTTGCAACATGAACTCAAGGGGATGTAGAACAAAATATAGTTAAAATGCAGAACAAGAATATCAAGAGACAAGATATATTAGAGAAAAGGTATGAAACATGAACATTCATTGTGATGTCACACATAACATGAAAAAAACGACAGAAACAACGAGTAGAGAAAATGGACACTAGAAAAAAAGGAACATTTTTCAGAAGGTCTTTACTTTAAAAGATTCAGAGTAAATAAGTGGAGACTACAGCAGGCATCACTTAGATACTTTGCTGCAAAATTCTAGACCAACAGAGATTAACATATTCTCAAATCTCCCAGAGAAATCAAACAAGTCCCCTCAAAGGGATTAAATTCGAAATGAACGACTGAATTCTCATCCATCACCTTCATTGCTAGAAGATAACAACGCCTTCAGCAATCTGTGACAGTAAGATCTCACTTAAAACTTTTAAAATTAATTTTTGTTGTTTGTTTTTGGTTTTGGGCCACACCCAGTGATGCTCAGGGGTTACTCCTGGCTATTCGCTCAGCAATCACTCCTGGCTTGGGGGACCATATGGGAAACTGGGGATCGAACCAAGGCCAGTCCTGAGTCAGCTGCATGCAAGGCACTACCACTGTGCTATTACTTTGGCCCTAAAATTAATTTTTACCCAACTCAGATATCAATTAAATATCCATGCAATTAAATTCTCAAGTACTTTTTTCTCAGGAAATTATTTTTATTATATACCCAGTAGTCTGAGGAAGTAAACAAAGGAAAATACATGGTGTTTAGGAGAAGGAAATAGAGTAGTTTCAATCAAGAACAGTTATGGGCTGCCAGAACAGCAGCCAGGCAATAAGTGTTCTTCAACCCTGGAGCAGTTGTCTTCAACCATTTTCTATTGAAAACAGGCATCTGTCTGCACTTATCCACAAACCAGCAGTATATCCAAGGGAGAAATCAGAAGTTCTCAACCTTTCTTTACCAGCAGACATCCCTGATCCGTGAATTGGTGGTTGAAGAGCACTGCTCTAAAGGAGGGGCAGATAGAGACTGTAAAGGAAAAGTCTGAGGGTGTCTATTGCTATTTCAGAGAGGAGGTAAATTCTGAGAATTAAAAACAAATTTTTTTGAAACAGAGTCATCACACTTAAATAGAAATAGAAAGTTACTGAATGGTACAGGAGGGTAGGTGGATGTTTGGCTTTGTGAAAGAAGTCAATGTGTGGTTACAGCCTTGAAAAGTGACAGAAGCTGTGTTGAGTGCAGTGAATACAGCTCAGATTATGTCTGTGATAGACTTACTTGGAAAAGACATAAAAACAAGGGTTCTGGGCCCGGAGAGATAGCACAGTGGCGTTTGCCTTGCAAGCAGCCGATCCAGGACCAAAGGTGGTTGGTTCGAATCTTGGTGTCCCATATGGTCCCCCGTGCCTGCCAGGAGCTGTTTCTGAGCAGACAGCCAGGAGTAACCCCTGAGCAAGGCCGGGTGTGGCCCCCCAAAACAAAAAACAAACAAAAAAAACAACAAGGGTTCTCCTCAAGGACAGATAAGGTCCTTAGATATGGTTTGATATCCCTCCTATGACCTCGGCAAAATGAAGCAGAGTCCCAAACACCTTAGAGCAACTCAACAATGGAGATCAATGTCATCAGAACCCAAGGGATAGTCTGAATGAAAAATATCATAGAAAGAGTCCAATTGCCTCTCACATTGAGGGATGAAAGAACACAAAAGAACACCAGAAGCATCAGAAGCTATTGTTGAAAAGATCAAAATAAAAAACAAAAACCAAAAAACCAGTCTGTGGATGAGAAAGAGAGTTAGTTAAATTTTCTGGCTGAACACCTGCTGATTTGCCTGCTCTCAGAAGAATCCACTAGTACTGGAACTTGCTAAAACTACAGGAAAATGGCAGAAGATATGACAAAGAATTGGAACAAATCATGTTCTACTGGGCCCGGAGAGATAGCACAGAGGCGTTTGCCTTGCAAGCAGCCGATCCAGGACCAAAGGTGGTTGGTTCGAATCCCGGTGTCCCATATGGTCCCCCGTGCCTGCCAGGAGCTATTTCTGAGCAGACAGCCAGGAGTAACCCCTGAGCATTGCCGGGTGTGGCCCAAAAACTAAACAAACAAACAAACAAACAAAAAATCATGTTCTACTAGCGAGACTGATTTTATTTTTTATGTGAAAGATGTTTAAGAGTTGGATGGCAACCTTATAGACAAAGCAAAAATCAGGGGGCTAAGAAAAGTCTTTCAGTCCATATTGGCAAATTGGCTAATGTCAAGTTTAGATTCTACCTTTCCCAAGTGACCTTTTTTATCCTGTCCCCATGAAGCTCACAGGAACCCAGCAATATCCGGGAATCCCCTGAGTCATCAAGTCCCCAAGGAATGAAGAGGACTGAGGTTTAAAGAACTGAACTGAGGTCTCAGGCTGGTTCTATTCAACTTTCTCAGCAGCTGGCAATGGCAAAATATTTGCCTGTTTTCTCTACAAAAGTAATTTTGAACTCTTTTTATTTGAGCTGCTGTTATTTAATGGATGTTGTAATTGCTATTATTCAAGTTTAATAGCATGCACACACAGTAATGGCTATAGCTGAGACATTGGCTCTGGGAAGAGAGATGAGAAAATGTGGAAGGGTTGGGGGCAATCCCAAACTTGAAGAGCTTACTCATATGAGTGATTCTAGGCTCATTTTCCCCAGAACATCTGGGCTCCAGGGTGGATGGAAGGATCATATTTTCAAAGGATCCTTTAGTAATCCTTCTCTACCTCTAATCTTTTAGTTCTCCATGTCCCCTCCCTTTGCACAAAAGAGCAACCAATATAGAATTTGATTTGCTTATCCATGCAAATGATTTAGGTACAAATTAAAGTGTCAAGTGTCTATGGCAGGGTACTGGGTTCTATGGATGGGAAGGTGAACCAAGCGTGGGGATTTAAGAAAGCTGCCAAATGACTGGAGAGCCCAGAAGTTGTTACCTGGTTTCACTAACACAGTAGCTGGGGTTCTTTGCTAAGGATCCTAGATAAGGAGCTTCCAAAGTGAACCACAACTTCTCACTGGAACAACTTTTGACAAGCTTGGAGGAAGACCTGGAAATGGACAGATATGGGAGTTAAAGGTTCACAATTAGAATGTATCTAGATTGAGATTTATATGTTAATTTTGATGGAACAGAGGAATATTTGGACCATTTCTGGTCCTGTGCTTAGGAAACACTGCCAGCAGAGCTGGGGAGTCTTATAAGGTGCTGAGAATTGAACTAAGGTCAATGGTGTACAAGGCAAGAGCTTTAATCCCTGTTTTTTTCCTCTTTCTATTCCCCTCACTCTATTCTCCTTGATATTTAATATTAAAGAATCAAATAGATGCAAAGATAATATTGGATTTGCCATTTTTGTCTCACATGTTATCTTTTTGAATACCCTGAACTTGAATACTCTTTTCAAAATAAAGCCCCAAACCAAACAACTCTTCCCCTATGTTAAACCCTCCCCCCAGGTCCATAGCTATTTTTTTCTGGAATATAACCCACTGATGAGCTCTATGTACTTAGAGGTACTTAGGGGGATGAATTTCAACCTCTGGCTTCTGGTTCTGAGCTATTCAACAGAACCCTGGAGGCCAAGGACCTGATCTCATTTGTCCTTGAACTTAGATTTGTAATATTTCAGATTACATATTGATCCCTCACAAGTTGCTCAATAAAAACAAATTTGTATTCTTTTTAGAAAAAGGTGCTGGCTGGAGAGACAGTACAGTGAGTAAGATGCTTGCCTTGCATATACAGATGACTTGGGTTTGATCCTCAGCAACACATATGATCCCCCAAGTTCTGCCAGGAGTGATTCCTGAGCACAGAATAAGGAGTAAGCCCCAGAGTACAACAGTACAGCTCGGTGTTACCTACCACCACCACCATGAAGCTCACCCAAAGAAAGAAGAAAAGGTTCCAAGCCACTCACAAGTAAATTTTTTTTTTGTCCTGAGATTTGCTGCTGTGTCTGGAGAGCACGTGCCTGTCTTCTCTCCTTCCCCAAATGAAGTGAGTCACAGAAGGGCTGATGCCTTTCCCCAGGAATGGAATTTTCCTGTGTGCATGTAAAGCGTTGATCACAACCCCTCCTCACTGTGGATGCCACATGGAGCAAGCAGCAGAGCAGCAGCACCCTCGAAATACGCAGGAGATGGCATCGATTTCATTGTCAATATCACTTCAGCAAAATTAATTTCCTTAGGGGTTTTTGTTTCTGTATTTTAACGGTCTGATGTGTACTCTACACACAGCCAATAATGGGTTTCTTCCTTCTCTCATCTTTTCTGCTTTTTCAGTCAGCTGCTGAGTGATTAAGTGTTTCACTGTACCAGACTCTTCAGAGCTCCCCCATCCCATGGCTCTCTGCTTTTATGATGTGGGGATTGGGATTGAACCAGAGAAGAAGGCACAAGGTCCAGAGTCGTAAGCAGGACCTAGAAGCAGTGGGTTCCTGCTTGCTCTATGTGACCTACATCACAGGGAGTCCTGACTTCAATCTTCACACCCGCTGAGAAGTGAACTGGGAATAGCACCTGAGCACTGATAGATCTTCAGCCTCCCAAACACAACGATTTATTCTCCCCACAAAGTTGGACTGGCATAAACAATGTTTTAGAGGATAGTGGATGCTAAAGATTTAGATTTTTAGATATATTTACATGATATACTATACGTAATACACATTATAAATATATACCATGTAATTTTGTACATAACATATATGTACAAAATATATACTTTGTGGATCTTTTAGGAAAGAGAATGGCAAGACCACAGTGATGATACCACGGGTAGATGTTCGCTTTGCATGTTCAGTTCCTGGCACCCCTAATGGACTCATAAGCCCTGCTAGGAGTGATTCTGAAATGCAGGAGTAAAATTCCCTAAAATCAGGAGTAAGTCCTGATCAATGCCAGTTTTGACCCCACACCAGCTGGAAACTGGGCATAACAATTAAATATTAAATATTAATAATAATATTATTATAACAGCAATAACACTCCTAATAATAATAATAATAATAAATAAAAGAGTGGCGTAGCTATCTGTTAATTGAATAGGCCAAAAGCCATACTGATCTTGCCTTGTCTCGTCAGTGTTATTTACTGAGTTTTGAGAGAGGAAGGAATGGCCCTCATATTCTGTGGAAAGCAAGGAAACCTTGAGGGAACTTGGAGAGGAGGGGCAGAGGATGGCATGCAGAAATTCATTCAGAACTTTCAAGACCCATTAGGGGAGTTTATCTCGGATGGACAGACAGCAATGCAGACACTTCCAGTGTGGCCCAGCACCATGTTTCCATCACAGGAGTGGTTCGTGGTGGTCGTGTCCAGAAGTCACTCCAGCATCCTTCCTAGGGCCACCAGCTCTTCCCATATAAACTTTTAATAACAATGGTCAGACTAGTGGTCGAAATTCTGCTAGACCACCACTACACTCTGAGCTCTGCTTAGGAGTATTCTCCTTGCCAAATAAAACAAACAACCTCAACATAATCATAAAGCAAACCCGCATTATATTGAAAACAACAACAACAATGCTGTTTGTCAGGATCCTCATCATAAAGACCTCAGAACAAACTACAGTGAAGCTCCCTCTTCCTCTCTTCTTAATATGGCTCTGGATTGGGTTGATTTCTATAGTGTTCTGAGTTGTTTCTACATTGTTCAGTTTTTAGCAAGAATTCCACTAGGTGTGTTTAGCCAGCTATGCCCCTTTCCTCCTTGACATCTGATCACTCTTGAATCTCTAGTCTGTTAAAATATTCTCCCTGATGGCCAACTCTGACTTGAGGTCTTTTTTATGGATGGTCCCTGAGCTAAATGTGGTGTGGTTTTTTAAATTTACATAGTCAGGAGAAAACAATCAAAATAACTATATTTTGTATCATCCATGAAAATGACATGCAATTCACATTTGAGTGCTCACAAATGTTTGACTGGGACACTCATTTCATCTTCGAGTTGTCTAGACTGCTTTTTGCACAAAGTAGCCATTTAGTGTTTGCCACAAACATATTTGTCATTGAACACTTCACAGAAGCTGTTGACCCTTGGGTAAATGAGACTTAAAATTTAAATCCTAGCTGCATGTTACCTTGGGCAGGTTCTCTAAACTTTGTAAGCCATAGATTTCTTATGGAGTAGTGGAGAGACTCTGTGCCATCCACCTGGAAGGAGGATTTCCTGCATGTAAAGAAAGTCCTCAGCAAAGGCCAGATATAGAACAAGCACTCAGGAATGGTTTGTTGTCATTATTCTATATCTCCAGCTCTTTGAGAAAAGGTTTTGGGCCCTCAGACAAAAACTCTTGGTCTGCTAGTCCTTGGGATCTCCCTGACAGGCTACTGAAAAACCATTTTTTAAAAATCTATTCTTTGTGGGGCCGGAGCCAGGGTGTAAGCGGTAAGGCATCTGCCTTGCCTGCGCTAACCTAGGACAGACCACGGTTCGATTCCCTGGCATCCTATATGGTCCCCAAAGCCAGGAGCGATTTCTGAGAGCATAACCAGAAGTAACCCCTGAGCATCACTGTGTGTGGCCCCCCCAAAAAAAACCCAAAAATCTATTTTTTGTGCTGCCAGGGTCTCACACACTCATATTCTCTTACTAAGCCACACCCCCGGACCCCTTCAATATGCAAGTGTGAATGTTTTATTTCCTTTACTCTCCCTTGAATCTAGGAATCAATTTAAGATATAACCTGATTAATTAGACAAAAATTAAAGTTTTCTGTGCGTGTTCTAGAGAGACTTGTACCATCCTTATACAATAGATGGTGCAATTGAGCACTGCCAGTATCCCAACTTTCTTCATTGTCTATGGATATGATGTCTGGAACTGGGGCAGCTCTTCTGAGCTCATGAGTCATGGTGATTAGAATGACCACTTGGCCTGACATCAGTAAGTTACTGAATCAATGTGATCCATTTCCTACTCTCAGACTTTTTGATGTCTGAGGAAAGTAAACCCTCTTTGTTGAAATACCATAAGTCAGATTTTCCATACTGGTAACTCAGTGTACAGCTCATTTACATAGAAGTCCTTATGAAGGACTTTGGAGTGAGGAACTTTGAAGTCACCAACAGAATTGTGACAGGAGACTCCAGTTCAGAGACTTCAGACCCAGAGAAGAGATATAGGAAGCTGAACAGAGACAGGAAGCAGCATTCTGGCCACATTCCATTCTCATAGAAGACAATAACAATACCTGGAGAGGTAATGACCTACATTGTGGGCTGGGCATTTGCCTTGGACACAGCTGACCCAAGTTTGATCCCTGGTGATCCTCAGAGCCTGCCAGGGGTAATTTCTGAGTGGAGAGCTAGGAGTAACCCCATGAGTACCGTGGGTGTGACACAACAACAATAACAAAATTAAAACAAAATAAAAAATACAGATGTCAGGGAACAATGTTTGGATCAAGAAAAGTCTTGTCTTCCTTTGGAAATGCTGCTGAAGAAATGTAGGATACTCCTGAGTTTGCTAAGTAAAATATATGCCATCCAAGTTTTGGGGTGTGTCAAAATACCATGGATGCTGAGAGGGTAGTGTATGAGGGATTCCCCACAGTATGAGAAACGCCATTTTTAGCATCTTTGCCAGTGGTTGGTCTTCCCTGGACCAATCCAGAAAAGTTTTATGTAGGAGAAGAGAGTTCCATTAAAGCATATTTATATTAAACCTGTGGCTTTTTTTAAATTTATTTAAACACCTTAATTACATACATGATTGTGTTTGGGTTTCAGTCATGTAAAGAACACCACCCATCACCAGTGCAACATTCCCATCACCAATGTCCCAAATCTCCCTCCTCCCCACCCGACCCCCGCCTGTACTCTAGACAGGCTCTCCATTTTCCTCATACATTCTCGTTATTAGGACAGTTCAAAATGTAGTTATTTCCCTAACTAAACTCATCACTCTTTGTGGTGAGCTTCCTGAGGTGAGCTGGAACTTCCAGCTCGTTTCTCTTTTGTGTCTGAAAATTATTATTACAAGGGTGTCTTTCATTTTTCTTAAAAACCATAGATGAGTGAGACCATTCTGCGTTTTTCTCTCCCTCTCTGACTTATTTCATTCAGCATAATAGATTCCGTGTACATCCATGTATAGGAAAATTTCATGACTTCATCTCTCCTGACAGCTGCATAATATTCCATTGTGTATATGTACCACAGTTTCTTTAGCCATTCATCTGTTGAAGGGCATCTTGGTTGTTTCCAGAGTCTTGCTATGGTAAATAGTGCTGTAATGAATATAGGTGTAAGGAAGGGGTTTTTGTATTGTATTTTTGTGTTCCTAGGGTATATTCCTAGGAGTGGTATAGCTGGATCGTATGGGAGCTCGATTTCCAGTTTTTGGAGGAATCTCCATATCGCTTTCCATAAAGGTTGAACTAGACGGCATTCCCACCAGCAGTGGATAAGAGTTCCTTTCTCTCCACATCCCCACCAACACTGTTTATTCTCATTCTTTGTGATGTGTGCCATTCTCTGGGGTGTGAGGTGGTATCTCATCATTGTTTTGATTTGCATCTCCCTGATGATTAGTGATGTGGAACATTTTTTCATGTGTCTTTTGGCCATTTGTATTTCTTCTTTGTCAGAGTGTCTGTTCATTTCTTCTCCCCATTTTTTGATGGGGTTAGATGTTTTTTTCTTGTAAAGTTCTGTCAGTGCCTTGTATATTTTGGAGATTAGCCCCTTACCTGATGGTTATTGGGTGAATAGTTTCTCCCACTCAGTGGGTGGCTCTTGTATCCTGGGCACTATTTCCTTTGAGGTGCAGAAGCTTCTCAGCTTAATATATTCCCATCTGTTAATCTCTGCTTTCACTTGCTTGGAGAGTGCAGTTTCGTCCTTGAAGATGCCTGTAATGTCCTGGAGTGTTTTGCCTATGTGCTGTTCTATATATCTTATGGTTTTGGGGCTGATATTGAGGTCTTTAATCCATTTGGATTTTACCTTCGTACATGATGTTAGCTGGGGGTCTAAGTTCAATTTTTTGCAAGTGGCTATCCAATTGTGCCAACACCACTTGTTGAAGAGGCTTTCCCTGCTCCATTTAGGATTTCCTGCTCCTTTATCAAAAATTAGGTGGTTGTATGTCTGGGGAACATTTTCTGAGTATTCAAGCCTATTCCACTGATCTGAGGACCTGTCCTTATTCCAATATCATGCTGTTTTGATAATTATTGCTTTGTAGTACAGTTTAAAGTTGGGGAAAGTAATTCCTCCCATATTCTTTTTCCCAATGACTGCTTTAGTTATTCGAGGGTGTTTATTGTTCCAAATGAATTTCAAAAGTGTCTGATCCACTTCTTTGAAAAATGTCATGGGTATCTTTAGAGGGATGGCATTAAATCTGTATAATGCCTTGGGGAGTATTGCCATTTTGATGATGTTAATCCTGCCAATCCATGAGCAGGGTATGTGTTTCCATTTCCGTGTGTCCTCTCTTATTTCTTGGAGCAGAGTTTTATAGTTTTCCTTGTATAGGTCCTTCACATATTTAGTCAAGTTGATTCCAAGATATTTGAGTTTGTGTGGCACTATTGTGAATGGGGTTGTTTTCTTAATGTCCATTTCATCCTTATTACTATTGGTGTATAGAAAGGCCATTGATTTTTGTGTGTTAATTTTGTAGCCTGCCACCTTGCTATATGAGTCTATTGTTTCTAGAAGCTTTTTGATAGAGTCTTTAGGGTTTTCTAAGTAGAGTATCATGTCATCTGCAAACAGTGAGAGCTTGACTTCTTCCTTTCCTATCTGGATTCCCTTGATATCCTTTTCTTGCCTAATCGCTATAGCAAGTACTTCCAGTGCTATGTTGAATAGGAGTGGTGAGAGAGGACAGACTTGTCTTGTGCCAGAATTTAGAGGGAAGGCTTTTAGTTTTTCTCCATTGAGGATAATATTTGCCACTGGCTTGTGGTAGATGGCCTTCACTATATTGAGAAAGGTTCCCTCCATTCCCATCTTGCTGAGAGTCTTGATCAAGAATGGGTGTTGGACCTTATCAAATGCTTTCTCTGCATCTATTGATATGATCATGTGGTTTTTATTTTTCTTGTTATTGATGTTGTGTATTATGTTGATAGATTTACGGATGTTAAACCAGCCTTGCATTCCTGGGATGAAACCTACTTGATCGTAGTGGGTGATCTTCTTAACGAGGTATTGAATCCTATTTGCCAGGATTTTGTTGAGGATCTTTGCATCTGCATTCATCAGCGATATTGGTCTGTAATTTTCTTTTTTTGTAGCATCTCTGTCTGGTTTAGGTATCAAGGTGATGTTGGCTTCATAAAAGCTATTTGGAAGTGTTTCTGTTTGTTCAATTTCATGAAAGAGTCTTGCCAAGTTTGGCAGTAGTTCCTCTTGGAAAGTTTGATAGAATTCATTAGTGAATCCATCTGGACCTGGGCTTTTGTTTTTCGGCAGACATTTGATTACTGTTTTAATTTCATCAATGGTGATGGGGGTGTTTAGATATGCTACATCCTCTTCCTTCAACCGTGGAAGATTATAAGAGTCCAAGAATTTATCCATTTCTTCCAGGTTCTCATTTTTAGTGGCGTAGAGTTTTGCAAAGTAGTTTCTGATTACCCTTTGAATCTCTGTCATATCAGTAGTGATCTCTCCTTTTTCATTTCTGATATGAGTTATCAAGTTTCTCTCTCTCTCTCTTTCTTTGTTAGGTTTGCCAGTGGTCTATCAATCTTGTTTATTTTTTCAAAGAACCAACTTCTGCTTTCGTTGATCTTTTGGATTGTTTTTTGGGTTTCCACTTCGTTGATTTCTGCTCTCAGCTTTGTTATTTCCTTCTGTCTTCCTATTCTTGGGTTCTTTTGTTGAGCATTTTCTAGTTCTATTAGCTGTGTCATTAAGCTACTCAGGTAAGCTCCTTCTTCCTTTCCGATGTGTGCTTGCAAAGCTATAAATTTTCCTCTCAGTACTGCTTTTTCTGTGTCCCATAAGTTCTGATAGTTTGTGTCTTTATTGTCATTTGTTTCCAGGAACCTTTTGATTTCCTCCTTGATTTCATCTCGGACCCACTGGTTATTGAGCATGAGGCTGTTTAACTTCCAGGTGTTAAAGTGTTTCTTCTGAGTCCCTTTGGAGTTCACAAATAATTTCAGAGCCTTGTGGTCAGCGAAGGTAGTCTGCAAAATTTCTATTCTCTTGATCTTATGGAGGTATGTTTTATGTGCCAGCATGTAGTCTATCCTGGAGAATGTCCCATGTACATTGGAGAAGAATGTGTATCCAGGTTTCTGGGGATGGAGTGTCCTATATATATCCACTAGGCCTCTTTCTTCCATTTCTCTCCTCAGGTCTAGTATATTCTTGTTGGGTTTCAGTCTGGTTGACCTATCCAGTGTTGACAAAGCCGTGTTAAGGTCCCCCACAATTATTGTGTTGTTGTTGATATTATTTTTTAGATTTGTCAACAGTTGTATTAAATATTTTGCTGGCCCCTCATTCGGTGCATATATGTTTAGGAGAGTGAATTCGACGTACCCCTTGATTAATATAAAATGTCCATCTTTGTCCCTTACAACCTTCCTGAGTATAAAGTTTGCATTATCTGATATTAGTATGGCCACTCCAGCTTTTTTATGGGTGTTGTTTGCTTGGATAATTTTTCTCCAGCCTTTTATTTTGAGTCTATGTTTGTTCTGACTATTCAGGTGCGTTTCTTGTAGGCAGCAGAAGGTTGGATTGAGTTTTTTGATCCATTTAGCCACTCTGTGTCTCTTAACTGGTGCATTTAGTCCATTGACGTTGAGAGAAAGAATTGTCCTGGGATTAAACGCCATCTTTATTTCGAAATTTGGTGTGTCTTTTGGGTAGTCTTGTCTTAGATTAGGTCTTTCAGTTTTTCTCTTAAGACTGGTTTTGTGTCTGTGAAGTTTCTGAGCTGTTTTTTGTCTGTGAAACCATGTATTCTTCCGTCAAAGCGGAAGGTGAGTTTTGCTGGGTATAGTATTCTGGGTGAAGCATTCATTTCATTCAGTCTTGTCACAATATCCCACCACTGCTTTCTGGCATTGAGTGTTTCTGGTGACAGGTCTGCTGTAAATCTCAGGGAAGCTTGCTTGAACGTGATTTCCCCTTTTGATCTTGCTGTTTTCAGAATTCTGTCTCTATCTGTGGGATTTGTCATTGTGACTAGGATGTGTCTTGGGGTGGTTTTTCTGGGGTCTCTTTTGGTTGGTACTCTTCGGGCATGCAGGATTTGATCACATATATTCTTTAGCTCTGGAAGTTTCTCTTTAATGATGTTCTTGACCGTTGATTCTTCCTGGAAATTTTCTTCCTGGGTCTCTGGGACTCCAATGATTCTTAAGTTGTTTCTGTTGATCTTATCATAGACTTCTATTTTCATCTGTTCCCATTCTTTGACTAATTTTTCCATTGTCTGCTCATTTGCTTTAAGTTTTTTGTCCAATCTCTCCTGCTGTATGGAATTGTTATGTATCTCATCTTCCACAGCACCAAGTCTATTCTCAGCTTCTGATACCCTGTCCCAGAGCTTATCCATTTTGTCATTCACTTCGTTTACTGAGTTTTTCAGTCCTGTTAGTTGACATGTTATTTCAGTTTGGAGTTTTGTGATTTCTGTCTTCATATTTTCTTGGTTCTTATTAGTGTTCTGTTCAACTCGATCTATGGTTTCTTTGAGGTCTTTGAACATCTTCCATATTGCTAGTCTAAAGTCCTTATCTGAGAGGTTGATTAGTTGGTTGGTCATTATCTGGTCCTCAGAATTGTCATCTTCATTCTCTATGTCTGATGCTGGCCTGCGTTGTTTCCCCATTGTCACACTTGTATTGTGGGTTTTTCTACGTGTTGTGGCGGTATTCATTGTCTATATGATGCAGGCAGCACACTCCTCTGGCTCCGCCCTTTCTGGATGGGCTGACTTGCCTCTAAGGGAGGGGAGTCCTCCGTGGATGAAGCCTCACGCTGGGTCAAATCTTAGGCCCGAGCATGCAACAGAGAAGACAGTCCGGAGAGAAATGTTTGCTTCTGTGATATAGCACCGTTCTTATTGTAATTTTTCCTTCTTGTTGCAATGGTGTTCTTTCCTTAGAAAGAGTGCACGGCCGCGTAGCGAAGCGGAGCGGCCATGCTCCTCTGGTGCCTCTTTTTGCCCCACTCGCAAGAGTTTCACGCAAGAGGACAGTAGACAGACATATACAGGTTACACTCACAGTTTTTCACAGTTGGGCCCCACTGGGCCGGTGTACTTTCGTGGATTTTCCCCGCCTGGTGTCACACACAGGGAGCCGGCTTTTGCAAAGTCTTGCCGGTTTTCATGCTCTGTAGTCCCTCCCTGAAAATGGCCTCTGGGCGAGCGAGTTTTCTGGAGCCTCTTTTTGCCCCACTCGCAAGAGGACAGTAGACAGACATATACAGGTCACACTCACAGTTTTTCACAGTTGGGCCCCACTGGGCTGGTGTACTTTCGTGGATTTTCCCCGCCTGGTGTCACACACAGGGAGCCGGCTTTTGCCAAACCTGTGGCTTTTTATATAAGTTTTATTTAGAGAGGTAAACCATGTCTGTTACCAGTGCAAGGGAAAACACTCGCCTGTGCATGTAAGACCACATCTTTGTAAGACCACAAAGGCACAGCCACAACTAAACATGTTAATTGTCACAATAACAACAACAAAAATGAAGCGAAATAGCAGCAGCAGCAAAAATATGTGCGTTATCCAGGAATCGGAAGCAGAAAGGAAAACTGCTCTGACATTCTCTGTCCTCTATAGGCTGGCCTCTCCCAATCTGGGAATACATTCTTGTGTTCCTAGATGTCTGACACAGCTGGAGGTCCCAGGGTATTAAATATTGTCTTTGGATTTTTCTGGTACTCTCTCCTAGCACTTGGGTTTCATTTGCTTACATTTTCTTGTTGGGAATGGTGGCTACACGTGACCCCTAACATTAGGCCATCTCACATGCTTTGCGTGAGAATTGCAAGGGGAACCCTGTGAAGAAGGGAGGGGGGCATGCCTTCAGTAGGGGTGATAAAGAATGAGATCTTGCAAGGTCTGGATGTGATATGTGGGTTCAGATAGAAGCCAGGAGGTAAAGAAGGGGCAGCTTTTAGGGATTCTGTGAAGAAATTGATAGCCTCCTGCTCTGTCTTGTCTCTCCCTTCTTGTGAGTGGGGTAAGGGGTGTTCTTGTATTTGGGGACAAGTCTGTGATCTTGGTCCTGCTTGAGATTTTAGAAGTGAAGCACATGATTTAGGCACCAGCCTCCTTCCAAGGCCCCAGGAGGCTGCATGACCAAGTAGGAAAATAAAGTGGAGAAGGTGTTAGGGCATGGAAAGTTCCAGGAGATTGTTCTTTTCTATAAGTCCTGTTAGCAAACTGCATGGCCACTAAGAAACTCATTTCATAGACTCAGAGTTTAAGTAGAACTACAGATGGAAGTTCATTGCCTATATTTGTTTCTGCCTCTGTCTCTTTCTTTAGCCATGCAAGATTCTGGCTCCTTCCAAAGGCAACCATGAGCATGGAAAGAAGATACTGCTCTATAAAGCCTAGTCTGGGATTTCCCCTACCCCCACCGACTCCAAGGTCCTCTAGATTGATTCTTTGTCTGTAAATTGAGCATTCCAGGCTGCTGGGATGCTTCATGACCTTTGTTCAGACTCTATGAATTTGGACATCCACCTAGTACCCACAGCAGCGTCTCCCATGCACTTTTGTTCTAGACTCAGATGAGGTGCAGATTCTGCCCTTTCTTATTGTGCTTATTTGGTTTTCAGAGCTTCTCGTGATGCTTGGATTAAAATGCTTCCTTCAAGCACCCAGAGGCTGGTCAGTGGGGTGAAGGTGAAACATCTCTGGACAACTGTGGACATTAGGAATTTCCATCTGCAGTGCAGGGTGCTTGGAACACAGGCAAAGGTGGGACAGTGCTGCCCAAGGTTTACTAAAGCAAATCTATCTTGGTGAGGTGGGTCACTCCAGGACTCCATGCCCAGCTTGGCTTGAATATGCTAATGAGGACAGAAATAACCATTCTGGAAGTGGAAGACTGTAAGCCCTCGTCAGGGCCAGAGTGAACACGGGCAGTGAGCAGATGCGAGTGGGAGAGGAGAGAAGCTGGGAGGGAGGAGATGGCCTCTGTCTGCCCAAAGAGGTGCCCATGCACCCCTCCTTCTGAACATCTGTCTGGACCGATGATCCAGTTCCCAGCCTAGCAGTGCTGTTTCTCTGGGCTTCCTGCAGCAGAAATAAGGCTCAAATCCCAAAGCTTGGGAATGGGTCCTTGGGCTGGCTGAGAGATGCCATTTGCTATTTCTCAATCCCTGGCATGTCTGTATGGCCTAACCCATAGGTCTAATAGGCTGATATTGGAAGATGTACCACTCTGCAGCTCAGCATCCATTTTTTTTTGAGGTGCTCAAGGATTGGGAGAGCTCTCCTAGTAATATTCGGTAATCAGACCAGTGGTTCTGGGGACCATCAGGGACACCCCAGTGATACTGAGCAGCTTCCAGAAACACGATTTAGGGTTGGGGCCCTCCAAGAGGTGTTTAGGAAGGGGGCATGTGTTGCTGGGGCCTGAGACAAGGTGAACACAAACTTTGCTAATTCCAGTGTCATCTCTCTAGTCCTCTGCACTGAATTGTAATGGAAGATGGAAGCATTGTATTTAATGCCATCCCTGGAAGCCCCTGTGACCTCAACATCTGTCTCGCTTATCTTCTCTAACAGTGTATCTAGATGTGGGAGCAGTGGAGAGAAACAGGAAAGTTTCCTTTAAAACAAACCCCATCTTGGGACAGAGCATAGTACAGCAGGTAGAACATTGCCTTGCATACAGCAAACCTGGCTTTGGTACCCCAGTATCCTATATGGTCCCCTAACCTGCCAGGGATATCACTGAACACAAACCAGGAGTAAGCCCTGAGCACTGCTGGGTGTGGCCCCCTAAACAAACACATAAAAAATTGCACCCCAGTGGGTGGGAGTTGTTATTGTTGTCTTTAATTACTCTTCCCTTATGTTTTTTGTTGAGATGTGATGAGAAGGGGTTGCACACATGGTTATGGCATGAAGGGGGCAGTACTGAACTGCAGAGTTGTAGGAAATGGTGTTTGACATATGTGGATGGCACAAGGGACTGAAATTATTGGCCTTCATCTGTGGAGGCAAGTGCTGTACCACAGGGCCATCCCCAAGGCCTGAATGGGAGTTTAAAGCATTTTAAATTCATTTTTAAAATTGAAGTATCATTGTTTACAGTTTGTTGAAGGAATTTTATAGTTGCAGAAAGTACAACCCTCTCTCCTCTACCAGTGTTCCAAGACCACTCCCCACCCCATCCCACTCTTATTCCATTATCCCAGGCTCCCATTCCCTGCTTCCTCAACCCCCTCTCTTCCTGGTTCTATTGATCATGAGTCAGGATTTGTTCACATCGGAGATTGTCTCATCCTCTTCTTTATTTCTTTATACTCTGTATATGAGCGAGATTATCTGTATTTATCCTTTATTTTCTGACTCACTTCACTCAGCATGACACCTTCGAATTCCATCCTAGTTGCAGAAAATAAAAGATTACTTCAAAATTTCCTCTTTTCTCATATAGCTGAATAGTATTTCTTTTCTTTTTTTTAAATAATATTTTTTATTTAAACACTTTGGTTACAAACATGATTGTGGTTGGGTTTCAGTCATATAAGAGGACACCCCCCCCCCGTTCTTTACATGACTGTAATCATACAACTATAATCATGTTTGTAATCACGGTGTTTAAATAAAGATAATTATAAAAAAATAAATAAAAAAGAAGAAAATGAATAAAAAAAATCCAAAAAAACAAAAGGTTGAACCAGTTGATATTCACACTAGCACTGAAAGAGAGTCCATTTCTCCCTGCATCCAAAACAGCTCAGATTGTTCTCGGTTTTTATGTTTCATTTTTGTTTGTTTATTTTTTGATGTGTACCAGTCTCTGTAGTGTAAGAGTTTTATGTTCTGGAGTTGAAGATGTTGTTTTGACTTGAATCTCCCTGATAATTAATGATGAGGAAAAGCCTGTTGATCTCTTATTTCAATTTTGGATGGAGTTGGATTTTTTTTTTGTTAGCTCTAGCAGTGCCTTTATATATATTGGCTATTGACCCCTTATCAGTTGGGTATTGGGTGAATAGTTTCTCCCATTCCATGGGTGTTTCCTTGCTTGGTTAGTAGTATTTCATCCTTGAAGATGCCTTTGGCTTAAGTGTCATGGAGAATTATGCCTGTTTTCCTCTATGTACCTTATGGTTTCAGACCTGATGTCAAGGTCTTTAATCCACTTTAATTCGAATTTTGTGCAAGGTGTTAGAAAGAGGTCCAAGTTTTTGTTGTTGTTGTTGTTTTGTTGTTGTTTTGGGGGTGGGGCACCCCCAGTGACACTCAGGGGTTGCTCCCAGCTATGTGCTCAGAAATCGCTCCTGGATTGGGGACCATATGGGATACCAGGGAGCCAAACTGAGGTCCGTCCTAGGCTAGCATGCATAAGGCAGATGCCTTATGCCCTGTGCCATCGCTCTGGCCCCCCCTTTATTTTTTGCACATAGTGGACCAATTTTTCCAACACCACTTGCTGAAGATGCTTTCCTTGTTTCACCTTGTATGTCTTCTCCCTTTATCAAAAATTAATTTATCATATATCTGAGGGTCAGTCTCAGAATATTCATTCTATTCCATTGATTTAAAGATATGCCTTTAATTCAATACCATATTGTTTTAATGACTATTGCTTGATAATACAATTTGAAATTGGGGAAAACTTCCAGCTTCTTTTTGCCAAGGGCTGCTTTAGCAATTTGTGGAAGTTTATTGTTACATATGAATTTCAGGAGTGTTTGATCTATTTCTTTGAAAAATGTCAGGGTTTCCTTATATAAATTGCATTGTATCTATGCAATGCTTTGGGAAGTATTGCCATTTTAATAAAGATATTTCTTTTAATCAAAGAGCAGAGTATGTGTTTCTATTTCCTTGAGTCATCTTTTATTTCTTATGGTTTTCTTTGTATAGATATTCACCTCTTTAGTTAAGTTGATTCCAATGTACTTGATTTTATGAGTCCCATTGTGAGTGGCAATGTTTCTTAATTTCAATTTCTTCTTTATTTTCATATAGAAGAGTTATGGATTTTGCATATCAATTGTGTAGACTGCCCCTTTACAACACAAATCTTTTGTTTCTAGGAGCTTTTTTGTGGTGTCTTTAGGATTTTGTAAATATAGTATCATGTCATTCACAGTGAGTTTGACTTCTCCTTTCCTATATGGATGTCCTTGATTTCTTTTTCTTGCCTAATTGGTAGACAAGTTCCTGTAGTGTTATTTTTAATAGAAGCAGAGATAGGGGGCAACCTTGTTATATATCAGATATTAGAGAAAAGACTTTCAATTTTTTCCCCATTGAGTATATTTGTCATGGGATTTTGGTAAGTGGCTTTGACTCTATTGAGAAAAGTTCTTTCACTTCCCTTATGTTGAGAATTTTTATCATGAATGGATACTGGAACTTGTCAAATGCTTTCTCTGCAAAAAAAAAAAAAAAAGAGGACACCCCCCATCACCAGTGCAACATTCCCACCACCAATGTCCCAAATATCCCTCCTCCCCACCCCACCCCCACCTGTACTCTAGACAGGCTTTCTATTTCCCTCATACATTCTCATTGTTAGGATAGTTCGCAATGTAGTTATTTCTCTAACTAAACTCATCACTCTGTGGTGAGGTTCATGAAGTGGGCTGCAACTTCCAGCCTGCCTCTCTTTTGTCTCTGAAAATTATTGCAAGAATATCTTTCATTTTTCTTAAAACCCATAGATGAGAGAGACCATTCTGTGTCTTTCTCTCTCTCTGACTTATTTCACTCAGCATAATAGATTCCATGTACATTCATGTATAGGAAAATTTCATGATTTCATCTCTCCTGATGGCTGCATAATACTTCATTGTGTATATGTACCACAGTTTCTTTAGCCATTCATCTGTTGAAGGGCATCTTGGTTGTTTCCAGAGTCTCGCTATAGTAAATAGTGCTGCAATGAATATAGGTATAAGGAAGGGAGTTTTGTATTGTATTTTTGTGTTCCTAGGATAAATTCCTAGGAGTGGTATAGCTGGATCATATGGGAACTGAATTTCCAATTTTTGGAGGAATCTCCATATCGCTTTCCATAAAGGTTGAACTAGACGGCATTCCCACCAGCTGTGGGTAAGAGTTCTTTTTTCTCCACATCCCTGCCAATACTGCTTGTTCTCATTCTTTGTGATGTGTGCCAATCTCTGTGGTGTGAGGTGGTACCTCATAGTTGTTTTGATTTGCATCTCCCTTATGATTAGCAATGTGGAGCATTTTTTCATGTGCCTTTGGCCATTTGTATAGCTGAATAGTATTTCACTGTGTCTGTATGTGCCACAATTTCTTTCTTTGCTCATCTTTGCTGTGTACTTGGGTTGATTCCTGATCTTGGCCATTGTCTTTATCATGATATGATAAATATATGCATCCCTGTCTCTCTGGTTTAGCATTTTTCTGTCCTTGGAGTAGTTGCCCAGTTTTGGAATTGCTGGGTCAAAGGTCAAATATGGAAATTCCATTTGTAATGATTTGAGAAGTCTCCTGACTGTTTTCAGAGACTGAACTGAGCAGTGGTTCCACCAGCATTGAATGAGAGTTCCTGCCGCACTTACTATTTCTTCCTAGTCTTCTTCATAGAGACCATTCTCTCTGGTGTGAGGTGATAACTCATTGTCATTTTGATTTGTATGCCCCTGATAATCAGTGATGCACATTTTTGCCTCTATCACTGGCCATTTTTATGTCTTCTTTGAGGACATGTCTATTCATCTCTTCCCATTTAATGACAGAGTTATGGAACTGGTGATTTATTTGTTTGTTTGTTTTGGAGCCATACTTATGCTCAGAACTTACGTCCCGCCCTGTGCTCAAAGATCACTCCTGGTTGGAATTGGGGGCCATATGTTGTTGGGGATCGAATTTGGGTCAACCATGGAAGCCACAGTAGGCTTCCTACTCATTGTACTATCTCTCCTGAGCTGGAGATTTAATGGGGAGGTACTTGACACTTTGAGAAAAGTAAAAATGGAGATTAGGTTCTCCTGCTCCATGTGGGGCCATGGCCATGGTGAATCCTGGGTCTTTTGGGGAGGACCACAGGCTTCTTTTCCCCTGTGCTTGCTTTCTTGGCTCAGCCACCTGGATCCAGACATCAGGTTGAGTCTTGTGGGTTTGACTTATCAAGCCCTCTAACAGAGCTGGTAGAAAGAATTCTGGCAAAGGAATGGAATGAAAGCTTCTGATGAGATTCAGAAGCCTTCTGGCTGGAGTTCTTTGGTTCCATGAACAATGAAGCATGCAAAAACACGGTCAGATGATTTATACACTTTCACAGGTGTGGAGACCTTGCAAAGACTCAGCACAGCCCAGACACCAAACTGCGAGAGGGAGGATGCCAGGGGTTAGCCCTGTTCCCCTTTCCAGTACTCTTAGCCTTACCAGAAAGCTGGGCCAAGAGCCACAGGCACATTTTTTTTCCCTTGAATAACAAAAACCAAAATGAGATTAATTTACTTTGGAAGAGAAAACAAGCATTAAATACAATGCTTTCCACCCCTCTGAATTCCCACCCATTATTTGCCAATAATTACATACCTTCCTATGGAGTTGTAATCACTGTGCACAAAGTATTTTATGTTGCCTTCCCACTTAATATGAATTAGAATGATCCACTTCCCAACACAATGCATTGACACACTCTCCGTCTGTCCCTTTAGGTAGCTCTACGACAGTCCATTAACTTGACACCCTTTAATTTGTTTAGCCAAGCTACTCCCCCCGCCCCCCCCCCCCCCGCCCTTGCTGGACATCTGGGCTCTTTCCAGTTTTTCCCCAACATAAACACAACCCACAGCAATTTCTTAAGATGCAAGGATGATAAGGAACTGAAACATTGCTGACTTTATTTTCACGGGCAACCAAATTTAGAGAGTATCTCAATATTGCTCCTCCCCAATGTGGAAGTAATTAAACAGCTGCCTGGAAGGAAGGCTGGGTGATTTATTGGTGGTGAGATGCGTTCAGTGAGTTTGTCAGTATCCTGCGGCATTCAGGATAAGCTTGTTAATTATCTGTGGTTAATATGATAATTTAGGAAAAACAACACCTATTAAGAGTTCTTCATTAGGCAAATAGGCTTTTCATTTTTTTTTTCATTTCACCAAGCCTCCAAAATTAATGATTTTCACCTCTGATCTGTCACTGAGGGCGAGAGCAGAAAGTCCCACTTACGTGAAGCACTCACTCCCCCAGTGCCTTGAGTTGAAAGAGGTTCTTTTGGAAAATCCCTTTAATCCCTTCTTTGCCTTTATGCTTACTTCTTTTTGGAACCACCACATGAATCATTATGGGACCAATTAGATTTTTTTTCCAGGTGTCTCAACAAACTTGTGTTCAATTCAGCTGAATTGAGGTACTATTGGGGGTGCATCTCCATCTTTTCTGGAGCAAGTTGGGCATGCTGATTGGCAAATGGGGAAACTGAGGACCAGGGATGCTGCAGGGCTTTCCTCTCATTCCTCCACATCCAGTGTAAGAGCAGCAAGGTGCTCGTTTCTGGGAAAACATTAGCCTGGCTAACACTCCAGAAAAAGAAACAGTGGACAAAGGAAATAGGCATTGCCTAAGACAGCTCAGCAATGTTTCGTGCAAGGTTTAAGGAGAGGAGAATGGTGGGTAGGCATGCATGTATACCTCTTTCGACTTTTATAGGTGGGTAATAGGACTGTGGGCTGTACTCCATCACTGCTCCCTGGCCTCACCCCGTCATCCTCCAGTGCCCAGTGTTCATCTTTCATTTTGGCCTCGACAATGCAAACTCCATTGAAGCCATCAAAAATAATTTTTATGGATGGGGCCTCTATTGAGCCAGCTGTAGGCTGCGCAGAGGTGTGTGTGTGTGTGTGTGTGTGTGTGTGTGTGTGTGTGTGTGTGTGTGTGTGTGTGTAAGGGTATGTATGAGCTGAGATGGGGTGAGCAGCTGGGGTCCAGGGATAAATGGCCGCTTCTTAAAGAATCAGCATGGCCCAGCTGCATTGATTCTGGCTCTTTCCTTTAAGGTAGCTCTGGTTCCTTTTAGAGACAAGCCAGGCAGCTTCTGTGATATCCTAGTGGGAGGGCTATGAGGACAGAGATAGCCGTGAATCTCTGGGGCAGGGGCCATTTGCTCTGGGCCTTGTGCTACAGAACCCAACTTGGTTCCCCCTGTCACTCCCTAGGTAAGCCCTTGCATTTCTTCTTCTTAAAAAGTCATTTATTTGGATTGAATTACAGTGAATTACCAAGTTACAAAGTTATTCATAATTGAGTTTGAGGCATACAATGTTCCAACACAGACTTCATCAGTGTACACTGCCCTCCACCAATGTCCCAGTTTCCTTCCCTTTCACCAGCCTGCCTCTGTGGCAAACACTTTTCCCCAACCCTCTTTGTCCTTCTTTTTCCTTCCCTGACTTGCACCAAGGGCAAGTTTCCCATTGAAGACCAGTTCTGCTCTTCTTTGCTATTGCTTTTGGCCATTTGACCTTAGGTTGAGGGAGTTTCTTTATATCTCACGTATGAGAGAGATCATTCTGTATCTGTTCCTCTCCCACTGGCTGATTTCACTCAACATTAAGCTCTCTAGATTCAATCAAAGAGCAGCAAGTTGCATGACTTCAGCTTTTCTTATGGATTACTGAGTAGTATTACATTGTGAATTAGTAAAAGCAAATCAAAACAACATCACATATCATTTCACATCATTGAGAGTGACACTCATCAAAAAAAGAACAACAATCAGTGTTGGTGAGAATGTGGGAGAAAAGGGATATTCATTCATTGCTGGTGGATGTTGATTGGTTCAGCATTTTTTTGAAAGACGATATGGACATTCCTCAAAAAACTAGGAATTGAGCTTCCAGTATGACCCAACAATTCTACTCCTGGGAATATACTCTATGGGTCCAAAAGCACAATGCAAAAAAGACATTTGCACTCCTATGCTCACTGCAGATTTATTCACAATAGTCAAAATCTGGAAACAACCTAAATGTCCAAGAACAGATAATTGGATAAAGAAATCTTGCCTTTCTTCTAAAGCCTTACACACCCTCACTCAAGGGCTGAAAGGTTTGACATGGGAATGATACAATTGTTGTGGCAGGCAGATTAAATCAGAGGAGGTGGGAAGTGACTTAGAAAGCCAAGCTTCACATTAAGAGATATATGTTATAAATGCTGGACCCCCAGAAACAATAGGGTGAATAGGGTACTAACTTACCTTTCATGTGACTGACCCCTTCAATCCCTGGTACCACAGATGGTACTCAGAGTATAGTCAGGGGTTATTCCTGAGCACAAATCAGGAGAAATTTCTGAGCACTGCTCAATGTGGACCCTAAACAAATAAACAAACTAACAGTAGGTACTCAAATGAGTACATATATATATATATATATATATATATCTTTATATGTGGATGCCAGAAATTGAGGCCAGGGCCTCACACATGCCAGGCATGCACTTGAGTGCTGTGCCTCTTCCTGGGCTCTCCAGGGATTACATGGCATCTCATTGGTCCCTCTTTCTTCAAGCAGTTTTTCTGTTGAGAATTTGAAAGCCTGAGAAAGGAGTTTCAGATCTATGTGGTCTTCCATGGTACTCTCACCAGGGTGTCCCAATATGAAGGCTTCATTAGAATTAGAATTAATGAAGTGCTGAATGCTGTCTTAGTACAACCCTTATGGAAATGTGAATAAAATCCCACAAATGTTCTCTCAGTGGTTTGACTGACTACCAACAAG